>NC_090940.1:551882772-552520272 GCF_040938575.1 Ambystoma mexicanum
GGTTTGGCAATAGGTTTCTTAGTTAGGTCCTTTTTATTTAACACAACGCCACTAGTACTTCCTTATTTTCCTTTTATGGTCGATGCTTGCTCCCATCTTGGTTTTAGGTTTAGATTAGGCGGTTTTCCAACCTGCATACAGTTTAATAAACACCCTTGAACTGTGATCACTTGTGTCTGTCTTTACTGTTGCCACCATGAGTTCCTTACAGCAAGAGAGGTATTTTCTGCAGGAAGCATGTCGCTTAAGTCTGCTAATCAATTCACCAAGAGGCTTTGAGCGGGCACAGCTTAGTTTACCAAAAGTTGTTCAAATAATTCTTATACTGTATCCTTTAGTTATTTGGTCCAGTCGCCAGATCACACTCCATTTGCACAATCGAGTGATGCATAGAATTTGCCAAATGTTTCTTTCAATATCACAAAGATAACTAGAAAGAACTCCAAGTGGACATCCACACAGTTCCTTCTAGCTGTCTGGGTCACTACACCCAAACAACCATTTGGCTTGAGTCTGCTAATGCCACTTGCTCCCTACCAAAATTCATGTTCACCCTGTGGCACTGCGTAGCTATGGCGGCTTTTTGAACATTGTAAGAGACGGCATGGAAGCCATGTGAAAGTCTCTGCAATCAGGATTGGACTCAGCTGATCGCATCAGCAGAGCCATGGCAGCAAGCACAGTAATACGCAGGTGTGCGTGGTTAAGAGAGTCAGGATTTGCACCGGACATGCAGTCAAGCCTCCTCAACATGCCCTTTCACGGCACGCAGCTGTTTGGTAGAAAGGCTGATGAAAGCCTGCAGAAGCTGCAGACCTCAAAGGCGGCAGCCAAATTTCTTGGAGCGCCATCAGACAGCCACAACCCACTCACCCCAGTGGATCATCTTGGAGTGGTAAGTCTGTTAACTTCTACTCCTCAGTTGGAAGGGTGAGAGGACTGGCTAGTCAAGGGGTTAGAGAGGATTCCCTCGTGGTGGACAGGGGGGGGGGGGGTGCAAAGTCCGCCCAGGCAACGGCTACTTTACCATCAGCCACACTTCAGACACCTCAAAACCTCTGAGGCCTTGACCCACAAGACCCAGGTGGGAGGCAGATTCTCACTGAATCTGGAAGAATGACGTGTCATTACTTCAGATGTGTGGGCACTGGAAACAGTAGCCCAGGGTTACTGCCTGCCCTTTCTAAAAAGGCCTCAAGTCCATTCACCGGTAGCCACTCTTTCAAGGTTCCAGAACTGTTCCTTGTGTAGGAAATGTTCAGTCTGCTCGAGAAAGGTGCTATAGAACCAGTACCTGCAACGGAGAGGAACACGTGGTGATACTCTCCCTATTTTCGAATCCCCAAGAAGGACACAGGATTGAGACCCACCTTGGACTTGAGATGCTTGAACAAGTTCCTCGGGAAGGACAAGTTCAAGATGGTCACACTTTTTCAGATCCTTCAGGCACTCCAGCTCCAAGATTGGATGCTGTCATTGGACCTTCAGGATGCTTACTTTCATGTGCCAATCCATCAAAAGCACAGAAAGCACCTGAGGTTCGCTGTTGGTGGTTCTCATTATCAGTTTTGAGTTCTGCCATTCGGGCTGAACTCCGCCCGAGGGATTTCACCAATGTGATGGCGAGTCTCAGGAGAGGGGGGATTCATGTCTACCCCTACCTGGATGATTGGCTGATCAGGGCTCGTTCTCCCGGACAGATCCTGGAACATCTCAGCATAAACTGCCACTGTCTCCACAGATTGGGCTTCTCCCTCAATTACAAGAAGTCCCACATAATACCATCTCAAAGATTGCAGTTCACTGGCCCGATCCTGGATGCATCCTTGTGAAAAGCCTTGCAACTCAAGCTGAGGGCTCATCACATTCTGCAGATGGTCACCAAATTCCAGAGTGCCCAGCGTCTTTCAGCCTTTGACTTTTTGAGGTTGCCCGGTCTCATGGAATCCTGCATTTTCCTGGTGCCAGAGGCTTGCTGAGAATGAGATCCCTCCAATGGGCACTCAGGACACAATGGTCCCTATTCCCACGCAAGGTGTCAGACCTACTTCAGATTCTGAGAAGAGTCGCACAGGACCTCCTGTGGTGGGCTTGCAAGGACATTATTCTGAAAGGAGAACCCTTTTGGCAACCATGGCCGCAGGGAACAGTAGTGACGGACACCTCACTCATGGGGTGGGTAGCCCGCACCAATGATCTGACAATCAGCAGTTGTTGGTTTCCATCGGAGTCTGAAACTAGCACTGAAAGCCTTTTTGCCCTGTGTACAGTCAAGGAATGTCTTGATAATGACAGACAACACAGTGGCCAAGTACTACCTCAACAAGAGAGGAGGCATAAGTTCACTACCACTGTGCAGAGAGTCGATGCAGCTCTGGTTCTGGGCAATTAAAGAAGGATTCTCCCTATCGGCAGTTCACCTAGCTGGAGAGGAGAACACGGCGGTGGGCTCTCTGAGCAGGCAGAGCAGTCTCCCACGAATACCTATCTCGGGAAGTTCTTCAAGAGATCTTCCCCCTTTGGGTAACCCCTCAAGTGTATCTGTTCACGATCAGTGTCAACAGGAAGTGCGAACTGTTCTGCTCCAGGGAATTTCCCTCAAGAGGAGCTCTGGGAGACGCGTTCGTAGTGAACTGGGAGTTTCCACTCCTGTACGCATTTCCTCCAGTTCCTTTCATTCCTCACGTGATCAGGAGGTTGCGAAACTTCGGGAAATCCATGATTCTGTTTGCTCCGGATTGGGCCAGGAGGACGTGGCACCCAGACCTTCTGGACATGTCCATCTGGCCTCCAATGCTTCTTCCCCAAAGAGAGGGCCTTCTCTCGCAAGAGGAGGGTTGGGTTCTCAATCCACAGGTCAAGACACTCAACTTTAATGCATAGTTTCTGAGAGGTTGAGATATAAGAGTTGCGACCTCCCAGATAACGTAATGGAAATTTTGCTTTCGGCCAGAAGGCCAGCAACAAAATCCTTATACAGTGGCTGTTGGACTAAATTCTGCAGCTGGTGTAGGGAAAAGGATGTGGACCCCTTTTCAATGCAGAACACCTATGGTGTTGTCTTTTTTAAACATTTGGCTAATCTGGGGCTCCAGATTGGGACCATTAAGGGATACTCGACAGCACTTTCAATCTTCAAGCACACCTTGGAGAAGGTATCATATTTTAAAATTCCATTGATCATACCGTTTCTTAAGGGGCTCACTAAGGTGTTACCTCCTGCACTTGTTTTTTCATTCCTAATTTGGGATCTTAATCTGGTATTCAAATTCTGGATGTGTGCTCCTTTTGAACCACTTCACTCATGTCCGTTAAGACTGTTTACCTTTAAAACCATTCTGTAAATTGCGTAAACATCAGTCCACAGGCTGAGAGAATTGCAGGCCCTATCTAGTAAGCCACAATTTGCCATTTTTTTTACAAGGATAAGGTTGTCCTTAGGGTTAAATCTTCTATTTTACCAAAGATTGTGTCGGATTTCCATTTAGCCCAGAAAATTGTGCTTGCAACTTTCTATCCGCCACCTCACCCTAACAAGGAAGTGGAAAGGCTACATAGGCTTGATCCAAGAAGAGCCTTGAGCTTTTAAATTTATCGGATGATAAAGGTACGTCAGCATGACCAACTTTGCATTGGCTGTACTGGCCACGAGCTGTGATTTCCAGTTACTAAACAAATTTTACCCAGGCGGATAATTCTTGCCACTTCTGAATGCTACAGATTGGCTCGGAAAGATCCCCTAGACGGCTGAAGAGCACACTCCACAAGGGGCATAGCAACATCTTCCGCTCTCCAAAGAGGGGTACCAATAAAAGACATTTGTGCAGCAGCCACTTGGTCTACCACCCACACTTTCCCAAATCAATACTATCTGGACTCATCTTTTAGCCAGGAAGGAGGATTTGGGAAAGCGGTCTTATTCAATCCATGAGAAACATTAAAACTGAACACTTGTACTCCTTCCTCCAAAACCTAACACTGCTCTGGGAGTCTATCAAAAGATGAAGAATAAGTTGGAGGACACAATCCATTCGAAGAACAAGTTACTTAGCCCTGTTAATGTTCTTTCGATTGGATGTTCCTCCTACGTATTCCTCATCGCCCCTCCCAACATACCCTGCTGTAGAATTTCGAGGCATTACACTTTACGCTCTTTCAGAGTCTAGTACTGTCCAGGATTAACTGATGCTGGTAATTCTGCATGAGGAATGCGTTAAAACAGAACTGAACCCAACAGGCGCTGCACATGCTATAATATACCGACGATGATGTTGACTCCGAGATGGAAGCCCTCGGGGGACATCGATTCAACCGCATCGACGCACAGCGCCCTCTGCCTCAAATGTTTTCCCTAAGCAGCTGAAGCTGAAAGATATATCATATAAGATGAGGAATATGTGGGAGGAACATTTTTTTTTTTATTTATTTTTTTTTTTTCCACACCCAGGGGTAAGTAACTTGTTCTTCTCCCCAGGGTGTAGCCACACTTTTTTTTTTTTTTTTAATTTTTTTTTAACTTTGTTTATTTTAAATCAAGGCAGGACGACAATTACAAACATTATAAGCAGTGAATATTTAGGCATGTTGATCCCCAGTCCTCTACCCCCCCTTGAGTTTCCTCCCTCCCTCCTCCCTTTGGTCCCTCTGTCTCTTAGGCATTGTAGGCGGCATCTTCCCTCCTGGGCTGTCCAGTTTGCGCCTCAGCGTCTAGGTCTCTTCCTCAGGGATCTCTTGGTTTTTCAGGATCCAGCGGGCCTGGATAGGTTTATAGGTCAGGGCGGGGAAGCGCTGGTCAAATTCTAGCACTGGGGCCCAAACATTCTGGAAACGATGGAGAGTTCCCGCTTGTGCTGCCGTCACCTTCTCCGCTACCAGAATGTCCCAAAGCTTATTCCACCATTGGGTTATGTGAGGGCCTTCCAGGGTTTTCCAAGTTCGGGCCACCACCGTTTTCCCCGCTAGTAGGCAGTGAGTTAGTAGTTTTGATCTGGTCCCGGAGCGTGGGTAGATCTCGGGGATTGGAGCCCCCAACAAGACTGGTTCTGGTTCCAGGGGAATCGTTGTTCCGGTAATTCGTGTGATAGACCCCAGGCATGATTTCCAGAATTATTGGATCTTTGGGCAAGCCCAGCACATGTGGAAGAAGGAGCCTGGGTGGCCGCATCCTCTCCAACAAGAATGATCCACCTGGGGGTTCATATGGTGAAGTCGAAGGGGCGGATAGTACCACCGCAGCGTGATCTTGTACGCACATTCCCTATTGGTAATGCAGGTGGATGAGGTGTGTGTTCTGGTCCATATGTCCACCCAGGTTTGATCCTCTATTGGATGACCCAGGTCCGCCTCCCATTGGGCCATGCAGCGGGTCTTTGTGGTCAGGAAGTCACTTAGGAAGCGCCTGTATAGGGTAGATACTCTGCCACGGGTTGGAAGGTCTCCCAGAGTGAGTTCTAGGGCAGTGGGAGGGCGTGTCGCTGCTTGCAGAGTTTGGGGGTGTGAGCACCAGTGGCGTAATTGAATGTAGGTGAATCTGTCCCTTTCCTGGAGTTGGAATTTCTCCTTGCATTGGGCGAATGTGAGAAGTCTCCCCCCCCCCATATACAGCTGGTCTATGGTCTCCAACCCGCCCTTAATCCAGTTACGAAAATTGTGAGGATTCGTTCCAGGTGCGAACGTTGGATTATGGAAGACCGGGGAGCGTGGGCTCAGTCCTCTTGGCACTCCCTTTCGTTTTAGCGCCCAGTCCCAGGAGCTAAGGGTGTGTTTGGTTGATAGCAGGAGATCTCCCCATTGTGTCCTGAGGAAGGGCGGGATGTGTGGTAGGAATCGTAAGGGTAGGGGCACTTGTGATTGTTCCAGCTCTACCCATCTGGGGCGGTTTGTTGTATTTTGCCATGCCTGGACCTGTGCCAATTGAGCTGCCACTCTGTAGGCCTGCAAGTCTGGGACCCCCAATCCTCCCAGTTTGGAACTCCCCAGCATAGTTCTGAGAGGGATTCTCGCTTTCCTACCTTTCCAGATAAAGTTCAGCATTTTTCTCTGGATCCCTTGAAGAGTTGGTGTGGGGATCGCTACCGGTAGGGAGGCACAGGCGTATAGGATCCTCGGAAGGAGGTTCATTTTGCATGCAGTGATGCGCCCGAGCAGTGAGATTTCTTGGGTCTCCCAGCGTTTCAAGTCGCCTTCCAATTCTTTAAAGAGTCGGGGGAAATTGGCTTTGTATGTGTCTCTTGGGTCAGCCGGGATGTGGACCCCTAGGTAGGGGATGGCTCTCTTTTCCCATGTTATCGGGCACATCTTAGTCAGTGGTTCCCGTTCTGCTGGGGTGAGGCCAATGCCCAGGGCGGATAATTTATCGAAGTTTATGGTGAGGCCTGAGACCTCCCCGTAGCTGGCGATTTCTCGTATCGCGTGTTTTAGAGATGAGTGGGCCTCTGAGATCGTAAGCAGAATGTCGTCCGCGTATTGGGCGATTTTTGTGATGCGTGGGGCCACTTTGTATGCCCTTGATTTGGTCGTTTCGTCTGATCTTTTGTGCAAAGGGCTCCATGGTGAGTGCGAAAAGCAAGGGTGACAGTGGACAGCCTTGCCGGGTTCCGCATGATAGGGGGATTGGAGCCGAGCTGTGTCCGTTGATTCTCAGGCTTGTTTTAGGGCTATTATAGTTGGCTAGAACCATCTTTTGGAAAGTTGCCCCGAAGCCGAAGGCCCCTAGGGTGTGTCTCATGAATGTCCAATCCACCCTATCAAATGCCTTAGCTGAGTCGAGAGCCACTAAGACTAGTTTTTGGGAGTTCCGGGAGGCAAGGTCCACCACGTTCAGGGTTCTCCGGATGTTGTCACCTGCTGTCCGGTGTAGGATGAAACCTGCCTGGTCGGGGTGGATGATCTTCGGCAAGATGCGATTTAAGCAGGTTGCTAGAATTTTTGAGTATATGTTTGCATCGATGTTTAAAAGTGCGATCGGTCTGTAGGACGTTAAGCTTCTTGTATCTTTTCCCGGTTTGGGCAGGAGGATGGTGATTGACTCCTGCATCGATGGGGTCACTGCTCCCGTTTCCCTGAAGGAATTGAATAGGGTAACCAGGTGGGGGGTCAGTTGTGCTCTGAATAGTTTGTAAAACCTGGTTGAAAAGCCGTCTGGGCCGGGGGCCCATGTTTTGAGTGATTTGATGGCTTCCTCAACTTCCTCCCCTGTAATGAGCTCCTCCAGTTCGTCTCTCGCTGTGTCGGAGAGACGGGGCACTGCTGCCTGCTGCAGGTATTCCTTCTGTTGTGTTAAGTTTTGTGGGGTTGCCTGCATGATTTGGGTCAGATAATCTATTGCGAGTTGTTGCTTTTCGGGTTCTGAGAATAGTGTGACCCCGTTGGGATCACGCAGACCAGTGATCGTGTTGATGCGTCTCCGCTTGGCTAGCTTGGCCACCAGGAACTTGTTTGCCTTGTTACCCTTCGCGTAGTATGACTGTTTGGCCTTCGCCATTAGTTGGGCGGTTTGTTCCGCATAGTGGGCTTCCAGTTTTTTCCTTGCTGTACGAATGATCCGTTGTGTTTTGGGGGACCAGCCTTTCTCCTTGTGGAGTGCCTCAGCTTCTCTTAGTTCGTCCTCTAGAGCCGTCCGGGTCTGACGCCTGTCTCGGTGGTAGGCCGCACCTTGGGCGATTAGGGAGCCCCTCATTACTGCCTTCATGGTGTCCCAGTTGTTCGCTAACAAGGTGTCCGAGGCTGGATTTTCGTTAAAGAAATTTCTTATCCCTGTTGCGATCTTGTCTCTGGTAGCCATATCGTTAAGGATTGGGTCGTACAACGTCCATTTACGTGGGTTATTGAGGTTGGAATTCTGAACCCGGAGTTCCAAGAGCACTGGGGCGTGGTCAGATATCGCTCTTGTGCCGATGGAGACTTCTTTGACTGAAGGGAAAGTTTGCGGGGAGATCAGGAACAGGTCGATCCTTGAAAAGGTGCGATGGACGAATGAGTAAAAAGAAAAGTCTTTTTCGTCGGGGTGGAACACCCGCCATGAGTCTATTATCTCCAGGGATCTGAAGAGTCGGAGGAGGCTAAGTGCTTGGGCGAAGTCGCTTGGAGTCGGGGGGTGTGACCGGTCTTTGGTGGGGTCGGGCACCCCATTGAAGTCCCCACCGACTATTGTTTGGCCTTCCACAAAGCTAGCGAGAGATGTGCCCAAGGAGTCATAGAAGTGTGATTGTCCAGTGTTAGGGGCGTACACCGAGACAAGAGTATATAGATCTCCCATTAGGAGGCATTTGACCGCTGTAAATCGGCCTTCTGGGCAGATTTTCGTTTCCAGAATCTGTGGGTTCAAGTCTTTCCTGAAGAGGATCGCCGTACCTCCTTTTTTGTTTGTGCCAGATGCAAAGAGTTGGAGCGGGAATAACCGGGAGCGAAGCTGGGTCACGTCTACTGGCAGCAAGTGAGTCTCTTGGAGCATGGCTATCGCTGCGTCTTCGTCCCGGAGTTTCAGTAGAATTGCCTTTTGCTTGTTAGGGGAGTTCAGACCATTAACATTCAGGGAGAGGACCCGAAGCGTTTGGTGGTCCGCTGGAGTCTCACTCTCCTTTCCTTGTGTTAGGGGGGGTCGTGGGCCGGTGATTCAGCTGCCATGTCTGTTGGGGAATCCCTTAGTATCATCCTGCACTTGAGGTTTTAATGCGGAACCCCAACGGGGGGCTGCAACTTTAACTGGAGGATAGACCGACATTGTAAGTACGGGTGTACCCTTGGCCAACAGGGCCAACTGTCCCATCACGTATTGTCTACTGTGGGTTTCCAAGGAACAAAGGTTGGAAAGTATCCTTGGAGTGGGTATGAACCATGGGTATGGCCCGCCGTCACCGCCTTCAAGGTTCCTCAGTTCGAGACAAAGGTGGCGGGTCTTAATTTAGGTAAGGGCACTTGGTCCAGGCTAAGTTGCTGACGGGACCTGGGACCGTGGAAGCGTCCTCGTTCATCTCTTTCTGTTGCTCCGCTGGGTTGACCATGACGTGCGTTTGGGCCTTGGGGAGGGAGGCAGTCCAGAGTCCTCGGTCCTCTCCGGGTTTGGTGTGGAAGGATCTCGGGGCGAAGCTGGATGTAAGATTCTCTCTGTGTCTTCCAGGTGGCTGATCCGGCGTAGGGTGCCTTTATAAGTAAACTGGAGAGCCGTCGGAAACAGCCACCTGTAACGGATCTGTTGCTCCTGAAGGAACACTGACAGCGGTCGGAGTGCTCTTCTTTTCTGAAGAGTAAGTGGTGAGAGGTCCTGGTATATTTGAAGTGGAGTGCTCTGAAAAGTGATCTCTTCTCCTTGGCGACTGATCGCTGATATCGCCTCTTTGGTTGTGAAGAAGTGGACCCTGGTAATAACATCTGGGGGGGGGGGTCTGAATCTGTCCCTCGGCGCGGGCGGAGTCTGTGGGTCCGGTCTAGCAGGAGCAGAGATTTGTCCATATCTGGGAGTAGGGCCTCGAAGAAGCGTCCCACGTAGTCCGCTAATTTGTTGTCGGGGACAGAGGTTGGGACGCCCCGAATGCGGAGGTTGTTGCGACGTGCCCTATTTTCAAGGTCTTCATGTTTGAACTCCAGGATCTCGCATTTGTGATGGAGGGATTCGATGGATGTTTGCATTTCCCGTAGCGTGGTAGTGTGGTCCTGAGAATGGTCCTCGATTTGTCAGAGCCTCTGTTCGATCTCTGTAACTCTTTGGTCCGTCTGTTCAACTTTAGTGGTGAGTTCCGAGAGGCAGGCGCGGAACTCCGATTTAATATCCGCCATGAAGGCTATCAGGTCTCCTTTGGTAGCGAGGGAGCCCCTGTCCTCTTGTGGCTTCTGTGGGGTCAGTTTAGGAGGGTCTTGTTTCTTGGGTTTCTCCGGTGCAGTAAACATGGCAGAGATATCTGTGCCCTTGCTCACCTTTGTCTGCCTAGACATGCTGCTCGTATTGGGTGGTCTTGATTGAAAGAGTAGCAGCGGGGTCCAGGGCAGTGGGAAGCTGCACTCGGGGTGCATATCGCTCTCAACCCCCTCCCTGGTCCAGGTCTGGGCGAGTGGGCCGGGGCGCCCCAGGAAGCGGTGTGGGGGGGTCTCAATGAGTCGGGAACGGTGCAGGATGGCCGACTGTTGCGTGAGGGGGGTATGTAGCTGCGGTGAGGCCCACGAGCTCAAGGCCTCTGGATGAAAGCGGTTATCTCGCTGCTTCCCCACCCCTCCTCAAGTCTCTATCGGTGGTCCTTCGCTGATGGAGGTCTCAGATCCCTCCGTGAGCCCCCCGTGTGTGGTTCCGTAATGATGTCGGCTGTCGCTGAGAGGAGGTCCCGACTCGTTCGACGTAGCGGGGGAAGGGGAGAGTGTGCGTCGGGCCCTCGGGCCTCAGTCGTCGAGGATGCACTCGTGTGTATTCTAGGCAGCCTTGGTATGAATCGGACGGCTCTGTGCTGGAGTCCGCTCTCCTCCTCCAACTCCCTGGGGCTCTAAAGCCCCGCTACCACCAGGTGCGGAGTGCGTTGCTGGGTTCCGGCTTGGCGGCCATCTTGGTTTCTTCGGCTGGAGACGGGGGAGAAGTTTGCCGCTTAGTTCTGGTAGAACGCCTCCTCGGTCGAAGGTTATGTTTGGCCAGGTTGTGCCATGTTGGTTCCGGTCGCCTTAGATGGCATTGGCGACACGGTAACCCGCTTAGATCCGCCGGGAAATGACGGCGGCGGCAGGCATCCCACAGGTGGCCTCAGAGGAGCGACCACATCGATGGCGCTCCAAGCCATGCCCCCCCGTAGCCACACTCTTTGAGGCTAGGGAGGTGACCCCGCTCTGCAAGACCCTCTGGAGGGGTCTTGGCAAGTGGGACCTCACTGGGAATCACTCCCCCCTAGGAGACAAGGACTCCCATTCCCTCAAGGAACTCCCTGTGCAACCGACCTTATCTGCACATATGGGACTATCTACACCAAGGAATAACATACCCTTTGTTCCCTTGGCTTCATGCAATGCTGGTTTCATTAAGAATATTGAAGCAAAGAGAACTGTGCCTTTAGCAGAAAACATGTATGCAAAGAAGACAAGTGGATCAGGAGACGGGAAAGAGTTCCATATGCAAGGGAAGCCCTGGGAGCTTGCAGCGTCAAGCTGTGGAGCCGATGGCAATCACAGAAGCGAACACCAAACGGAGAAGCTGAAGACCCAGCTAAATGGGTCAACTGTTGCATAAATGGAGGACAGAGGACTGTCTAAACTGGTAGCTCGACCACAGAAGCACTGTGGTCCAGGCACCCGGAGAACTATGCCGCAACCAGTACCAGAGGGAACGCTGGAACCTTCCATCGGCGACCGGTCACTGAGCCATACCCTGCACGGAGATTCCTAGAAGAGGACAGAGCTGAAGCCCAATGCGGAGGGAAAAGAAACTGAACAAATGAAACCCAAGCGAGCCCCTAACCCCAGAAAGCCAATCACACCGAAGAAAGAAGGTACCAGGGAGAGTTTTTGTTAGAGGGACACCGCAGGGGACAGTTAAGAAAAGTTGTGAAGACTGTTATACTAAGTTTGAAACACTAAAATGGCCAAATTGTGTTTGTTATAAAATACCCACGAAGGCTAATCATAGTTTGGAGTGTGAAGATTTGAGAAAAACTGAATTCCCAGCCTAGGAAAGTGAAAAGGAGTCACCAATAGTACATTGGAAGAAGAGTAGAAAAAAACCTTTCATAAGGAACAGTGAGAAATATATGAGAAGCAAGGTTCAAGTCCTAAAAGAAAAAGTATGGGGGGGTCTCATTAACAAACGCAATGGGATGTGACATCCCCAGAAATCAGCATATCAAGGTGAAGTATGCAAATTTCATTCAATTGGCTTTGCATAACTATACAAATTGCACGGGATAAATGAGCATTTGCCTTTCATAAATCAACCCACTAAAAAACCAAGAGGAAATATTTTTCTAATGGTGTTTGAAAATGTTAAAAAGTGTGCACGTTTTAAACCCCAAGAATCGGTACCAATGTTTTTACAGGAGAATGCAGTCCCGAAAAATGACATTTCATCTTTGGTTGTTTACTATTTCTCACCAGGTTTTACGGTGCAGCGGTGAAATGCCCAACCTGTGAACCTTGCAACCGTGGCTAATTTTATAAATTCGAACAAGACAGTGAATGTTTCTTGTTTTACAGACGGCCTCTAAAAAAATACCTGGGGGGATGGCGTCTGCCCTCTGAACAAAGTGGGCCTGTTCTGTCCTCCCACGTGTACCCTCAACTTGATCCCTGATGAGAAGTAGAGAAGGCTATGAGAATTGCCATAAACAGGTCAGAGTGATGGAAAAAGCAAGATGGCCGGCCTACGTTACAAGATACTAAAGAATGTTGGCAGTAAACATTAAAGGTATGGCTTGGAGAGAGCCACAATCAGACTCGGGGATATCTAGAAACAAGAAACCAGAGACCTAGCACACTCGCGAGACTACAGGGGTGGAGGTGTTGCGTCCCAGGCCAAAACATAAATAGAAGACAGAGGGCTCAAATGGAGAAAGAGTCAAATACTCAGAGGAAGAACTATAAGAGAATATCACCAGAAGCATATTAAAGAGATCCCTCAGAACTCTGAGACATCTCATCAAGTATGGAACATTAATCCTCTTACAGGAAATGGAGGAATCTAGCATTAAGAAGAGGAACATTAACGGGAGATCACCTTTGTGAACTGGTATCTGTAAAGTGAGTTTGATACAGTTGATAAAGTAAACCAAGCACAGCCCGAAGAGAAGTGGAAAAGATAGGCACTGCCGAAGGGAAGCAACGAAGAGAGTTACGAGACATTCTTTTGGCCCATTTTTTAAAAATGTATTCTTGGGTGGTCGGTTTGGGTTATGGACTGTGGACATTTTTGATTTGACATCCTGATGTCCGACGAGCACCCTAGTTCGTTCTGATGGGCAGGGAATACCGCTATAGTAAGATAGGCATTCTGGTTATTATTTTAAGAAAAGTTGGAGAAATGTTCCGAGTGTGTCCGACTCCTTCTCCCGACCCACCACAATTCCTACTATCATTGAGAAAGACTTGTGTGTTTAAAGTAAGTCGTTTTAGAAAGTATTCTTTGTATTTTCCAGTGGGTGCCCAAATGGACCTACAAAAAGAAATAATTGGTCTACCAGGTGGATTAATGGGGTCTTTCTGGATCTTTGGAAGTGCATACACTTTGGGACATCTCACGTCTCTAGGGGTTGGAAAAGAAGCTGTTTGTTTGCTCAAACACTTTGTCGACACTGACTTGTCATAACTCTTGTAGGTGTATGATAGGTTCTATGGAGGGGTCTATATCCAGTGGAATGTAGTCATTAGTGTTGAGTAAGAGGTTATCTGCCATCGTTCCATATTTTGGAATGTCCCTAATGAAGATGCCGCCACCTTTTGTCCGCTAGCTTGGGAACTGGATTGTGATTGGTTTGGATGGCTGTAAGGGCCCCTCTCGCTACCTCCCCTAATGAGAGATTACTGGGCACCAAGGTGTGCTGATTCAGCAGGCCAGGTACTTCGTCTTGGACACGCTTCTCCACGGCCAGCATTTCTGGATGTTGGCTGCCACGCAGGATGTTGGTCTGGACAGTTCATTGGCAATGTCTCCAGGTTAAATACATGAAGCCATCTCTTGAGGAGGTCGAGATGTCATCGGGCAGCTTAGGTCACTAGAGCCCAATGATGACCCAACCCTTCAAACCCAGGGGTCCTTGGTGATGATGGACTACGCAGTCTGAAAAACACCTCCCTCCTTCCTATAGCATTTTTGTACTTCTTTTTTTTCTAAACCACAGAATTGAAGAGAGTTCTACAGCGCATTTTCACACAACAATCACTAGTGAAATAAACACATTAATTTCTAAGTCGCATGTTTCGCGTCTTGAAATACTTGTTTATAAGCGTGTTATAAATGCCATATCATATCATAATTTGGCAATTCCTTTTTTGTTTGAACCTTGTCTGTTCTCTGTGCGCACAGATTTGGAGCCGCGTTTCATCACTCTGATGAGCCCCGAGAACTATTTCTTATATCGTCCTTCCTGGCCATGATTCCATCCACAACCATTTCCATTGCATCCTTCCTGGAATCACAAAGTGTGCTACCTGCCACTGTGGCTTTTAAAAAGTTAACAAAAATCACAAAGTTTCCAGTTTTCATACCTTTTATTGGACTAATTGACAATATTGTGCTGCGATGGAAAAACCTTTGGCTTTCGAAAGTCCAAAAGACCAAATACAACCGTTGTTAAAAGGCAGAAAGGGAGGGGGGAATTCAAGCAACTCTTTGAACAACACAGGACACCCGGGTCCGCGCTTAGAAACCTCTGGGTATTAACCGCGTTATAAATAACCTATCCTATCACACTGTTTCAAGCTGCTTTTGTTTACAAGCGAAGTTCTGTCTTGTAGATCTGCAAGTCTTTGATAAAACCTTCAGAGTAGAGCACTGCCGGCCATGCATGCCAGCCTATGTAAAACACTCAGAATGTACGGTATCAGGTAATATTATCTCCATACATATGGTCGCCATGCATAATGCTGCTGGGGAAAGGTTGTGGCGACATTATATATGGGGTCATGGGTAGCTGTGGTTGCAGGGGTGTCCCCCCACATGTTCAATGTAATAATGTCCGTGCAAAAAAACAATTTCAGTGACTTTTTTGCCAGGTGACATTCTTTCAGGGACATTATTACATGGAACCGAATGTACCAACATCTGCAAGCAGAGCACAGTGTGCCATGCATGCCAGCCTGTGTAACCATTCAGAGTGTACCTCTCCCCCTCACTTTTTTAACATTTTCCTACGCAGACGATACTCAGTTTCTGTTTTGGTTAGACCCTGATCAGACTGATGTATGAGAAACATTAAAAAGCTGCCTGGGGATGGATGGCAGCCAATTAGTTTAAGTTAAATGGTGGGAAGATGGAGGGCCTGATCGTCGACCCGACACGGGCCACGACGAGCTGGACCTCTGAATTCTGGCCGTCTTCACTCGGACCTCTGCCAGAAGTCGCCAAAGTGGTCCGAACCTGGGCATTAAAATACCCACCTTGCTGACCATGGAGACCCAGATAAACTCAGTATGTGGGCATGGCTTCCTTAAACTGAAGCAGTTAAAGAAAGTTCTTCCCTTTATTCCTGATAAATTCCATGCCCAGATAGTTGCAGCCTGCATTAATGGTAGCATCGACAACTGTAACGCCATTTATCTGGCACTGCCATCATTCCTCATCCAGCATCTCCAAGTGCTGCAAAATGCAGCAGTTCAGTTAGTGAAGCAGATTCCTTTTGGCCAGCATGTCTCCAAGGCACGCCAATCTCTTCATTGGCTGCCTGTCACTGCCCCGGTCAAGTTTAAAGCCACCGAGCGGGGAAAGGTCGTCTGGCCATTCAGGAGAAGATACAGAGCTGTACTCTGGGCCGCCCCCTCGGGTCCACTGATGCAGCACTTCCTAAATATCCAAAGGAGCGAATCGGCGGCAGGGCCTTTTCTATCGCAGGGCCTAGGCTCTGGAATTCACGGCCACTCCAGCTGCGGGGCACTGTGGATTTTGCTCTTTTCAAGTGAAACCTAAAAACGTCCCTTTTCATGTGATCCTCTGCCCAGTCTCTTCACTCTCTCTCAAATGATTGCCATGATTGATTGATTGAATGACAATCTGCTGAAGTTCTTTAGGATTTTCGAAAGCTAAGGCTTTTTTTTCCATCGCAGCACCATTTTCTCGGTCCAAGAAAAGATATCAAACCTCAAAATGTTGCGATTGTTTTATTTTAAATTGGACTAACCGCACAAAATGTTTTTGCACAAGAAATTGACAGATGAAATGATGAAGCGCTTCATCTGCCCTGCCAATATTCCCAGACGCTTCTAGCACAGGTACCCCCAAGGAGGTACGGGCGGGTTTACTGCTGCACCGAAATACACAGCTGACTCCCACAGGACGAGTAATTGCACCGCCCCCGCCCCAACCTCTGCTTTGCGTCTCTGTCTTCTCGAGAGAGGCTGGAGAAAAACAATGGTGCGGGCCTCCAACAGAGAGCCTCTGTGCTGAGGAACGGTCTTGGCCGACAGGCAGAGCCAGCCCAGCATTCGCAAGAGTTTGTTTTTAATTTCATATTTTTCTGGTGGGCAGGCAGCAGCTAGGACTTGCTTGGCACCGGGTTTGGGGTCAGCCACGAGAAAGCCCTGGGTGTCTCGTCCGCTCTGTGCTTATATGTTGTGCTATGATTTCGGGGTTTCTTAAATGTGTTGCTATGTTTTCTTCATCTTATATTTCTGCAGATTTTAGAATTATGTGGGCATGACAAAACAATCAGATTTTCTTGCTTTGATTCCACAGACACCAGTTTCTTCTTTGCACTTTCTCTTTGATCGCAGTGCCAGTGTTTCTTTGTGTTGCTGTTTGCTCTGATCTCTAATGAACGGTGCCTCTGTGATGGGGCTTTTCTGTTTCTTTTCCCCCATGCCACTGCAATAATATTTGCTTGCTTTGTTCAGTGCTTCAAAGGAGGAGCCCCCGTGTCCGTGTGCGGCGGGAACATGTGTTCCCACTTCGCAGCTTAGAGCTGCATGACTCTCTGCCTGTTGCAGTTTCACCCCCTCTGCCCCCCTCACTGAATGCAGACCCTGCACCGATCCGTGGACCCGCCTCAGCCGGTTCACAGGGCTCTTATATTTGTGTTTCTGTCCTTTTGTTCCCAAGATACCGTGGTCACACTGCCACTGGATAAGCAGCTGCACGTTTCCCCTTGTTCGACATATTACATGGGTTATTTCACAAGAGCCCTGATCCAGAAACCACAGGTGGCGGGCGCCCTGTGCGCGTGCGCGTTCACTACGTCCTTCGAGCACTCTCTCCCTTGCCCTTTCCATTCTCCTGATCGCATTTTTCTACTCTCCTTTTCTCCTTCTTCCCGCCTCGCTTACATTCCACTTTCCTCCATTCCCCACCAGGATGCCTCTTTCTTCCTGGTCATCCCCTCCCAGCGCTTCCGAATGCCCCCAGACATCTCATTTCTTTCATTGCATCCCAAGTGCCCGCGCTTCCACTCCCTCTCCCTTTTCTCTCACTCGCTTTATTTCCCTTTCGATAAAAATGGAAGAATCATCAATAAAGGAGTGCAGGTCAGCAGCGAGATGTTTTCTCACCAATCCCGCGAGATATCGTTTGATCACTTGATCATGTGCGATGAAACGGAATGTGGAAACGCAGCAGATACGGGTGGGCACCCCGGCCAAATCGCCAACTCTCGTTTTCAGTAAAGCAGAAAATCACCACTTTCCGCCCATGAACCACCACCGCCCCCAAATAATCAAGGGCAATGCATTTCAATTGACATTTATTTGTATTTATTTATGTGTATATAAGTGTTCAAACATTTTACACATGATATCAACACGACAATACAACACAATTAGAAAATTAGAAGATGATACATACAATTATCACTTTAAAATCTTGTTAACAAAATCTTGTAGCAGTAATGCATACAATAATTTCCTGCCCAGCTAAAATATTATTCCAGAAAGAAATCAGTGGGCCTCATTACGACTTTGGCAGTAGCCGTGCTGCTGCCGGAGTCGGTTTTTTACCGGCACCCAGGAATGGGCAATTACCGGGTCATTACGGCCCCGCCGGACCTGGTAATTGCACGTTCGTGGGCGCGGGTAGAAAAGGCCCCCCATTCGAGCCCCATAGGGCTCAATAGGAATGGGTAGGCCGGCTGCACCGGCACCATTCAGAATTGTGCCGGTCCACCCGCCAGGTCGGACCTGGCGGGCAAAAAGGTACCCGTGAGCAGAACTCAGTTTGCTGGTACGGTAACAACAGTACCGGCAAGCTTACCGGTACCAGTGGTACTGTACCGGCAAACTTGTAATGAGTGTCTAGAAAGATTTTGTTGTAAACCAATTTCCCAAACATTTCTGTATGTAGGTTTTGTACTAGAGCATATTTGATAAATACATGTTTCAATGTTTCAATAGTTAAGGTGCAATCGCTAGTCAAGTTTCTTAAAACTTTATCTCTAGCTCCCGTACCTTCTCTAGTGGGATATAAGTTTAATTTCAACCGCAACATATGATTCCTGAATACTCTCGATGGATGTTTCTTCAAAACGGCATTCAGTGATTTAATTTCTGATTTACAATGATATAAAAGCTTCCTTTTCACCTTGATGGGGTTGCTTACAAGTTCCACTTCTGATTGAATAAGGCTCAAGGGAGTAGAATTGCACGTTGCATTCCAGTTTAATACCTTACAGAAAGAATATTCTGTTTCCATGAACAAACTATCCTCGCGTGGAAGTAAAATCTGTCTAAAAAGCTGTGAGTCTCCATTTAACAGGAGCATGCAGAGAAATTAAACCTAGTCCATGCCACAAGATGGCTATCGAGAGAGTTCTTCGCCAGAGAATTGCCTTCGGTGTTGCCCAATCAAATGACAATTGTTTGATGGTAATAATTAATAGGCAAACTCGAGACGCGCCCAATCTTTGTATTTTATAGTCTGAACTCTGTGGCTCCTACAGTAGCTAATGTTCTCACGTTATTCAACATTGTTTGTTGTTTTTATTTCCATTTAAAGTCACCCCTAAATATTTAAAAGTGGATACCATTTCCAGAAGGGATTGATCTAAATACCATCTAAAGTTGGATTTCTTTTTTAAGTTGGAGATCAGAATTTTAGATTTGGTTACGTTAAACTGCAAATCCAATTTGGCAAAATAGGACTTAGCTGTCACTGATCTTTGTAGCCATATTGAAATTTCTACTTTGACCAACACATTCTGGTCAGAGGCCCATCCTCTTCCCCCACCTGCTCTTTGCGCTGCCATTTGCTTGAGCTGGTGACTTCCCACACTATACCAGTCATGATTGGACGATTATCCAAACATATTTTTGATTAGATTGCAACCAACTTTTCCCCTCAATTTTGCAGAGCAGGCAAGTGTTCGCAGCCACACTTGGGTTCCCAAACACTTCAGCCAGTCCTTGTTGAACAAGATTTTCTCAGTAAGCCTAGTTCTCTCCTCTTCCAGCTGAGGGGCTAGATGTAGCTTGTCCTTTGAGTTGAGGTGGATGAGGAGTGCTAACCTCTCTGTTGATAGCATATGATAGTTTATTTATATAGCGCCTATACACAATGTGTTTCAAAGCGCTTCATGGCAAGGTAGAGAGCAAAGGAAAATACAATGACATTCTTACAGGCCATGAACAACAAGAATGTGAAATTAACTATCATGCTCGGCCTGACGACATTTCATATAGTGCCTGAGCTAAAACACAGATAGGAAGGAACTGGGAAACAGACAGGTGACTACCGCACTAGGCCTTATGACATTTCATATAGTGCAAGAGCTAAAACACAGATAGGAAGGAACTGGGAAACAGACAGGTGACTACCGTACTAGGCCTTATGACATTTCAACAAGAGGTGAGGGAGGGGAGGAGAAAGGAGGTAGAGGAACAAAACAAGTGACTATCGTACTAGGCCTGACGACATTTCATATAGTGCCAGAGCTAAGACACAGATAGGAAGGAACTGGGAAACAGACAGGTGACTACTGCACTAGGCAATGACAATATTTCTGGTAGAGCCGGAGATTAACAAGAGGTGATGGAGGGGGGAGGAGACAGCCTTTCTTCTCCAATGCTTTGTGTTTACCACCCATCTCGTTGCCTGGATCTCGTTCCGTCTTGTGTGTGTGTCCTCAGTGTCCTCTGTGTGCTGGCCTCCATGTGCCTTCCTGTTTTGCCTGGCTATGAGTTTGCTTTGCCCTCCTCCTCCTCTGCTTTTACTACATCCTCTTCTACTTTTGCCACCTCTTGCTCTGCTGTTACCGCTTCCTTCTGTTCCTCCTCCCCCCATTGCCTCCAGAACACCTTAACGTTCCAAATATCACTCTACAGCGATCTCCAACCAACTGCCATTACCTTCTCCAAAACCAACACTGTCTGTCTTGGCTCCCAGCTTTTTTTATGCCCTCCCTCTTTCCACCAGGGTGGGGCTTCTGGTGAAGGAAGCACACGTGTCTTATGAATGGAGTAGGGTTCTGGTTGGCTGATGCTCCTGTGTACACCTGGCCTCCATTTGCACTCAGGGGGCCAGACCAAGTCATCATATGGCCTGTCCTCCAACGTAAATTGCACTCTCTCCCTCACTAGGCAGGACTCGGATCGCCTATTCCATCAGCATGTGAGTTATGGTTCCATGTGATAATATCGCTGTGAAAAAGTCGCCAGGTGGTGACTTTTTCCCCTAACCCCTAATCTTCCTTCAACAGATATTCTAGGAGGGGTATAATTATATATTATTACCTCCAATCCTAGAGTATTTGGGAAAAGTGTTTGTCTGGAGGGTGCATTTTTAAGGAAATATGTCTGTCTGTCTGTCTAGGTCTACTATAGCGCCACTAACCCGTGGGTCTCAGGGCTCTTACAAAGAAAAAAACAGAGACATGAGGAAAGAAACGAGAGACAGAGGAACACAACACAGAAACAAGTCAAGAGTTGGAAGATTGAATAGTAGTGAGAAGTGGCTTGTTTAAGGAGATGGTGTAATTGAATTCAATCAGCCCTGTCCAGCATCAAAAAGAAAGGTTTTCAGGTCCTTCTTGAAGAGGGCCGTTGAGTCACTATCGGCAAGATATTTATGGAGGGCATTCCATAAAGAGGGAGCCCAGATGTTAAAACTAGCTCCATCAATCTTCTTGAGGTTGGAGTGAGGTTGTGTCAGGCGGATGGTATCATTAGAACACAAGGTTCGTCCAATAGACTTTTATTTTTTAATCCTTGTAGTCTGGTATGATAGGGCTTCATCATGAAGACACTTGAACACTCTGACTAAGCCCTTATACTGTAGTCGATGCTGAATGGGCAGCCAGTGTAAATGTCGCCACCGGGCACCCATTTTCATGGCGACATTATCACTGGATACCAAAGTTATATAGGGAGAAAACTCCAGGTAAGGTGTTTAAACTTTCTGGATGCCTAGCCTTGGAAATGTCCGTTCACAGTACATTAACACCATTGTTAACTCACTGAGTGAAACCTCTGCCCAAAGCATTGGATTGTTACTTTTGTTTCACACATGGTTAAATCCACCGGCCGGAAATCACAGGCTTGCCACATTGTATCAGGTACTGGGCTTTGAAGCCTACATGCAGAAAAACAAATTCCAGCAAGCTGAGGTGGCATGTTAATCAGTTGCCTCACAGAGTGGAGCTGGCGATTGGGTTGATCGATGTGGTTCGCTGCAATAGGTTGAGCTGGTGTCTGGATGTCTCAGAAAGAAGCGTTTTGAATGTTTGTAGAGTGCCAAAAGCAGTACTGAGGGTCAAGTGGTGGCTCTAAGTGTATTGAATGCAGTCAAACCACTTTGCAGAAGTCTTGAGGCAATGGAACTGGTCGAAGCTGCTTTTCGACTTCCGGGTTGCTGCGAAGCCCAGTACAGAAGCTTCTTAATCCATTGCATTCCCAAATAATGTGCTCAAAGGTGCCCTTGACATGTTTACACCTCCAACAGGCCTCTGATTCAAGTAAACCTCTTGCAAATAATTTTGTGTATTCCAAAATGCTCTGTATAAGGTTTTGATTTGCCTGCTCCTTTTGCTAAGATTCAATGAAGTTAATGCCACATTCTTACACAAATTCCTCCACCTGTTCTCACTCATCTCCGATTCTATTATTTCTGGCCATTTGTCCAGTAGTTCTTTATTTCGATTCTTGTACTGCTCTAAATGCTTGTACACCTTGGAGGCAAAGTGACCTGATTTATATTGTCTTAACCAATCATGCCATCCTTTGCCATCCTTTGGAACCTTATTCACCAGTGCTTTCTTCAACTTTCTGTATTCCCCTAATGTACAGTCTATAAGACCTTTTTCTTAAGTCAGTTGTTTAAAGCTAATCCTTTTTTTGTCCTCAAAAAGGTCTTCCAGCCATTGTACTCCACCCAAAAGCCAGTTTGGCCAGAGGTAAAGATTTCCCTTCCAGTCTAATGTCTGGATTCAGCCAGAGTGAAGTAATACCATTGCCAACAACTTCATTTTTGGCTTTTCTCAGGAGACCCTTGCAATGTGCTCTTATAAATGGCGTTGGTGCGCATGATCTGCAACCTGCTCCGTCTTCAGATGTGTGAATAGCTCTAGGTGATAATAGAGAAGATCCACTCGTCTCATCTTGTGTCCTGACATCTGTTGAGTTTTCTATGAATGGTAGTAGATGTCTTGCACCAAATGCCAGATGTTAGTTTTCAAAATCTGGAACACCCAGACCACCTCTTTCTGGAGACAATTGTAGTTTCCAAAGTTTCAAGCTTGGCTGTTTACCATCCCACAGAATGGAATGGATTGGATTAAGCTTTCAATTTTCTTTATAGCTCTCTTTTTGACCTGCATGGGGATCATGCTTAGAAAATAATTAATTTGTGGTGTTAACGTCATCTTTATTGCATGCACATTCCCCCAAAGGCTTAATCTCAGTTCATTCCATCCTCTTAGGTCTGACTCTGGGTTTTGAGTAATGTAAAATAGATTATCCTCCATCATTTGTGTCACTTCCTTAGTGAGCCAAACACCTAGGTAGCGCATTTCATCAGGACACCAGTTGAAGCCATAGGCACTCAGTTGCAAGTTCGAACGGGAATAGATTATCCTCCATCATTTGTGTCACTTCCTTAGTGAGCCAAACACCTAGGTAGCGCATTTTATCAGGACACCAGTTGAAGCCATAGGCACTCAGTTGCAAGTTCGAACGGTTAGGGGATTTGTTTTCCCATGTGGAATCTCTAGGGTAGTGCTTAAGAATAGAGAACTTGTTTAATCTGTTCTCTGGAAGGTCTATACTTACAAGAGAAAAAGGCTTTATGGTCATCAAGGCGCACCAGGCCTTCACTGCAGGGACCATCAAGGGAGTCAGTCAAGCCTCTCCATGTCCTCAAAATCAGCTACTCCAGCTCCCTGCTTCACTCCAAGACTATGCCCAATTTCTGCAAGGATAGATCCAGATTTTAGTTAGCTGCACGCCTCAGACTTTGTAGAGAGCATCTCCAGTTGAGGCGGAGTAACCTATTTATAAGCCAAATGACATCACTGATGAGTCATCCTTCTCGCATCAGCTGATAGGGCAGTGGTCAAGGGTCTTCCCCCCCCCCTGCAAGCCGGTAGGTCCAGAGAATGGGGGAGTGAAGTGGAAAGCCAGGGGAGGAGACCCCCATCCATCATATGACAAAGACTGGGGTTGGATCTGGCTCCTGTATTAAGACATTTCACATTTTAATAAATACCCTTTCTCATCAGATTCCGCCACATATGCCAGCATATTCAGACACTATATTTTTTTGTGAATCAAATGATCCGACCTAGAAGTTTGTAGGTTATTAAATAGCAGCGTCACAAGTTTTCCTCGTTTATGCCCAAACTATATTACTGAAAAATAGGGCTTTCGGTGGGCGGAATATCCATCACCTGTTACACATTTTCTCACATTTTTATGATTGTCATATTTATGAAGAGGACACAATTACATTTTGTCTTAACTGTTTATAGGTTGGTGTCGCCAAAATAGTTTACTTCCCAAGTTATTCCTTAAATAGCAGATCTGCTATTGTGTGCAATGGGTGTGAGGCTCTGCCTTCACTCTTCTCCTCTCCTAGCAGAGATCTGTTGTTTAGCTCTGACTGTCAGGAGGGACCTTTTTTGTTTAGGTTAGCCTACAGCTTCAAAGGATAATGGACATGTTTACGACAGCCTGAGTGCTTTTGGTCATAAAACTTGGAGGTTCATGGTATTCCTTGGCTCATGCCCTTGGCAACACAGCTTAGAAATCCAGTTTCACTTGTGGGTGGATTCACAGTCAGGAATTGAAACTTACTGGCATATGAATTTCCCTTCCTTTTTTCAGCTAAAATGTCCTCTTTAGCTTGCATTTTGATTTGACATAAACTCTGGAAGGGCACTCCATTAATGATTAAAATGTCACTGCAACACTTTTCCTTGCATACAAAGATTACACGTGGGTAACATAATTACACTTTTCAAGACTTTGATGCACATCTAGTTTTACTAAGTGTTCCTTAAGGCAAAATCGAAATGTCTTTTGTAATCCCAGCTGTGCAAAAGGGCCTTCATTTGACAGCAGCCTTTTAACCCAGTTCAGACTCCCAACATGACAGGAACCAAACTCTTATGTTGAAAGTTTTGCATACATTTGGGAGAGCAGGTCTTTAATTGAAAAGGACAACGGCTTTGGATGGCAATGATTTTGGTCAAAGTATAAAACTCCATTCAGCAGTGCAAATTTGCACACAATCTGGTCATTTTATTTACACGCTGTATGTCGCTGTTTCTGCCAACATGGTCTCAGCCTTTCCAGACCTTTTTCAAAAGTATCATGAGGTCTTCCCCTCATGTGTGGCAAGTAACATTTTCAGGCATCCCTAGGCTTCAATGCCTAAATTTGCTCCTTAGTGTTTGGGCAAGGGCTTCATTTTGCATGTTCTCCAGAGTAAGCCTTTTACTGAGGGGCAGGTCCCCCCCACTGACTGCGGCCTGTAGTATGGCATTTTAGGGGTATTTCACCTCACAATTGGTGCCTGCAAAGAGGGAGTTGCAGTAGTCAATCCTGGATAGTATGAGGGCTCTAGCGAATGTGATGCAGCTGTCAGTGGAAGGAATGGCCTGCATGCATTGATCAATTTCCCTGTGTATGCTGATGCAGTGGCGTTTACTTGTCTACTTAGAGATAATGTGGAGTCTAGATATACTCCTAGGGTCTTTACCTCTTTGGCAACGGTGATTATATTCCCGTCGATGGAGAAGGATTTGTATGAGTCATTGAGTGTGTTTAGCTGAGATTGTGTACCAATAAGGAGTCTTTCGGTTTTCTCATTCCATGTTGTGCCATCCAGGCCTGGATGGTTTGGTATTATTTGCTTAGCTCACTCGGTGTCATAGTTGCTGGAGATAGGTAGGAGGATTTGGGTGTCATCTGTGTAGTTAGTGTAGGCAACACCTTGGGCATCAAGGAGGTCAACAAGGGGTTTGGTGAAGATATTATACAAGGTTGGTGAGACAGATGGGCCTTGAGGCACACCACAGGTGACTGTGCGATGGGGAGCTGCTGCTGAGGTGGAGAAAACTCTCATTTTGCAGTTGAATTGGAAGGACTCTATCCAGGCTATAGGTTTGGCTGAGAAGGGGGCAGCTGAGGAGAGGTGTTGGCAGAGGGTTTTGTGTTTGACGAAGTCAAAGGCTGCAGAGAGCTCAAGTAGGAGAGCATGGCCATGTTGCCATTGTCTTTGATTTCGTCCATCTGGATGTTTAATTCCAGGAGGGCGGATTCCATAACGTGACAGGGGTGGGAGCCTGATTGGCGGAGGCCGACGCGATTGTGTGTTTCCAGAAAGTTTTAGATTTGCAGATAGGCTGCTCTGTCGAGTTTTTTGAGGATAAAGGGTACGGTTGTGATGGGGTGGTAGTTGGTGGGAATGCTGGCGTCTACTGTAGGCTTGTTGAGAAGGGGGAGTACCCATGCTTCTTTTAGATTCTCTGGGACGTTGCCAGCTGAGAAGGAATTGTTGATTAGCGCCGTGATTAAAGGGGCAAGCTCATCGGCGCAATCCTTTATGACGGTAGCCGGGCAAATATCTCCTTTGCACTTCAAAGGTTTCAGACCTTTAATTATCTTGGTAGTTTCTGAGGTTGTGGCCGGGGTGAATACGAATCTGGGAGTAGAGTGAGGGATGGGGAGTCGCTGGCCTAGGGGCTGGATTTTTGTTGGGATTTTTCTTTTTTTTTTTTTTTGCAGTGATTTTAGTTTGGAGTCGGGAGATTTTGTCTAGGAGAGCGTTTTGGGATGTTTTTGCACCAACTGATATGTTTGGTGGAGTTATCAGGTGGGCGAGCTGGTGTCTTAAGCTCGCATAAGATGGCAAAGAGTTCTCTTGTGCCCGAGCTTGCTTCTTCAATTCTCCTATTGAATGTGTCACTTTTGGTTTGCAGAATAGCTTGTTTGTACTTTTTCGAGAGGGCTGTGAAGTGCTGTTAGTTTTCATCTGAGGGTATTTTTATCCAAGCAATCTCAGCTGTGCGTTTTCAGGAGCATAGGGTATTGAGACTGGGGGTGTACCATGAATTAAGGTTGACGCTTTGTTTAGTTTTACGAATACACAGAGGTGCTACATTGTTGAGGCTTTATGGAGGGTTTGGTTGTAATCTTCGACCATGGCGGTGGGGGTCAGTGTTTGTGAGTGAGCTGTCAGAGGTAGCAACAGGGAGGGGGGGGGGAGTTGATTGGCAGAAGATATGTTCCGTGTGTTTCTGGAGAGGGAGGCCGGTGCTGGTTGCAATGAGATGTTAGAATGAGCTGTCTGTGTGATATCAAAGGTGATAACATTGTGGTCTGGCCATGGGCATGGAATGTTACATCGAATGTTGGTGTTGCAGTTGAGGTCTGCTATCCAATCTTATGTGCAACCTTTATCATGGGTTGGGCTTAAGATCCGGTGGGAGAAACCTAAGGATTTGATGGTGTTGTCTAGGGTGTGTGTGTGGTGATCAGTTAGGTTGTTTAGACCGAAGTTGACATTACCCAGAAGAATTATTTTGGAAGAGGGCTTAGTGTTTGTGGAGAGGAGTTGTGCAATGTCTTCCTCAAAGGAGAGCAGTGGGCCTGGAGGTCTGTAAATTAAGTGAGTTGTAGCGGTGGATGTAGTGGATAAAGGCAACTTTGATCGAGAGCAGCTCGTTTGAGCTGATGGTTTGGTTGGGGATTTCTCTAATAGCAGGTTTTTAGCAATGAAGGCTACTCGGCCATCTTTGAATACCAGTCTATCATTCCTGAAAATAGTGTAACCGTCCGGACTGACTAGGCAAAGGGCAGGGCCAACGGCTGGATGCAGCCATGTTTCTGTGATTGTTATGAAGTCCAGTTTGTTGGTGGTGATGAGGTCTGAAATGTTGAGGACATGGGCAATGAGGGATCTGGCATTGATGAGCGCTCCTGTGAGTATTGTAGTAGAGTTTGCTTTAGTGTTGTAAGTATTGGATAACTTTTTGGGTGTATGTTCAGGGCTAGTTGGAGAGGATGGTTTGGGTGTAGTGGGGTCTTTGGCTCGTGCTTTACCCACTGTGCCTAGATTAGTGTTAGTCAAGGTGATGGTTGGGGAGGCTGTCCTGAGGGTGGCATGAGAGATGCATGTGGTATTATCACGCTTGAGGAAGTTGGGCACAGTGGAGGGTATATTCTTTGGGTTGTGTTTTCAGTGGAGGGCTGCGAACGGAGGTTGTGTGTTCTCATGGTGCTGGGGTGGTTACTCTTGAATTGAGGTGTGCGTTCCTCCAAGTGATTGACAGGGTTGACGTTTGCAAGTGCTGCTGGCATGTAGCTAGGCAAGATGCTGGTCTTCTATTCTGATTGTGGAAGGAACAAGGTTGACTAGGGCTTAAAACATCTGTATATAGGCACGTTATAAATGCCATATCATATCATATCATATCATATCAGCTTATGTCCTGTGTTTTGTGGGATAGTGGAGATCTTAAGTGGGCATGCCTTGGGCAGGAAGAGTGATGGTGGGATGTCATGTGAGTCAGGGAGATTGTTGGACATTATTAGGGAGAGTGTGTGTAGTTGGTGGTGACATCAAAACGTTTTTTTTTTGTATATGACTTTTTTGTTACATATTGCGCATCCCTGGGAAGGTTAACTGTCATTTTCTTGCTTCAGTATTCTAGTGGCTGCTTTGGTACATGCACTAAATGCATCTGCTCAGCATCAAAGGTGTTTTAATTTTCTAAACAAGCTAGCCACTGCCTAGCACGCACACCATATGGAAACTCGATGTCACTTGGCACCTTGATTAGGAAAGTAGACTTCATTGTGTGTCACAGTGCATACAGTAGTCTATGGCAAATCAATGCAGTGATGTGTGCAGCAATGTTTTCTGCACTGCACAAGCCACCACCCTGTTGGTTAATGGCATCTATGTGGCGCTCCCGTATGTAACAGCACATATGCCTGTTTTTGTCTGATGTTCCCAATGTCCATCCAATAGCATACTGGAACGTTTTGTGTATGTGGCTCTGAGGAGCATGCCTTACTGTGCCCACACTTAAACGCATAAAGCAATCGAAGAAGCTGCCTCAAATTGTACATTCTCTAGGCCAAACGCCCTTTCTACACTGCCACACCATGATTTTCACGAGCTGCAGGCCAGCACTAATAAGAGATGCTAATGCCAGTTTTGTTAGATAAAGCATGGGCCTTCTAGCTTTTGCAGAAATAACCCCTGAGGCCTGCGTAATCGTGAGGATGTAGCTGTTGAGGCGCTGTGTACCCTTTACCGGGCATTAGAAGCCGGTTTTGTCTAAAATGCTTCATCAGCTTATTACTGGTCAGGCTAAAGTCAGTAGGAGGTACAATCCTTTCTGTGTAGCCTTTCTGTGCATTGTTGATTGGGTCTCTCTTCCGGGTATCCTGTCCTGTCTGTAGATATAATTCCCAAAAGATGTTTCTGTATTGGGGATTGGGCATGCCCACACTGAGACCCAGCCCTTCCTCATCTAAAATTCTTCAGAACAAGAAGCAAAAGAGACCTTGTACGCCATTTGAGTGTCTGGTGTTGCAGCCATTTTATACTCACATCCAAAAATGTTAGCTGTCCAAATGAGTATGTATGGTTTATTATGGTTACAAACATTTTAATATGAGGGTGAGTGGTGTGAACAGTGATGTGAGCACCAAGCCATGCTCTGTTATGAATTTAGAGATTCACACTTACAATCCCTTTTATCACAGACTTGTGTATGCAATATAGAGATCTCTAATCACTGATATGGTCCTGAAATGCTGTGTGATGTAATGCAATGCATACAGGAGCCTTCACTGGTGCCATTTGTCCCCTTTCCCACTCTCAGAGGTATTTGGAAAGAGTTCAATAAGAGCGTACCAGACTGTCCCTCTTGGAAATAATTCATATGGATAGTGTAGTATTGCCTCTTCCGAAATACAAGTGAGGTGGTACGAACAGAACACCTGCAACACAGGGCCAGTGAGCACTTAGACCCCGGTAGGCTGGTCACACCGCAATGTGCCAATATGGACAGTTTGAAACTGCATTCAGGCAAGGCCTTCCCTAAGAGCAGGTGAAAGAAACACCATTTAATTGGACAGCAACAGCTATGTTTTCACATTCAAAATCTTCTCTAAAGTACTTGCATGTAATGAAACTAGCTTCATTTAAATAACCATTATTTATTAATATTGGGGAGGGGTTTTGTTGCATGACACATGTGTAGTTTGGGAGTGGCACGTGCCAATCCGGGGAGGGTGGGCGCATTCTGGTGTTTTGCCCCGGGCACCAAGTTGGCTAGAAACTGCCCTGCTCAGCCCCTTACACCTGGCATTATTCTAAGCCGCTGGAATCAACGTGCCTCGCCATGCCTGCCGGGAAGTCACACCCGGGCCATTTGTCTGCTCGTGCAAGCACTGTTTTGGGGCAGCAAACCTTGTACCATGTCCAAAATGAAATGCACCCATGGTGGCCCCTAGTTTACCAGTCTGCTGATTTAAATTTCAAAGCTGGACTCCATGGCACTGTTGTGTTTGGGGCTAATGTTAAACCCCTCGACTCTGCAAACCCCCATATTACACCTTGACACCTGTGCTTCTTGCACAATTTTACGCACCACTGACTGGCCCATTAGCCCGGTGTGAGTTTTCTGAACCAACGTGGCCACTTGAATGATTTGGCGGTGCACGTGCAGTTGGTCAATGGCCCAAGGGCAGGGCCATATTAAGCACTTTTGGGGCCCTGGGCACAGACATCCTTGGGGGAAGGGGGCCCCCTCCACCAAACCAAAATTAAGTGATCACGAATATCTACCCTGCCCCCACCCACTGAAAGCACAACCCATAGGTGGATATGCTGCTTCACAGCATTAAAAATGATGTTTACTCCCTTTAAGTCACCTTGCCCTCTTCATTCCTGCTCTAATCAGAATGATAGACAAGTACCATTTGAAGGCCAACATCAGTTAACAAAGAGGTTACTTCTGTTCTAGCATAGATTCAGGAGACTTTTTATCAATAGAATCCGGGAAGGTATGCAGCCTGTAGTATTAATGCTGGACTGTATGTAAAAGGTACATGTAACACAGAATAGACAGAAAAGTCACATTTTCTTCCTCACAGAACAGAGACGTGCTCAAGCATCAATAAAGGAGACCAATTGGTAGGAAGGAGAAAGCTACACATAGCATGGATAGTGGATGCAGATTAGAAGCTACCAGGAAGGTGTCTGTATCCACACAGACTGAGATTATAAATGGGACCTGGTTTTGAAATAGTGTTGCCATTAGAGATCAAAAGAATAAAGTACCTGTGGTGTGAAATGTATCTATGCTCAGTATTATAGTGGAAGCAACACTATAGCCAGTGAAACCATGAGTGAGGCTGTTTTGAAGATCATACCCTGATAAGTCTCTCTGAAGGGTTAGCAATTTTGAAAGGTTTAGGCACTGGCAATTTGAGAGGCTAGGCAATACAAGATTGAATTAGATGCACGGCATTGTACACACTGGTGAAGGGGTGAATCCGGGATTTGTGCCAACTCTGCAATTTGTGCATTTCAACACTTTCAGTACCAGTTCTGACCATGAACTAAAATGATCTCATTTTATAAAACTGGCTTGGAAAGTACACCATTCACATTACCAAACATGAATGTTTTTCAAAACAAAATATTATATAGAAGGGTGTATGTAACACAGAATGATTCTAGCTTCATTCTCCCCATCATCAAGAGAACTATAGAAGTGCCAGCATACCGATCAGTGTGATTTAACAGACTTAATCTGGGTTGGCCTTTTATATTTTAAAGCTTTACATAGTTCCAAAACACTGGCTTGTAAAATTGTCATTTATAAAAGTGCATAAAAACCTTTGACATTTACAAAAATGCAAAGCGTTTTTTTGTGATAAACGAGCAGACTTTAAAATATGCTTGTCCAAGTCCTGCACCATCAAGTCCACTCCTTTCTGTCTACCACCCCTTCCACTCCAATGGGCTACATAAGAAGAGATCAAGTAATGGGCTAAAGGATGCCACCAGAATGCGAGGAGGCAAACTTCACAGAAGACAGTACAGTAATGTACGAGATATTCGATGACTTGACCAGGATCACTGTATTGTCTGCTGGCAAAGCCAGGATACAAGCATGAATGCTTTGGTTGCAAATTTGGATACTTATCTCTTGGACTAAAATGTATGCTCATCGTTGAAGGTGATTGCCTAGGTTTTATAACACCCCATCTGAAGAAACCAATTTCTAGACCTTCACCATAAGGATGACATGTTTGTTGTTATTGCAACCCCTATATGATGCAGGTACATTGCTGATAATAGCACCTGTTGTGCTGCAGGACCAAGTACATACGCAGGCAGGTTTATAAACTTCAGACATAGGAAAGGCTCAGCCAGCCTTACAGGAATGTGCTATTCTAATCTTGCATAGGAACACATATCTCTGCAATGAGTGCTTAACACACTGAGCTAACTTTTAAACCATTGTGGCACTCAATTTACCAATATGCATTTCAAATTTGGCTATTGCACATAATCGACATAATTCCCACAGGAAGGAAAGAATGCTATGGGAGTTGTGCCGTAAGGAACACACAAACTATATATAGCACAGTGAACACAGAAAGCATTACATGATGAATTGATCCAGGCAGAATGTGCTTGCCAGAACAGATAGATAGGCAATAGGTTTAGAGCCTCAGCACCATGCCATAAAATGTCCTGATGTGTGCTAGAACAAAGGAATCTTACTTCTTTAGATCAGGCAGCCTTGTGGGGCCCCTTCCAAGGTGCGGGCCCTGGGCAAGTGCCCTTTTTACCCTCCCATAAAAACGTCTCTGCCCAAGGGTCTTAAAAAGGTACAGTGTCCCACAAATTGCACCTCAAACTTGAACCCCTGATACCAACGGGTGTGTTGTGAAAATCCACAAAGTGCGAATCAGAAGTGTTGGCGCCTCTGCCCCTCTAACAGGACACGTAGACCTGTAGCTCGTGCCCGCAGAGCCAGCCTGCCCCCGAACTCGCCCTGGCTGGCACCATCCATCCCCTCCACACCTGCGATTCCCGTGCGGCCTCTAGATGCATGCCACCCAGGGCCCCTTGACGGCTGGCTGCATAATTCTCCGCATTAAGTGGTCGAGTTTGACTGACTGCAGGGGTGGAGCGAGCCCTGGCCTCGAGTGTAGAACGCTGTGTTCCCAGGCCCTGATAACAGGCGCATGCGGGCAGCACTCCGTGCTGCTGCTGCCGGAAAGACGTCCACCCCCTGCCACCCCTGGAGGCCGGCATCCGCCACACGCATGAGCGGAGGGCGTGGCGGGCCGGAGGATGCGGGCCGCGTGAAAGCCTTTCCCACCGGCTAATGAGCACTGTGGCCGCGACTAATTTTAGTCGAACGGGGGAAAGTGGCAGGTAGCGGGTTCGGCGCCCGGCGGCCCTGCGCGGTTCCCTTGGACGTGGACCCACCGTGCCTTTTATAAAACCCCATTCAAGGCACATTACTCTCGCTGCCGTGTGTGATGGCGTGTTAACTGCACGCAGACTTACTGGGGCCATTAAAAAGACGTTTATGTGCTCGTAAAATGTACTTTAATGCAGCAGGAGGCGCCTTGAAAGTGCCAGCAAGGCTGTGCGGCGGACCCTCCAGGGCACGTCGCAGGTGCCAACGATGCGGGCGGGCGGCGCGCTTTAATGCCACTCGATGTGGTAAAGTACTCGCGGCGGAGTGCCGCGGGCGTGGCCCGCAGGCTGGGGGAGACATTCTTTTTTAGCGTGCTTGTCTTCTCTTCACCCATATTAGAGCAGTGGTATTCAAACTTTTCTTACCGCGCCCCTCCTGGAGTATACATATTGGGCTCATTCTGATCCAGGCGGCAGAGCCGGGAGGATGCCGGCATCTTGTACTTACCTTCACCGGCATTGCCGCCAGATCACGGGTGCCAGTGGAGTGCTGTAAATCCCCACTCCATGAGGGGAGCCGCTGCTATTGCCAGTGGCGGTAACGAGGGCTTTTTTGGTCGGTAGGGCCCCTGGCTTACTTCCAGCATTTAGCTATTCGCGTAGTCGGCCGGTAAAGTGCCGGTATCCTTAGATATCAGCACTTTTTTCCCAGACCGCCCGACTCGGAATGAGGCCCATTGTTTCTGCCTCCCCCACCTAGGTGCTGGCCACCTCTTCGGCGCCCAAAGGATGTCTGGGTGGTTAGGGGGTTGCCATGCTCCTTTGAAATATAAGCAGATTTTCTACTGCTTACATAGCGGGAGGATAGCTCAGGGGCAATGTGCTCGCCTTGGAAGCAAGATGGCACGGAGCAATACAGGTTCAATCCCCAGTTCCGCGCTTAGAAACCTCTGGGTATTAAGCGCGTTATAAATAACCTATCATATCATATTCTATTAAAAGCAGTCATTTTAATCCCTTTTTGAAGAGTCTGGACATTCTTCGGCCCCCAGGGTTTGAAGACCACAGCGTTGCCCGGCAGCTGTTGCAAGACCCTCATGATGCAAGTGGTGACACATGCACTCATTCAGGGGATGTTCCAGCCCCTGCAGGGGGCGCTCGAGGGACGTCCCACATAGCGTTGGCGCTCCTCTGGCTGCCCCCATCCCCTTGTGGCTAGGTGGGTCACTCCCCCTTCTGCTCCTCATGAGTGGGGGCGGGCTGTCCCCAGGGCGGTCATTTCCAGCCCGCCCTGGGGACTGCCTACAAATAGGGAGGACTGGAGCACGGCCTCTTTCCAGTCCTCCGTCGAATTGCCCACCCACCCGCACCCAAGTGTAGGTTGGGGAGCACCGTTTGAACTAGGATGTGAGTTATCCAGGCGGACAAAGACGGGGAGGGTGGAATATAGGTTGAGCGGAGGATCAAGGTGTAAGTGGCGGTGTTGTGAATAGTTTCAATGATTGGCTTTCTTAGTTGGGTATTAATTGATCAATGTTTTCGCTGTCCTTATTCCAGGAACTCTCCATTCATGCCAGGTTTTTGTGTGGTGGAAATTTCCTCTGCACCAAAGCGTTACAGCAGTGATATAATCTCCTGCGCTAAATGTGTAATTTCCCAGTGGAGTCCTGTGGGACAGCAAACTGGGGGATAACTGTAGGGTCCGCAGGGCTCTGAATCGGGCAGCCCCTTCAAGTTACTGCACGGAGCAGTGGTAAACGCGTCTGCCACCATTGCCAGATGTTGCAAAGCCCTTAGTGACCCGCTGTGAGTTCTGCAGACAATTGCCTCCGCGCCCCCCGTTTGTTGAATAGAAATGGTGATGGCCAGCAGTGGATGAGTCCACTAGTGTAGAATGTAACATGCTGGGCAGAAGGGTCACCATTGACCCTTCTGTGCATTTCAAAGTGGGTGTCTGTTCACCGCTTTTGGGCAGGCTCCTCTATATTGTTTTTCTGAAGTTAAGATATCAGAGGCACACACTTCTCCTCCACCATTTGGCTGGAGGTGAACATTGGAGTATGCATAAAGCGAAACCCTAGCCGGGAACCAGCGGCGCACTGTACAAAGGGGGCGCCCCCAGGGAGTTACAAGGAAGGGTGCAGGCGTAGAGCAGAGGATCAGGGGTGGGCAGGTGGGAGTCATTTTAATGAGGTTTTTGACCACACAATCAGGCCGTATCCCTAGTAATGCCTCATGTGTTAAATACCCTGTTGCCCATAATCAGCCTGGCGGTAAAGGCGGCTAGTAAAAAGCTGTGTTTTTTAAATACTGGCTGCTTTTACCACTGCCGACAAACTTATAGCGAGCCCCAAAATGTCACCCCACCTTCAATAGCCATTCCACTGTGTCCTATGTAAGCTGTTGTTCAGGTTTCATGTATTGCACCGGCACCAAACGCAGTCCCTTTAGGAAATAGGCAGGCTTAGTGAAAAAGTATTTTTTATTAAAAAATGGAACATGGGCGGGTATACAGAAAGGTAGGCAAAACATATTCTGAACATTTAGCTAACAATAATGATTCATATTTGAACCTTGTAAAGGAGCACTAGTTATGAAGACAGTGGGCGGATCACAGAGGCCGCCTTTTGATTCTCAAATCACCAATGCGGCCCTCGCATGTTGCGTCTGCCTCAGATTGCGGCCACCAATGGCTTTGATTCCAGGGGAAAAAGTGCATTCCCTGGCACAAGAATGCAGTGTCAAAGAACAGGAAAGACACACCGGTCCTAATTCACAGGACGTTTTCCAATGGGGTTTTGCCATTATAAAATTCTTTTGTGAACTGGGCCTAAAAAGTGGAAACCCTGAGTTGCGCGTTCTTCCATTAACCTTTCTGGATAGTGAGCCACTGTCGGGGGGGGAGGGGGGGGGGATATTTAAAATACAAAAATGAAATCCTCCATTATGGTTGCTACTTTTCCAAATTTAATTGAATCCAGGTTGGACCAAGGGAAGTTTCAGGACGCGTCCTGGATGACTCGTCCAACATTGGCAACTTTCCATAGGACCTACAAAGAAGGGTAGCGAGCAAAGTAGGAAAAGAAATGCTCACAAGAAGAACCCCAAAGAAATGGGGGCAAGAAAGGCAGCTCAGCACAAAGTGTCCAATCCCATGCAGTGGGGAGAAGGGACTGCGGGATGGAAGCCGCGTTGTGCAAAAGGCAGGTTGGGTCACACTTGCACGCTCGCCTCCAATGATTCTCTAATGCATTGGAAGACATGGTCTGATCTAGGCAGTTGGGATACAGACACCCCCAAATCCTGGAGGAAGATGTAAAGGACAAACCTGCATGCAGGTTGTGAATTTTTGTGATACTTTTTTTCAGTATTTTGCATTCTGCAACAAAAGTATAAGCATTAAATATGATCCTTTGCTTTTGAATGAAGTATTCTTTAAAATGTTGGTCTTTGGAAACGTTTCCTGACATTTTGATTCTTTGAAATTTCATTAATTCTAAGACAAAATGCCTTTGACCTTTGTATACTTTAAAAGGAAGAGTGCACCTTACTCAGAGTGCAGGGGGCACACAGCAAAGATTGTGTTGTGATCGTGTGATCGTGTTACTGCTTGTCACAAGGCAAAATAAAAGAGGTAATGGCTGGAAGATTTAAAATAAATCTTAACCTCTGGCATTGCTCTGGGCAACCCTCCAGACCATCATTCTTCACCTGCCAAGCCATTACAACAGGGGAAAGACCATATGCAAATCAGGCTTGGTCCCACCCCAAAAGGGGCAGTCCAGCCCCAACTGCTAGGTTACAACCCCTTCTGCAAGAGACCACAAGCATCCCCAGACATGTTTCGGCCTCATTGGGTGTCATCAGTGAAGAGTACCTTGGGTATCTAGGCCCAGCGGATATGGGGCCTGCGTCTGGGCATACCCGTCCCACTCGGGGTGACAAAAGCAAAACAAAAGCGCTGATGGCTGGAAGGTTTAGAATAAATCCTAACCTCTGACATTGCTCTGGGCAGCCCTCCAGACCGTCATTCTTTGCCTGCCAAGCCATTACAAAAGGGAGAAAAAACATACGCAAATCAGGCTACGCTCCACCCCTCAAGGCCCAGGCCGTCTCCAGGCCTCCATGTGGGATGTATGCTTAGAGTAAATGTCCTGAGTAATTGTGAATTACCAGGAAGGTTTGTGGCTCCTTGCAGCACTTAAACACTGTTATACATACTTCTGCAAGTGGTTGGAATGGAAGTGGCAAAGAGGGAGGGGGGGAGGGAGCGTAAAGAGATGGGTTAGAGGGAGAGAGGCGCTGCTTTCTATGTCATCAGGTGCCATACCATCACCGTTTCTGATGCACAGGCAGTGGGGAAGTACCAGGGAAGCCTGCAAACACTTGGCCTCAGTCGTGTTCCATACTGGTGGGACATGAGGGAGCCCTGGCTGAACCCCACTTTTTGGAGACTTCGGGGTTCCTCCCCGGCTAGCCACAGCCAACTTAAAGCCCTGGCTACACGCCACCACCTGCTACGCCACAATGCACCAGTCAGTTGACAGTGCTTCACCGCAGTGAAAGAAAATCACGCCTTTCCCCTTTGGGGGTGGGGTTGGGCACTTTCCAGATGAATGGACCCTCTGCCAGCAACACACTTTTGATGCAATAACTCCTTGCATTGTGACATTGGGCAACGGGAAGCCTCCAGTATCGGGCCTTAAGCACAGAATGAGATCCGAGGCGGGCAAAGCATGGGCGGCTGTGGAACGCTTATCATACAGGCCGACATCGTACGGGGGGTGATCTAGCAGCAAGAACCACTGTTTCTAGACCATATACCCAGTTAAACTATACCACAGATTGCATAATGAAGTAGTCGAATTTACAGGCTTATTTTTTCATGATACTATTGTAATATTATGCAGATCAATTTGATCAGTACAATTGCATTTAACGTGGAGACAAATGCATAACTATATTTTTTGAATTTTAAGCAAGAGTGAATGAACTTCGCTGCTATTGTTGCTCTCGTGTTGAGGTTTTAAACCTCAGCTTTATTCACTAGAGATTGTCAATAACATCAAGCATATCCAAATTTGCTGGAGACTGGAACTTCCAGAAGACTTGGCGGGTGAGGGCCTACTTCCAACGTGGCGATTGGAGTAGATATCTGTTAGGCAGAATCCTGTGTAGTGCCCTTAGGAACCACTACACACAATTAAGACTACAGGTGGCAATTCACGTTTTACCTATGGTGCAAGCCTGTGCTACTATTTCAGAGTGGTAGCAGTGGCGGAGCAGCCAGGCTTATCTCAAGAGTATATGAGCAATAGCAGAGATTACACAAAGGGACCACAATTACCGTGACTCAAGCAAACACTGACTCAATGTTTCAGGTAGAAAAATATAAGTACATTTATTTTTAAACCATTCGTTATAAACACAACACTTCTATGAAACTTAAATAAAAACCACACATTAAATATACTACAACTAACCAATTCACTTTGTACACTAAGTCTCAAGGTAAGTACCCTGTGTTTGAATGAATCAGTGTTATGAACAAAACATGTTACCGCGAATACGATTGCGATCACTTTTTGACAGTTCGGTCTACTAAATAAACGCGTATCCGTGACATGAAATGCTACTGGGGCAAAAACACACTTAGCACCTGAGATACCCAGAGGGAGTTGGAGGCAAAAATCACAGGCAATACTTTGGTTAGGCAGACAGAATCGAGAAACACTCAGAGACAGGAGTTCAAGAGTCAAAGGGCCGGAGCCAGGGTCGAAAGACACCGGGGCCAGTTGCCGAAGATCACACAGACAGTTCACGATTCAACCTAGCCAAAAGTACTTCGATATTGTCAATGTTCGGAAGCAAAAGTTATAAGGAGGAGGGAAGACGAGGGCAAGCCTTGAAGATGAAGAAAAGGGGTTCACCCAGTTTCCTCAAGCAGAACACAGTACCTTATTCCAATGGTGCAGCTGGTGCCCTGGCAGTTGTTCCTGTTGGTTTCCCGCAGACCCACGATTCCTGGAGCTTCGCTGTGAAGGAGGACGTCTGAAGGGGGTCTGCACCACACAGGGATGAAGCCGGCAGCACGACGAGGAATAAAAGGTGTGCTCCTTAAAAACAGGAGAGGCTCTTCAGGTGGCTATCCGGACCACTACAGCAGCGTGCAGCGATTTCGACCAAGGAAGAGGATCCTCTGGCTGTAGAAGATGAGCTGGTTATCCCCACCAAGCTCAAGGGAAGAAGACTCCGGACTGGATCTTCTCTAAGTTGTTGAAGGGACGATAGGTCAGGACTGCAGCAGGGCTTCACCAGGACGGGGTAGTTTCAGCAGCCGTCGTTCTCTACGCTTCTCTTTGGTTCCTTGTAGTTCCAGTGGCGACTCTCTGACTTCTAGCCCAAGAGACCTGCCTTTTATGCGAAAAACCCCCATTCACACAGCCTGGCTGTCAATCACCCAGCAGAGGGTTTGTCCAGCCCGGACAACTACCCTGGTCAATCATGACAAAGTGTGACTTGGGTTTCCTAGGATAACTTGTGCAGGGAGTGACTACACTCCTTCCTCACATTCAGCCCACCTAGACACCAAGGCGCCTTGAGGAGGGCTTCTGTGCAGAAGCCCGCCAAAAGACAGTGAACAAAGAAGGCGAACCTAGTTTGCCGTGCAAAGTAAAACACAAGAAGGACTTTAACAAAAAGAAATGGCGAATAAACCCAACCGGAGCCAAAAGAAAGACGATTTGGTCAAGCGGGTTTATGTTCGAGGCTAATATAATATCTAATATAATCGCGGTAGAAAAGGTAGGGTAGATACCACTGCCACCAGCCAAGTCTAAATGTTAGTGAAACAATGCTCTAGGAGGTACAGATAAAAAGGGATACGAATTAACCCTTTTCAGTACTCCATGGAAGATGGGAAGATGGGAAGATGGGGTGTACTGGATCTGTGGTAGATTGACTAAGTAAAGTTAATGGTAACTTTACCCTTTACTGGGGGACGGTAGTCGCCTCAGAAATGGAGTCGAGGGAAGTCTCAAAGACAACCCTGTGCCACGGCACTGAAGGTGCTGTGTGACACACAAAAAGAAGGGGTCTACTGAAGTGGTGTACTTCAGAGTCCACAACCACAAAAACAGGTAGAAACACATAGCAAAACACAGGTAAGAGTGGGGGAAAAGCTCTCACTCTTACCAAGTTGAAAAAAATAAACTCCTGAAGTTCAGCAAAGCTGCTGGGGGACTCACTAGGTGAGGGAAATTAGCCATAGATGAGAATTCTCCCTAACAATATCCAGTAAAGGTGTACCGCTGTTTCAGTGCTGGGATTACCACACACATGACAGCCTCATCAAGAGGTTTCCCTGGACTCTGCCTGGGCTTTGCTGCAAATTGGATGAGACGCCACATCACCAGCCATGCCCAGAGTCTGCATGTAATTGACATTTTCCAGCTAAGCCCCTCTTTATTAACACGTGATTTGGAATGGGCAGTATTACTGCATTGATGTGACCTTTGCAGTAATCTTGACTCTCAAAGGGCATGTAGTAATACATAGTGTAGTATCCAGGGACAAGGGCCGTGATTCCAAACCTTGCTTGTTTAGATCTAGCAATATGCCGGCTAACCGCAGATTTCTCCTTGGCACTCCCAGAGAACGACGCAGATCTTCGTTATGTCACAAGTCAGAAAAGCTTTGGAGTTCACCCATAATATCACCCCGAATAAAGGCAGCCATTGTATATGACTTGTTGATGGACTTTTAGGACCTTCGTCAAAGTAAGCCATTTAGTGTTCCCGGTGAAATAGCAAGAGTATTTCTCTGCATCCTATTTTAAATTCTTTGAGTAGACCTCTTGTTGGCATACATTGATAGCTAGCTGGCACACAGAGCTCCAGTTCTAGTTATTCTTTGAGCGAGAGGGCCAATCTGTCAACCTGGGTCAGGGACATGCAACCTTTGGCTCTCCAGATGTTTTGAACTACAAATCCCACAAGTCCTAGCCAGCATAGTCGATGGGGAGAACAATCGAGAACCTTTTCCTGTGAGGTAGAATTGCTAATCAATAATATATCAATTGGTCAACACAAGAGACAAGTAAGCACCTCTGGCGTTCTCAATTCCACACTCGGACTGTAATTCTACCCTCTGAGCCTTTTCCGACTTCTGCCGGACCAGAGCATACTCTACAGGTTTTGCCGGACCGGCCGACACTCAGGATCTTCCTGAAAAATTGGCCAAAGGTCTAGACTTCATGATGGGCTTGAGATTAGTTAATCTGAAAATAAAAAGTCACTGTGGTCTGTTTACAAGTGATTCGACAATCTACTCACCAAAGTAACAAGTTGCGCTTGACCCTGAAAGATGACTCCTACCTTATGCTGAGCATTGAAGCCCAGGCACCACTGATATCAGTGAAATATCCTCTTGTTCGGTTAAAATCTGACCAATGGGTTTTCACCAAGAGCATTGCAGTAGTGGAGGTTTATCTGTGAAGGGAGCAGAATCCTGTTTCTGCCCATAGATAAAACACTTTAATGCTATTGCTGAGGGTGGGGTTGCGTAAAACTGGTGGATCCACTTGAGAATCTTGGCTTATATTGAAATCCTTTGCTTCTGGAAGCATGTCGAGCCGACAGGTGGCCATTGTTATAGAGGGGTCCATATGTTTATAAAGCTCTGTTTGAGTGTTACAGTTCCTCAGTCAGGGCTCTAACTGACAGTAATCAACCAAGAAGGGTGTTAATGCATCATTAAGGCCTATTGATCTTCCAAATATTACATCAGTGTCCTGAGTGTATTTGACTATAACACGGCTCAGTCGTATTGAAGAGAGTAGAATAGTATTATCGTAAACACACTGGGTGAGAAAGTATAAGAGTGCCATTCAGGATCTTATCGCCGTTATCTGCTGCTTCCTTCTACGATTCATCTTTGACATCCACCCCTTCCTGTTGGGACATACTCAAGTGGCCATGCAAACTTGTAGACCCTCAGCTCTGCTGTGTGTGGAAACCTGAACCCACTGACGCCACAGCTATTGAATCTCATAATTAGATTATCTTTATTCCAATAAATCAAAAAGGTGCTCTGCAAGAGCAGCAAGATTCTGCCAACTTTTATGTGTTACTTTTTTGGCATTCGTGTGATCAAAACGGTAATTAGTAGGCAGTTTTAATATCACCTTTTTTATTTTTCAATGTTTTTATTTTAGGTTTTTGTTTTTGTCATGCTGCAAGGGGCTGATTGAGAATGCAACAGTACACATGGGGGTACAGGGTAAGGGATCATATAGGGTAACCTCAGATGGATGCAGGGTGCTGAATCTAGGCACCTGAGCAATTTGCTGCTGTATCTCGGTTTGGCGTTGGGCTGCATGCGTGAGGCATAGCTATTGAAAGTCCACCTTGTTCTTCGGTGGCATCCATCAGAGGGTCTGTGTGGCGGTTCTGATCTGGTTGCCGTGCTTCACGTTGTAGATCTGTCTAGCGGAACGGCTCGGAACCCTTTGTAGTTTGTATAATGCGTTTGCTGGGAGGACTGCGTGCATGCTGTTGCTATAGTCCAGCCTGGGCGTAGTGAAGTGACGTTGGGAGCGGGAAGGATCCTTTGCGGGAACCTCACATGGTAGAAAGCCAATCTTCTGGATCTGCTCAGAGGTCTTAATTAAAACAGCACACAGATTCCAGGTTTTGTGTTTCGGCTTTGGCCATGGATGCAGTGCAGGCAGCCAGTTGATTGATAGCATGACAGAGTGTGTGCCTACACATGATTAGAATTTGTTCTTTTAAGGCAGAGACAGTTTGCGGCCATGTGAGTCTAACATGTAGCAGGCACTGTCGAATCAACTAGCTCCTGTAATCGAGCTCCACAAAAATGATGTGAAGCAGCACATCGGCGTGCTTGTGGAACGCGATCATGTGTTTCGCGGTGGTGGCGGGCAGCTAGGTGGTGGGGGGGGGCATATACTTGTTAAACATGATTGGGCACCAAGAGGATCCTTGAGGAACTCGCTCTGCGCGCAAGTCAGGCTTAGCTGTATTCCCAGTCTTGCATGAGCCCTTGCAGTGTCCTCAGTAAGCAGCGATCATGAATGCGGCACACGGGCATGTTGTGCAGAAAATCCTTTTCGCAACATCTTTTTGCTCCTTCATCTAATAGTTTGTGCCTCCTCTGAACACCTTTTGTCTGAAGGTTCCCAGCGTGATCTACGAAAATTAGCTGCATTGCCCGCTACACAGAAAGCTGCAGATTTTTCGTACAATGTTCGATTTTGGTCCATCTGCAACATTTCAATAAATGACAGTCAATTAGCCCCATTGCAGAAAGCGCCTTACTGTGCAATGTAGGGCTGCTCGTTTTTGTATGCATTTGCCCGTCCCTTGAGGCAGCTCTTGCGTTTTCTGAGATCCGACTTCGCTTCCCTTACTGTGTCGAAGTATTAGCATTCAATGCTGGCGACCTTTCCCATAATGGAAATCTACACACTTTTCGAAGCCCCCCCAAAGAAAAATTTTAAAAACCGAGAGATAGCAAAATTGTTGTTATTAAAGGCTTAAAGATGCCCAGGGGATCTCCCATTACTGCTCCGCGCGGTTGCTCGTGATTTAAAGCATTTTTAAGGCAATCTGAATCGCAGAACAGGGCGCACCGTATCCTGATGACATATAATGGCTCTTTAGAAAGAGAACGAGCTCTGTCACCGCCATTAAGTGGCAATATCAATTCACTATGTTCCCCTTCCGCTCCAAGGGCTGATTCCAGGCCATTGCAGCACCACATGGCACCCAGAGGATAGCATGCTCCGCAGTCTCCGCATCATAGAGCGGCAAGAGCGCTGTCTGTCCTGTTGCTACTGCCAGCGGCATTACGCTGCTGCCTATGCAGCACGGTTGCCTTCTTCCTCTTGTCGGCCATTTTTTTTTAATGATCAAACATCTGCAGCCATTTTTTATATACAGGCCAAAGCTCAAAACATTTTTAAGGTGCCCGCCGAAGAAGCTGCCGTTGGCAAATTTAACCCGCGCTTCCTACAGAATCTTAGAGCAATCCTAATGAAATGGCGGCTACGGGCTAACTTCAGTGGACGATTCAACAAGCCAGCTCGGTGGATGCTTATTGGCAAGTGTCCAAGAGACGGCACGGTTGTATCTCCACATGAATATGGCCTTCAAACCTGGGTTTGGCCGTGAATCCAAATGCCTCCACCACTTGGCGGAATTCAAAAAGCATCTTGGGTTTGGCCAGTGAATATTGGTTGGTAAAAATACTGAACACTCTCGGAGCCATCTGACAAGCGTATGGGACCATTTCCCTAATGTACTCACCTGGTCCCTTTTTAAATGGGCTACATTCTTGATTAGACCTCTTTTGGCTCATTCACAAGAGAAACACTAACACTTTGTGCTTCACCGAAACAAGCCAGTTTGCCAAGATTAGAATGACACATTGTTTTCTAAGTAACATTTTACTGGTTTTCCATTCTGAAAACAAGTTCTTGCCTCCTTGGAAGTCGATGGGCGATGTAGGTATTTTTGTTCTTTAGTCCCAAAATCTCTTGGTTTTTTTCAAATGCTGACTGCTATAGTTGTGCCTGACTTGCTTGAGGACAGGACTTTTATATTCAGCATTCTTTAAACGTCAGGTCTGTGTACCTGAGTAGGAAAGAAACATCTGTAAGTCTTCCTGGTAGTACAGAGAAAATGATCCGTGGGCCTTTTTGCAGCCACTGCAAGAAGGTGGCTTTGGTAGAACGAAAGAAAGGGGATCCGTGAATCCTCTTTGCAGAAGAACCCCAATATCTGAGGCCTAGAGTCTAGATTCCCTGTAGTCTTTGTGTGTCAATATCACAATATTATTTTCAACTGTATCTACCCATCCAGTGTCCTAACTAAAGGAAACTAATCCCCTTCAGACCAGCCAGTTGAGATATGGGTCGCCCAATGAGCATTGTAATTGTTTATTTGTAAAGCGCTTATACACAAGTGAAGTGCTTCAAAGTGCTTCAAGGTGGGAAGGGAACAAGGGAATACAGAGGCCTTCTTAGCCATTGAAGTTTTCGAATGATCTAACAAAAAATGACTAGCATACACAGCCTGACGGCATTACTATTAGTGCAAGTGCATGAACAAGAAGGAAGGCGAGAAAGGGGAGAGGAGAGGGAGAAGAACATACAATCCATAAACTACCGTACTAGGCCAACGACGTTTCAGATAGTGCAAGTGCATGACAAAGAGTGAGGGTATAGATCTGGGTCTTTCTGCAGCCAGAAATTCTGGGTCTGCCATGTACCTGCTTTTAAACTGGTTCCTGTCTATCTGGCAGATCCTCTGTTGATGATCTTTTATTGACATTGGCAGGTTGCATTGCGCCGGATACACACAGAAGTCTTTTTGACAGTAATTCTCAACTCAATGTCCTTGTATGGAATATGGGTAGAGTTGTTCATGCTTTCTGCAGTAATTAGAACATGGCTGCCATTTTCCCTTGGACGATACGGACTCCTGGGCAAAGCGTTGGTTTTCCAGAACAATTTCTAAATTAAATTGAGACAGCATTTTGAAGGACCTTTTTGAAATGTGAAATTCTGATTTAGGACACCACTTTGGATCACCCACCTCCACATTCTGTAACATGAAGAGTACTAAGACGAGCAAGGAAGCACACCAGTCAAGGCACTCTATTGAATAGGTTACATTTTTATTGAACTGAAATTAAATCGTCAAAGAAAAGAATCAATCTTTAGGCCTATCAAGGCAGACATGACAATTGTGGTATGGTTACCATGATCAGGAACCCGGCATGTGCATGTCTATGCGTTGGTTTATTACAAAGTGCCCTGTCTGACCACAATGGTGGATGGTGGGGTCATCAAAGGGATGCTTTATTACAGGATAAAGGTAGCTACTCTGGCCCCGTTAAGAATATCGAGAAACTGCGTAACCGCAGAGCAGCAGCACTGGTATGTTCCGCTCCCCTCGCTCAAGTGCTGAATTTGCTCCGGAATCTATCTAAACAAAAAGGTGGACCGGAGCGAGACAAAAGTAATCCTGAGACAGTAAGCTATCAGTGTAAAGAATAAGGGGGAGATGGATACTCCAATATGGCAGACCTAGTTCCCAAAGCTGCGGTCCACCTAAGCCCACCGAAATACGATTCCCAAGTTATCTGAACCTCATTGCACCAGAGAGCGGCTGGAAAGAGCGGCTAAAGCCCTATAAAACCAAGTGCTCAGACGGTAGGTGGTGGTGTGGGCAGGAAGATCTCCTTTGGAGTTGGCTGGAGTAAAGAAGAAAATAAGCTGGGACGGGGGGCAGAAGGCAGGAGACCGGATGCTGGAGTAGAGACCCAGAATCCTGGGACAAGGAGGAGACCGGAGGCTGCAGAGAGGACTTATGGGATAGGGTAAAGGCAGACCCAAAAGCTGAAGCGTTGAGAGACCTGTTGGGCTGGGGGGGGGGGAGAGGACCCAGAAGACTGCGGAAAGGAAGGTCCAGAAAGTGACCGAAATAGGGAAGAAGTGGAGAACAGTGGCGGCTACGAGGAAAGTGCCTAAAGGAGTGAAGAAGGGACCCAAGGGGGGTGAAGAAGGTGCAGAGAAAAAACACCTTTGGAAAAAAGCTGTTGATGAGGGAAGAACAGGAGATAGTGCAAAATGAAGCATAGTGGGTGGAGGAAGTTTGGAGGGAAGTTAAGCAGCAGAGTGACCCCAAGAAGGTGGAGAAGGGGGTGGCATAAGTGATTGGGCAACCTTGGGCATCCTGCAGGAGGAGAAGAATGTGGTAGTAGCAGAAACTGAGGAGGTAGCGCGGAGAACTGTTAAAGGACCAGGCGAGGATATATTAGAGCAGGTAATTCTTAAAATAGAGGTTGCAGACCCTAAGATGAAAACAGGCACATGCAGGAAGACAAATGGAGGGCCACCTGTCCCAACTTTAGGGCAGCCTCATCGCCCCATGGCTCCAGTCCATTTTGAACGGCTCGCCATTTACTACCCCGCTTACTCAATCCTTCCGCCAGTTCCAAGTAAGGGATTAATACTCAGAACTGAGAGCAATGGAGAAAAGACTCCAAGGACTGTGAGAAATAGGGTGCACCAACCCCTTAAAGCCTGAAACACTGAGCTCACAAGCATTGTGTGGATTTTCTGGGGGACCTCCAGACTATGAACCTTTTGGAGTACTGGCACTTCACTGTCAGAGAAATTTTCTTTGGAGGCACTTTCCCAGAGACCTGCCCCACTGAGTAGAAGAACCGCCCCGACACCCCCTAGTTTACTTAAGGCACTACTTGTTTGTTTTGGCGAATCCTGTACTTGTTTTGTAATAAAACCCTTGGTTCACCCTTTTTCCTGGTCTGGCCTGATTGCCGATCAATGTGTGCGCTGTGAGATTTTGTAATACTCTGAATGCACAAATCCAGCATTTAATGTGCCAAAAATCAAATCTATTTTACAGGGAGTTAGTTTATCGGACTACACATCAAAGCTGAAAACACACTAAACCATCATCCCAGAACCCTTGCTTTAACCATAGAATTGAAATTGCCTACCAAATGTTTATTTTCTTCACCAAGCAGTTGTGTAGTGTGTGATATTTAGTGTGATGGAGGACTTTGTTTACATTCAGGAAATTGTTATTTTTAAATGTTTTATTGCGACCAGTGGTATAAGCGGTCCCAAAAAAACACTGGTGGAAAGAAAATTCCCCAAAAAAAGAAATGTATATTTCAACATCTGCAAACTACATTATCTGGGTTTGTGGTGTGGTGCTGGGAAGGGGGAGGGTGAAGGCAGGGTTAGAAAGGCTAAAGGAAGGTTTTCCCCACAAAGGTGCTGTAACCTAAAAATGGGGTATGATAGGAGGGGGACGGCAAATAGTCCATATTAAGAAGGTGGTGATGGCATTTGGGTTTGCTCGTGGAAGGATAGCATATGCACAACCATAAAGAAATTTTCCTTCATTTTTGCTTCAGCAGCGCAACAAAAGATGATACCTTTGAACAATTTTTGTGTCATTTTTGCCGTCATTGCAGATCAAGATTTCATGGACAATGTTGTGCATTGGAAGGGGAACAGTGATTTCTAGCAATATTTTTTCACCTGTATTTCTTTTAAACGGTGCTTTTCGAATGGATTGTGTCCTCCCACGTATTCCTCATGCATATCTCCTATATCCAGTTTCAGCTGCTTCGGAAAGTTGTTTTTGGCAGAGGGCGCTGTGGGGTCGACTCGATGTCCCTTTAGGGCCTCTGTCTCAAGGATGACATCATTGAAGGTATATATGGAATGCACAGCGCCTGTTTGCTTCAGTTCTGTTTTTCCAAGTAAGCTATGGCTTCATGAACTACAAAGTGCCTCATAATTTTACATCGTATTTGTGAAAAATGTCTGTCTTCGGCTCTGACAACCCTGAAGACCGGGTTTAAGAAATGCCAAGACTGCGGCACTATGATGTCGCTGATGGACCCACATCGAGTTAGTTTGTGGTGCCTTGCTGTGGAGCACAAGACATTGGCTTGTCAGTCGTGTCCATCGATGATGGGAAAGGCTCTTAAGGAGCATGAAGGGAAATTGGCGGTAGATAGACTTACCAAAAAATCCCCTTCGACTACCCCATTGAAAAACATTCCTTTGATGAAGTGAGAGGTGACTCTCCTCGACGGAAGAAAACTAAAAGGTCTAGGTCGCGGAGTTGCTCTCATCACTCGTCGTCGAGGAAATAAAAAAAAAGGCATCATAGATCGCCTACTTTGTCTTCTTCGTCCCACTCCTCTGCAGAGAGGAGTATATCTTGCCCTACTAAGGCCTCTACTCCAGCTGAATGGGAATCATTCAGGCAGGAAATGCTTAACATTTTCGAGAGTCAGAATCCCTCGAAGCAAGGAGGCCATACTCCTATTGTGCCTTCTGAAACTAGTAAGGAAAGGGCTCAAGCCAAATCCTGCGCACCCTCAAGCCCGGAACGAAGGCCAGATTCTCATTGAGAGCCATCGAGGCCTCGACACTATGAAAAATCATCAAAGACTCAGTCGAGTCATCGAAGTCCGTCATGGAAAAAATGTATTGACAAGTCGACGCCAAAACCATCAACACCCAAGTCGACTTCATCGAAGACATTGTCGCCAAAATCAAGTTTGGCGACAACTCCATCAGCATCTGGCTAGAAACCATCAAAGCCATTGACGCTTTTACCAAACATTCAAAAATCCTTTACATCATTGCCAAGGAAGGATTTTTTTTAAATCTCTCACATCAATTTATGAAGACAATGAGCCTTCACCCAACAATGAGCCACCTTTTGGATTACAATATGGCACACCTAATGTACCTGATAGTTTTATATCAGAGAAATCTAGGTTGCCGGACCTGCGTGATAATTTACAAACAGCCAGTGGGGTGGACACGTGGATTTTGACAAGCCAGATCCAGATTATTACGCAGGTGTCTTTTACAGGCAATTAATGACCAGGGTCACTGAATTTTTGGGATGGAGCAGGCCTGCACTCCCATTCAAATACGATGACCTCACGGATATCCTGGACAAAGGTCCTCAAAGGGATCCAATCCTACCATTTCATGTTGCTCTACAAAAAAGCGTAAGTGCAAAATCGGAAGCACCGGAATCAAGTCTGGCAGTCAAAATAAGAATTTGACAAACAAAATATAGCCGGCAAGTAGTGACACCAGCTATTTGTCTAAACATCCTACCCCAGAAAGCCTGGTGGTGCAAGCAGCAACCGCTACCTCCAAGCAAGCTGCCTATCAGACCATTCCACCAGATTGGGATGCTAAGCGTATAGACACCTGGTCAAGGAAAGTCTTTTCTGCCGGGAGCATGGCTCTCAAGTCTGTCATCTCTACATGGGCCCTTGCAAAATTTACCTTCACCCTATGGAACTTTGTATCCATGGCGGCTGAACATATTCCTGAAGGGGAAGAGAGGGACTGCTTCCTGGCCATTGTAAAAGATGGGAAAGAGACCATGTGTGAGTCTCTTCGGTCAGGTTTGGATTCTGCTGACAGTATCAGCAGAGCCATGGCAGCAAGCACTGTGATACATAGGTTTGCATGGTTAAGCAAGTCTGAATTTGCACCCGATGTGCAGTCTAGACTCCTTAATATGCCTTTTGACGGGTTCCAATCTTTTTGGCAGAAAGGTAGATGAAAGCCTTGAGAAGGTGCAGACCTTGAAGTTAGCAGCCTAGTCTCTAGGTGGTGCCATCAAGCAGCCTCACCCTTTTCACCCCAGTGGACCTTCTTAGAGGGGTAGATCCTTTCGCTTCTACTCCTCAGTGGGAAGAGTGAGAGGAATGGCTGGTCAAATAGGCCAAAGAAGATTCCCTCGTGGTGGACGAGGTAGAGATGCAAAGCCCGCCCAAGCAGCGGCATCTTTACCATCAGGCGCTGCTTCAGCCGCCTCAAAACCTCTGAGGTCTTGACTCGCGACACCCCGGTGGGACACAGACTGTCTCAGCATCTGAAAGAATGGCGCAGTATTACTTTGGTTGCTTGGGCATTAGAAACCTTAGCCCAAGGTTACTGCCTCCCCTTCATTCTGAAACCTCAGTATCATCTGCCGGGAAACCATTTGTTAAAGGTTCCAGATCCATTACTTTTGCAGGAAATGTTGAGCCTGCTAGAGAAAAAGGTGCTATAGAGCCAGTACCTGTGATGGAGAGGAACAAAGGATGGTATTCTCCCTATTTTCTAATCCCCAAGAAAGACAGAGGACTGAGACCCATCTTGGACTTGAGATACTTGAAGAAGTTCTTCAGCAGGGACAAGTTCAAGATGGTCACACAATGGTCACACTTTCCCAGATCCTTCAGGCCCTCCAGCTCCAGGATTGTATTGTGTCATTGGACCTTCAGGATGCTTACTTTCATGTGCCAATCCATTCAAGCACAGAAAGTACCTGAGGTTCGCCGTTGGCGGTTCTAATTATCAGTTTCAAGTTGTGCCCTTCGGGCTGACATCCGCACAAGGGTTTTCACCAAACTAATGGCGGTGGTGGCAGCGAGTCTCTGTAGAGGGGGATTCACGTCTTCCCCTACCTGGACGATTGGCTGATCAGGGCACGTTCTCCTGAACAGGTCCTGGATCATCTCAAAGTGTTCTGCCACTTTCTCCAGAGACTGGGCTTCTCACTCAATTTCAAGAAGTCCCATATGATACCATCTCAAAAGCTCCAATTTATCAGGGCTGTACTGGATACATCCTTGGGAAAGACCTTGTCACCCGAGGTGAGGGCTCAGCACATTCTGCAGATGGTCACCAAATGTCAGAGTGCCCTGTGTCTCCCGGCCTTTGACTCCTTGGGGTTGCACGGCCTAATGGCATCTTGCATTTTCCTGGTGCCCAAGGCTCGCCTGAGAATGAGATCCCTTCAATGGGCTCTTGGGACACAGTGGTCTCAATTCTCGATCAACATGTCAGACCTCCTTCAGGTTCCAAACAGGGTCGCACAGAATCCCCTGTGATGGGCCTGCGAGGACAACATTCTGAAAGGGGAACATTTTTGGCAACCATGGCTGGAGATAACGGTAGTGACGGAGGCCTTCCTCATGGGGTGGGGAGCCCACGCCAACAATCTGACAATCAGCGGTCGTTGGTCTCCATTGGAGTCCAAACTACACATCAATCTTTTGGAGCAGAGCGCAATCAGACTTGCGCTGAAGGCTTTTCTGCCTTGAGTATGGGGCAAAGATGTCCGGATAATGACGGACAACACAGTGGCCATGTACTACCTCAACAAGCAAGGAGGTGTAGAGTCACTACCACTGTGCAGAGAGGCAATGCAGCACTGGTTCTGGGCAATACAAGAAGGAATATCTCTATCGGCAGTTCATCTAGCGTGCAGAGGAGAACACAGCAGTGGATGCTCTGAGCAGGCAGAGCAGTCTCCCACGGGTGGGAACTAGCTCAGGATGTCTTTCAAGAGATCACCCTTTGGGGAACCCCTCAAGTGGATCGGTTCGTGGCCAGTGTCAACCAGATGTGCGAACAGTACTGCTCCAGGGAATTTCCCCCAAGAGGAGCTCTAGGAGACCCATTCGTAGTGGACTGGGAGTTTCCACTTCTGTACGTGTTTCCTGCAGTCACTGTCATTCCTCACGTGATCAGGTGGTTGAGAAAGTTTGGGAAATCCATTGTCCTAATTGCCCCAGATTGGGCCAGCAGAATGTGATATCCAGACCTTCTGGACATGTCCATCTGCCCTCCACTGCGTTTTCTACAAAGAGAGGAAATTCTCTCGCGAGAGGAGGGTCGGGTTCTCCATCCAGAGGACAAAACACTCAACCTTCATGCATGATTTCTGGGATGCTGACATACAAGAATGGGGACCTCCTGGATGATATAATGGAGATCTTGCTTTCGGCCAGAAGACCAGCAACAAAGTCTTTGTACTGCTGCCTTTGGAATAAATTCTGCAGCTGGTGCAGGGATAAGAATATGGTTCCTTTTCTGTGCAAAACACCAGAGGTGTTATCTTAGCCTCTAGAGGAGGAACGCAGAGGATCGGTGAGTGGTAGGAAATGTCACTTAGTGCCGGGGGCGCTCATAGGGGCTACGCATGAATATGAAGTGCTGTATGACATATATTGAATCCCAAGCTGAATGTTGATTATCGAATTGAAGGAAACCCTTTGGGGAAATCTAATACCTAATGAAAGTAAAAAGGGACAGTGCGCACTTGAAAGCAACCTATGGAAAAGAGCTATAATGTGAAAGAGTGCAACATAAAAGTGGGTCATGAACCAGACCACCACAAAATGAACTTTATGAATGGATACAGTGCGGCAAGACCAAAGACTGGCAAGAGGTGTGTGAAACGTAATGCCAAAGCCAAAAGGCTAACCCATAGAGTGTGATGTTGCACATAGAGTCAAGAGGCTGACGAGGAGAAACAAAATGACTGTGAATCTGTACACAGGGGCAAGTACAGAAGAACTTGTGTGGGCTGGAGAACCTATGGATCCTGGTTGCGTGACCTGTAATGGGTAGACTGTGTGGTCTGACAACTTCGCCTAGACCATTGAGTCCTTAACTGCGAGAGTCAAATACGTTGTGAATTAAACCAAGAAGGAGCACTGTGATTGAACTGGTAATGTGAGCCAGAAGGAGGGTCGAGTGGACCCAGATTCATGTATGAAGGATTGAAACCAGTACTAGTTGCTACGTTGAAATCTTGGGGAAGGGAACCCTGATATTTGATGAACTGAAAATACTGTCTTAAGCATGGGCCCTCAAGACCCCTTTTTGTTTGAACTGTATGTGATGCAATCCCGAAGGACGATCAGGTTGACCTAGAGTTGTGTTGGACTTTGAAAGACTGAAACAAATACCATTTGCTACATTGAAGTCTTGTGGAAGGGAACACTGAGACTTGATGAACTGCAAATGTGGTCTTGGGGACGGAGCCCTTTTCATTTGAACTGTGTTCCTGAAGCTTGGGGAAGGGAACCCTGAGGATTGTGTGGAACTGTATTGCCTTGAACTTGAGAAAGGTCGTCTTGAGACTTTTTGGTGGAGCTTTCTTGAACTTGGGGAAGGGGAGCTGAAGAGGAAGCTAAGAGCTGGAAGAAGCTCAGAACTTTGTGTTGATCACTATTTTATTATTGACATCCCTACACATTGTTTAGCTTTAGTTGTGAGGGCTAGGATCGGTTTTGGACACAGACAGACCTTTAGGTTGAACTCTTGGGCTCAGACCTTTCTTAATTTCGTTCAGGTATGGAAATCCCACCTTAGCATGGGGCAAGTTAGGCCTTCTACCATCCTGACATTTGCTTTAATAAACCATTTTTATTTTGAACTTTGAATCTGTTGTCTGTGTCTTACTTCATGAAGCCTTTACAGTATCCATGCCCATGTGTACACCATGTCTGTAGCTGATGCTTCACTAGTTATCCTGGTCTTCATTTGATCCCTCTTCCCTCCCGCCCCCGTGCGTGTTCTAGGTGTTCCTACCCCGTCCTCCCCTGGCTGCATCTGAGAGCCCCCCACCACCTCTCCTGGCTATTACTGGGAGCAAAGCCCCTCCCCCCTTCATCCCCTTATTCTTTCTGCTGGTTCTGGTAGCACCCACACCTCTTCCCCCAGCTCGTTCTTGATCCATGCCCTCCTCATCCCCTCCTCCCCTGTTTGGTTTAGCACCTCCCCTGGCTGGTTCTGGGGTCTACATACTCTTTTCGATTCAGCTTCCTGGAGGTTCCCAGTAGAATTGGGAACCACCATACAGTGTTTGACCCAATGCATATTACACAAAAGGATGCAGCTAGTTAAGAAGTGTATAATTAAACACCAGTCTACTGGCTTTATTCCAAACTAACCAGAATCTATTTCTTTTATTTTTTTATAAATACCCATGTATAAGCTTCCACTATAATCTGCTCCTACCAGCATAGATGTGTGCTCTGTATCATACTAAGGAAAAACTATTCCTTTAAATATTTGTTAATTGGTTTGTGTTTCCTTTGTTTCTTTGAGTGAAACAAACCTATTGGAGATATTGAAAACTAACATAAAAAACAGAATAATTAGTAAGCCCTCTTTGGCAATGCCTTGAATTTTACTTTAAGAATCATGCAAGATGCAGGTTTTGATACCTTTTAATGGACTAACTGAAAATAGTATGCACAGATGAAATAAAGCATTCATTGGCTTTTGAAGTCCCACAGACTTCTTCGTCAGATGGTGTAGTGTAAAATACTTCATAAAGAGATGTCACACTGCACCATCTGATGAAACGGTCTCTGGGACTGAAAGCGAATGCTTCTTTGTGTTGGGAGGCAGATGAATACGTCATCCATAGCTTCTGCCCCTCCCCTACACCAATACCGCAAAGGTGAAAGACGTTACTCACTGAGACAGCCATTCCGCCCTTATCCCTCACAGGTACAACGTGGGTTGGGCACAATGTGAGCTGAAGATGGCAACATCATTCAAACTGAAGCTGTAACAGTAATGGAGCATGAATTAAAGACAAAGCTAACATGCACAGCACATGAAGAACACGTACAATAGGTAAAACATGAATTTAGACATGAAGAATACTAACATAACATCCAAAAGACATGAAGAACACTAACATGACCAATGTATAAGGTGAATGCCACGTGAATGACACGCAAATATAGCTCACTAACATAGAAACAAGAGTGTAGTTAGGCAGCCATCTTCTTAAAGATGGGTGCCACAGAATGTCTCGGAAGTAGCAAGAGCCTCAAGGCTTCATCGAAAAGTTCAAAATGCTGAATTCACGAAAACACATATCCATGCAGATCTCACAGTGGCTGTCAACACGAGCCGAGGTTAGAGTGAAATTAGGGCAGACTAGTGTGGCTGCACGAAGGCAAAGGATACCAATTCCCAAGACGGAAGCAGTATACTCCCAGATTAATTAAGGTTTTAGAAAAGCACAACCAGTCTTTGATGGTCAGGTGCACTAGAGCAGTAAGCCAAAAAACTCTATGAAGCATAACCCAAGGGTGTCCCCATTGGTAACAGAAACACGACACCCATTAATAATGGCTATATTTTAATAAACAGAAGGTAATTCAATTTCATACACAGTCTCTTAGCACATCACCAATACACAGAGAACACTGGCCATTCATTAGAAGCAAACACAGAGAGGACACCTGCCGTACTGTCTAAACGCACGCATTGACACGAGGCGCAAGACACAGCCAAGTACAAAGGGATTGCCTGGTCTCATGGCCTGAGAATGAGGGATGGTAACTTTTTTAATTGGAAGCTGAACAGTCTATGTGCATCTCGCCCCCTACTCTGTGTCTGGCTCATATCTTGACCTTTCAAGTGTCCAAGGTTGGTTATCAGAGAGACAACCCATTGGAATCCTTGTTGTCACGCCACCCATGAAGTAGTATGCCAACCAGCCGCATGTCGTAGAAGCCATGCATTTCGCCTTTTATCAACATAGGGGTGGTTCCATGTGGAGCGACCAGGTACTCATAAACCAATGAAAGGTTGAACACCTATGAAATCTATAAGTAGCCAAACCCAGTAACCTATCCTCGTTCCTCATAGGTTTTGTAAACTGATATTATGTTGTGATGTCATTGATGATGAGTTTGTAGTACTTAAGCTATTGTTTCTGATTAGCATGTTGAGAGCGACGCGATTGTAATGCTGCTGTCCCACCTTTGTGTTGATGATGATGATAAAGCTGGATTTTGCCATGTGCTTTGTCTACTCCGTCATTGAGTCTGGGTTGGACTGACTCCCAATGCTCAGGGCCGATCTGCGATTTTGGGGTCACCATAACAGTTGCATCCTGCATAGGATTTTCAGTTAGTCCATTAAAAAGTATCCAAACCTAAATTATGTGATTTTCAAAACTGGAATTGCACGAAGTTGAATGCCTACTCTGCACAGTTAACGTATAGGATTTTAATCATTATGGACAAGCTGCCTCCAAACCAAAAAGCTTTAAAGCCCTCTTTTCAAAAATCTTTTATAAGGCTTTGAAGAAGCGAGAAGTCAGGACAGACGAAATGGCAGAATCTGTGAAAACTAAGCTCATTAAGTCTGAAACAGTGAAAAGCCAGGTAAGGCCATTTTCTTTTATTAACATTTTTTATCATTGTCCTCCTGGATCAAAACATTTGTGCTTCCTATCCGCCTCTTTCAGTGCTCAGATGGAAACCATTTTTACTAAGGGATCCAGTCATCAAGGAGGCTTGAATTGCTGTAGGCAATGCAGTCTATTTTAGCATGGTGACATGCAGATGTGGTAGGCAGAGTATTTGCAGTCTAGTGTAAGTGTTGTCGTCAGGTAGGGTAGGAGCAGCTGTGTGAAGGGAATCCTATAGTGTGGAAATTATCTGGTCGGATGGAGGTGCTCCGTGCTAGGGATGTCTGGCTGAGTGGAGCACAGTGTATTCATGTTTAAGGTCTAGGCTCTGGAATCGAGGGATTTCAACTGTTTTTCAGAGCTCATATTTGTGAGGTGGTTTGTTGAGACTGGCTTTGAAAGTTCTGGAGACTTTGCGGAGTGCTCAAGGATTGTGCAATTTCAGCCACATCCTTGCCCCTTTTTTCATTTTTGTGTGGATAGCTCTTTGCTGTAGATTTACAGTTGGCTACAAAGAAAGCCTATTTCTTCCTTTGTCATGAAGGACTAGTTGACACCTGCAATATTAATGGTGACGGGGAACTTTTATTACCATTCTAGACTGCTGCGTGTTAGTAGGGTGGTTTGCAATGGTTTCCATGCAGATGTATCTTGAACATAGTTATCCTTCTAGTGGGGTAAAGAAGACAAAATCCAAGGGTGATGTGTGTCGAATTCCAAGTATAGTTGAAAGCTTTGCATCTATAATTGTATGTTGCGTATGACCTCATCCACCCCTTTCCCCCACCCTGTGCTATTATAGAGGGAGGATGCATTGGGGAAACATTTGAAACATAAGCAGATACCAGGTTCTCTCCCACCTTAATCCTAATGTAGCCCATAAATGAAAACAAACTACCTGGCAGAGACAATGCCATGTCCCCCTGCTATGACGTCATAGCAGTTGATCATTAATTCCATAATCCTCTGCAATTATGTCGCTGTAGGAGGATCCACCGCTCAGAAAGGGAAAAGGTTGCGAACGTCTTCCTACGGAAGTTATGCACTACATTATAGTTCTGCATTGTTATTTTTGGTTGATTGTTACCTGGAAGTTACTCTTAACTGTGTGTGTGTGTTTTTTATATATATATATATATATTTTTTAACCTTCAACCCTCTTTACCACCACACACTGACAAATGTTATTAGCTTGAACAGGAACTGGAACGGTCCCGAAGAAGGCTTGATCAGTCTGAAGGCAGTCGTGAGACTCTCCTGCTTCAGGTAACCTACCCAGCTCTTTCCCTCTGCCCCCCTGGCAACCCTCTGGGTATTAAACAGTGGGCCTTAAGCCCAAATCTGTCTTTACGTGCATGTGCTTCTCGAGTGGCGCAAACTCTCCTGCATTTTACCCTATAAAGGGCAAGGAATGCTGCTCTGTTGCATCCTTCGTGTGTATTGCCTTAAATTTGGTTATATTAATTAGCCAGGTATGAAATGTCTCATTTACAGTAGGAAATCCTAGAACACTGACAGCCATGCGGTGCAGTGTCTGTATTTGCTGCTGCCCTTCTGATCATATGCTCTGCTATTGCAAGCTGTATATGACCTCAGTACATGTTAATGCACAGTGCGGAGGTTGGTCAGTTGGGTCTGAACTTGGTGGTTCTAGGGCCAATGCCTGCGTATATGAGACCAAAGTTGCAACAAAGGCCGCCCCTGCAAGTTTGCTCTTTGCCCTCCCACTTGTCATTGCTTTGCCCCTCCTGCACTCTATCCCTCCTGCGCCGCTCTGCACTCCCTCACCCCTGCCACATTCCCCCCTTTCAACATACCCCTGGATGGGAATGGGGACTAAACAGGTTACTGAGCTGTATCCTGTGCTAGGCTGAGTAGTGAACCACAAGTCTCTGAGATTTCAAGTCCAACAAAATCTTTATTAGTAACAGTAATGCTGCGAAAACACCCAACTATTCTTAGAACGCAAATTCCTTACTAGGGTGATGGAGGTCATGGTAACACAAAGAAGTGACTATTGGCTTGTTCTCGTCCCCCTTGCATCATTGCCCTATCCTTATGCACCGCTTGGTCTTGGGTAGAGACCCTTATGAAGCAAAGAATCCAAAAAGATAGCCAACAAAAATAACCTAATCTTAAGCGTCCTAAGAAAATGTGCCCCTAATCTAAACAAGAGACCCTTTTAATGATGGCCCATCTTTATACCAGTACAATGCATGAGGTTCCCGCAGAAAGTCTCTCTGAGCCATACTCGGTCTTGCCCCTGCCCAAGCCTCTCTGGTCTCAGCAGGCTCTCCAGCCCTTCCTCAGGTTTTCCCTTATGGCTTCGCTGTGTCGACTCTTCCCAGTTCAGGATGCTTATCTCGGTAATTGATTAGGATGCTGCCCCTTGGCCTTCTAAGGTGCACAATCTCCATCCGGCCGCTCACGCGGTCCAGGGCTCTAGAATTACGAATCTCTTTCACTTCCTCAGGTGGCTGTATCTCTGGACCTTGGTGCACCTTCCTCCAGCCATGTATCAGGGTCGAGTTTTCTTGCAGCAGATGGCCTGAATATCTCACAGACTCCAAAAGATCGGCTTTTATTTTTAAAATGGTCAAATGGCGGCTTTTATTCTGGTCAGCGTGCAGCAGGGGCACTCTAATGGGCTTCCCTAAACTCCAGGTCTTCCAATTAGAGATCGGTACCACCTACGGTTTCTAAGGCCAGCTATCGGCGAGGGCCCAAAGGCAAAAGCCTCATCTATCAGGGTCCCTCCGAGGCTGCTAACCTAACATTCCTCGGGTTTCTTAACAGGAAGTGATGTTTCTAAAGTGCCATTTTACAAATCTCTTTAGCACATTCCTGCCAATAAACGCCTACCTTATTTATGCACATTTCAACCAATTTGCTCCTGGATTCAAACCTTTATCTGTAATTGTTGAAGTCTTGGGACCATCAAAGAACTCAAATGCCGTTCCATATGAAAAATTTAAATTGGAAAGGTTTAGAATTCAGGGAAAATGTTGATTTTAAATGTCTTCGATCCCCAGGGCTCCATAAGATAGACTTGATATTGGATAACCTGTGTTCCGTAATAAGTAACTAGAGCGTGAAACCTCCAGAAGATGTGATCTTTATACATGAGGGATCAGAAAGCTAGATGCCCAGCAGATTTGGGATGGTAAAACAGTCTGCCATTGTGAATGCCATTCTGAATATAGAGAGCTCTATCTTCCCATACAAATCTTTAAGCCTTTAAGGGATAAAAATGGATGAGAGCTCAAGGATCATTAGGAATGAGGATGTTAAATGCCGGGGTAAACATGACGTCCCGGCACAATTCACACGATAGCAGGAAAGTCTACTTCTATAATTGGTTATATACTCGGGTTGGCACAGACTTGCATTCTGCCAGGGAACTGGATAAAAGCAATATTTCCACCCGATCATTAAAATGGCAGACTAAAAGATGACCCTAGTCCCATCACTTAACCCAATAATGGTGTTTTTAAATACTTCAGTCGTATTGTCATCGGGCAAGTCCTAAAAATTAAAGTGGGGGGACTCCTCAACAAACGCAACGTGATGTGACGTCACCAGAAATTAGCATATTAAGGTGAAATATGCACATTTCATTAAATTGGCTTTGCATAACAATTCAAATTGCAGCGGACAAATGGCATTTGCTTCATAAAATCGACACACACACAAAACATCAGGTGATATAGTGCAGTGGTGAAGTGTCTGGCCTTCAAACCTGACGTCTGCAGTTCAATTCCCGAAGTCACCTTTAATTCATAAATTCAAAGAGGACGTTGAATGTTTATCATTTTAGTGGGGGGGGGGGGGCTGAGTCCACCCTCTGAAAGAAGTGGGTGGACTGTATCCACCCACGTGTACCCTCGACTTGAGCCCTGCGTATTGTTGGTTAATAAATAGTATTACTAAAACCCTTACTACCGTTTCTGCTGGTTATGAAGCTCTGTAAATATGTTTCCTGGACGCTGAAGTGTTAAAGCTGTAGTGAATGTGAATAAATAAATGTGCATCGATTGGAAACTCTAACTTGTTGGATATGCAGACCCCTGATAGGCTACTTAGCTGTCTCTGGGACTGGGCCTTGCACGAGGCCTGGTGCTTAAAGTGATGCCTCTTCTGCATTTGCCCAGATTGAGGACCTTCGCTCACAGCTCCTGCGCGCCGAGGATGACCGACTGCACCTCCAGCACCAGGTTTCCCAGGCCTCCTTGCTCAACAAGAGCCGCCTTGAGAGCCAGGAAGACGAGAGACGGCTTGGGACAGGTGAGAGCACGCCATCTTGAGCATGGGCGACCCATCGCGCTCCATGCAATCCTTCAAAGTCCTCCTGGACAAAAGTCTGACCCCAGAAAGTGTTATGTATTGCCTCTCATGTATGTACTGCCATTTGAACTTTCAGCAAATGCTTTCTAATGTGCTAAACATTTCTTAGATATTTTATTTACATTTATAAAGCACACTAAGCGTTCCTTAGGCATTGTGGCGCTGTTACAGTAGGCTTACTTAGTTGCGAGAGGATTACAGAATGAGGAAAGTAATGACCAAACAAAAAAAAGGTTAAAAACTACACTGCAAGTTACAATTTCCAGGTAGTATATAAAAGGTATGGACTGGGTAGGAGGAGATTTACTTCTGATGCATGGCAGCCTGCAATACCCTGATCAAAACCTGTAAATCATTTTCTTATTACAAGCTAGCTGTGACATTGCTGATGTCCGTTAAAAAGAAAATGACATCACTTCTGCAACTGTAATCAGTTATTACAGTGGCCGTGTCACGAGTCCCAATGTCTGCTACTTGAGCCAGCAATGAGCAGAATCCCAGCTGACACTGCAGCACTTACATTTGTGACAAGCTTTTCATATTTCTTTCTTCTAAAATATCTTTGTGACACTTTACAACCATTTATTGATAAGGAAACTTTTAGGATACTATGCTTATTTTGAACATTGCTTGTGTTTAACACACACAAGTAAGACTCCAGTTGCTTGCAATGTATTCGTACCACAAACGTTTTTTGTTGCATTTTATTGACCTGCTTAAACTATTTTTCTGTAACACATTAAAAGCTGCCCATTTAGTTTTTCAAAACAGAGATTCTACATTGATTTATCTATCAACAACTTGAAGATTTCTTACATTAGATTATTCAAGATTATAAGGAATAAAGTACTCCCTACCGTGATTGAAAAAAGGATATTGCAAGCCCGCTCTGAGTTCCGTGACGTTGTAATATAATGTCTGGAATCAGCGCAGGGATGCTTGAGGAAACGCGTCGATATGCAGTTCTAATTTGATTTTGACCCATGCACTGCCTTTGCCCTCACATGCTGCCATGTACTATGGCACTGATTCCTAATGAGGAAGCAATGGCGTTTTAAAATAAAATACTGCCAGTTTCATACAACTTAGAAGGCTGAATGGAAAGCTAGGGTGCATATACATATATTGGCTCTACCGGGATGTCGTTATCAGAAACGAATTGAGTATTACAAGAAGGTTGGTCTTTGGCCCATCTGAGTTCATGGAAGTCTACATTCAGGTCCCCAGTGTGAAACTTCAAGGTGATATCTGCTTCTCTCATAAGGCAAGAACATTCAAATACTCTTCTCATGTTGGAATAAGATGGAAGGTTTTTGTAATAAGCTTTCATCTTCTTATGAATATAAGCGGTGCTCCGGAAGCAAGTATCACTTGCTAGCAAGTACATTATGGTAATTTAAAAGTTTTCCCTAAAAGCCTCCAAATGTTGTGATATGGGCTCCTGGGAGAGCAGACCCTTCCCAGGGAGGCTGGGCATCCCCTGCATCTGGTTTCTTAGTGAACGCATAATTTGTCAAAACTTGCGATATTGTGTGTACGCTTCTGTGAGAAACCAGAAGATGTCTCACTTCCTAGTCCCTGGGGGATCTCTCTCTCAGGTGGCCAGGGCACGGCCATCGCCTTTGGATCCAGACCCTAGGGGTGGACTAGAGCGGGCTCATCACCTGGGTGAGGGGTCTTCGGGGAGTGGGAGTGGGAGTGGGATGCTGGATGGTGAGATGTGGTATCCCTCTCCCTGTAACACCTTTACCCCATTCTGCCAGGTAGGATACGTGGTAATTTTACCCTGCACCCCCCTTTTCACTTCACACACACTTGCACATGAACAGCCCGATCTGGGAGAAAACAGACTCGCACCCGAGCAGTATACCTGACATGTCCCGCTACTATGGTCAGGCAATTATCGACAATCGTTCACACCTGACTTCCATTAAACTTTCCCACACTCTGAGCGAGGCAAAGCACACGAAGGAACGGCAGTTTCGAGTCAGCATCTGAACAAGGGAAGAAAGACGGCACACCAAGAAGGGTTTGCAAGGAAGGAAATACCCTTGATGGCAAGAAACTGTTACTTTCAAGAAACCTTCGAGACAGAAAGCATAAGGCCAGGAAACCAGGCTTAAGAATCCTACATTGTGTGTCTGAGATACCAGAGGCCCTCTCGAGTAACTGACCAAGGCGGGGAGGAGCAGCAGCTGCCGTGGTATAGTTCTTGGGTTCAAGAACAAAGAAGCGCCAGAAAGATCAACACAGCTGGTGAGTTGGGGAAACCGATGCAAGACTGGTCTTTGTTGAAGTCAAGGTTGCAATTGGCAACATTGTATAACGCGCACTGGAATGAACATTGTTAAACTTGTGTGATGAAAGACACGAGTAAAGCTAAATGATTAATGAATGTATGAACTTGAGAAGGAACGATATGATACCATTGACAGAGTGGTCCAGCATTGTGAATGTGCTCAATCGAAGGTCTCTGTAAGGTATCGCTCCAAGAATTGGTAGAAAAACGAAAGTAGAAGATTAATCAGAACATTGTGCAAAGTGAATCGAAGTGGTCCTCCGACGGTTTAAACAAAACCCATCGCACATTTGAAAGTCTTCAATTTTGATCAAGAGGAAACAGTAGAAAATGAGACTGTGTATGGTCTTAGCCCGAACGAGGGAGATCCATGATACGAGCTAGAACAAGGGAGATGCCTGGTCTAAGCCCGAACAAGGTAGACCAAGTTTACACTTTGTCGTAAAAAGGGGGTCCAAGCCTGAAGGAGGGAGACCCATGATGAATACTGAAAGCAAGAACTTGTGCATGTGAAGATCCTGATCAGAGTGGAACTTTGATATTTGTTTGTTACGACAGGCCCTCTGCGGTAAGAGACTGTTATTGGAAAAGACGCTTTGGCAGAAGGCCTTGAAACGTTTGCTTTGAACTGTATCCTCATGGCAGAGAAGCCAGAGTGTGTGAAGCTGGAGTGTGCCGCCTTGCCCTGTGCTGAAAAGGCGGGGAAGGGAAGCCAACTGCTCAACCAGCCTGACGTATTGTTTCTTGAACACTATGCACAATTGTCCCACACCCTTTTGTATTTAGAAGTAAGGATTGGCAATAGATTTATTAGTATAGGCCCTTTTATTTTGACAGAGACCTGTCTAGGACTGCATTATTATTATTTGATGGTCGTAGCTTGCTCCCATTCTTAGATTTAGGTTAGATAGGCGTTCAACCAACCCATCGAAGTTCAATGACCACCCTTGAACTGTGATCACTTGTGTCTGTCTTCACTGTTTGATACTATACCTTCCTTACACTTCATAATATAAAGGATGTTCACCAGACAAGGTATGTGGTGTGTTTTGGTGGTGGGAAGGTTGTTCCTTAAAAACACAGGCTTGATATGGACTCTAGTTCAGCTCCACCACAAGAATCATCCCAACATGACCTGGTTATGGTCACAAATTAAGGTGGATTCCCACTTTCTTGTGTTCGTTCAGTGCACTTCTATCCTAGAATGGGCTTCACTTATTAGTTCCATTCCAAATCTGATCTGTGTCATGTGTATGCCATTTGGGGTATTGCAAGGCATGACATCTTAGTCTCCCCCCCCCCATATCAGTGCTTGGCAATTGCCCTGAAGCCAATCATTTTGCATACTCTTGCTTCTGTGGCTTTAGGTCATTACAAATGCAGTTTCACAAAAGGGGATGGGATAGCGGCTTGGGTTTTATCCCGCTGATAATGGTGGGTTTAGCCTGCAGAACACACACCAATAGAAAGAGACCTGCACACAGTACCTGGGTACTTCCAAAATGCACGTGTCAACCCTCTTCCTCACTAAGCTAATCCCACCTGCCTCACTTCCAGGCCCACCCGAGCGCTTGGTAACCCTGCAAATGACATTGATGCGTGATATAAATCCCAGTAATCAAAACAAAAATAGTGATGATGTCATGAGGAGAAGTGGGGCCCTGTGTGAGGTCTGCTGGGAGCCAATGAAACACAAGACGCTGCAGATCACACTAGCTTCCCAGGCTGCACCGCTCCATCATGGAGGTTACAGTGGGGCGCAGTTATAGGCAGAGAATCCCAATCATTGATCTGCTGTAAAGACACAGATTGATTACAAGCTGTCCATCATGATCAACAAATGGAAAATATGAGAGACCATTGAAGAGGGTACGATGGGGGTCTCAATGAGAAAGTTTATGTATGGGGACAGATGGAGCATAACATGTAGAAATATGTCCCACTTTGCAGAGAAGTTGCGATTGAACGAACTTTCAACTCAATAATAAATGAGGAGCTTGAACAGTTGCCTTCAATGGTTTGGTTGGGTCCCTACTGATTACGTTTGTGAAAATGTTTTTTGGGTGCTATTGAAGCTAGAAGCAGTCATTCCTATATTTTGCTCAGAAACCCCTGTCTCTTTACTAGTGCTGGAGAGAACGGAACGGGAAAAGCGCGACCTGGAGAAGCAGATCCTGGAGCTGCGTGCCCAGCTGAACCACAGCGCTGTTATTTCCGAGGTGGATGAATTGAAGCGGAGCATGGATCGCAAGGACCGCGAGAGAGGGCAACTGGCGGGCCACATTGAGGTAAGTCACTGCCACGAGTGGCCTTCCACAAAGGCTCACAGTGCAAAGTACACAGAGACCGCCATATTGCATCCAATGTGGTTGGGGAAAAAAAGCTCCACGGCTATGCCGTTGCCATGAATCGCGGCATTGGCCTGCAAATATGAAGCAGAATACGCATAGTGTGTTCCAGGCTGGCACCCCGATGACTCGGAGTTTCCCCAATTTAAGGATTCCTTGATCTAGTTGGATGTGCCTTCAAGTTAACCGGATGGTCATCATAACAAGTTTCCTTTCTGCTTGATCTCCAAAGGGATTTTAATGCCTTTGCCCTTTTTTGTTTTCCTGAATTTCATGCAGTTACCAAAAGAACTGCAGTAGATCGTCCTCTGTATTCATAACACAGTTGCATATAAGTGGCCTGCAATCCTTACCCTTCTTTTTATGGCCTGACCTATGTATTTTTCACAAATGTCTAACTGTGGCATGTAGCAATTCCGATGCATTGCTTATAGCAATAGCACATTGTTTCCATGTAATCATTATTATAATTTCACATTCTAAAATAACTCTAAATGCCAAATTTCTCCTGCTTCTTTTAACTGTCATATTAAGTGTTATAGCTCAATTTATCTACATCAGAAAATCAAAAAACTCAGTGCGAGTTGCATGAAGATATCTGATGCAAGAACCTAATAAACTTAGCTGCTTACCTTTCCCAAAATCTTTCACATAATTGGAATCCATGCTGCCTATTTATTGCTTTTACAAAATAAATCTGATGCCCATACTCTGTCCTGTGTATAGGCTCCCCAACATCGCTGCTCCCAAGCGCCCCCGAAAGCTTCCTGGAAATATTATGTCGGTGTTTGAACAGCTTCCATGCGAATGAAATTACCAATGAAAGAACAGTCAATATTTTAGAGGCAATAGAAACGGCTGCATGTCCAGATGTGGTGCGTCCTGAAATCAGCCCACGCTTCCATCATCACTCCACAAATATTTCTCCATCTAGAATGACACATTCGCCTAAACTGAAGGACTTTATCCTAAAGGTTAATCTTGCAAATCAAGTAACTTGCGAAGGTGAGCAGTGATACATCAAAAGCAGTATTTCAAAGAGTATGGGCCAGTCAACGCTCCTTCAGCGAGGCTCCATTATCTCCTCATTACTTACTTCTAATAATGGGTGAGACGCTATATCCGTACCCAAGTCCGAACATCCACGCAAATTACGAGCGTTCCTCATTTTACGGACCATTTAATGAGCATGAGACTAATGCTCCATAGATACTGGACACCTGCACTCTAGCCTAAACTGGGAATCCGAGGTATATAGATACTGGACACCTGCACTCTAGCCTAAACTGGGAATCTGAGGTATATAGATGCTGGAAACCTGCACTCTAGCCTAAACTGGGAATCTCCGGTATATAGGTGCTGGACACCTGCACTCTAGCCTAAACTGGGAATCTCAGGTATTTGCTGGTCCTTGGGTACCCTCTCTTGAATTGCCGCCCTTCTGGGCTCACCTCTTTAGCGGCTAAACACTTTAAACTATCTGCATTTGATATCTATGCTGTTACATTACAAAGCTCACTTAATAGGGTGCCACAGCAAGCTTTACCAGACTATCCCCTACCAGCCCAAGAGCCCAATAGTCTTTCCTATTTCGCCTTATTACATCCTCTTAAGGACAACTAAAGCCATCTGGTTGCACTCATTTCTTTTATCAGATCCCATGTTTCTTAGCTAAGACATAGTCGTTAGAATTTAGCACTGGTCTGAACTCCATTGTATCCTTTCATCCCACCCCACTAACTTCATTGCTTCCCCACGCATTCATCTTTACATGTCCCATCCTAGGTGCTGGCTTGGCAAACGTGTTCTTCCACTGGCACTGGGTTGGTTTACAAACTAACCTGGTAAAGGCCCCCTATAGTACTAGGGCCAGCTTGAGCACCGTTCAGGTCCATCACACAACCAGTTATCAACATTACCTAGCACCCAGACCTAGCTGGGCTGGCATATGCCATCACAGAAAACTGAACTGCACATGACTGGTCAAGGACTACTGATCACTAACTTAAGTTATGAAACGCACACCCATACAACCCTCAACCATATCCCATAACCCTCATCACTTGTGTGCCTTTGCCTTCAGAAATCGTTTGCGTTACTGTTGACTCCTCTCTTATTACCCTTTTACCCGACTCTCCATGTCCTAGCTCTTATTTCATCCTGTTCTAGCTTCACTCTTCGTTACCCTCAGACCAAGTTCTGGCAACAGCCGTGCAGGATCACAGTACACTTTATATTTGGACAAGGCTAGGCGTTATGAGACAACTACTTTGGGCCATTATTGTGCGCATGGCTGTGTGGGACAGCAGATGAATAATTTGCTCAGTGCGTCACTGCAATCCTTTTCTTCTTCCTTGACTGGTGTCCTTCTGGAGATGAACCTCTGCACCACCAGCTTCTCTGGTTCTTGCCTTCACTTATTACCGGCTTTCCTGATGGTGTTAATGATGAGGATCTGTGCAGCCCCCGATAAGTCAGATCTACTTGGGAAGACCAGCCCCCAGTTCTGCTCCATGTCTTTGGCTGGGAATCCCCAAAAATCCCACATAAGTTTAAAGTAAGGCTGGCCTGGCATCTTTGGAAATATTTTGACATTTGCATTGCTATCCAACTTCTTTGCCACCTGCGGTTAGTTGCTCCATGCCCCTTTCCCTCCTTAAGGCTTCAGAAACTTAATTTCGGCTTTAGTGCTGGGAAGGCCTCGCTAGTGATCCTCCGTTTTCCTGCCACAGTCATCCTCCCTTGCTGTGGTGCATTGTGGCGGGTGAGCCGATTCTCCTCCCTTCTTCGCTTGAGAGCGGGTCACCTGCAGAGGTGGCTTGACCTGCAGCATCCACTCACTTCCCCATTGCAGTGGCTAGCAAGTAGGTTACACGTAGAATGGGTGCCCTACTTCTCTCCCCTCCACAAACGTCTTGATACCTGCTGTTTTGCTTCCTCAGTCACTTGCACCACCTCTGCTGATGTCACTAGTGCACGCCCCAATCCGGAAGGCTAGCGAGCCTACTGCACAGTCCTGGTGTGTACAGTAAGCTGTTGCCTGTGGCCACTGAACCGGAGGGGGCAACCCCAGAATGGCCACAGCCTTTTTTGTTGGAAGGAGAAGCACCTAATTATCTCCTGTTGTCGCCATTGAATCCTAGTGAGTACACAGAAGTCTTGAGAGATGGACTGGAGTGTGTGGATCTGGCAAGGGAATCTCAAACATGTTTCATCACCTACTCAGGTAGTGTCCCTAAAGCGTCCAGCGCGGTGCAAGCTTGTGAAGCAAGCAGCACAATCGTGTCTTACAGACTATGAAAACATGATTCCCGCAATATCTGTATAGGGAATATAGAGTTGCGTTAGTCTTCTGCTATCTGACGAAAACGTGCTTGCAATCTCCATTTTGAAGCTGGTTGATACCGTAATGCATAACAGCTAGTTCCTTCTTTTTCTTAGTCTGAAGGTCTGGCTTGGTTATAATATGCATCATTGCTTAGTTTGAGAATCCTCTTTGAGTTACAAGTATTCAGCCTCATGGTCTTTCCTCGAATACAGAAGATATTTTGCCTTTAGGAATATTTGGTTTGGGAAATTGAGATGAAATGGGCACACCCAGTGTCCATAATAGCAATTTAAGATAAATAATTGATAGATCAATTTCATCTATATAGAGCAATACAACATATAACTACTGAACAAGCTGCTGGTGGCAACCCCATGCCCTCCCTTTACAAGGTGGGAGAGAGGACAGGGTGAATATGGTGGTATAGAGAGGTTTAGGGGGGTGCAAGACTGTTCCCTCCTGTGAACAAACCCTCACCCCCAATCCAGAAAAAAACGCGTCAACCTCCATTTTTGTCCACATTAAAAAAAAGTCTTCCAACAAAGATTCAAAAACATTGTCTGCAACCAATTGCATGAGCCCGTCCACCACTAACTCTGAGTTTTGTAATGAGTATAGGCTAGAAGGGGCTTTATCAGATTGATTTAATTGCATTATCAGACCTTGCTAGGAATAGAACCCAACCTACTCTTTATTTTTTTGCATTACAAAAGGGGTTTCTTAAGATTACCAATCCTGATATGATACTGTTGAATGAACAGGATGTTTCTGAGGGTGAAAGGCCTGGTCCCCTCACAGAGAGGGGGAGAATGGTTTCACAGTCACAGGCCACAGCTTGTTTCAAGATAAAGGATTTCAGCTACTGTCTCAGTTGCTGATCATTAGATTTTTCCCTTAGGGCCTGGCTGAGATTGTTCCAAGGAAGAGCACCGTGAGCCCTTCATATCCTTCTGCCTGGTTATTTTTCTTTCTGGCTGCATTTTTGCCAAATTAACGCTTGAGTGTCTTGGTCATCGATTTCTACTTGGAATGGAATCTTAAGCATGAAGCTTCAAGACTAACATCTGCCTTACCCAGCATGGCTGGCCCCATGACTTTTCTCAGATTCCAGTTATTGTCCCAACTTCATTGGTGAAATGAGTGGCAATTATTGGATTATTATGTTCTTTTGTACTGATTTGCAGTATTCGCACATGCGTGTGCAATTCCCTCCCCTGATTTTTGGTGTTTGTGTGTTCTCAGAGTGGTTTATTATATAGGATCCTGGACGTACATGAGCCATGGACCGAGCTAAGCCGCAGCCATGTTTCTGATGCCATGATGAATGGCTGCCGTGATTAGGGAAGTGGCGTAGAAAGAGTGCTGATTAGTTGGCACACATACAAGCCCATGAGGCAGTTCGTCTGTTGGGCCGGTCCCGGTTCAGGGCTTGGTAATGTCCAGTTGCACCCCAACACCGCCCTATTACTGTTTTTTGTGTCCCAGATGTAGGCAATGAGGGTAAACAGCCTGGGAACCTGAACAAGGAAGCACGTGGGCCGGGAGCAGCTACCATTGCATTATGAGGACAGATCTAGAGTGGTGGTGTGTACCACGTGGGACGGAAATGGAATTGTATGGTGTTGAATGATGCTGTAAAGCCATGCCCTCCAAGGCCAGAGGATGCAACGTTAGGACGTTTGTTAACGTAACCCGGCTAAATGTGGTATGAAGTGAAAAGGTATTTTTCTATCCATCGAATAGAAAAAAGACTGATTTAGAAAGACCACTCTGTGACCGCACAGAGCGGTCTTTCTAAATCAAACTGTCATGCCCCTGCTGCACACTAGTGAGTGCATTCAGGGGCTGACAGGCACATCGGGACTAAGGAGAGCCATCGCAGGAGAACAGGCAAGTGTTTGTGTGTGTGTGTGTGTTTATGTATTTTTGGGGTGCGGGTATGCTTGGGTGGGGAGGGAGGCTGAGGCTGCGGCAGCTGAGGAAGGGGCACTCAGGGGTTAAATCACCCCCTTTTCCCCCCGACATCCTGCCAGCGAGGGTGGGGGGGGCAAAGGAAAGTGATATTTTTGCTTTTTGAGGGCCACCGAAAATCCGCCAGAAAAAAGCTGTCTTTTTGGTAGTCGACCAACAAAAAGCAGAAATATCACATGGAACCCTAAATGTACCATAACTGACTTTCTGTATAAAGCTCATTGTTTGAAACCCCTACAGTTTCTATGCTTTGGGGCCACATTTCCAGGACGGGGATACAATGCTGGCGTCCTGCTCCATTTCTGCACAGCTGTATGGAAATAAATCTCTCTGTATCTTTGCTGTCCCGGTTTCTGTTGGATTATTGGGTGAAAGGCTGCTGTTCATAGCTGTAAACAGCTGCAACAGTTCTAACATACCCCTTTCCTTACCTCTGCACCCTATTCCTTGGCGGGCTCTCTTAATTGTATTTGATATAGAGCCATCATCCCACCTGAGGTAGATTCAGGTGCTTAGCAAGAGGCATGGCCAAAACAGAGACCAGGTTGATATGCCTTATGAGTGAGGAAGAGTTTTGGAAGGCCACGTGATTGGAGGTGGTTCTGATGCTTACGGGAAGAATGTTACATGAAGAAGGCCAGACAACCAATGCATATAAACTTCATGCTCTAGAAGAAGTCGGCTCCCACCAGAGATGTTTCCCCTGAATGTTAGTTGCCTGATGCTTGTGGGAGCATGTTGGGCATATATATAGTTTCTTCTCACTGATGGATGCCTGTGTGGCCAGTAAGTTACCCCAAGGGAAGTTCCCAAGAGTAGTTGAGAGAGAATGATGGGATGCAGGAATGCTGTTTTCTCAACACCCAGGATGGTGACTTCTTGGATCAGTGTGGTCAGACGTTGAGAGCCTCAGCGACACCTTGGCACCAGTGTTTGTGACCTCTGGTTAACCGTAGATCCCACAAAAAGAAGAGTTTCGGATGTGGCCAGGATAGATCATAGAGAGGTGTCTGGTGGGCATATGTAACTTCAGGTTGAAAAATAAATGAGACCCAGGGAAGCGGGAGAACCAACTGCACATGTTCACTCTTTCGCTTCCCATCGCTGCCCTCCTTCCTGACCTCTTCTGAGAGCTCCCACTTTCTGCTCTTTCCCACACACCCAACGAGATGCATGATCCAGCGTTCAATAAGAATCGGTGGATAAGGGGTTCTCTGGGAACTTCCCCAATTTCCCTATGACCTCTGGGATCTGGGAGGTTTGAACTGTTTGGTTTTGGGTAAGAGATGTCGCCCCCGGGATATGAAAGCACAGAATCCCATTCCTCCTTTTTAGGTCTGGCTAGAGGCAGCTTGAAAATGATGACGGAGAAAGCCCAAAAATGGAGGAGGCACCCCAGGGGGCAGGGTCCTCCTCTCCTCCCTCCCCCTGGGGTGAGGGGGAGGAACAATGAGAAGCGCGCCTAACGCTGGAAAAGCCCGCAAAGGGCGAACAAATAAGGGGGGGGCGGGCTAAGCCCCACATAAGCGGCAGGCGGTCAGTGGCAGGAAGTATTCAGCCCCTACAGCGGATGGACGTCGCCCGCCGCAGCAGAAAGGAGTTTTTTGTTTTTCCTCTTGGTTCATGTGGCTTGTTCGGGATGCTGTTTTCCGTTCCAGGAGAAGGAGGGTTCCGGTGCGCAGGATTGCCTGTTCCAGAGAAGGAGTTGATTTTGTTGCAGCAGCGAGGGTGCGTCGGGTAAGGAACCATGTAGTATGGAAAGGCCAGCGGGGCACATTCGGGAACAGAGGCAGCCAGGATATGGGAGCAATCCCGGGCATTGGAGTGGCCGTTGCGCCCGGAGCAATAGTGTATCCCCCTGTGAGACTATTTTATTGTGATGGGGGCCGGGGCTGAAAACATGTTTTTATGGGGTTAATAGCGTTTTACGGACACTATTAGCATAGTGGCAGCATCGGGATGGCTGCGGCAGCTAGGGGTGTATACAGCAACGAGAATGCTTTGCGTAAGGAACCAAGTAGTATGCAAAGGAGTGAGGAACTCTACTCGGGAGCAAACCCGGTCATTGGAGTGGCAGGTGTGCCGGGAGCAAGGTAGTAGCGTATTCCGCCCTGAAACCATTTCATTGCGATGGGGGCCGTGGCTAGAGAAATGTTTTAATTGGGTTTATGAGTTATGGCTGCTCTTAGCATAGTCCTAGCAGCGGGATGGTACGGTAGCTGGGTGTGTGGAAATGTCTTCTGGGGTTGCCGATGGGCCTGCTCAAAAGGTGGCCCAGTAGGCAGGTACGACGAGGGGTTAAACATTACACCCTGGGTGATGGTGGCCGCGGGTGTTATGTGGATACCCCGTGCCATCTGCTTACCTGGGGAATTAGCGCATTAGCCGCGTTAATTTAAAGCCATGCTCAGATTGCCATGGTCGTGGCGAATTGGCCGTTCATGGGTGGTTGGGCATGGCCAGCGCAGCCGAGTGTTGCATTTGTTTATTTTACTGTAAAGTTGATGGCAAGTGGCGCATAATACATCAATAGCTCAAGGGGTAGAGCATCAGTCTATCAGAAACCACAAGCAGGGTTCGAACCACCTATCAGGCATGTGTATGCAAGAGGGCAGATTGAGGTACACGTCGATATTTGGCCTCTGGGACGCACGCCTTTTCAGTGTTCTCCAGAAATGTTTTAGAATTGCACCTGTGGGTTCAGGCCTCCCCCTTATATATTTTGACAATTATCTGTTGTCAGTTAAGCTCAGCTGCACATTTTCTCCATGCTGCAGCAGCCATTGCAGGAGTAAACTTGGAGACATTTTTTTGCAGGCTGATCGCCATACGGACTAGCTAGTGGCCATGAACAAGACGGGCATTTTTAATTAAGTCTCTCTAGCGAAAGGAAACAAATTATGTTGGCGGACTGCAGTCTAGCATTGCAAATTAATTGGTCTTTTTAATATTTCAACACATTGATATCCGTCACCTCGATTAAGGTCATATGGGAAATGGGCACCATAACCGTAGTTTCTTTCAAATTCAGTCGTGCATGGGGTTTGTTATTACAATCACTGTAGTGATGGGACACTTTTTTAAGTTATGATGTTTCATTAGGATGGCTTGGCGCCTGCTCCCATTTTTCATTGTGTTAAAGATCCCTTCGTTGGTAGGGTTACACGCGCGGGGCAGAGAGGCATGCAGAGTTCCCCATAGGCGTTACTATGGGCCTCATTACGAGGTTGGAGGTAGCCATGGCCGGGCCAGGGAAATGCGCTGCGAGTGAGGTAATACTGGGCCTTTAATTCTAGCAGACGTGACATCTGTGTGGGAGTCATGTAAAGTAGGCTTCAACAGGCTCCTGGGTTATTCCCTCGCACCTTCTTGTCATCGGCAGCGTTGGGTGCTGCAACGAACAAGCGCAGGCAGGCAGCTTTGTTGAAAATGTTGAGGGGGAAATGGTGGAGTTTAAGGCCCAAGGAAGGCAACCCGGTAGAGGTGTCTTAAGTGGAAGGGGTTTTACTGCAAGGTAAAGGGGCTGTTTATGAATTAGGGCAAAGGTAGAACTCTGGGTGTGCATGGTCATGGCGGATGTTGTCCGGCCAGGCACGAGTTGCATACGGCTAGTAATTTTTGCCAGGGGGGCTAAATGTTCAGGCGTTGAAAGGCAGACTGGCGCGGCACAAGGTGGGTGTACCATTTCATGGCTTCATGGCAAGGTCTGGTAGTGGTGTGTCTGGAGATGGGTCGGGGGTCATGTTGCAGGTGTGACCAAGCTACAAGGTGATGTAAGAAGGGTTCATTTCAAAAGTAAGGTGTTAAGCAAGACAGCGGGGTACAGTGTTTGCACTGGGAGCAGAGTTTGGATTATCAGGTCAGCAAGTCCAACGCTGCCTTTCATCCTTGCGGGGTGATGAACAGGTAACGGTGGGGATGAGGCATCTGATGGGTAGCATGAGGGGTTTTTGGTAGGGCGCTACTTAAGTGCCCGAAGGAGGGCCGAGGACGGCCTAAAGGGGACAATGGCAAACGCAGAGAGTCTTAGAGCGGCACTCCCTCAGCCGGGGTTCGTCTGCATTGGGGCAGCTCGTTGGGACGGTGGCTGGGGACCTTTAGCCTACTAAAGGAATAGAAGTAGGGAAAGGAGGGCCCAGCCCCTCCAGCTCCTGAGCGGCACTACTCCAGCCTGGAAAAATTCCTGCAAGGGCAAGCAATCCGCTAAGGATTAGGGTTGGGGGGAATTGGGCCCACATGAAAAGGAATATGGAAGGGGGGGGAGCCTTCCTTTAAAAGGTAAATAAATGGATAGGAGTTAGACGAGGAGCAATGAAGGCAAAGTTGGTTTTTGGAAAATCAAGCAAAAGAATACAGCGCAACCTTTCCCGCCGGAAACGGCGCTCTCCCAATATGGTAACTCTTGCAAGGGCAGGCAGAGCAAGGATAAGTTGGTTGGGGTGCTTTTGCTTGATAAAAGATGGAGCTGAACCTACTGCGGGTGCAGTGTGATGAACACATTGGCCAGCCAGCCGGGTTAAAAGCAGGAGCCGGTGGATGAGCCATTGCAAGGATAATTTCACTCTTTCGGACCAACGCCTCTTGGGAGCCTAAGCGGCAGGGATGTCTGGTGGTAGCAATGAGGGCTCCGCTTCCTGCATAAACCGGAAGGGTCTTTACTCTTTGCGTGACCAGCACCTCTTGGGAGCCTAAGCGGCATGGGCGTCTGGTGGTAACCATAAGGGCTCAGCTTCCTTCGAATTACAGAGCTCTCCCAGCCCAGGGGCTCAGACACGAAGGATTGGGGGAGTTGGGCCTACCGACTGTGGTCTTAGTTGGACAAAGGGGGGAAGCAAGTGGCTGGACACGGAGCCGTACCTGCACGTAGCTTCCACAAAGGTGGTATGCCACTGGAATTAGGAAGCGAAAGGAGGGAGCCACAGTGGCCGGAAACCCACCTTCGGCTTGGCTGTGTTTTGGCGACCAGTGACAAGACAGACTCCGAATGAGCCATGGGAAAGCCGGAAGGGTTTTCGGTCTTCTCGGACCAGCGCCTCTTGGGAGCCTAACCGGCAGGGGCGTCTGGTGGTAACAATGAGAGGCTGTGCTTCCACCGACCAAACGGCACTCTCCCTGCCCAGGAACACCTGCAGGAGCAGGCGTGTCTCGGGCAGGAAGGGTTGGGGGAGTTGTGCCTACTATGGAGTGTGTTGGGAAAAGGGGGAAGCAAGTTTTGGACACGGAGTAGTCGCCGCACCTTCGGAGCTATTTTCACAGATGTTGGATGCGTTTTATTATATGTGCGAAAATAAAATCTGCGGCTTTTTATGCCAAAAAAGAAACATGGCTCATTCTGCACCTTACTGGTTGCGGAAAGTAAGGGACCAAGAGGAATGAACAAGAATAACGTATGTTGGCATAATAATGGACAAATAGCCGAGGTATTACTGTTTGCCGGCATATTGCAGTTGTGTGCTTCTAGGGACCCTGCTGTCAGTCAGCCACTCTGTTAGGCATTGCAAGTGCGTCCGGCTGAGAGCTCTGTTCCAGCAGGAGGAGTGGCTGCTCTCAGGGTTGCCTCTTGGAGAAAGGCTGCCCGTCGCGAGGGAGGTGTACCTGGGTTCCTATGACCTGGAGCTGAAACCGGGTTGACATTTTCTTTTCTTTGTTTCCTCGGAAGAGGTCATGTGGTAGTGTATGAAACAAAGCGGCGAGTACAGAAAGGAACCTTGTATTTATTTAAATGTGTACGGTTTCTGCTTCACTGCCAGCTTAGAGAGCTTTGCCATGAATTGTGTATATGTTGTCTGTTCAGGGCAGAGCACGACTCGGGCTACTATTCATGAATTGCACTGTAAAGGAAGCAGAGGGTGCCATGCCTCTGTGATATGAACCCAGCCTGTCGCCTGTCTTATCCTCATCTTGAGTTTGCCTCGAAGACAGTCCTGCTCCTTTGCCGTCACTCCCACTACCTATAGAGAAGTTGTGGCACTGGTCCTTGAGGTCAATCTCTATGCTGCTCTGGCTTTCAGAGCGCATGGGTTGGCACACTAGTCTCGTGAACCAGTGGTGCCAACTAGGAAACCCTTTATGTTTTCGTTGAGTGTGGAACATTTTGGTGGTATTAATGCAGCAAATCGACAAGCTTCCAAACCGGCACATAGAACGTCTTTCAAGAATGTCCAACTCTAATGGGGGCCGATGCATTATCTGCAATCATTTCACAATATGCCTAATTTATCATAAAAGGACCACACTTCGAATTTTGACTTCTGTGTTTTTTTTGTCAACCCAGTGATTTTTATGTTAATTTGTAATATAAAATGTTCACCATGATTACATTTTAATGATGTTGGTAGAAAATAAATCTGCGTACCCATTATTAGCGTGGTGGAGCATTCGATCAGTAACGTGGTTAGGCATCCAATCATTAGCATGGTGAGGCATCCAATCATTAGCGTGGTGGGGCATCTGATTCTTAGCGTGGTGGGGCATCTGATTCTTAGCGTGGTGGGGCATCAGATCCTTAGCGTGGTGGGGCATCAGATTCTTAGTGTGGTGAGGCATCCAATCATTAGCGTGGTGGGGCATCTGATCCTTAGTGTGGTGGGGCATCTGATCCTTAGTGTGGTGGGGCATCCAATCATTAGCGTGGTGGGGCATCTGATTCTTAGCGTGGTGGGGCATCAGATCCTTAGCGTGGTGGGGCATCAGATTCTTAGTGTGGTGAGGCATCCAATCATTAGCGTGGTGGGGCATCTGATCCTTAGCGTGGTGGGGCATCTGATCCTTAGTGTGGTGGGGCATCTGATCCTTAGTGTGGTGAGGCATCCAATCATTAGCGTGGTGGGGCATCTGATCCTTAGTGTGGTGGGGCATCTGATCCTTAGTGTGGTGGGGCATCTGATCCTTAGTGTGGTGGGGCATCTGATCCTTAGTGTGGTGGGGCATCAGATCCTTAGTGTGGTAGGGCATCAGATCCTTAGTGTGGTGGGGCATCAGATCCTTAATGTGGTGGGGCATCAGATCCTTAGCATGGATGAGGCATTCGATCAGTAACGTGGTTAGGCATCCAATCATTAGCATGGTGAGGCATCCAATCATTAGCGTGGTGGGGCATCAGATCCTTAGCGTGGTGGGGCATCAGATCCTTAGTGTGGTGAGGCATCCAATCATTAGCGTGGTGGGGTATCTGATCCTTAGTGTGGTGGGGCATCTGATCCTTAGTGTGGTGGGGCATCCGATCATTAGCATGGTGGGGCATCTGATCCTTAGTGTGGTGGGGCATCTGATCCTTAGTGTGGTGGGGCATCTGATCCTTAGTGTGGTGAGGCATCCAATCATTAGCGTGGTGGGGCATCTGATCCTTAGTGTGGTGGGGCATCTGATCCTTAGTGTGGTGGGGCATCCAATCATTAGCATGGTGGGGCATCTGATCCTTAGTGTGGTGGGGCATCTGATCCTTAGTGTGGTGGGGCATCTGATCCTTAGTGTGGTGGGGCATCTGATCCTTAGTGTGGTGAGGCATCCAATCATTAGCGTGGTGAGGCATCCGATCCTTAGCGTGGTGAGGCATCCAATCATTAGCGTGGTGGGGCATCTGATCCTTAGCGTGGTGAGGCATCCAATCCTTAGCGTGGTGGGGCATCCGATCCTTAGTGTGGTGGGGCATCCGATCCTTAGTGTGGTGGGGCATCTGATCCTTAGTGTGGTGGGGCATCCAATCATTAGCATGGTGAGGCATCCAATCATTAGCGTGGTGGGGCATCAGATCCTTAGTGCGGTGGGGCATCAGATCCTTAGTGTGGTGGGGCATCCGATCATTAGCATGGTGAGGCATCCAATCATTAGCGTGGTGGGGCATCTGATCCTTAGCGTGGTGGGGCATCTGATCTTTAGCGTGGTGGGGCATCTGATCCTTAGCGTGGTGGGGCATCTGATCCTTAGCGTGGTGGGGCATCTGATCCTTAGCGTGGTGGGGCATCCGATCCTTAGTGCGATGGGGCATCCGATCCTTAGTGCGATGGGGCATCCGATCCTTGGTGCGGTGGGGCATCGGATCATTAGCGTGGTGTGGCATCTGATCCTTTGCTTGATGTAGCATCTGATCCTTTGCCTGATGTAGCATCTGATCCTTTGCCTGGTGGGGCATCTCATCCTTTGCCTGGTGGGGCATCTGATCATTAGCGCAGTGTGGCATTCAATCCTTAGCCTGGTGTGGGCATCCGATCATTAGTGTGGTGAGTCATTTTGTTCAAGTTATTGCCTTGGATTGCTCAATTTCTTTAAGTTACAGTAACCAACATCCTGACCCTGTAGTCTGACCCCACCCAATCTCATTGGTGTTACTCGGAACCCATTCTAGGAGGCAAGAAGGGTGGAACCAGAAAGGCTCAAATTGTTGCTTTGTTTTAGGTGTTTTGTAAGGTGCTGCACACAGAAACATTGGAGAAGGGAGTGTGTATATGACGACCATAGCTGATTATTGACGATCTGGATAAGTCTTTCCCCTCCCCCCCCCCTGAAACAGAACTTGTAAGAGAGCAAAGGGACAGAGAATTTTCCCCACTTGGGCCTTATACGTTTGGTGGTATTCGCAGTGCTACTTACTCCAAACAGAAATGCATTTACGAATAGTGGTAACTAGAGAATCTCCACTTAGTTAGGAGTTGTGGAGGACTGGCAAATGGACAACTTGTCTCCAAAAGTAATTCCATTGGAGGTCATTTCTCCTTTTTGTTGTAGGTAATGCCTCCTTGCGTAGGCTCGAGGTATTCCCTCCTACTGGGGTTGCAACTATTAATCAGGAGGACCAAACAACAAGATCTGAGTTTAAGATTGAGCAAAGCTTGGGCTGAGATCAGACTGAGCAAAGCTTGGGCTGAGATCAGACTGAGCAGAGCTTGGGCTGAGATCAGATTGAGCAGAGTTTGTCCTGAGATAGAGCAGAGTTTGTCCTGAGATCAGATTGAGCAGAGTTTGTCCTGAGATCAGATTGAGCAAAGCACAGGCTGAGATCAGATTGAGCAAAGCTTGGGCTGAGATCAGACTGAGCAAAGCACGGGCTGAGATCAGATTGAGCAGAGTTTGTCCTGAGATCAGATTGAGCAGAGTTTGTCCTGAGATCAGATTGAGCAGAGTTTGTCCTGAGATCAGATTGAGCAAAGCACGTGCTGAGATCAGATTGAGCAAAGCTTGGGCTGAGATCAGACTGAGCAAATCTTGGGCTGAGATCAGATTGAGCAAAGCTTGGGCTGAGAAGAATTAACCGCATTGCTAAATCTTAAGGCACCCGTTGCTGATCCTTCCGCTGCTTTGCAGGTTATTGCAGCGTAGGTGTTCCTAAAAGCCATCTGACACACACACACACACACCCATCCCCCACTTCCTGGAACGCACAATTACTCAGGACAAATGCTGCCACTTTTGCTGCGGCAACATCGTACAAAATAGCTACCAAGGGAAAACAAATGCAGACTTGTTTCATTATGCATAATCTGAACCGGCACAAAGCATGGATTTATTTGAAACCAAGCAAGGCAGAAAAATGAAACTATTTCTCTTTCGCTGCTGGCCATTGCCGGGTGGAACGTAGCCACATAGGTTTCTGTTGTTATTTCTGGACTTTTTGTTTTGTTTCTATGCTTGATGATAAATGCTTAGGATATATTTTTTGAAGTATGTCCGTTAACACTGTCTGGTCCCGCTCTCGAGCGGTGCTGTTTTCTAATATCATCTGGGTTCTCATTTTTCCTTTGCACGGTGGGAGTTTGTTCCAGGAATGTGAACATCCTTTCCGTACGCTGTGCTACAGCATATGATCCTGTTTTATTAAACAGCACTTGCCCAGGCTGAGGCGATTATAGTTATTATTGAGATCCTTTGAAAGGCCGGGCATCCATGTTTGGGGATTAATACATTGTACCATTGCTGTAAAAATGTGCTGATTACATGGGATTACTTTCTTTGTTGTGACAAAAACACAACACATTTAATGTAGCGGGTGCAGTTGCATAAATCTGTCTGCGTAGTTATCCATTGACAGGGCTGACAAAAGATGCCGTTTTGGTTCTCCCATGCCCCCGCCATCTCCACTCCCACTTGCAGTGGGGCCAATCTGCGCCCCATGTTGCTGGCGCCTTGGCCATCAGCCTAACCTTGCTGTCGCGCTTGGGCTGGCCCCCAAAGTTAGAACTGTGTAGCACAGCATGCGAAGCAGTTGTTGGGGGGGCGGGTGGGGAATGCTTTGTAACTTACTGTACATGTAAGGTCAATTCAAAATACACTAACTAACCCTAAATGTGGTGGAATGTATGACACGCATCATGTCAAAGGTGCTACCTAGGAGTTTCTCCCTATTGTAAGAAGCAAGATAAGTGAGCTAGTTTATTGACTGATGCCATCGCCTCAAGGTGAGGTGCAAGGCGGGGACTCTAGGGCGCCAGAACTTTGTTTGGGTACCACTCTTGCCGATTTTGTGACCGTTCACAGTTGGTTCCTGGGAGTTTGTAGGATGCTTCTAGCCCAGCACGCTGCTTCTAACTCCAAGAGGCTGCATATTTGCAAGTTCCTAGATTGGGTGGGGGAGGGGGGATTAATATGCTTACCTCGCTTTCAATGCTCAGTTTTGTTGTGATTGAGCCCGTTCTCAAGGATTGGACATCTGGGGCCTCCTTACAGATATTCGGCACTGTATTGGCACAACAGCAACAGCAAAGAATTCAATGTATGTTTGCGCCAGGGTAATGTTTATCTAACAAGGTACAATATTAGCACGAGGCCAAGTGTTTCCCTTTAAAAAAAAAACAACATTGAAAGAAGACCTCTTTTGCCCCAGAGCTAATAATGCTCTACATGTTGCCTCATTGGAAGCTTCTGCAAAACCTCAGAAGAACCCCCCCCCCCCCCAGGACTCGATGCCTTTGGTTTGTTCGTCCCCCTTTTTTCATATATGCACAGAATTCTGATTTATTATTTTTTTTTTTTAAATCAAAGTCGCCTTAAGCGATTGAAATCCGCCACAAAGAGGTACAACAATCTAAAGTTGGTGGCACAAGGCCCTAATCCTTGCAGAAGAATGCATTGCGCGGGGCAGTCCTGCTCTGCCCGCCGGCCCCCCTTAATTATTAATAATAAAGCATTTAAATGGCGCTACAAACTCTGAGCGCTGCTTACCCACGGTGTGTGGTGCTCATTTATCGACCTTGGAAGGATGAAAGGCTGAGTTTGGCCCTGCCGGCATTCAAACCTGCGTCAGCAGGCTCTGCACGGATACCAAAGTGAGCGCGCGCTACACGCTGTGCTATTTGACCAACTAATAATAATAATAATAATTTGGCATTTATATAGCGCTACGAACCCTGAGGTATCTGAGCGCTGCTTATTATTACCCACGGTGTGTGGTGCTCATTTATCGACCTGTGAAGGATGAAAGGCTGAGTTTGGCCCTGCCGGGATTCAAACCTGCGTCAGCAGGCTCTGCACGGATACCAAAGCGAGCGCGCGCTACACGCTGTGCTATTTGACCAGCTAATGCTTGACACTCCATGCTTTTAGCTGCGCACTTTGATACTCATTGGGCTTGTAGTGGCATGCACCCACCTAACCTAAACAGGACTAGTAAGCGTCTTTTGGTTGCACGTAAAACGCGAAGAAGTACATTTTGACGAAGATTCACAACAACACGTTTAGAAGCTCCCAGCCTACCGAGTTTAGTCGCAGGGGCAAACTGTTTATAGAAATACCCCTCCTTCACTCCTGCTACTGCTCGGAGGGTTTCTGTTAAGTCCGACTCATGAGGCGGATAAGAGGTCATTTCACACAGCAAGCTTTATTAAGCAAAGCAAATACGCTATATTAGTACCCGCGAGGGCGCAATCAGAATGAAAGAGCCATTCTGACTGGCCCTCGCCGAGTCGATACCAGGCCGGGATTCCACGCCTTTGTCCCCGGCGGGGGGCGTGGCAGCCCCTCAACCAATGCAGAGGCTCGAAGCAGGGCCATCCCTGCTCTGAGCCTCTCCAAGGCTGAGAGGCTACCTTGGCCCCCCGCCGGGGAAAGAGGTAAGGCTTTTTTTTTTCCTTCCCTCCCTCCTCCCACCTCCCTTCCCTCCCGACCCCACTTACCTTCTATGCCTTGGTAGGGGACGATGAAAGCCTCCAGCCGTGTGAAGACTCGGAGCGGGGCCATCCCCGCTCCGAGCCTCCACACGGCTGGAGACTTCCATCGTCCACCGCCGGGGACCCAGGTACGTATTTTCTTTTCCTTTCCCCTCCCTTCCGCCCTCCCAACCCCACTTAACTTCTTTTTTTTCGGGAGCGGACGCGCTGAAAACGTCGTTTTGAATTTTTTTTTTTTTTTTTTAAAGCTTTAAGTGCCCCGGGCACACAGTTTTTTCGGGCCGGGGTACTAATAGCTATATGCCCCTCGCGGCGGGGGCATTACCGACTCTGGTAATGCCCCGGGGCCTATAACTATGGGCCCCGGGGCATTACCTGAGTCGGTAATGCCCCTGCCGTTCGGGGCATATTGCTTAATTCTATCACTAAGAAGGTTTCTAGGCTACTCCTATAAAGAAAATAATAAATGGTGCTCGTCAGGAAATTGGATCGGCATAAAGCGGCCCTCTGTCCTAAGCCTAATCTGCGCTGAATCCTGTCCCTACCGCTTACACGAGGATAACACAAACTCAACCAAGACAGGTCTGGTCAGAGCGTTCGCTTGAATGTAGGGAGTGGTGGCTGGTTTCTGACCCCCGCCCAATTGTCTCTTTGGTTTCTCCCAGGCCACTTGCAGAGTGATGTGATTCAAAGTTCAGGTTTGCCCAATGTCTCTTTATTCATCCTGTCCTCCTTGGATAAAATTCTGTCTTTTTGGGTGGGCTCATAATTACTCATTCCTGAAATATAGTGTCTCTCACCCTGCCTTGGGGTATTTCTTCTCTCTGTCCATTTGGGAGTTTTGTTGCTCACAACTTGCTTTCGGGTCCTGATTTTCATACCCCGTTTTGGACTCCCCAGTCTCTCAGCCTGCCTACGGCTTTCTGGTTTCTCGCTCTGCCTTGGGATATCTTGTCTCTCACCCCGTCTTGAAGTGTCTTGTTTCTTGTCCTATCTTGGGCTTTCGAGTTTCTCACCTCTCTTTTGGTTTTCTGGTCTCTCACCCGGTATTGGGCTATCTTTCGTTGTTCACCCCTTATTGGGCTCTTTGGCTTCTTACCCATTTTTGGGGTATTTGGCTTCTTGGCACTTTTTAATCTGGTTTCTGACCCTTGTTTGGGGTATCTGGTTTCTCAGCCCTTCTTGGTGTATCCGATTTCCCGCCCTGTCTTGGGCTATGGCTGGGTATCTTTGCCCTCCTCCCTGTTCTCTGGATGCACTGTGTACCCTGTTCGCGGCGACGGTGTTGAACGGGAGAGGCGGTCTCCCCAGCTGGTGCAGAACTGTGATCCCGGTTTCTCTCTGCTCTTCCTCATGGGTTCTTCCCATCAGGACTAGTCTGGACTCCGGCGTCGGTTCCAGCAGGTGCCGGTGCAACTCTTTGTGGGTGGTCGCGTCTCTTCTTAATTCGGCAGGCCCAAACTTCCCTGGTGCCTGACCTTGTCGAGGCTGTGGCACTCCGCGGACTTTGTCGCTTCAAGGAGGACATTCCCTCTTCTGCTTTATTCCGCTGGTCTGTGTCTTTCTCACTTTGTGTTGGTCTCACAGGCCCTTTATGTTCCTCCCTGTAACGAGATGCTACAATCTATTGATCCTGCGCTTCATGCAATTATGGCAATAGTAGTAAAGGGTCAGACACCACACCCCACTTCTCTAGGAATATTCACACAGTTAGCCAACAAAGATTGCTTCCTGAGACGAGAGGGTAACACACAACCCTTGTTTATGGATTTCCTGTCCCCTAATGGGACAGTGGGTCCTGCTTGCCCCGCCACCCCTGAGGCATTAAACTTAGTGGGCATGCCACCCTAGTCCCACTCCCCCTTTTGGAGAGGCGATGACGTTCCTGGATTCATCCCACGTTTTACCGACTTGCACCCTCGGTTCCAAACCATTGTGTGATTGTTGTCGGCAAGTAAAGCATCCAGTGCCGGCGATCTATTGGTTGTTGTTGTTACAGTGGGCTGTGCCGCCTATGCCTTTTTACCCTCCGCTCCTGCCTCTTAAACTCTTGCTTCTTAGGCCTGTGTATTGGGGGATAAAAGGATTGCCGACAGTATTTGCAAGCCAGCATTCAGTGCTAATACTTATTTCATTTCCTAATGTGACTTTTGTGTCGGTGCTGGCCCTACCCAGAGGTTCTAGGCGCGTTTTACAAGGTTCAGAGGTTGAAAAGGTGGCAAGTTACAGAGAATTTACACAATGTTTTCAGGATAGGACAGAAAGATTAGGATAGACAAGTAGTAGCAGGGGAGATGGAGAGGCGGGGTTATGTGCCCCAGTCTTCTGTCTGCCAATGGTCCTGGGCACCAATTGAGCCCAGGTTTCAATATACATCAGTGTAAGTGTGCGGTGTCTACTTTCAGTGGCTTCATTTAGACTTTATTCAGAGTGCTATTGGATAAGACATTACACCAATTTTGGGTCTTCTTTCTGAAATATCACTTCTTTCAATTTAGCTGTTCATGGCTGAATCCTCATGCTTCTAAGTGCTATAATTATAGGTTTAATACGTCTCAATTTAATTGTACTCTGTGTATTGGCAGTGGAGGGATTAAGTGCTAAATTGGCCCTGCACAGATTCAAACAGGCGTCCTGCAGGCTGAGCACAGATTCCTGGAGTATGGCCTGAGCCATCTTACTGGAAGCAAATCTGCACTCAGATACAAATCCTTTAAACTATGTCCTATGTGTTCCAAATATCCTTAGGACTAAACACATATTCCTGATAACTCATAAAGTATGAAGCCTGGAGTCTCGTCAACTCTTCGCTCGGTCTTGTAGGGACTGATACTTGGAATACTGTTGCAGAGCCCATGCGTGGTCTTGCTAGTGTTGTGACTTCTTACTGGCCACATAGAGAGTTGCCTCTATATCGGATTCCCTTGCATTTGCACCTGGGGAAGGGCGCTCCGCCAATCAGGTGGCTGGAACAGCAGGCGAGAACACATAGTGTACCACCCACTGTTTCCACCACCCGAGGCCCTTCGGCATTTGGCGCCATTTTATTTTTTGTGGAATGTGGGGAGGCTACCGGAGCCCAGAATGTGGGGAGGCAACAGGTGCCTCTCCCACTTACCTGCTGGTCTGGAGCCGTGTGCTCTGGGCGCGGCACTCCCGCCGCCCGTGTCCCTTTTCCAATGGCGGTGGCCATTTCATTTTTTTTTGGGGAGATTGGGTTCATGCAATAGCATGGAGTCCATCTACCGAGGGGTGGGGGAAAAAACGATTTGCACCACATGCAAACCCTGGGTTGTGACTAGCAATCAGATCCCAGCTGGGGGATATACAGAAACACTTGTGTGCAGGCGCATTATAAATGCCTCATCATATATGGCAGGCCGGGAACGTCCCACAGCAGTCGCTGAGGCCCTTGCCTCGGCTCAGACTGGCAGGCCATTAACAGCCATGTACGACCCCAGCTCTGGCATGGCTGCTACATTAGTGCCTTTGGAATCCTTAGCAGGTTGTCACAAGACATAAACCACGGTCAGTGTCCTCTGGAATAAGCCTGAATCCCTTCAGTTTGATTTGTCTGCCTTTCCCCGCCCCTCTGCTCTTGCCTGTCAGCCTTCTTTCTGCCTCTTGCCGCCATGTCGCCTTCTCACCCGCCTCACACTTAAACACCCCACTCTCTTCTTGGCTGCTGGCCTACCACTTGTCTTCCCCACTACAGACGCACGTCCCTATGAAGCACAGAATGCGCAGCTCCCATCCTTTTTTGGTGAGGTGGTCATTTTCCTGCCTTTGGGCACCACTGACTGGTGCTAATGGCCTCAGGGGTGGGCTGTACTGTGTGGTAACGGCCGCTGCCCGAGTAATTCCTAAGCTTTGCTCGTGTCGTGGCCTAGGCAAAAGCTATTGTTTTTGCTCTACTTCGCTCCTGATTCCCCAGAAGAAAGTTCTTGGGTAGACTGTGTTGTGTAGTTTCTGAAATTGCACTTAAAAGAGCAATCCTACCCCCACGGGTGTTGCTAGGTCTGGAAAAGATCCGGGGCTACGCTAATGTCGGGACTCAGGTCTAGCTATCCTTTTGGTAGTAGCATCTGAGATTCTATCCGGGGCTACAACCAAAAGACCTGGGGCTATAGCCCCCGAAGCCCCCCCCCCCACTCTCCAGCAACACCTCTGCCTACCCATTTTGCTGGCTGGCCATGGTGCTCCTGTTTCTTATGTTGATCCAACCTAAATGAATAAGGACTTTTCATTTGGAAATGGTTCAGGCTACTGTGGCATTTTGCACAAGCATTAAACCCTGTACCATTAACCACCGATTCATTTACTCCTGGGTGGTCCTTGGTCAATGTTACTTATTTACCTCCTGTGACGACTGCAATGGGCAATGAGATAGACTTCTTTGGGGTCATCTTTCTACTCAGAACCACAGTCATGTCTTAATTCATATCTGACATCATGAACCATGTGGTGAGACATGATTAAACTCGATCCGGAAGATGTAATGTCCACTCCCGGGCCTGGGGCTTACAAAGGTACTATTCACCACGTGATGGCCGTTCAAGGTGATACAGCAACACCTTAATATCTCGGGTGCATAGCTCAGGGGCAGCGTGCTCGCCTTGGAAGCAAGACAGCACGGAGCAACACAGGTTCAATCCTCGGGTCCACGCTTAGAAACCTCTGGGTATTAAGCGCATTATAAATAACCTATGATAGCATGTCAATAATTAGGAGCATCTCTCCTGAAGCATGGTCAGCCCCCGCCCCTTAATTAATTATTATTGAGCCGTTTTGGTTCATTTGAACTTTTCTGACTGTAATTTAGAGGGCTTCACAACTGGCTGCAAGCACATTTTTTAAATGGAGGCAGATGATTAAAGGGGACTCTTATGATGGCCCCTGTTTGGCCATTAGGCGGTGTGTGGTGTGAGTCGTGGGGATGGACCCTACCACTTGCTCTGTGATGGTGGCATGGGGAGGGTCCCTTAGAACCGCAATGACACCAGTGGCCTAGAACATGGGACTATACTCATGTCTACTACAGCTTTATGCCCTCTGAACTAGCGCACACAGCCTCAGCAGCTGTGTGGACCTACAAGAAATGAATAGTGATGAGTTCATAGGGAAAACTGGGTCTTTAAATCTGTCCTCATCAGTGGTGGTAGCAAAAATTGCAGCCCACTGTTATGCAGACTCACAAGAGTGGACTAGGGACCAGGAAACTGAAAGCATTGCATAGCTGGGATTCCAAAAGAATTGGTCTCCTCTGGGTACCTCGTCCCGCATGGAGAAAGCATGGCACTTGCCAGCCCTGCTCAGACCAGAGCCTAGCATTTGCATTCTCCATGCATGCACATGTATGAAACTTCCAAGATGGCGGACAGGCCTCTTGAAAGGTCTGTCCTCACGAAGGAGTGCTCGGAGAGGAGAGGGGTGGATGAAAACCACTTGAACATTCACTGCATAGCCCTTCCCAAGTTCAGAGTCATCAGTACAGACGTGCAAACAAAAGACCATAGCCCACTCCAGTGGCAGGGATCAAGGGTTTAGAACTCCCTGGTGAAATTGTTAGTGTGTGTGGTTGTTTGGAGGTGTAGACTAAGCAGGTGTGGCAAAATGTAGGTTCAAACAAAGCTAATGTTACAGGAAGAGCAAAAGTTATCGAGAGAGAGGAGAAGGAGGTGACGAAAGAATTGAAGGTGTTTCAGTTGGAAGGGGGAGTGGAAGGAGAAATGCTAGGAAAAAGAGAACATCAGACAGGAGGGGAGAGGACAGAGGTTGGAGGAAACCATCCAGGAGAAATGGAAGAAACCTATTGTAGGAGAAGAGCAGTAAGGATGAGTGGGCCTGAGCTGTTCAAGGCCATCTATGGACAAAGAAGCTGGAAGAGGGGAGTAGACATTGATATAATAAGTAGGGAGTGAATGGGTCCTTCTGGGATATCCACAGACATCCAGTAAAATGACAAGCATCATGTTTGGAGGGAGGGAGAGGAGAAACAAGCTTTTGGCAGACTGGTGAGGTGCTTGTACACAGATATCCGAGGGGGGCAGTGTCCATGCTAAGATACAGGTCCCCAAAAATGAATGAACATGTATTCAAAGAGGGGGTTGTGAATAAACTGAACTGGCTTTCCTGATCTGGTCCAGGGGTCAAAGTAGCACTATAGCACCGCCTCTGGCACCTAGATAACCTCCTGCCTACATCGCCTCAGGGGGATGCCGTGGACGCAATTGCAACAAAGCCCTGCCTTGCAACATGACTGCTTGTTCCACCTCAAGGACGGTACTCTTCTGTGGCCACGCTACAAAACCTACCTGAATCCAGGCCCCTATCCACCTGAACCTAGTTCCATCTAGATGTGTAAGTGACACTGGGGAAAGGCCTGGAGAGATTACTTGTAGAGAAGAAAATGTTATCTCAGAATGGAAGAGGTTGCGGAAGAGATGGAAGTTGCCCCTGCATCCCAGTTGAATCATGTGATGTTCAGTACTAATATATGCCATCTGGTACCATCCCAAGATGGCCGCCGGCTTGGTGTCAACGTTGGTTCCAAGCGTCATTGTTTGCAGGAAGACCTCTGTGCATAGCAGGAGAGACATAGAAGCAAGAACATAGAACTTTGCGTTACAACACTTCAAGAGAAGTTTATCACCTATATTTCCGATTCTGCCGCAGCTCACTAGATTGTATTAGTCTGTCATTCCGGTCCTTTAGCCTTGACCTGTTTTAAAATTGTGTTTCCTCCTGTACTTCTGCCTGTGTTTTTCATTTCGTTCATTATCTGTGGTATCAGTATGTGCTTTGCTTTATCACCTTCTGCGCTCGTCTCCAGGAAGCACCTTGAGAGCTTAACAACCACCTTGAAGTGGGCTGCCTTCTGTACCTTTTTTGTCTGCAGCCCTTTCCCGCTGTATTTGTGATTTTAGTGGAAATATATTCCTCTGTCCCCAGCTGCTCTCCGTATATGATATCCATGATCACTGTGTTGTATGAGGGTATCGGGGTGAAATCTTGAAGCAAGGAACCAGCAAAAGAATATGGCTTTCATGCCACAGCGTGGGGGCAGACATGGCCGGTAATCGTCTGCCAGCCCGAGCCATGGTAGGCCCGCGCGAAGCGATGGTATCAGCGAGGGCTTGGGGCCATTACTGGCCATGTCTGCCCCACCGCTGGGCTGTGAAAGTCATTTGCATCACAGGGGTTCACCCAGGGTGCAAATGGCTTTCTTTTTATTCCCTCTGGAGATTGGCTGCCATAAGCGATACCAATCTCTGAAGGAAAAAAAAAAACAATAAATAGAAACCAAGATGGCTGCCGCCATGTCCAGGGCTGCCAGAGCGGGAGGAGTGCCGGACCGGAGCATTAAGCTCCAATCCTGCAGGTAAGTGGGGATTGAGGGAGGGGGCGGGTAAGGGGTTTGGGTGCGTGCAGAAGCAACAGGGAGAGGCTCCCTGCTGCCTCCCCACATTACAAACAAAATAAAAAGGTGGCGGCACGTGGCGAAGGGCCTAGGGTGGCTGGAACACCGGGCAGGGAATGAGTATTCTCCCCTGCTGTTCCAGTCACCTGATTGGCCAAGGACCCTTCCTTGGGTGCGAACAGAGGTTAACTACTACAGACATTCAATTCCCACCCCCTTACTACCTACAGGACAAACATTAAAGGTTTTTCCCCCTAGCTTTTCCTCTTCTAAAGGGCAGCGATCAGGAAACTGTTTCCCCGTGCTGAAAGGGGCATACAAGAAGTGGAAGACCAGACACGGGTAGTATAGCTCAGTGGCAACCCGCTCGTCTTGTAAGCAAGACGACCCAGACCAATAGGTTCGAATCTCGGGTCTGTGCTTAGAAACCTCTTCGGTAATGAGTGCATTACAAAAAAACAGTTATAATTAGAGGCGTTGAGGTAAAGTCTGTCCTTGATTTCTTTGTTTTGGGCAAAGAGCATTTGCTCTGTTACAATATTTCTTCTCCTGGGATCAAAAGGGCGAGGCAGACTCATCCCTTTTGAGATATTTATGGCCAAACGCCTAGCCGTCCGTACAGACAGAGAGGAAACTTGACTGGAGAGACCTGTTCCAGGAGTGCCTGCGTGTCCCGGGGAGCCAAAGCATGCACAACACCAGCCCTTGTGTTTACCTGAGGGGGGTGATTTTGGGTGGAAAGTCATCCCTATCCCTGGCTTGGTAATGACTGGCATAAAGGGAGGCCGGATGAACTGTAATGCTTGTCAAGAGTGGATCAAGAGACTTATCCCTTCAATTAGTAGCTGGCCAACCCTATTACTATCCCTTGACAGGAAGACCCTACCATGACAGAATTACACAGACTGTAAAATCCCTAAAGGATACCTGATCAAACCTATTTCTTGCTCGTCTGGTCTTGGTTTAATTTGTCTTTGTGAGAGGGTATACAGTTGTCACAAAAACACTTTTTCCAAACTGTTACTATTTTATTTTCTGGCAATTTTTTCTTCGAAAAAGCAATCGCATCTACCTTTTTAATGACCCTTTTAAGCATGTTTTCTTCCTATGGTGTCCATTATTTTGTGAGGTTCATTCAAGCCCTTAAAACGGAAGCAACATAGTAGGAGAAGGGGAGCGCAGCCTGCAGGTCCATGATAGCTGCAATGGGGCAAAGTAAAAGGTTGCTTTCTTAACTTTAAACAAATGAGTTAACATACCTACCTACCCTTCCTAAACAATGGTAGTAGTACTAATATTCAAGCTATAGGCATCGCCCACTTCCACCATTGCCTTCCATCTAGTCTATCGCCCCCGAGGCCCCTCCTCTGACTTCCAAGATGCTCTCTTACACATGGTATCGGACAACCTAAAAAAAAGTTCCAAAGTTGTGTTGTTGGGGGACCTCAATCTCAGCCTGAATGACAAAAATGATGCGCACGCATCTGCTCTACAAAAATTGCTAACCACACTAGGATTTACCCAAGCCATCAATATGCTTACGCACAAGAAAGGCCGCACCCTGGACTGGGTAGCCCATCACAATTGCTCCATTCACGTCCAGGGCATATCCGCCATCCCTTGGTCTGACCACTTTTACATCAAACTAGACATCCCCACCACCTCTGGCACCACCAAATCTAACATCACACTGCCAGCTGCTCTCTCCAGAAGCTCCCGGAAGCTCACCAAAGAGAATCTGCTCCCACACCTCCTAGCACCTGCACTCCCAGCCACCCTTTCCAAATGACCCTACCCTCATGGCTAAATCCTTTAAACAACTCCTCACTCTTGCAGTTGATACCATAGCACCTCTTACCCTCAGAAAGGCTAAGAAAACCAAGCACTCCAATGCATGGTTCACTCGGGAACTAATGCTTATGCACTCTAATAAAAGGGCCGCTCTCGCCACTTGGAAAAAAAAACCCTACTGAAAAAAACAAAGCAGCATTCCAATCCATCACTAGAGACTATAAAGCAGCCATCTCACAGGCCAAAGCTGCTTCCTTCAATACTAGGATCAACAACGCGCAGTCTGGGACAAAGGAAATCTTTGCTATTTTCAGGGAGTTAGAGACTCCCACTACCCCCCCCCCCTATCAACCCTCCTAAAGGATGAGTCATGGTGTAACACTATTCAAATTGCCATGTTAGACAAACTGGACACCTTACAATCCAAAATTCTAGCTCATCAAAAAGCCATTTCAAGGGGATTGGGTCCTCCGATGTATTACATATCTATGACAGTAATCACCACAGCTGTGCTGCTTCGGGAAATCTTTCTGCGTCGATGACGTCGATACGCTGTCCTCGAGGGCCTCCGTCGAGCCGACGTCACCGGATGTTATAAGTATGATGCACGACGCCCGTAGCTTCAGTTCTGTTTTTTCCGCGAACGTGTTCGCTTCGGAGATCTCGGCACGCCTCGGTTCTTCTGAGTTCTGTTCTTTCGGTTCGACGCCTTTCGAGGCTGCTTTGTCGGAGGTACCCCATGGCACGGTGGAACCCCCTAGAAAGGCTCTGGCCAAGGCTAAAAATGTCTTTGTCCCTTTTTCTGTGCCCTCTGGATTATATTTCTGAGGTGGATGAAGGGTCTGCGGAAGGTATGGTTCCTGAGGAGGTACCTGACGAGATTTTGTCTAAGCATAGACAGATTGAAGACCTGAGGCAGTCGTTGCACGACGCAAGTGGTCTTGACACCTCTCTGGAGGTGGAGTTCTGTAGGCCTGATCCTGGCACCCATGGCGAGTCCAAGTACCGGCGCCTTATGTCGAGGGTCACAGAATACTTGGGGTGGTCTGCGCCACCAGTGGATTTTCTGCAGGATGACCTGACTGATATCCTCGACCAAGGTCCACCAACTGACCTGGTACTGCCATTCCATATGGCCTTTCAGAGAAGGGTGGCAGCAGCTTGGACTGCTCCGGAGAGTCTCCCGGTAGTGAGAAAGTCGTTGCCGCGAAAATACCGCCCAGCCAGTAGCGACCCCTGCTACTTCACCACGCACCCCACTCCGGAGAGTTTGGTGGTGCAGGCAGATAATAATAATAATAATAATAATTTGGCACTTATATAGCGCTACGAACCCTCAGATATCTGGGCACTGCTTATTACCCACGGTGTGTGGTGCTCATTTATCGACCTTGGAAGGATGAAAGGCTGAGTTTGGCCCCGCCAGGATTCGAACCTGCGTTAGCAGGCTCTGCACGGATGTCAAAGCAAGCGCTCTACTCCCGGCAAAGCAGGCGTCGTACCCTACCAGCCCTCCTGATAGGGACAACAAGCGATTTGATGGCTGGGCGAAGAAAGTGTTTTCTTCAGGGGGTATGGCTTTACAGGCAGCCAACTCTGTGTGTGCCTTGTCACTTTCACGCATACTCTGTGGAACTGTATTTCGTTAGCGGCTGATCATATTCCCGAAAGGGAGGAACTGGATAGTTTTCTTGCTATTGTGCAGGATGGCAAGGGTGCCATGTGTGAGTGCGTTCAGTCGGGTCTATACATGGCAGATTGTGTCAGCCGGTCCATGGCGGTGAGCACCGTAATATGCAGGTTTGCGTGGTTGCGTAAGTCGGGGTTTGCTCTAGATGTGCAAGCCCGGCTCCTCAACATGCCCTTTGATGGTGAACATCTTTTTGGCAGCAAGGCTGACGAGAGCCTTGAGAGATTGCAGACCTCTAAAGCTGCAGCGAAGTCGTTGAGCGCTGCAGTTCGCCAAGCTCCGCCTTTTTGTCCTACGGGACAGCAGTGGAGGGGAGGTTCCTTTCGATATTACTCATCCTTTGGTAAATCGAGAGGAGCTGCAAGTCAAAGGGGCCACGGTAGGAGTACCAGAGCTGGAAAACAGGGTACTCGAGGTGCCAAGGCCGCTCGGGAAGTTGCCTTTTTGCCCTCAGGCACTGCTGCAGTCGCTTCAGCTCAGTCATGAGGCCATGTCCCATGGTTCGCCGGTTGGAGGAAGGCTGGCGCAGCATCTTGTAGATTTGCGTGCCATTACTTCAGATGTGTGGGTTCTGGAGATCATAGCCCACAGCTACTGTCTTCCTTTCCGGCAGAGGCCTCACGACAATCCACCAGGGAATCTCTTTGAAGAGTCCGGATCCGCTCCTTGCGCAGGAAATACAATCCCTGCTGGAGAAAGGTGAGGAATAAGGGATGGTATTCCCCTTATTTTTTGATTTCGAAGAAAGACAGGAGATTGAGACCCATCATGGACTTATGCGGTTTGAACAAGCTCCTCAGGAAGGACAAGTTCAAGATGGTTGCTCTTTCTCAAGTCCTCCAGGCCCTTCAACTCCAGGACTGGTTGGTGTCTCTCGACCTCAAGGACGCTTACTTTCATGTGCCGATCCATCCCAAGCACAAGAAGTACCTGAGGTTCACGGTTGGCGACTCGCACTTTCAGTTTCGGGTACTGCCGTTCGGATTGACCTCGGTCACCCAGGACCTCCTGTGGTGGGCCGTCGAAGGCAATCTGATGAGGGGGGCTCCATTTTGGCTGCCCTGACCAGAGGTGACGATCGTGACGGACACGTCCCTCACGGGATGGGGAGCTCATGCCAACGAGTTGACAGTCAGCAGTCGTTGGTTTCCATCGGAGTCCAGACTCCATATCAATCTGTTGGAGCTGAGGGCCGTCAGGCTTGCCCTGAAGGCTTTTCTGCCAACTGTGCGAGGGAAGAATGACAGACAACACAGTGGCCATGCACTACCTCAACAAAAAAGGGGGGGGCAGGGTCACTTCCTCTGTGCAGGGAGGCGATGCAGCTATGGTTCTGGGCCATCCAGCAGGAAATTTCGATATTGGCAATGCATCTGGCCGGAGACGAAAACGAGACAGCGGACGCTCTGAGCAGGCAGTGCACGATATCTCACGAGTGGGAGCTGGCTCAGGAGATTCTCCTGGAGATCTTCGCCCTTTGGGGGAACCCACAAGTGGATCTCTTCGCCTCCAGTGTCAACCGCAAGTGCGAAAAGTTCTGCTCGCGGGAATTTCCTCCAAGAGGAGCCTTGGGGGATGCGTTTGTGGTAGAGTGGTCCTTCCTACTGCTGTATGCGTTTCCTCCAGTCCCTGTCATCCCGCAAATGCTGCAGAGGTTACGGAGGTTCGGTTCCCAGATGATCCTCATTGCTCCGGCATGGGCCCGGAGAACGTGGTACCCGGACCTTCTCGACTTGTCCATCTGCCCTCCACGTTGTCTTCCCTACCAAGACGATCTGCTCTCACCGGAGGGCGGTCAGGTTCTCCATCCAGAGGTCAGATCCCTCAACCTTCACGCTTGGCTTATGAGAGGTTGAGGTATAAGGATTGGGACCTCCCTGAAGATGTGATGGCAGTGTTGCTTACGGCCAGACGGCCTGCAATCAAGTCCCTGTACTGTTGCCGTTGGAGAAAGTTCTGCGACTGGTGCAGGGTTAAGAATGTGGATCCTTTTTCATGTAACATTCCTGTGGTTCTGTCTTTTTTGCTTTCATTAGCCGACAAGGGCCTCAAGTGGTTACCATTAAAGGTTACCTGGCGGCGCTGTCCATATTTAAGCACTCGTCTGAGGAGTGTTCTTATATCGAGATTCCTTTAATTTCTCAGTTTCTCAAAGGACTCACTAATGTGTTTCCGCCGTCACCTTTCCAGGTGCCCGTTTGGGATTTGAACCTTGTTCTGAAATTCCTAATGGGTGCTCCATTTGAGCCCTTACATTCTTGTCCTTTGAGACTGTTAACCCTTAAAACTGTGTATTTAGTTGTGGTCACTTCCGCTCGCAGAGTAAGCGAGTTGCAGGCACTTTGTTAAGCCACCCTTCACAGTGTTTCATAAGGACAGGGTTGTCCTTACGGTTCGTCCTTCCTTTCTTCCGAAGGTTGTCTCGGAATTTCATTTAAGCCAGAAGGTCATTCTTCCGGCATTTTATCCTCCTCCGCATCCTGGTAAGGAACAGGAGAGGCTCCATAGGTTGGATCCTAGGAGAGCTTTAAGTTTCTACATTTCACGCATGTCCCGGGTCAGAGTGGACGATCAGCTCTTTATAGGTTACGCTGGAAGGCGTTTGGGACAAGCTGTTACGAAGCAGACTTTGTCTAGATGGATTATCTTGGAAATTTCTGAATGTTACCGCTTGGCGGGTAAGGACCCTCCGGTAGGCCTACAGGCCCATTCTACTAGGGGTATGGCTGCCTCTACTGCCCTGCAGAAGGCTGTTCCTATTCATAACATCTGTGAAGCAGCCACATGGGCTTTGGTCCATACTTTTGTAAGACACTACTCTCTAGATTCTATCCATGGGCAGGATCTGGCCTTTGGCAAGGCGGTCCTTTACTCTGCAATTTAATTGGGCATTCTAAATTACTATATTCTAAAAAATGTTTGCCTCCTCCATACGTTGGTACTGCTTTGGGAGTCTGTCATAGGTATGGAATACATTGGAGGACCCAATCCCCTCGAAGAACGAGTTACTTTCTTACCTGGTAATGTTCTTTCGATGGGATGGTCTGATGACGTATTCCATATCGCTCCCTCCCTACCTGCCCCGCTACAGAATTTCTTATGCGACTGCAGCTTACGTTTCCGCAAGGTTTTCTGTGGTCATACTGGCAGAAGATTGGTGCCACACGTTCTGGGAAAAAAACTATAACTGAGGCTATGGGCGTTGTGCGTCCTACTTCTAACATCTGGTGACGTCGGCTCGACGGAGGCCCTTGAGGACAGCGTATCGACGTCATCGACGCAGGACGCAGACGCCGAAATATTTTCCGAAGCAGCACAGCTGTGGTGATTACTGTCATAGATATGGAATACGTCGTCGGACCATCCAATCGAAAGAACGTTACCAGGCAAGATAGTAACTTGTTCATCTGCTCTTCTAGATTCTGGTTCTAGTCCACCGGGCACAGCACCTATATGTAAGGAAATACCTACATTTGAATTCTCAGACATGAGCGAATCGGAAGTCATGGACCTTATCAGGTCCATCAAACCTTCCAATTGCAAAGGAGATGCCTGTCCGGCACATATAATTATGGACTGTGCTCCTGCCCTCACCCCTTTCATCACCGCATTCATTAATTCATCCTTCTGCTCTGCCCAAGTCCCAACGTCACAGAAGGAGGCTAGGGTGTGGCCACTCCTAAAAAAAAAAAAAAAAAAACATCTCTTGACCCCCTGGTCCCTGGGAATTACAGACCCATCACCACCGTCCTCTTCCTGCTAAAGATACTGGACAAAGCAGCTTACCTGCAAGTGCAGAAATTCTTGGAAGACCACCAACTTTTGGGACTACGCCAGTCTGGATTCCATCCACGGCATGGCACTGAGTCAGCATTACTTAATCTTAAAACCCAAATAGACGACCTTAGGGACCTATGTAAGCCGGCTCTCCTTCTAGACCTCTCAGAGGCCTTCGACCTGGTTGACCATAAAACACTTTGTCATCACCTGTCCCCACAGCTAATTTCTCCCCAAAGGCCTGTCAATGGATATCATCTTTTCTCAAAGGTAGAGTGATGAAAGTGTTCTCGGATTCCTCGAGCGCTACTCCCAGTCCAATCAAATGTGGTGTCCCTGAAGGTTCCTGCATAGCCCCTACTCTCTACAAGCTCTTCACCAGGCCCCTATTTCCAATCCTTGACACCCTGGGCATCTCATATATCAACTATGCAGATGACACCCAGGTGCTCATACCTCTGACCGGTGACTATCACTCTGATATGAACACCCTCAACCTCATCTACTCTACAATTCAATCATGGATGGCTGAAAATTGGCTTTGTCTAATTGGATCCACAACAACGCTGGGTAAATTGGACAAGCAGTACTGCTCATTCACTATAGACAACATACCTATCACTGTGTCTCAAGTAATCAAAACTCTGGGCGTATACCTTGAACCCAGCTTGACCATGGAGAGGCAGGTTAATGCCATTGCATCGTCAGCAGCCTATCACTCGAAACTAATCAATGCAGTCGGGCCCTTCCTATCACAAGAAAACTGCCTCACTATTGCTAGGGCCATCATTGGCTCTGGTCTTGACTATTGCAATTCCCTTTTTGTTGGAACATCACAAAAACACTTGGCTAAACTTCAGCTGGCTCAAAATAACGCTCTAAGGGCCGCAACTGGTATATCAAGTAGGGAACATATCTCTGGTGTCAGAAGACAAGTGCACTGACTACCGGTCAAAGAAAGGATTGTCTTTAAAACACTGGCACTCACACATAAATGTCTGCATGGATTAGCTCCCCCCTATTTAGCCCAAAGGATCATCAGACAAGCTTCTTCTAGACCGTCCAGGACCGCTTACGCCAATTGCATCATTGTCCCTACCACACGCCGAGTCCGGGCTGGCGGCTCCAGCTTCCCAACCATGGCAGTGACATACTGGAACACCCTCCCAGCCCAAATCAAATTGATCGAATCTCATGCAGCCTTCCGCAAGGCACTAAAAACCAGCCTCTTTGTATGACAGCCTCCCATTCTAACATGTTTGTGCTCCATGCCCTCTGTCGCCTTCATACCATGTACTGTACTGTAACCAAGCAATTGTATCTAACTGGGGCCACTCACCTGTAACCCTGAAGCAAGCCTACTTTCCTCTTCTTACAGCGCCTCGTTGCCCAAGCGTTGTAGTGCGCTATACAAATCCAAAAATAAAAAATAAAAAATTAGTGATAGGAATAGTACTGTTGAAACAGTAGTGCTAGCAGTAGTAGTCCCACTGCTGCCAGTATTATTACTGATACTGTCTGTAGTACTACTTTTACTAACAATAATAGTACTACTAAAACTACAACTACCCCTAGCAGTAGTAGGAGCAGCAATGGCACAGTTACCAATTGCAGCTGTAGTAGCAGTAGTATCCCTACTATTTCCAGCTGCATCAGTACTGTTGCTACTGCGATCAGTACCCACACTACTGACGGTGTAAGCACTACTATTATTAGTATTTGTTTACTACCAGTAACACTACTATTAGTGATGTTAGCTGATGTGTTGCTTCTCATGCTTTTTATGTAGTACTAATGATTCTACTGTTGCTGCTACTGCTACTGATAGTTGTAGTAATACTATTGGCAATGCTGCTACTGCTGCTGGTACTACAACTAGTATTACTGCCGTTAGTGGCATTACTACTGCCACATCTATTATTGTTAGTAGGTCTAGCATTATTACTGCTATTGTTGGTAGTAGTATTTATGCTGCTACTTTTACGATGTATAGTAGTAAATACTGCTGTTAATAGTACTAATAGAATGAGATATAACACTGCTAATATTGTTACTACCAGCATTAGCACTAATCCTACTACAATGGTATTATTGTGACTACTGGCAGTAGTACTAATTATAGTAATTCTGCTATGTGTACTGCTACTGATAGTAGTACTACTAGTACTGATAATAATGCTATTTTACTAAAAGTACTTCTGCTGATGGGAGCAGTATTGTTAGTACTACTGTTGGTAGTAGTGGTTCTGCTGTTGGTAGCAGTACTATTACTGCTAATAGCGCAAATATTTCAGGCACTGCTTCTATTGGTGGGGCATGATTAGTAGTAAAGACAAAAGAACATGATATGGCATTCATAACGCGCCTATACACAAGTGTTTCAACGCACTACGAGGCAAAGTAGGGGCGACAGAGGGAAGACGGCGACAACGATCTTACTAGGCCAGGTGACATTGAGATCGCGCAAGTGCAGGGGATGGGGGAAGGGGAGAAGTGCAGGGGTAAGTGGGGAGTGCAGTTCATAGGATAAACAGTAAAATAAATAAAGACAATAAATAGAAAGTGTGGCCAGCTGGTGGCAAGTGCAGAGTAAGTGCAGACATCAGTTGTCAAGTGCTGTTAGGGGGCTGTAGGGATACAGAAACGGTGCCCAAGTGCAAGGGTTGCCAGGAGGGCAGTGCAGGTGTGCAACTGGCAGGGAGGGGATCTGGGTCGAGAACAGAGGGTAGCCAGGTAACCAGTGCAGTTTCAGCCAGAAGATCAGCAGGGAAGAGTAGTAGAGAAAGCAGAAGCAAAGAGGAAGGTCTTCAGTTGCTTCTGGAACCAGAGATGGTTCTCCTCCAGTTTCATAGTGGCAGGGAGGCTGTTCCAGAGGGAGGCCTCAGCAGAAGGAAAAGATCTACCACCAACTTGTTGCTTGGAGAAGCGACTAATCCTGAGGGATTTGGAGGCAGATGAGCAAAGGGCTTTGGAAGGAAGATATTTATTGTTATTGTTATTGTTATTTTGCATTTATATAGCGCCTTATATACCATTGGTATGGTCTGAAGGCGCTGGTAGGTTGAACGCCCTTGGGAACCGAAGTTCAGATCAGTAGAGGGAGTAGAGAGAGTCAAAGGTGCGTGTGGGCACCATGTATGTGTGCAGCTTGTGCGGTATTCGTGTAATAGCTGCTTCTTAGCGGTAGGTGTGGTGGTTGAGGGGTCAGGAGTATGTGTTCGTTCTGGCAGGATTAATCCAGACCGGATGTGGCTGCGTTAGGCCTGAGGAGAACGCCTGGCTGGGGGTGTGTAACCAGCAGTGTTTACATAGAGTGATGTGGAGTATGAGACGGATGTTGGTATGAGAACAGTTATACCGAATGGTGTCATAGTATATCTGTGTTCTAGTTGAGTGGTGGTGTAAAGGAGAGAGTAAGCATATGGTGGGTTATATGGTCATTCAAGTGTTTTCTAAAATGTTCTAAAGAGGCTATTGGGAACACTTCTAAATTCTACTTTCTCAGAGAGGCTATTGGGGATACTTCTAAATTCAACTTTCACAAAGAGGCTATTGGGCACACTTCTATAGTCAGTTTTCACAAAAGGCTATTGGGGACACTTCTAGGTTCAACTTTTCACAGAGGCTATTGGGCACATTTCTAAATTCTACTTTCAGAGAGAGGCTATTGGGGACACTTCTAAATTCTACTTTTCACAGAGAGGCTATTGGGAACACTTCTAGGTTCAACTTTTCACAGAGGCTATTGGGCACATTTCTAAATTTAACTTTAACAGAGAGGCTATTGGGCACACTTCTAAATTCAACTTTCACAGAGGCTATTGGGCACACTTCTAAATTCAACTTTTCACAGAGGCTATTGGGGACACTTCTAAATTCAACTTTAACAAAGAGGCTATTGAGGACTCTTCTAAATTCAACTTTCACAGAGGCTATTAGGCACACTTCCAAATTCAACTTTTCACAAAGGCTATTGGGCACACTTCTAAATTCTACTTTCACAGGGGTTATTGGGCACACATCTAAATTCAAGAACTTGTTGAGACCCCGGCCCCACCCCACCGTATACAGACCACGTGTGTATAGTACTGCTCACAAGTAGACATGTACACAGATAAAAGCAGAAAACATTTACTTTGGTGATCGGGTATCAAACTGTACCACCACCTCTCTGCTCACATGCAGGAATTCATAGGATACCAGTGTCTTGGAGCATATCCAGTGTGTCAAACCAACAAAATGTTTAGATTGTGGTCAACACAAATTTGACTTGTGCCCTTACCATCAAACAAAAGTGAGGTTCTTCCTGAAAACCCATTTCTGATTCTTTCCAAAACAAAAAGTTCATGAAATTTTAGGCCACACCCAGTCTCGAAAAAAACCGGAAAATTACCACATCATAAATGGACAATGCCTTAGAAGGCGCACATATTATGAGGATATTGGTCCGCTAGTGGAATATTACCACAAAATGATTAAGTCCTATGGGAGTGGTACGGGGGACCGCCCCACTACCCCATCCCCTGAAGTACAGTGCTCGAAGAACAAACACCTGAAGCTGTGGGTGGGATGAAGTATCACATTTAGCAGGGCCGGGCATACTTGAAGGGTTCGGAACGCTGATTTGGGGGGCTAGGGGGGGGCGGTGGTCTAATAAAAAAATCAGCACGAGACCCTGGGATAAACGCCCATTAAGGGTGACCTAAGCTCATAGTTGACAGAGGACGACAACGCCACCACAACATCTGGAAGCATAAGGGCAGTGGAGGTCATTTTAACAGCAGGATGGGTGTAAAGAGGTGCCCAATCTACTGATAAAACGGCAGATATGAAAAGGTGGCAAATGAAGGCAGTCGATACAAGTAATGTTCCGGCCCCACCCACCAGCAGCCGTGCAGTCCTTTACCTGCCGGGCTCCCTGTCGCTCCCGCCTGCTCATGTGGGTCCGGGCCACGGACTTGTCTCCGTAGGCTCTCTCGTTGCTCGCGCTCTCTGGGGGAGGCCTCCGTTGAGTTCCTGGGGGTGGCCTCCACTGCTCGAGGATAGGAGAAAAGACAGTAGAGTTCGGCTATCAAACAGGAGGTGCGTATACCAGCGCTTAGCGGGGAATGGGAGGGTATGGTTGGCTTCCGGTTCTCGGGGTGGGGGGAGGCGACCTCCGGTCTTCTACACACTCCTTCCCTGTCAGCGCGCGCTCTCTTCACAGCAGCCTCACCACCCCACAGCTGCCAGATTTAGGAAGAGAGAGTTGAAGATATTGAGGCCCCAGACCCCAGAAGGGTTTGTGGACAATGCAGAGGATGTTGAACTTAATCCTCGCCGCCACTGGGAGCCAGTGTAGAGATTTCAGTCCTGGAGAGATACGGTCCGTGGGGTTGAGGCCAAGGACAAGTCTCACAGTACTGTTTTGGATGAATTGCAGAGAGCGGAGAGTAGAAGCAGGCAGATTTAGAAAGAGGCTGTTGCAGTAGTCCAGCCTAGAGAGAACCAGACCTCTGGAGACAGTGAGCTTCTGGGGCAAGGAGAGGAAAGGAAGAATACCTCTGAGGAGGTGCAGCTGGTAATGTGCCCTATTGGAGACGTCAAAGATGTGAGGAGAGAAGGAGAGTGTGGAGTCAAAGCGACCCCAAGGTTTTTAGCCTCACAGGTGGGAGCAGGAAGAGAGCCAAGGGAGGCCGGCCAGAGAGTAACAGGAAAGGAGAGAGCTGGTGCATAGCACTGAAAATTTGAGCAGAGAGCGGCAGTGCTGTGGGCAAGGAGTGTAAGTTATTGGTTGAAAAGCCAGGGAGAGAGGTTAGACCCCTGGGGAACACCACAGGTTGAGATAGAGGAGAGGAAGGACCCAAGTTGAACCTGGAAGAGTCGATCTGAACCTGGAAGAGTCGATCTGAGAGGAAAGAAGTCAGCCAAGCCAGGGCCTGATCGGTGATACCCAGGTTATCACGCAGACGGTTGAGCAGGATGGCATGGTTAACCATGTCAAAGGCAGAAGAGAGATTGAGTAAGATGAGGACACAGGGTGTGTTGGAATCAAGGTTGGAGAGCAGGTCTTCACGGATGTTTAGGAGAGTAGTTTCCATGCTTCTGGCAGCTCTGAAGCCAGACTGATGGTCATGGAGACAACCAACAGATTCAGTGTGAAGATTAAGCTGGGAGATGGCAAGCTTTTCCAGGAGTTTACCCAGGAAAGGAGTGATGGAAATTGGGTGATAATTAGCCAGGCAGGAAGGGACAACAGAGGGTTTCTTAAGAAGATGGTGCACAAGGGAGCGCTTTAGGGGAGAAGGTAAGACTCCTGTGGTGAAGGAGTGGTTGCAGGAGTCAGGGTGTCATGTGGTCCTTGAAGGTTTTGGAGGAACAGGGGTGAACCTGTTTAGATAATACTTTCATAGATTGGACATGTCTAGAAACCTCGTCTGGGGAGTATAGGGCAAGGCAGAGAAGGCGCGAGGAGAGGTGGCCGAGGGAGGGCCAGATGAAGAGCAGGGAGTAAAGGGAAGAGGGGGATAGGAAGAGAGAGAAGACAGGATGTCCTGGGTTTTAGAGATGAAATGAGAAGCCAGGGCCGTGCAGAGGGCCTGGGAGGGGACAGGAGAGGAAGAGACTGCAGCAGGATTGGTCAGTTCCTTGCAGATTTTAAAGAGTTTGGCTGAATTGTTAGATGCCGCAGAGACACAGGCTTGGATGTGGGCTCTCTTCTTGGTGCGGACAGAGAGCCGGCATTACTTTTGTAGCAGGTGGCAGGCCAGTTTGTCAGAGGGTGTACCGGAAGCACGCCATTTCCTCTCAGCCACCCTGCACTTGGCGTTTAAGGGTGACAACGTCTGAATCATACCAAGAGTTGCACTTGGCTTTGGGTTTGAGGCGTATCCTCATGACCGGGGCAAGAACATCAAGAGTGTCAGATGTAGCAGAGTGGAGCATGGAAAGGGCTGTGTCAGGGTGTGAGTCAGCCAAGGGGGTGGAGGGGTAAGAAGGTGGCGGCGAAAGCCTCAACTGACACACGCTTCATGGGTTGGATAACCGTGAAGTTAGGTGACAGTGCTGGAGTTGGTTTGGCCTGCAGCGTAGAGAGGGTGAGATGGGAGGAAAGGAGAAAGTGGTCACTCCAGCAGGATAGAGGAGTGGTAAGAGGGGCTGAAAGGTGAAGGTCTGAGGAGATCAGAACATCGAGTGTGCCCTGCAGAGTCGGGCTAGAGGGGAGAATAGAGCGAGAGAGGCACGCCTTTACTTGGCCCTTTTTGCTTCTATAATTTATTTGCAGACTGCACCTCCTCCTCCAATACCGCGTCCTCAATAAGGTCTTGAAAGCTTATTGCAAAATGGAGGGCAACTGAAGCAAGGAAAACCAGTTTAAAATAAGCTACGTGGGGAATTTTTCGGGAAAATAGGCAGCAGATAAACAATTGACTGTTTGGAGCAACATATTTTTGTACAACTGTCGCCTTTAAGGTTTTACTGCTAGTGTTCAGGATATGTCAATTATAGGTTGTGGGGGTTGGGGAAAATGGTAAGTCTGGGCGCCTCGCTTCGTTGTCTAGGGTGGCTGTTCAGTATGTGTTAGCCCGCTGCAATGACCTAACTATGATTGATGTTCCCCTAATCAATCAAGATAAATATGCACTTGGTTTGTTAGTAAGGTGTGGCACTGTGCCATGGCCAAGAAATATTCAGTCAGCAGAAAGTATATCAAAAATCTTTATACAAGGTTGTATTTAGAGTCAGTATCAGCATTCTAATAATGTCAGTATCAGAATGCTAATACAATCTTTAAGTATTGTGTATTACTGTTTAAGCCTTTCCATTTGGCGCCAACATTAACCATATGGTGGCACGTGCTGATTTTTCGCCCTGCTGCAGGTTTTGTCAAGGCTATTTGGCGTGAGGCGTCGGCATTAGAATCGCAAAGTGTATGTCCGCCTGTTCAGATTCACAGGTGATTGTGAGTTGGTAGAATTGTGCATAAAGTTATGAACATTGGTATTTAGCGATCTCTTGACTATAGTTTGCCTAGTTGTACAGAGCATCAATTTCTCAATTTCATGCACAAGTTTCGCAATAATCCTGTCTACTACAATATGCAGTTTATATTGATCATATCAGGTATATACATTTGGACCAATGCCCACTTGATTGTTAAACCTATGTGTCTTAGAGCAGAGAGAGAGGGAAGAAAAAGGATGCAACTGAGAGTTAAGGGATTGGTGGTCATTTGTTAAGAATAGTAGACCAAGCAAGCAAGCAACTCCATTTGTCTTAGGAGTGGTGTGACGTGGAGGGAATCTCCCATGTGAATGATCCTTCATATCTATTGGTCGGTGTCCGTTTATGGTTCAGTTGATTTGTTGTATTGGTGCGAGTATACCGTTCAGTGCTCACCCCAATGTTGTCTGGAGATATGGTGCCTTTGGTTGGACGTTGTTGGTTCATGAGCATTGTTTCTAGGTGGTAAGAAAACAGATCTATTACTGGTGCCATGCGCTAATTGTGCAATTGCACACCGCACAGTTGATTCACAGTGGGCTGGACTGTGAGCTACCGGGATAATATAAACCGAGATCCGTAAATTGGTTTCCTTGGTCACCCATGTCCAAAATGTCTGTCTGGATTGCTGAAGTATTTCTGTTGTGAGAATGATCTATATGCTAAGGGGAGCTGGCGTTGCTGGGGCTCAGGGATGCTCATCTAAGGTCTAGATTAATAGGTTGGTGATGCCTGGCCGGCAAGGCTCTGTGATGTGGTGTTGCGTGAGCTAGGTAGCACAGCTCTATGATAGGATGTTGCGCGAGCTCATTGCGGTGTCTGTTTATTAATCGGTCCGTGTTGATACTGTTAGTATAGTGGTCTGTCTCCTGTTGGGAGAATTGCATAGTGGGGGAGCAAAACCATGCTGGCTAGTGGTTATCCAGCTAGTATAGTGCCTAGTAATAATGGTCTATAGGGTGTATTGCAGTATAACATCCATTAGTGTGGGTGCCTAGATACTGTAGGTATTGTGGTTTATCTCCTGTAGGGAGAATTACATAGTAGGGGAGCAGACCCATGTCATCCAGTGATAATCCAGCTAGTATGGTGTCTGAATACTACCAATCTGTCTGGTGTCTGACAGTGTAATAGCCGCTAGTGTGGTCGCCTAGAAACAAGCCTCAAGTGCCAGTGCGCGTGAATAACATGGGGAAAGGATTGGAGCTTTGGTTCAATAACCTGGTACGTGCTTAATATTGTCCTGAAACTGGCGAGGATCAGGGGGCTGTTGCCTGTTACCCTCTATTTCCGTGTGGACGGTTCTCCTGTAAGGAGAACAGTCGCGTAAAGAGGCTGGCGTGATGATTAGATAGTCTGACCTGGTTAGGAGTGGTGGACTAAAGGCTCTGGATGTCAATTATACCCCTCTTTTGCCACCCTTTCATGACTGCCTTTTTACTTTCACTTTTTTGTGAAAGTTATTCTGCAGCAAATGAAATTTGCAAGCATGCTCTAGGTAGGTTATTTACTTTTTTACTTTATCAAATCCCTTCAAATAAGCAGATTTGAATCTTTGTGACTATATTAGTGGTAGTTAGTTACCACTTAAGCCAATGGGGCCATTTGAGCTTTAGGGTGCCTGCCTCAGTGCAGGTCCATGTTTACAGGCGCACATACTTGTCCATACCCCGGCACAAGAGCAGGACTTAGTTACTCCGCTTATTAACTCTGGTACTCTGATTGCATTGGTTTAATTCCCATTTTCTTTGGCCACCTGCTAGACTTGACTAACATAACTCTGACCTGATATGATAGTTTATTTATATAGCGCCTATACACAATGTGTTTCAAAGCGCTTCAAGGCAAAGGAGGGAAGAAAGGAAAATACAATGACATTCTTAGAGGCAGTAAGGATGTGAAATTAACTATCGTACTCGGCCTGACGACATTTCAGATAGTGCAAGAGCTAAGAATAGGGGGTCATTCTGAGGTGGGCGGTAAGGGGTTACGGGCACCAGTAAGGATGCCGGTGCCTTTCAACCCCTTACCGCCGTATTCCGAGGTTCCCTAGTGGGACCTGCTGAGAACGTCTGGTCAGACCAGACATCCTTAGTCGGTCCCGTTAGGGGACCAGGGAGCAAATAAGGGGCCCACTATTTGCGGGCCCGTTATTAGCGCCTGCCCCATTCCCATTGAGCCCTATGAGGGCTCAAATCGGAATGGGGAATGGTATTCGGCATGGGGACTTACCGGGTCTGCATAGGTCGGAATGTCCCGGTAAGTCCCCATTCCGGCTACCCGGACCCGAGTTTGGAGGCAGCTGTGGTGCTAATAGCACCATGGCTGCCTCCACCCTCGGAATGACCCCCATAGATAAGGAAAGGAGAGGGAGAGTGGGAAGGAAACGGAAACAGACAGCCGACTACTGTACTAGGCCTGACGACATTTCTGGTAGAGCCGGAGAAAACAAAAGGTGAGGGAGAGGGGTGGAGGAAGGGAGGGAAGGAACAAAACAAGCGACTTTCATACTAGTCTTGACGACATTTCAGATAGTGCTGCGTGGTGGGGGGACAAGTAAGGGAAGGGGGAGGAGTCAGACGAGGTTGCTATCATACTAGGTCCAGGGACAATTCTGATAGAGTAAGTGCATAGAAGAAAGTAAGGGGAAGAGGGGAAGAGATCCGGAAAGGGAGATGAGGAGAGAACAGAGAGTAAGCAGTCAAAAAGAGTGGAGAAGCAAGAGGGGAGAGTGAATACAATTGCAGAAGTCAGTAGTAACACATAATGTTGCAAGCCAGGATACAAGATGAAGATGGGAACAGCATGATTCAGGGCCACCATGAGTACAAGATGCCAAAAAAGTCCAGCATGAGAGTTGAGAAAGGGTGACGCACAGTGAATTAATGAAGTCCATAAAAGTCAAATCCAGCATTGGCCACAAGACGGTGATGGTGAAACCAGAATGTAGCAGGACAGACTCCTGCAGAAGTTGGCTGGAGGAGGGGGATGGGGAAGCAAGGAAAATAATCAAGCAAAACATACAACACCTGTGTGTACGAAGGGGGGGGGGGGTGGCACCGAGCATGTGAACATGTAGGGGGTGGGTCCATGGTCTACCCCGACTGCTGTGCTTGCTTAGACTCCATGTGTACACTTTTACAGCAGGTCAATTTTAATTTCATCATCACGCTGGGTAATGTTGAGGATCCAAAGGGAATGTGATTGCATTCATTAAAAAGGGGCAAATGTATATTTTAATGAATTGTGACTCTTTACAGCAACTCAATAGCATATTGTTAGATGCCATCTTTTTTTTAATTGTGCCTTACACAACACAATTATTTCCAACAGTCTGCTAAGAAACCAATGACGTGTAAGCGCAGTAAACTAAAGGCACACTCCTTCAGATGCCAACGTGTGTCTGAGTGGCTGCCATAGTTTGGACATCTAGCTGTTTGAGAGGCCCTATCCGATCAGTAATGCATCCTTACAGAGCTGTGATAATACATGCATAGTGAATGGAGTTCATCCTGGAGTGTTCAGTGCTCCAAGCAAGCTGCTATCAGACAAGAACGTCTCGGCCATACCCTACCATTTCTGTATTACTGGCTCGCGAGGCAAGGCTTCGCATGGCAGCCCCCTGGCTAACTGCAATGAGTCATTCTGGCTTTGCGGCCATCTTTACCAAAGATGTCATTTTCCATGCACGGCGGATGGAAGCAGCAGGGCAGCTGCATGGTGCCAGTAATTGCTTGTTTGAGGAGGCTAATTTTCTTAGCACAGACCTTACATTAGTCCTTAAACATACACAGGCCTGTGTATTAAACGACAGCTACTCAATTTCTCACATCAGGAACTTGGAGCTGCATGGTGACAACTCAATCTGGGCTCTCTTAAGCAGCTGAGGAAATGACATGGAGTTCACCTGTTCTACGATTAACATTAATGGACTTCTGCCCTGTCCTTCTGGCTTCTGAATAGTACATTACCCACTTTTCCTAGTCAGCCATCATTCTGAAAAGAAGTTTGAGAAGAAATCCGGGCTTGCCAGAAGAAGTTCAATGGGGCCCAAGGGCTTCCGCGTGCTGTGCCCAAACCTGTACCACCAATAGGCGCAGAGGTGGTCCAATAATAGAGGTTATACATCGAAAAGCAAACCGTATAACTCCTTTGCCTTAGGAAGCAGGGGCCATCCTCCCCAGAGAGGTAGGTGAGCAGACAGTGTGTGCAGTCGATCAAAGTGCGCAAAGTATTATATTAAACCGAATGTCCATGCAAGTCTATACAAATAGCAGTTTTTGCTAAACACAGTACACACTAAAACACTAACGTTAATCCCCATCCCCAGCAAATGAAAAAACATAGAGGCAATGTGAAGGTCAAAACAATGTGTAGGCAGGAAATTCTGCACAAGGGCACTTGAAAGTTAGACAATTGACTAAAAGGTGAAGGAAACAAACCTTGTCTTCAAGAAAACGTCTTTCTTGTGTCCAAGGTAGGATTGAGGACTAGGGTTGTGACAATTCTCTGGGGCCCGAAGTGATTCCTGCTGTTCAGGGTAGCTAGTGTGCCGGACACTGGCCATCCAGATCATTGATTCTCTACTCTACCTTGTTGACTCTACAGCATCAGATGTGCCTTTTGGTTTCCTTGCATCTTTTTGAGTTGCTTGGTTCAAAGTGCTCGAGTCTGCTTGACCGTGCTTGGTCACAGTGATTTTGCCCTCCAGCTGATGATGGGCAATTGTCCGGCCGAAGCAGGATTTGAACAGGTTGGCAGGAGGAGGTCTTGTAGTGAACTTGATGGGTCTCTGGCGCAGCAGTTAAGCATCTGGCTCGACTTGCTCAGTCACTGGTCTGATTGTGCAAAGTGGGGCTACAGGGATCAGGCAGCCGCATGGTGGTGCACTGGTTCGACTGATGGCTTGATTCTGGCTCTACAGCTCCATCGCTGACTTGAATGTTCTGGTTGACAGCACGGCAAGGTGGCATCTTTTGGCTGGTTGGATGCTGTGGTTTTTCATCAGAGAACCCCAAAAACAGAGTCCCTAGATAACAAGTTACTTAGGTCTCTCTGACCTGATATCTCTTGCACTCTTTCTGCCCTTCTCATGGGTATTCTTCTTATTGGTTTCTCAGTTTTACTGTTCAAGTTTTCACATGTATGCTCACTTTTGTTGTCCCAGTTTAGATTCACTTTACATACTCTTTCGTTCTCCAAGGGAATTGCGATCACTGCGTCTTTTATTGATTCATGTTCCCAATAACCTGTTTGGTTATTATATCTGACTTTGTCTCGCTGTGTTGAAATCAACTTTCTTTCAATGTTGGTACTGAGACGAGGACGCTCTGTGACATAATTATCCTCCCTTCAAGGCCACCTGTGACTCCCGTACTCCCCGTTACTGCTTTCTGTGGTGGAGTACGACTTTCGTAGACAATTTCCTCAGAATCCTTATGGTTTAGCTTCGGTAATCGCTGGGTTTTCCGGAGCGTCTCTTCTCCTCTGCTCACACAAATGCGATACCAGACACCTTGCTGCTGCTCATACGCCATGGTATTGGAATCGTGTGCTGGACTCCTGGTCCTCCACAGCTCCGTGACTGTGGTCTCGCCTCCATCTGTTCTTGGCGTTTTGCCCGCCTGACTTGTCGGGTTGCTGCGATGCCACAGCTCTGGCATTCTGCTTGCCACAGGCAAGCGAGTTTGAAACTCGCAGGCTTTCAGAGTCCTGCCTTCTGCAGGTGTTGTGTGGCTTGGGACCTCCCCGTGCCGACGTCTGCTTCTCTCTCTCTTTCTCTCTCTCTTTCTCTCTCTGTGTTGTTGAAGCAACATTAGTGTACATACTTGTCTCATTATTTGGTTTTAAAGGGACATATTCCTTTTCAATAACATAATGAAATCCCAGTAGAGTTTCCTCTTCCCCGTTTTGCTGGAAAAGGATTTCAGATGTTTGAGAGCCTCCCAGATTGCCATCATGTGTACGGGTTCAGGGAGTTCCTCGGAGTAATGGGAGTCCTTGCCACCAAAGGGGGAAATCTCTGCCGGTGAGGTCCCACTTGCCTGTACCCATAGGGAGGGTATTATGGAGCGGTCTCACCTCTGTAGCCTCACACGGGGGTCTCCCCCTTGGGGAGTAGGGACAAATTCCCTCGATTTGTCACAGGTCTAAGCCAGTAAAGAGAATTCTGAACTATATCGAGAGATTTGAACTGCATTCATCGTTGAATTGGCAGCCAGGATAGCAATGCCAATACTGCTTAGAGGGGAGCCTGATCGGTATTTCCAGTTGCTACTCATTGTGCGGATTTCTGAATTTGCTGCAAGCCTGTGAATAGATATTTGAGGTATCCAAGATAAAGGCTGTTTCTGTAAACCAGGTGTGATACTTTAACCACCATGCTTTTCGAAAATCTGTTTTAAGGGTGTAAAAACATCTTGCACAGTAGTGCATGCTTAACAAAGAGATGATTTTGCTCTTTTGTTGACCTGGGGGATCTGTGTCAAGTTAGAATTTTCGGGCATCCCAAGTTCGTGACCTGCTGTATTAGCTGAAGGCACTGCCTCATTGCTTTTGGCCATATACTTGTGGTTCAGAAATCAGTTGGTCTTGTTATGTCCTGGGCATCAGTCTTACTGCTGTTGCCCTTTAACCACATGTGTTCGAGATCAGTGTGCAATCTCTTTGATACCCATTAAGTTGTAGCTTAATTTTCGTGCCATTTGCTATACATATAAGAGGTCATTCAAATTGTACTTTATTTTTTTATTCTTTTGGAGATTTATGGTGTGCTACATTACAGGCAAGCGCCTTAAAGCGCAAATGCCAAGTGCAGGAGGAGTGAGAATAGGAGGTGAGGTGTAAAATACCGACACACTTGAAGGCCAAGCAATGCAACTTATCAGTTGTCAGAGGAAGGGAGAAAAACCTCATAGCAGAGGAGTCCGTTCTTGCGGGCGCCTGGTCAGTAGAGGAGGATTTGCCTGGCAGCCACAGCATGAGGTCTCTTAAAATCACTTTAATTCTGTTGCTGCTTCAACCTTGGTGGACATTATTCCTCAGTTTAAGGGCCACAGTGGTCATTCTCCTGCACAAGTTCTCTTGCAATGCTGGCTGAGAATGAGCTGCTTGTTGGAGGATCTCGGTGCTCTTCCGGGGGTGTAGAAGTTAAAAGGCTCATTCAGGCATTGTGGGCTTGACTTATGTAGGGCCTTATGGCTAACTCCTGGGACTTTCCTTGCGATTCCCTTGTAAGCCGGGAGCCAGTTCAGGGATTCCAGGCTAGGTGAGACGTGGCCTCATGTTTTTGTTTTGAAGATCATTCTAGCTTCCCCATTCTGTATCAGTTATAGTTGCTTAGTTTAGACTGCCGGGGGGCGCCTGTCATCAGGCTGTTGCAGTAGTCCAGGTTTGGTAGTATCAGGGCTTCTACTAGTTCTTTGCTCTGTATATATTCCAAGAGGTTGATGATGTTCTATAGCAGGTGGAGTATGAAATTGGTCTTATTGCATTCACCTATGGTTATGATGGAAAGGGTGAGGGCGAATAGGACCCCAGGTACTTTGCCAGTTGAGTGGGGTCTGGAAGGGGGGCAGCGTGTCACTGAAAGGGCAAACTGGTAGATCTTATGAACAAAAATGATAAAGATAAGTTACGCATTTTAGCCTTTTTAGTTTGAGGCTACTCTGTCATCCACTCACAGATGAGGGTGATGTTTTGAGTGATGGGATTACGAGGAGTTGAGTCAGCAACCAGATGAATCAGGATATAAACATCAACATTATAGCATTGAGAATGGCAGTAAATGGTATCTGAGGGCAGTCAGAGGTTTCTCATAGGTGTTGAATGGCCACATAGATCGGATTGTTCATTAGTAAGGACCCAAGGAATCATGGTGGGTTCCGATGAGACTTACTCTATGTTGACCTGGAAGATATGGTCTTTTAGAAAGGAGTTGAATCACTTTAGTGAAAGCCCCTCCCCCCACCCCCCATATTGTAGCGACAATGGATGTGCTGGAGGATATCATTGTCCACTGTATCGTAGGCAGCTGATAGATTAAATAGGATGAAGGTTGTTGGTTTATTGGAATCTAGTCTTTGGCTGACAACTCTGAAACCCTGCTCTAATGTGATCTCCATTTCCCTAGATCAGGGGTCTGCAACCTTTGGCTCTTCATTTGCTTTTGACTACAACTTCCATCAGTCCTAACCAACTGTGACAAATCAACTTCCGGGACACCAGTGATCCAGGGATGAATATCGGTTTCTAAACCATCAATCAGCCCCACACCTCTAGTACACCAGAAGGGTTCCAAACAGATTGGAAACACAAGTCAGTTATAAACCTCTGTGTCCAATTTTGGGAACATGGACAGAACGGCAGGCTTATCAACGCAAGGTAGTGGATTGTTGGTTAGTTGCAACACAGCGAAAATGCAATTATTACCCAATGATAAAAGGGACTGTCCAGTAATGGTTGTATTAAACCTATCTAGTTTATTATTATTACAACAGACATTTCTAACTCACTACTAAATAAACCCACCGTGTAAACGAACACAGAGGACAGACAGTTTCACAAAGAAAAGGGATGCTCTCTGGATACCGACAGGACGGTAGTCGGTAAAGCAATCAGTTTAACTGTTCAAGATTATTTGGTTTCAGCACCAATCGAGTAAGGGGTCGTAAATGTCACTAGGGGCCTTCGGGGAAGGACCAGGGGGACAGAAACACAATGTACCTGGTGCTTGAGATGATCTTGATGCTCGACAGGATCAAGTCGGTTCCAGGTCGCTTTGCAGTTCCTGCAACAGATTTCAAGATGAGAGACAACTGCGACTATGAGGCGGCAAACATGGCTGAACGGATGGCTGCAGGCTGGCCTACACAGAGGCTTAGGGTCAAGAATCGCTGTCTCTGAGCTGGTTGGCGGATCTAGAATGCGGGTGGAGGCATCTTAGACAGCTTTAGTGATTGCAGCATGACAACAGTCAGTGGTGCAGCCGGTCGCGGTTTGAGGGCTCGTCTGCTTCGAAAATGTCCTTAAAAGATGGACGCTGGTTAATGCTTGTTGTGGCACTCCTCCTAGCTCCTTCACTGGGCTTGTCGTCCTTTAAGGCAGACGGCCGAAAGCCGAGGAGAGTGTTTGCAGGCAACACTTTTTCCTTTGTTCCGAAACTCTCTGGCACTCCCCACCCCCACCATGCCCCCCCCCCCTGGGAAGCTTGCCGGCAGAACCTAGCAGGGCACGCTGTGTGCTGGCTAGGTACTGGTTCTGGACCTGCTGGACGGGTCCTCTGAGGTCGGTATCTCCCTCTGTTCCCTGGGAGATGTTTAGGGGAGGGGGATCTTGCTTCCCTCTTGATAATCCTGGCTTTCCTTCACTGGCGGAAGCTGTAAGGCAGGCTATACCTTCAGCCAGGGTTCAAATGAGTTCTTCTTCTTCTTACTACTTTCAAAGTCGTCGGATGATCTGCTAAGAGAGGGGCGCAGCCCTCCTTTAAAGCCAAATGATATGATAGGTTATTTATAACGCGCTTAATAGCCAGAGGTTTCTAAGCACGGACCTGGGGATCGAACCTGTGTTCCGTTTCGTCTTGCTTCCAAGGCGAGCACGTTGCCCCTGAGCTATCCTCCCGAGACATGGGCCCCAGTGATTGGTGTAGGCTAAGCCTACCTTAATGAACCAATCCTGGGTCCCCACCAACAATCATCTGTTATGTGTGAGGTCATAACCAGAGTGTTTTACAACAGGAAAGGTAAAGGGGTGAAAGCATGTACTACTAAGTCCCACCGATCTTCCTGTCAGTTTTGGATCAAAGGGTCTCCCTGGTTAATGGAGTGCTCTGTGGTTCTTGATTATGACATGACGGGTTCACTGCCCTTGATTCTAAGGGCAGGAACTGACTTCAGGTTGACACTGATGCATATAAATAAGGTGTTGGGTTTCCTGTCCCCTTTGTCAGCTCTGTGAGCAGGCCTCTCACAAGCCTGTTTCTATTAACTCATCAGTATGCACTGCCATCAGCAGGGTGGATAAAGGATAGGGTGGACCCATGGAGCCTTTGTCAGTTAATGAGGCTGGCCATGGCAGGAGGAATGTTTTGCCTTCCCCCTTCTTGAGATGCTTTGATGTACCTATGGCTGTCACATTCCAGCTGAACATGACAGGAGGACTGCACCTGTTGGCTGTGTTAACTCAGAGTACACACGACTATGTTTTTGTTGTGCGGCAAGCAAAGGAAAATGTGTATGCAATAGCCCCACACTTTTTGCGGAGGTTGATCTCTCATCTTTCAATTTCCTTACAACATTTCAAAAAAGCCCAGGCGAGCGCTCACTCCCTCTGCGGATCGTCAAATTCCTCATACCAACATATCGAACGCAGAGGGTTCATGAGACTGGTAGTGCAAAACATTTGGACAGCCGCAGGTTGCAGACCCCTGCCCTACATTGTCTAAGTATTAATTGCCGATCATGTAATAGCTTTTTATGGGTATTGTTGGACTTCTGTGGGTAACCACTTTCTCTGAGATTTTAGTCTCTTAATAGAGGTTAGCTATTGGGCAGTAGTCGGCAAGTTCTATTGTATCAGCAAGGACGTACTTTAGGTTGCAGGTGATGGTTGCTTTTTTTAAGGGTCACAGTGATGCACCCTATCGTGAAAGAGGTATTATGTAGGGATGCAATTGACAGGACCACATAGTTAATTTGCCATTTCTGCAACTTGGCTGGGCAAGGATTGTTGACTGCCAGATGCTTTCAATTTGGGGTTATCCTGAGGATGCCTTGCTGGATACTTTGCGGAAAATGCGAAATGCTGCTTGGTTATCTGAACTTTTCTGACAAGTGTCCGAATGACCGCTGGGGCTTGAGCTTTCAAGATCCTCAGTTGTCTTGATAGAAAAAGGTTCTTAACACGTCTATGAAAGTTTGGGAGAATTCGGGTTTGGATTTGAGGCACTCTGGATTCATGATTTCTTTGAATATTAGGAACAGTTCAGCTGACCTATTGGGGGCTTCCTTATCTGGTTTTGGTTGTACCATTTTTTTCGTTTGGGAAATGGCTAATTGGTATTTTTGTCAGTCTCTACGGCATGTTAATTTACCTTCTTCCAGAATTGCTTTTCGCCCTATACTTTCCATGTCCTATCTTACTTCCTTAAGGAAGAATACCTCAGTGAATGCTGCAGAGGCCACATTGTTCATGGTCCGAAGGTGGTGATGGGGTAGGTGGTGAGTGCCCTCCTACTCATCTGGGAGTGGAATGGTGCTAGTTATGAGGCAAGTCAGACACTGATACCAGAGTGGTTTGAGGCTCGGACAGTTTCACGTTGGGAAAATCAGATCAAGGGGTCTCCAAAGGGTACATCATTTTGCCAGCTGGGTTGTTTTGGCAGAACCTTTCCTGGAAATAAATTACACAACAACACTCATTGAAATATAGAGCGGGGTAGGAGGTAAGGAGATAAAATGGGTAGGGAGAGGGTTGGGTAGGTATACAAGTGTAGAGAAGTGGGGCTTTAGGGCAAAGCCCTCCAAATAAAAAATAAAACATTACAACTCGTTTTTTCAATGGGTTTTATTTGGTAAATATTCCATTGAAAAAATTGTCTGTAAAACGTCATAGAACCCTCCAGAGTCTGTGTAGTGTATCTATAATCAGAAAGAAGCCCATGGTCTCCATGACCTTATCAACATTGCAAGTGGGCACACCGAAATGTCAAATAAAAGGTAGCACAGGAAAGATCCATGTGGCACCTCACAGGTTAAATATAGTTGTCATCTAAAAGGTGGAATTTAATTGGTCCAAGAATGAGCTGAGCTGGCTGAAGACTTTTCTTGGATTCCCTGTTGGTTATAGGCAATCAGCATTTTTATAGATCTATTATAATCAACTGTTGTCAAATTCCACAGGCATGAGGAGACTAATATAGCCTCTAGTCCGTTCTCTCCTTAATCTGCCAGTAATGGAAACTAGCCCTTCTATTGAAATCTCTTGGGTTGCCAATAAAGAGGAGGTTCGAGATCGGGGGAAATTTCAAAGACCTTATATATCAAAAGTTGTTCTTTTTGGTTAAGAGTGGCAGGTCTAATGCAGGCTCGAATTTTAAGCTGTGGTGCCAAATTGAAATGGAAAATGTACATTGGCCTGTAGGCATGGCCCAGTGGTAGAAGGAATGGTTTTCTGTGGCCTGGTTGGGCAGGGATCCAAAATTTAGAGCACATCTGCCACTTTGTATCAACCGGATCTAATGAGAGCAATTTAAATAAGATCAATTTGTCAACATCAGGGTGGATAGGGTTGGTGGTAATATCTCGTTGGAGCAGTGGGATTGCATGTCTTGTGGTAGATGTCTTGTGAGCAAAGAGTTACTTTAGGGAACTTCATAAACGCTGGGAGAGGGAACAGTCCTTCTTGATTGAGTTTCTGCTTTTGAATGCCCGTCTAGGATTTGAAACACTCCCCTAGTTCACTCAGGGCTGTTAATACGCCCATCATATAAAATGTGGGTTCAACTGTTTAGTATGTAATGCAACCACGCTTGCCACTATATGCCACGAGTGAATTTAGGCACTAGTTGGGCCTCGATAGGTGTTTCGGTGAGCAGGATCTTTTTCTCATCTCGTGTATTTTCAGTCAAGCCATTGGAGGAGCTGCGAGTTGGTGGACATATTACCTCTTTTGGACGCAATGTGCACCAAGCTTCTAAGATGGCACAAGACAAAGGATGTCACTGTTGGGATAGATCCTCACACTGATAACTCAATAGGCAGAAGTGTATCTTACTCCATAGCCAGCTGCTGTCACATGATCTAGTTTTGATATAATCTTATGGGATAATATTTATTTTAAATGAGAAAGAAAAAGTAACCCAACTTGCTTTTTGTTATGCCCAGTTGAAAGTAAAGGTTCGCCATCATTGTAGCGGTGGTCAGTGATAATATCGAATGCAATAATGTTGACAGTCAAAATGTCGGAAAAAAAATGTCGAAAAAATAATGTTGAAAAGCAATAATGTCGAATTGTTTCTACATTTTGTCGAATTTTTAGAAAAAAATAAATATATATAATTAAAATGTGTTGAATATGAGGGGTGGGGGTAGCAGGGGGGTGTTTGGTGAGGGGGGTTGGAGGGACCCCCCTAGTAAATGATATTTTCCTTGTTTATTTATTGAATAAATAAATATATAATTAAAATGTGTTGAGTATGAGGGGTGAGAGGGTGGTGGGGGGTGGGGGGAGGTGGCGGGGGTTTTGGGGGACTCTTGTTTATGTATTTATTGATAGTGCTAAATGACATTTTTTTGGCCATTTTTTTTTCTAAAAATTGACTCTTCATTATGTATAGGTTTTCGACATTGTTTTCGAAATTTTTTTTCGACATTTTTGTAAGTCGACATTTTTTTTTCGACATTATCACTATAAACCCATTGTAGCATCAGATGCAAACAGATCTAATTGGTGACCTGCTTTATGGATGGGTTTGTGCACTGGCTGGTAATCCCATGTTCACTAGAACATCTAGAGGGTGTTGGCTATCAGGGAAAGTAAGATCGGTCCAAGTGTTAAATTCGCAGCAGGCCATCAGGGCTTGCGTCTCATTCTGTGGAGGAGCAGAGGAAAGGCTGTCAGGTGATCTGCAAATGTCTCTGTGTAATCAGTGGGTCCTTAAATGACAGCCTCATGTGGCGTGAGGATGGAAGAGATTTAGCAAAGCACTGTAAAAGCTTAAATCCTGAGGTTTTGGAAGATGGAAGTGCCACAGTTCTGCAGTTGATTGATGAATGAAAAACTCTAATGGGTGCATGCCTTTGTGTTTCCAGGTGCTGACCTCTGACCTGGAGAAGAGGGAGAAGCAGCAGCTTAGGATGCTGGAGCAACTCAAAGAGATACAGGGGCGCTACGAGGCCTGCGAAGCAGACCGCCGCCGGGCTGAGTTTCAGAGTGCTGAACTAGCCCAGCAGGTGGAGGATGCAGCCCGGGAAGGGGACCGCTACGTGGCCGATCTGCGGCAGGCCGAGGCCCTGAGACTAGAGAGTGAGAGGAAGAAGGAAGAACTCAAAGTAAAGGCGCAGGATACCATCAGGCAATGGAGGCTCAAATGCAAGAAGCTCGAGCGTGAGCTGGAGAAGCAGGGGGAGGCCAGCAGCGAGATGATGGATCGAAACAGTCAGGTAGGTGAAAGATCTCTGCCACTGCAAACATGGTCTGTATCTGTCTGTAGCGTTGGGAATCCCAAATCTATTCTGACTGATGCTGCATATGCTGCAAAAGAGCGTTTCGTTTTGTAACTTGCTATGCCGGCCCTGCCATGCTACACAACAGCTGGCCATACCACCATGGTCTGTTGGCGGGCACTAGAAATTACATACAACAAGCCCAGTTTTGCACAAAGATGTAGCGGTTCCCATTGTCGATTATGCTGTGTGTCTGAAAGTGAGATCAAAAGCCTCTGCCTACTACATGTTGGCTTCATTGGCTGCCACTTGATCTCCGGGATCCTATACACCTCACATATCCTACCCAACTGTCTTTGCTGCTATCAGCTGATCAGACATTTAACACCAGCTCCCAATACTTCCCCCTCTAAGTCAAGAGTTGGGTTCATGGGTCTTAACCCATCCCAAGGCTTTCCAATCGCTGTCACATATTTGGAGGATAGCTGAAGCCTGCAGAACTCCCCTTCTACCCTAAGCCTGGCATATCGTGCACTTTCCAAGTGCTTTTGACTTCTGTTTTGTGTGGTCCAGCACAAAGCACTCTGAAAACAGAAGGTGGCATGCATTCCTTCTTAGATCTCCAAATAAATGATGTACTCCTTGCCTACCTAGGACTGCATGCAAGATGCACAGGAAAACCGAGCATAAGAGACTGGCAGAAGGCTCCTAAAGATGGTGCAAGGCTAGATAACTGCCCAAAGAGATGAGTTTGGATTTTGAATGGTGAAAATGTTCCATAGCGGAACCTTTCAATGCATGAATGGAGTTTGACAAAGAATTGCCTTTTAGGCTACCAGTCTGTCTTTTACAGTTTACCACAACTTAACTTCATCGCATTCTCTTTTTTGCATGTACACTGTCTTGAATCCAAACTATGTAAGCCCTTCATATTGCAATAGTCTGCATTCATGCACCGTCCCAGGTACAGGGGTTCGAAGGCAGCAGCGTTGTCTGATGTAGCATGTATAACCAGCACTCCTAGCCGGGAGACGCAGCCGGCCAGAACCGAAGGCCTGAAGCAAAGGCCATAACCAGCAGCCTCTGCCGGTCTCTGCCGGAGATGTGGCCTATTGCCGCCCGAAACCCACCTGGCAACCAATCTTTGCGAGCTAACGCGCCCCCAACATCTCAAAGGTAAGCCATGCCTGTCACCAACAGTTCATGTGCTCGATTGTGTACCCACTAGCAAGATCGGGAAATGATGTGCCCAATCCATCAAACGAGCGGACCCCCTTGCCCTAACAACCACCCCCATTACCATTGCTCTCTCCTCAGCCCCACACATGATCATGCTATGCAATCGTATTTCTAGCCCCTTATTGCAACCGAACGACTTCTTCACACACTGTACTAGCTTTGGTAGGATTAGTAGAGTGCCAAGTTCCCCCGCACACACCGCCTGCACCCACTGGCCAACCCACAAACCACCCGCGCTATCAGCCGAAACCCCTCCTCACATAGCTGCCTCGAACTCATCCACAAAACTAAGTGAGCTCCTCTGACTCGATCTGGCTCCCCACCAACAACAAACAATGTTCCCCCGCCTCCCACCCACCTCCTACTGCTCTTCCCCCCGCATCCCTCCACACTTGTAAAAATGAGCCCTGCCCCTACAAGCACATGAGCTACACAACCAAGAACACACACCACCATGCAGCCCAGGACACACTACGTCCCACCCTGCTCTAGGAGCACACAAAGCCTTGCTAAGTAAACTCACTGGCCCCCCCACCATCATGCCGATATGTCTGCCACCGCACCCCATGGATGCACGTTCCTCGCCCCATATACCTGCCATATACCCCACCTCTCAACCCCCCCCCCCCGTGCTCCAATCCCACTCACAGCCAAGTGTTCCGCCGGCAACCCGCAAGCAGTGCGTTCCACAAAGCCGAATGCACTGCCCGCCTGCTGTGCAACGGACTGACCCACCTCACCGCCCGCACCACCAATCCCACTAACCTCTACCTCCCTCACCCTAGCTCAGAACCCAACATCTATCCCAAATACTGCACCATCCATCAACCACGATTCCCCCAGGCCACTCCCACCCCCACCAACACCACGCATACCGATGACACCCCTCCCACCACATCACTCACTCTGCAATGCGCCCTACTTAACACAAGATCTCTGGTAGCCCACGCACACAACATCCACAACCTAATAATCAAACAAGATCTAGACATCCTCTCTCTCACGGAAAACCGGGCTCACACCCTCCTCTGGCCCAGCACTCTCCCTAGCCATCCCCAATGGCTACACCATCCTACACTGCGACAGAACCCAGAAAACTGGAGGTGGTGTCGCCATAATCTATAATTACTCCATCACCCTACACCCACCTCTACCCCCAACTGTGAAAGCACTTCAGCCAAGAACAATGCTCGGCCAACACCTCAGTCAACCTACACCTCATTTACCGGCCCCCAGGCCCCAGCAGAACCATTGAGGCAGACCTCCTCAACTAGCCCTCAACAACCTCAAACCCACCACCCAGTGCCTCATCCTTGGAGATTTCAACCTCGGCTACAATGAACCAATAGGTCCAGATGCCACCACGCTGGCTAACTCCATGTCAGCCCTAAGCTACACACAACTCGCCTCTGAACCCACCCACGCCAAAAGCCGAACACTAGTCTGGATTCTGGCCACAAAAGTACTGCCTCAATCCTAGCCAACAACCCCTGCCTGTGATCCCACCATGTCCTATTCTTCTCCATCCCCAGTCCCCTCCACCATAGCTGCCACCCCCAAACCCGCCACCATCCTAGCCAGCTGCTCCTGCAACCACACTTGCTACTGCATCATCCCCCCTCCTTAGGCAGACCCTATCCAACACCAACACTTTGGTACAGCATTACAACAAGCTTCTTACCAACACCCTCGACCTCCTAGCCCCCCTGACAACCAGGAAATGAAAGAACGCCCAACATGTCCTATGAATGAAGAAAAGAGCAGCAGAAACCGGATCTACGTGATTTTTTCCGTCGCGGAAAAGTCAGCAACGGAAAGGTTTGCATGAAAAATGTACGCACCACAAAAGGTTTGCACATTTCCCATGCAAACATAATTTAAAAAACCCTACAAACCCCCACCCACACTCGCAACCACACCCCCAACACACTCCCACACACACCCTACTTACCTTTTAAAAACGCTCTATATCCCAGCAGTGCCAGTTAGTTCCCTTTCACTTCTGTGATCGGGAACCGGCGCCGCATGGTCCTTTTTTTATTTTTTGGGGGCAGCTGCAGGGGTGAATGGATCTCTAAAGCTTCCTCCATCTTACACAAGCTCTTTGCTATCCTCCGGGAGCCAGAAACACCCTGCGCCACCCCCTGCACTATATACAAAGACAACGCATGGTGCAACACCGTCCAAGACACCCTGACCAACAAAATAGCGCTCCTACAACAAAAGATAGACTCTAAGAAAGCCAAATCCACAGGCCACCATCACATCTGCAGAACCCAGGGAATTCCCCCCTTCGCATTCCAACCCGTTAGTGACCTCACCCTGGGAAACATCATTAAAGGTCTCAAACCTTACCAATGGCAAAGGGGACTCATGCCTATCCCCACCGTGAAGGACTGTGCCAAACCCCTCCGTCCCCTCATCACTGCCTTCGTAAACTCCTTCGCCTTCTTCACAATCCCTGCAGCCCACAACGAATCCTGGGTATCCACCTCCTCACAAAACCCTCCCTCGACCCTGCCATCGCCACCAACTACCGCCCCATCACCATCGTCCCCTTCCTGCTAAAGATCATTGACACGATTGCCTACCTGCAAATCCAGGAATTCCTAGAAACACGCCACATCCTAGGCTTCTGTCAATCTGGGTTTTAACCCAAACACGGAACTGAAACCGCATTACTAGACCTAAAAATTCAACTCAGTGACACCAACGACCGAGGACATATCTCCTTACTCTTGCATCTCTCCGCCGCATTTGACCTAGTCAACCACAACATACTCTGCGACTACCTCGCGTCCTCAGCACACTTCTCACCAGACGCAGCTAAATGGATCACCTCGTTCCTCGCTGAAAGGACTTCCAGGATGTTTGCCAGCAAAGCTTCAGCACACCCCACCCCACTGCATGTGGAGTGCCATAAGGCTCCTGCGTCTCCCCCACACAATACAACATTTATACCAAGCCCCTCGTCGACCACCTCTATTCACTAGGTGTCTCATACACCAACTTTGCAGACGACACCCAGATCCTCACCCCCCTTTCTGGCAACCACGCACAAGACTCACTCAAGAACAACCACCTTTACGAAATGATTCAAACCTGGATGGTTACACACTCTCTGTCTCAATGATGAGAAGACGGAGTTTCTCCTTGTGGTCCCCCGGTCAAGACTAGCTAAGCTCCACCAGGTCTACAAATCCTTCACCATAGACAGCCACATTACCGCCATTGCCACCACTGTCAAAACTCTTGGCGTCTACCTACACTCCAACCTCAACATGACCTGCCACACTAATCACATTGCCTCCACCGCAGGATATGACGCCAAACTCATCACCGCCAGCAGACCATTCCTGTTCTCCAAAAACCGACTCAGTCGCCCGAGCCTTAATCTGTTCAAAATCTGACTACTGCAACTCTGTTTTGCAGCACCGCCACCAAAAATCTTTGCAAACTCCATTCGATCCAAAAGAACTTTCTGAGAGCAGCTCTTTGGAAAGCGTGAACACATAGCCACAGTTGTGAAAGCCACTCCCTGGCTCCCGGTCAAGGACAGGATCAACTTCAAGACTTATCCTTCACTCACCGGCGCGTTTCGAACAATGCCCCCTCCTCCCTGAAAACCAGAATCTCCAGACGCAAAACTAGGCCACAACGCACAGCCTACACACTGCCCCGTCGCCCCAGATTCAACTGCATGAGAGAAGGGGGTCCAGCTTCCTAGCCATGCCCCCGCTCTCTGGAACAAGCTCCCTGACCACCTTTGTGACAAACTCTCCTATGGCTGCTTCAGAAAGAAGCTGAAAACTCACCTTTTCAACTAAGAGTCCTTGCATACCCCCTGCGTGTCCGCTCCACTACCCCCTTCAAACTGTAACCAGCGCCCAGATGCCGTCGTGCTTGGTGCACTCATATGAATGCCTAAATAAAATAAATAAATACATGTAGGACACCCAGAGGCTCGGAGGGATTGCACCAGGCGCGATGCTTTGCAGCCTGTTAAAGAGTGGTGTGTTGATGTTGGTGAAAGCTTCTTTTCCCTTCTCATTGTGTAGAAGTTCTAGCAACGATTCTTCTTAACCTATTTTATGTTTGTTTTTTGTTTGGAAGCCCTTTTGTTTCCTTTTAAAATGGCCCTGGTGGCAGCTTTCATTGTATATACCAAAGCCGGTGACCCCGGAGCCTGTTTAGGACCTCAGGGCCTAAACAAGCTACAAAACCATTATATTAAAAAAAGACAGTCAGAAGGGGGGGGGCACGGATGGGGTGGTGTTCAAACACAGTTAGGATGCATGCTGAGCAGTCGAAAAGCAGAGCTTCAGGGTATCTGGTTATGGACCATTGGATTCTTCATTTGGATTCCTCAGTATCGCTCAGGGGCAATGCAAGGTTTGGACCCGGTCCGGCGCTTTGACCCGGTCCCCCCTCCCCCCCGATCCCCCAACACGGGTCACGAGTTAGGCTCCTCATGAACTAACAATCTTCACCTTTATTAGAGCATGGCCATTGCAAAGCGCAGCTGATTAGTCTCCCATAACATGTGCCTCGGTGTTCAGGCAGTGCATTGCTATCAAGAGAAGGTGCTTAGCAATGTCTTCACAAAAATGGAAAAATGACAACATGCCGAGCAGCAGCAATAGAGATGGGTTTGCAGGGAAGATTGAAACCCGACCTTTAAGAACAAAAAAAGGGTTACAAAATTAAAGGGGCCTTTTTTGCCAATTGGTCACAAAGGGCATTAGACATTGTGATGGACACACTTGTTTAACATTTTCTCCAATTTGAGAGGCGGCACTAAGATAATATTGGGAAACTCTGCATCTGCCCGCTGACTGGCAGCTCGGAACACCCATGCGGAGCACTAGAAACACAAGTGCTGGATTCTCTGGCACCCTGGCACTGGAGAAAACCTACATGGCCTCGGAGATGTGTGGCACTCGCTGAGCTTGGGGATGTGTGGCACTCGCTGAGCTTGGGGATGTGTGGCACTCGCTGGGCTTGGGGATGTGTGGCACTCGCTGAGCTTGGGGATGTGTGGCACTCGCTGAGCTTGGGGATGTGTGGCACTCGCTGAGCTTGGGGATGTGTGGCACTCGCTGAGCTTGGGGATGTGTGGCACTCGCTGAGCTTGGGGATGTGTGGCACTCGCTGAGCTTGGGGATGTGTGGCACTCGCTGGGCTTGGGGATGTGTGGCACTCGCTGAGCTTGGGGATGTGTGGCACTCGCTGAGCTTGGGGATGTGTGGCACTCGCTGAGCTTGGGGATGTGTGGCACTCACTGAGCTTGGAGCTTGGAGATGTGTGGTACTCACTGGGCTTGGGGATGTGTGGCACTCGCTGAGCTTGGGGATGTGTGGCACTCGCTGAGCTTGGAGATGTGTGGCACTCGCTGAGCTTGGGGATGTGTGGCACTCACTGAGCTTGGAGCTTGGAGATGTGTGGCACTCACTGGGCTTGGAGCTTGGAGATGTGTGGCACTCACTGGGCTTGGAGCCTGGAGATGTGTGGCACTCACTGGGCTTGGAGATGTGTGGCACTCACTGGGTTGGAGCTTGGAGATGTGTGGCACTCACTGGGCTTGGAGCTTGGAGATGTGTGGCACTCGCTGAGCTTGGAGATGTGTGGCACTCACTGAGCTTGGAGATGTGGACACGTGATCTTTGCTTGGAGATGTGGGCACGCTCTCTGAACTTGGAGATGTGGTCATGCTCTCTGGCTCGGAGATGTGGACACGTTCTGTAGGCTCGGGGATGTGGGCACGCTCTCTGGGCTCGGAGATGTGGGCACGGTTTCTAGGCTTGGAGATGTGGGCACGCTCTCTGGGCTCGGAGATGTGGGCACGCTCTCTGGGCTCGGAGATGTGGACGCACTGGCTGGGCTCGGGAGATGTGGACACGATCTCTGGGCTTGGAGATGTGGGCACGCTCTCTGGGCTTGGAGATGTGGGCACGGTGGCTGGGCTCGGGAGATGTGGACACGGTCTCTGGGCTCGGCGATGTGGGCACGGTCTCTGGGCTCGGAGATGTGGGCACGCTCTCTGGGCTCGGAGATGTGGACACGCTCTCTGGGCTCGGGAGATGTGGGCACGCTCTCTGGGCTCGGGAGATGTGGACACTCACCATCTTGGGAGGTCTGGGCACGCTCGCCGCGCTCGTGAGGTCTGGGCGCACTGGCTGGGATGGGGAGATCAGGAGCAGTGGCTGGGATGGGGAGATCAGGAGCAGTGGCTGGGATGGGGAGATCAGGGAGCACTGGCTAGGATGGGGAGATCAGGACGCGCTGGCTGGGATGGGGAGGATCAGGACGCGCTGGCTGGGATGGGGAGATCAGGACACTGGCTGGGATGGGGAGATCAGGACACTGGCTGGGATGGGGAGATCAGGACACACTGGCTGGGATGGGGAGATCAGAACACACTGGCTGGGATGGGGAGATCGGGAGCACTGGCTGGGATGGGGAGATCAGGACGCTCTTGCAGCGCTCGAGAGATCCTGGATTCGTAAGTGTCCCAAGTTACTGGGGGCTTTCGTGGAGTGGGTTGACACCAGTTGAGCAGGGTGCTCCAGTGGAACGAGTTCTAGGTGACGGGGATCTCACTGTTCACTTGGAGACTGGTAGCTCAGGCTACTCTCAGGAGGGAGGCAGTGAGATAGTGTGTGGTGGCAGGGGGGGTATGCTTTCTGGTGGGGGGGGCGAGTTCTAGACGCATAGTAAGTGTTTAAATAAATGTTCAAGCCCCTCAAGGAATGCAATGTGTTTGAGCTGCTATAGAGAAATCACTGCGATCTACCCAAACACATGACAGAAACATTTGATTGTGCAGAGAAGATGGCACAAGAAGGACTATAAAGACCCATTCCAAAGGCTGGTCCATGGAATCCACTGTTAAACCTTTATGGGATGAGATTTGCCTTCATGAGGAAGCACATTTTCAGCGATAGAGCAGCTAAAAGCTTTTCAAAATGATTAAATGTCAACAGCTGTAAGAAAGCTATCGTGAAAATGGTGCCATTCATTTTAAATACATGGACATTTAGTATTCTGTTGATTTTGGTTCGGCTTCCCAGCGTGGCGGGTCTCGGTGCCACTACTATCATGGCTAGTTGAGAACGCCCCGTAGCACCTTTTAGATCCCCCCGTCCCCTCCCCCGCCGAAAAATATTCTGTAATTTCTCATTCGGTATTTTTTTTTCTTTCGGTTATTTCATGGACAACCGTAGTTATCCAAAGCCCAGTGGTCTCCAGAAACACTCGGGACATATTGTACATTTAGCGTTATTCATTCGGGATTTAACACCTGTTCATTGTCTCAGTCTTCTGTCAGCCATTCACTCACCAAGGAATAGCTTCTCTCATACAATCTCCAGGGGGACGCTTTACTGCTACGACAGTCGTGCACCCCTCACTGATGATCAGGGAAACCCCACCAACCAATAAACAGCCAGCATGTCATCACAACATGAACTACCAAGCAGAGAGCTTAACCCCTTCCACCCCAGGTCAGACTTGCTGGTCTATTCCATGGTCTGTAAAATGGAAAACAGCATTCTACCAAAAACATAAATGAAACCTCTAGCTGGCCTTATGCTCCCATCCTCCTTCTTTCAAATGAATGCTTACAACACACATTATATTTAAACTGGAAAACAACCAGGAAGATAACCAACAATTCAGCACATCCATGTCTCGCATTCAAGACTGGCTGATTATCAATGCTCTTGGCCTAAACAGTTTGAAATCTGATTTCCTCTTGTGATGGTGGGCCAAAAGTAGGGACGGAACAGCGGTAGGCTACACGGCCGGGCAAACAGACACCCTGCATGCTGGACACGGGTCGCCCGCAACATGTAACACATCAGCGACACATGGTGCAGCTTTGGTGTGCTCCGTGTTGGGAACAGATAGAGAAAGCGACCCGCGTCGGCGACTGCCAAAGGCACGCAGCCAGCAAACAGAGAATGTAGCGGTGGCTCACCTGAAGGTAGGGACAGCTAGACACATAGTGGGTGAAGGGGGCAGAGCCTTCCTAACCCCATCAGCAGCATAAACTGGAGCAACAGGTATGGCGACCCACACAACTGAAGGGAGGGGTCAAGTCTTCAAGACCCAAGCTCATTGGCCAAGACGGTCTTTGCTGGGGTTGGTGCACCCTAACCGTCAAGGGTATAAACCAGGACTAGAAGAAGCCTCTGCTGATTCTGACTTCCTCTCTTGTAGGGGGAGGACGACCCAAAGCAGAGCGCTCCCTGGAGGGGGCGCATTAGAACTCAGAACCAAACAGGCCAAGGTTGGACAGGGTGCAGTAACCAGTCGTCCTCCAAACTGTGGCCACCAAGAAGGACAATCAAGCTGATCCTGCATCCTCTTCCATTTCCTGTCATCTCTGCGTTTCTCTTGGTCTGCCAGGCTTCCGGCCTTCCTCAGCTGGCTTTCTGCCTTCCCCAGTGAAGGAAGCTGGAAACTATGATATATTCTCTTTGAGGAAGTCTTGTTTGCCTCACCGATAATCTTTGCAACCAGGACATCTCACTAGCACTTGTATTTGCTGAAAAGGACACTACCTTTTCTTAACGTGCCGTGCAAGATGGGGGTAACAAATGCCATGATAATTCTCTGCCTCAACGGTTCTGACAGACTTTACTTGGACCCTCCAAAATGCATGATCCATCTAGCTCACCTCTTAAACTTCCAAAGTACATTCCATCTTTTCAGATCTGCAAGCGCGATAAGACTTTCCACAATCCCTTTCAAAAGGAGACGTCAGGGAGGAAGAACACCGGCTGTCAAGAAAGCTACCCACTGGATCAGTCTCTGTCCACCTGTGAAGGGAAGACCGTCATCTCAAATGACCGACTTTCGGTCCGAGTGATTTAAACCCAGAGAAAAATAATCCCAGGTTCCTTGAGAATGTAGCCCTTTGCCCTTCGCTGTCCTTACCTTCTTACCTGACCAGAAATGTTCCATGGACGTTGAAAGGTAAGCCACTGTATCTCAATTTCATCTCCATGTTCTGAAGTCTGCCTTCCTATGGCCTGTGCCCCCTTGCTTGCAGCACCACAGAGTCAGTGTTCTGCATTACATGCCTTATAGACATATAATACACACGTTTCCTGCACGTTAATCCCTAGAAGCGAACCACTTCAAGGGACATCACCAAAGTGATCTCTACCTGATGACTTTTTAGAGGATAGAGCTCGTTGAACCTATACTCAGGATTTTGAACAGACTTTTCAAAGGGTGACCAGCAGGGCCCCATTGGATGATTCTTGGATCTGTTGGCATGGGCCTCAACACAGATAGAGGAAGACACACCTTTCTACACTCTACTCTGCTTGTAATGCCATGTCTCAACTCTTGAACCAGCGGCCTGTCACCCTCTCGCCACTCAACTCTCCAGTCTCCCCTTCCCAATGTTCTTTCATTTGTCCATTCTCCCCAATCTTGTGCATCTCCGCCCTATCCTTGGCCGGCCGGACACCCATCCCTCTTTCTGCTCCTTGTGTGCCTTTAACCAATGCCCTTTGTACACTCCTGGTCTTCACCCTGCCTCTTTCCACTATGGGGGTACCCATCGGCAACCCTCTATAGATTACCTCTTGGCATTACCAGGATGCTGCCCTTTCCAGAACTACCAACCGATGGACATAGTTATGGAGTTTAACACCCTCATCTGGTGTCCTCACCATGCATTTTCTTCAACTTGTGTGCACTCCAGCCTGCTTTCTGTTACCTCTACCACTTCATGTTTTTTAAGCTTAATGGCGTGAGTGGGCAGAGCCACCTACAATTACTTCCTATGGGAATTCAAGACGAAAATACTTGCCCTTAGCACTTTAGGGGATTTATATTAATACACTAGTTCCATCCATCTGTTCGACCGGAGCCCATGCTACCACTCTGCTTAGTCGATTTTTCTTTTGCTAGCTTGATTTCCCCCACCCCATTTTTACTTGCGAGTCTGTCTTCACTCTCTTTTTTTCCCCCCTCGCAGTGTATCGTAAGATTTCCTTTAAGGCATTTAGGGCCTGATCACGAATTGAGTGGTATCCCTGCGGTAACACTGCCAGGATACCGCCCAATGTTAATCGCGTTAGCGCCATCTGGAACCGCGCCGGATCATGGGTTTGGGCGATTATGGGAAATCCCCATTCTCCATTGGACACAATTGGGCATTTTCAGTGCTATTAATGCACGCTGATACCGCCGGCGGGAATTGTGCTGAAAACAGGGCGATAAATGGAATTTTCACCTCCAGCAAAAAGCTGGAGGTTACACAGCCCATTTAGTGCTCAACTCGTGATCAGGCTAGCCCTTAAATGTGGAGGTATTAGTTACTGCCGCATTTAAGTGCTACCGCCCAACTCGTGATCAGGCCTTTAGTGTATATGCATACCATCACATGGGCCATCAACTTGAAAAAGCGTCTTGAGCGAAACGTGTTGGTGTAGGATAAATGCCTTTTCCTGGAATGACATGGTGTGCCGCTTCTTCGTGGTTACACGCAATTCCATTGGTGGCAGAGTGCTGGTCTGGCAATGGCACAAGCTCTGCTTACTCTCCCCTTGGTGGCCCTTACTGGCTGCAGCTCCAGCACAAGCCCGGCTCCCTGTGTGGACCTTGATTCTCCTAAACACGTGTGCATGTTATTGACCCTTGCAAGACCTCTTTTTGACTGTGGCCGCGGGTCTTCATTGATCCACAGTTGAACACCATGGGCCTCATTACGACCCGTGCGGTAACCATGGCGCTAGTAGCGCCATGGTTGCCGCTGGTATTTTACCAATTCCGCCATGGTGAATGGCGGAATTACCGCCCCATTCCAGGGTTGGCGGGGCGGTAATTCCCCATTCACCATTGGGCCTTCCCCATTCGCATTTTTGCGGCACCGTAATTACCTCCAAAGTCCCTTTGCGGGGCCCTACCTTAATGGCTCGTTTTACCAGGTTTTCAATTTCCATTTACCAGCCGTTAAGGAAGGGACCTGCGAAGGGACCTCGTTATAGGGGGGTAAGGGATTACCGGTACCCTTACCGCCTGGGTCGTAATGAGGCCCCATGTTTAATTCTGGCCCTGCCGCTAATCTTTATCTTGATAAATGTTTGGCTTCCTATGCCTGGGTCTTCCGTGCCTTGGCTCCGTAGGCGTTGGCACGTGGCCTCGTTCTGTGAGTCTCGATAGATGGATGCCCTGTAGATGTTGTACTGCCCATATTGCTGTTTACATTCGAGTCTCTGTTTAATGCAAGCTGTCACAGTATTATGGTCGGGCAAGATGATCAGCGACGGATTTCAGCTGCTGCGCCTGGACGTGCTGTAATCTGCTGCTGCTGCTGCTGCTGCTTGTAAACTCGGCTCTGTTGATAAACATGCTCAGCAGTTTTGCAATTAATTTAGCCCTGTGCCGGCTGTGTAGATATCCCCGAGTAGGTTTAATTATGCGCTGGGCATTTGCAAGCCTTATTATGAGCCAGGCCTGGAGCAGATTGGGGAATTGAATGATTTAATTGGCGCGCTGGTTGTTCAGGTGTTTGGGTATCGGATGTGCTTAGTGAAAGGTTTTATTTCCACGGTTCTCAATGGCAACTTAAGATGGCTTCAAAGCATGCCTGCTGCGGCATTAAAACAACAATGCACACATCCGATCCAGTTAAGTCCACACTAGGTCTGCTTTCTGAGGTTGATTACCTCAGTCCAAGTTGGTTGTTCCGGGCCCATGGCGAGGGCCTCTACTGAGGGTTAAGGTCATCACGCACACAACAGCTTTGTAAAGGGTCTATATGCTGATAGTTTCTGCAGGTGAAAAAAGGGCAGCTTGACCTGGGGCTTCCTGTGACACCACTTGTCCGTATTTTCTTGACCACTGACCAGTGTGCACTCATCACAAAGAGAAGATTTCAATGCAGCCTTAACAGGTGGTTGGAGCCTCCCTTCCAAGCTTGCGGATTGGCTAGAGAGCTGGAAGCTATGGGAAGCACAAAGGAAACAACTAGAATGTGGGCTTTTACTGTGGTTAGTCAGAACCTGGATTCCACACTTTTTTATTGCTGTATTGGTGCTTGTTCTTTATTGGGGGGGGCGTACATGGCTGGTGAATTCCTGCCAGCCTGAGTATAGGCAGACCCTGGCAAAGCAAGGGCTGAGGTCCGTTATCGTCCATGTACACCCCTGACAAGGGGATGATGGCTATTCACACCCAGGATTCGCCTGGGGTGCAAATAGTTTACACATTTTTTTCAGGACATGGGCTCAGCGTGTATAGTGTGAGCCCAATGTCCCGTTAAAAAAAAAACAAGATGGCCACCTCCATATGAAAAGGGACTTGATCCTCTTTCCATTTCCATGGTGGCTGCTGCGGGTGGGAGGAGTGCGGGACTGGGGCACAATTCTCTGGTCCAGCAGGTAAGTGGGGACCGGTTGAAGAAAAGGTACAGATGTCTTTGTGGGTGGTTATGAAGGGGACAGGACGTGGGGAGGCAACAGAGAGGCTCCCCGTTACCTCCCCACAATCAAGATGGCACCTCCCAGGGAAGGCCTCGGGTAGCTGACAAAAGCAGGTGGTACACAGTGTATTCCCATCCCCTTTTCCAGCCACCTAATTGGGGGAGCTCCCTTCTTCGGGTGCGAATGATGATTAAGAGTCAATGTGTGTGTCTCTCAAGGGAGGGCCTTTTCAGCCCACCCTGAATGAGCTCTACTTTGCACGGTGGTGCATCCGTTTCATCACTGACCCTTGTTAGAAAGTGGCTGAGTGTGCGAAAAGGTCCCACATCCCTTTCCAGTTTGCATTGCCAGTCTGCATGCAGCTCGTCAGAGTTTTTTGAAGTGTCTGAGTAGCAAGCCAAAAGGTGTGTATTTCGTCCAAATCTTTTTTTAGTATGTAGACTGTTTTTCATGTTTGGGACTAGTATGCTTGCCTTTGAGCATTTTTTTTTTCTCATTATTAAGTTTATTGAAATTTACATAAAAACATACAGAGCATTAGATTCATCAACGCTATAAATATAGAATTCATCACAAGTTATCTTTCCACATACCACCATCTCCTACCCTACGTAACACAAATCAATCTAAAATATCATTACAACTCATCCAAGAATCTACCCCACATGTCATCAAAAAATTTCATTTTTTTGTTTCTGCTGAGAACAACCTCCTCAATTCTGGAAACCTGTCTTAAATCCTCAATCCACTCTGAAAAGGTCGGTCTCTCATCATATTTCCATTTCCTCAAAACTATTTTCTTGGCTGAATTTGCTGCCCTGAACAACCAGCATCTCTGTGGGTAAGTAAGTTCTTCCACCTTATCATCCTCTCCCAATATGACAGTAATGTAGTCAAATTCCTCCTGCAACATTAGAACCTCATTAATCTTCTCAGTGACTCTCCTCCAAAATGTCCTTAATTCATAACAATCCCAGATCATATGTTCAAAAGAGCCAACTGCATGTTTACACCTCCAGCAAGCCTCTGAATCAATCATTCCTCTTGCATGAAGTCTTTGGGGAGTCCAAAACACTCTGTTAAGAATTTTGATTTGTCGGCTTTGCTCTCCCAAATTAATGGAAGTGAGAGACACATTTTTACAAATACACCTCCATCTGTCCTCAGACATATCTGAACCAAGTATCTCAGACCATTTCGATAGTAATTCCTCTGCCGGTACATGACGTTGGGCCAGATTCTTGTATACCTTAGACGCCATACCTCCCTCTGCCTTATACGCAGACAACCACATCTGCCATCCATTACCATCAACTGCACCCTCATTCCGCAGGATTCTCCTCAATTTCCTGTATTCTCGCATTGTACAGTCACTGAGATCTTTAACTTGTGCAAGTCTTTTAAAACTGATCCATTTGCCATCTTCAAACAAATCGCTCAGCCATATTACACCACTTAGAAGCCAGTTCAACCACAGTAGCGGCTTTCCATTCGCCAGTATTCCTGGATTCAACCAGATAGGGATAAAATCATTATCACAAATTCTGCGATTACTCTTCTTCCACAGCTCCTTCCAGCACGTTCTCAGAAATTTCGTTGGCGGAGATGACTGATACCCAGATCCATCCACCGTGGACAGTATAGCTCTAGGAGGTAATGGAGATGAACGGCTTGATTCCGCCAGCGTCCAGACATCATTTGAATTGTCAACAAATGGAACCAGATGTCTGGCTCCAAAAGCCAAATGATAGTTTGCAAAGTCCGGAACACCCAAACTTCCGCAGTCCTGGGGCAGCTGCAATTTCCACAATTTGAGGCACGGCTGCTTATTTTCCCAGAGAAAAGATTGGATTAAACCCTCAATTTTCTTCAAAAAGCTCTTTTTCACTTCCAAGGGGAGCATACTTAGCACATAATTGACACATGGCGTGGAAGTCATTTTGATGGCATTCACTCTCCCCCATAGACTCAATTTAAGTTCACTCCATCTCTTCAAATCAAGCTCCAGGGATTGAACCACACTAACAAGGTTGACATCCATAATTTTTGAGATGGTCAACCAAATTCCAAGGTATCTCCTCTTACTCGGACACCATTTGAAGGCAAAATTCCTCATTTTCAAAATATTGCATGAGGCCGACGCTGGCAATGCTTCCGATTTGGCCCAATTGATCTTGTATCCGGAAATTCTGTTGAATACACCAATCAACTCAATCAGTACAGGAATCGAGTTCTCCACATTCTGAACCACCAATAACATGTCATCCGCATACAGCCAAACTTTTTGGTTGGCCGCACCATAATGGACTCCTTCAATTCTCTCCTCCTCTCTTATCTTCACCGCCAACAGTTCCATAGCAATGACAAACAGGATGGGTGACAAAGGACAGCCCTGTCTCGTGCCTCTCTCAAGCTCGAAAACCTCAGAGTTCATGCCATTAGTCCGAACACATGCAGTAGGGCGCGAATACAGCAGTCTTATCCATCCGATCATGTGTTCCCCAAATCCGAATCCTTTCAAGGCACTTAAAAGATATTTCCACTCAATACGAACAAATGCTTTTTCGGCATCCAGTGATAATGTCACCACATCATTCTGATGCTTCTTGCTTTCAAATAAAGTCAATAACAGCCTTCTCATATTATCTGATACATGTCTTCCCTTCACAAAGCCTGACTGACCTTCATCTATAATATCCATAAGAGAAGATTCAATCCTCATGGCCAATGCTTTGGCTAAAATCTTATTGTCTATGTTCAGTAAGCTGATCGGGCGATAACTGCCCGCCTTAACTGGTGACTGTCCATCTTTCAGAAAAACAGAGATCGAAGCGTGCCTTGTTGAAACTGGAAGGCACCCATCTCTTAAGGATACGCGCAGCATTTCCAACATAAGTTCAAAAACCTCCCCTGGGAAGATTCTATAAAGTTCTGCTGGTAGTCCATCTGGACCAGGACATTTCCCAGCGTTCAATGCACAAGCCGCCTTCCTGAGATCCTCCACACTCCACTCTCTTTCCATGCATTCCAATTAATCTGCACTTATTTTCTTCAAATGACAGTCCTCAATGAATTGACAAATCTCATTCTCAGATAAATTGACTTCTGATGAATATAGGGTTTTGTAATATGACTGAAACGTTGCATTAATTTCCATAGGATCAAAAGTCACCATTCCATCCGGTCTCTCTATTGCATTGATTTTTCTTTCATTATCCATGACTCTCAAGCGATGAGCAAGAAGCCGATCACATTTTTCGCCTTTTTCAAAGTAATTGCTCTTGGTTCTAAAAAGTAGCCAATCAGCCTTCGAAGAATACAAATCCTCCAATTTTTCCTTTTTCAGTTTCAGCACTCTTAAAGTATCACTTGAAAAGTCATGCATATTGCCCCTTTCAAGACCCTGAATTTCCTCATTGAGCTTCTTCACTTCTGCAACTCTGTTTCTTTTTCTTGCTTGGCAATCCAATCAGGATACCCCTCATATGTGACTTAAAGGCTTCCCATACAAACTCCACTTTGACTTCTCCAGTCCAGTTCTCATTTACAAAAAATCTCGCCTCTTGGACTATCTTATCCACAATTTCCATGTCCTCTAGAAGTGAGACATTCATCCGCCATGTGTTAGATTTTGGAACAGGAAAGGCTAATTGCAAGTCTATGGAGATTGGAGAATGATCCGAAATCAGTAACGGTTTAATGTCTGCCCCTTTGAATGATTGCGTGCAGAGGCCAGAAGTCAGAAGTAGGTCAATCCTTGAGTAAACATTATGCCTTGCAGAGAAGAATGTATATTGTCTCATTGAAGGGTTCTGCAATCTCCAAACATCAGATAGGTTCCATTCAGCCATTAACCTTTTCAAAGCTGACCTTTTCAGAGTATTTACGCCATCCATTGCCCCCATACTTTTATCAAGTTCAGGTTCCAGGACAACATTAAAGTCCCCACCCACAATAACATTACTTGCATGTATATCCTGTAAAAACTGTGCTAGAGAGACAAGAAAACTACCATCCCCCCCATTTGGAGCATATATGTTACAGAAACAATAGTGAACATCTTGAATATTTGCACTGACACAGACAATCCTCCCTTCTGCATCCTTTTCACATTGCATCTCAGAAATCTGCAAATTTCTTCTCAACAGGATACACACGCCCCTAGAACTAGTAGTGAAAGATGAGCAATAAGCATCTCCGACCCAACCCCTTTTCCATTTATCTATATCTGTATCTAGCAGATGAGTCTCCTGAAGCATCGCAACATCTGCCCCCATTTCTTCCAGTTTAATCAAAATCATTTTCCTCTTTGTAGCACAATTAGCTCCATTCACATTCCAAGATACCACCTTCAAATTCATTTGAAAAGAGTAAGACATGAGTGGATTGAGCACCCCGTTCCTAGTGATGAATTCACAAAACACAATAAAACTTAAACCTACAACTACTATAAAAAAACAAACTGAAAATATAAAAACACTCTTGGGTATGAGCCACCCAAACTTCCAGAACTTCCCTTCCACTTGCACACAGAAAGGGACTACCCCACTCCCTCCCATGGGTCAGTATAGAGGATCCCCAAAAAAGATGTTCATCATAAAATCATCAATAGTCAATACAAATTTAAGCTAAATATCCAGTATAGTTTGATCTGCGGCAAAGCCCAAACCCCCCACCACCTCACAGCACTCCAGGGTAGGAAAAACTTGAAGAAACCATACCAGGACTGGTGTAGTACCTCTTGACCAAGATATCTCCACAACGCTTTCCACCCGAACCACCCTAGTACATCATGAACAATAGATTAATCTATACCACCATTCACACCACCTGTCTCCTCACACTAATTATCAGAGAACACACCATACCAAGCGACCATGAGCATATGAAACTCCCAACCAAACGCTAAAACATACCGAAATATTGCTATTAGATATGTCACACCTAGAATAAAATGAAACCACTGTAATCCTGCAAGTTATAATAGTGCATACACACCTGCATCTGAATTCCAGGGGCCCCCAGCCATTATAAAGCATTCCCCACCCAATCCAATACGCTATTCAGCTAACTCCAGCGATCCGGCAGTCCATCCCATTCTGCAGACCACATATATCAAGTAGTCTTTCTAGACTGCATCACCCTAGTACAAAATCCTCCATGGGACCAACAATTATGGGCCTCATTACAACCTGCCAGTCCGGGACCGTGCAAAATCCGTGACGGCGGTAAAAACGTTTCCGTGTCCGCAAGGTTGCGGAAAAACCGTCCGATTACACGCTGTCGGTCGCGCGCACCACACGGACTCGGAAACGTTGTTACCGCCGTCACGGAAAACCCCACGGAAATGGAAATAACGAAGCCACAAGTGGCGCAAAACCCGTTTCCGCCTCCGCCACCACGGACACGGAACCGGAAATACCATGATCGCCAAAACAGGAAACAGAGAGGCGGCCATCATATAAAAGCACAATCCACTGCCATCCAGAGCCAGCACAAGCACAATCCTAACTCTGAGAAGCCAAAAGGGACCACCAGCATGTCTGCCAGGATTCCTGCTCAGAGGCAGCGCAAACAGCGCTTCAGCGAGGCGGAGCTAACCGTCTTGGTGGAGCACATTGTGGACAATGCTGAGATGCTGTTCAGCGCCGACCAACGGCGTGCCACACAGCAGCGGAGGAAGGAGGTGTGGGCCGAAGCTGCACGCAAGTGCACCGCCGTGGGCGTGGCAGTGAGGAGCGTGAAGGACTGCCACAAGCGTTGGGACGACCTGAGGCTGAGGGTACGCAACCTCATTTCCACGCACCGCCAACGCAGCAGTAGGACAGGCGGAGGACCCCCTTCCCCACTGAGGCTGCAAGCATGGGAGGAGCGTTGCAGCAGCGTCCTCCACCTAGAGGGAATCCATGGGATCGGGCAGGCTGAGGCAGGAGTGAGCCCACCTGCAGATGCCGGTAAGTGCCCAAACATGAATGCCACATGTAAATATGCAGTTGTGAGTACTGGGCCAAAGGACCCATTAACAACCCCCCCCCCAGGCAGTGCATGTGTGGGCCAAAGGACCCATTAACAACCCCCCCAGGCAGTGCATGTGTGGGCCAAAGGACCCATTAACAACCCCCCCCCCCCAGGCAGTGCATGTGTGGGCCAAAGGACCCATTAACAACCCCCCCCCCCGGCAGTGCATGTGTGGGCCAAAGGACCCATTAACAACCCCCCCCCCCCCCAGGCAGTGCATGTGTGGGCCAAAGGACCCATTAACAACCCCCCCCCCCCCCGGCAGTGCATGTGTGGGCCAAAGGACCCATCATGATCCGTATGGCAACCAATATCACTGAATGCAGACACCAGCAATCAGATGCATGTGACAAACACTATTCAATGTGCAATCTTAATGACGCATGTGATGCACCCATCTGCCACCACAACAACACTAATTGCATGCCCTTTGTGTCCCCACAGCCGTTTCAAGTGACAGTGATACTGCCCAACAGGCCAGCCAATCTGCATCGGCAAGTACACTAGCCACCGCCACCACACAGGAGGATGCTGCCGGCAGTTCTGCACCTCTGGCCACATTACCAGCCACTACAGATGTGCGGCACACCACCACCACAGACATCCCCACCGTCTCCACACTGGCGGAGTCTAGACAGGTGACACGGGAACCTATCATGGACACCCAACACAACACCGAAGGCAGCAGCACTGCAGAGGGGGCGGCCTGCAGTGATAACAGTGCCCCGCAAGAGCACTCGGAAACGGGGCCACAGGGGGAGATGCCCACATTGGAAGACCTGGGCTCCTTCCATGAGCTGGGGTTCAGCCCCACTTCACTGGGGAGTCCCATGAGGTCGCCCACCCCATCCATGGCCGAACTGAATGCCCGCATGCAGCGGATGGAGGACCAGCAGGCTACCCTCACCCAGCTGGTGGAGAGGCAGCTAGAGGAATCCAGGCTGCAGAGGGAGAGCTACAGCGCCTCAGTGCGTCGCCTGTCGAGGTCCATTGGACGCTTTGCGAGCACCATAGTGACCCTTGCACGCCATGTGCGGGAGGGCAACGACCACACCTCCAGGCTTGTAGAGGCCATGTTGGTTGGCCAACAGGCAAATCTGGCACGGATGCCCTCAATCCCAGATTCTGGCCCATCAAACACTACCACCCCATCCAGCTCCACTACTACCAGTCCAAGGAGGCGCTCGAGTAGGCTAACGGGTCCTTCGGGCAAGGTTGCACTGGCACAGAAGCGCACACGGAAGTGATGGCATGTGTGGGGGGCAGTGCAGGACACATGTGGACTACAAGGGTGTGAGAGGGGTGGGCACGTTTGGGTGGTGGGGTAGGTAGTTTTGGGGGTTTGGACAATGGGCTCTGGGTGGGGATGGGCACGTTTGGGTGGTGGGGTAGGTAGTTTTGGGGGTTTGGACAATGGGCTCTGGGTGGGGGTGGGCACGTTTGGGTGGTGGGGTAGGTAGTTTTGGGGGTTTGGACAATGGGCTCTGGGTGGGGTGGGCACGTTTGGGTGGTGGGTGGCCCCGGGTGTACAGCTTCCCTAACCAATGCACCTTCTTCCCTGTTGTTATCACATCAATACATCACCATTTCAAATCAAGACATACATGTGTGGACATTGATCATTTATTTTGCAGTGCAACTATTAATTCATTGTCGTCACCATGTTTGTGCATTTCTGTGAATGTGCTGTGACTCAAAAGTAAATGCGAATCAGGGCATCCCGTGCTCTCTGGCCATCATGTGGACCCCCAGGGGGAGGCGGTGCCATCCCATCCCCATCTCCATCCCCATCCCCATCCCCATCTTCCTCATCTGCGTCTGGTGGCATTGGGATGTTCTTGCGCAGGCATATATTGTGCAGCATGGCACATACGAGCGTGATTTTGCCCGTCTTCACTGGGCTGTACAGCAATGATCCGCCAGATCTGCTCAGACAGCGAAAACGGGCCTTCAGCAGTCCAAATGTCCTCTCAATCATTCCACGTGTGCGGATATGTGCCGTATTGTATGCCTCTTCATGCCTGTTCCTTGGTCTCCGTACAGGTGTCATCATCCATGGCGTGAGTGCATATCCCGCATCACCTACATGGGATGTAGATGGGGGAACATGTCAGTGTTTGTGGCATCATGTCCTCATCTGCTGCTGTGCATTCGTGTATCATCATTCATTCATGCATATGTACCATGCAGTGTATGGAGGTATGTCTTGGGCATCACGAGGTATGTCGCTGACTGCATATGGGCCTACACATTAACTTGCATGTTTACTGTGCCCTGCGGGTGACATTTGATTGTGTGCATGTCATGGTGCAGTGCTGTCCACACATGGCAGAGTGACTCCACTGTACGGAAGTAGTAAATACACGTCGTCTCATTTACACGCCTCTCATGCTTTTTGGGGCAGTGTTTCAATTGAGGGTGGGTGTCTGCAGTGGCACAGGGTTCATGGGACAGTGACGGGATTGGCTGTGGCAGCGTGTGCACGGGCACATTGTGGTGCCCTGTCATGTCTTCCTTCATGATGTTTGGCATCCGCTGTGTATTTGGTAGATGGAAGGGGGGTGATGCATGTGCGGTCACAGCGGCACACTCGCAATGCTCATTGGCCTGGACACACACACACCACTCCGACAGGGTTGTAGCATCGTCAGCTGTACTCACCCAATAGCCATGTGCTTTGTCCGGCATAGCGTTCCATGTACCGTGGCAACGTGGAATTCCGCAGTACCATTGAGTCATGTGATGAGCCTGGGAAACGTGCGCAGCAGTGTGTAATCAGTTGCATGGCATCACAAACCATCTGGACATTCAAAGAGTGATACTGTTTCCTATTGCGGAACACCGCCTCAATTGCATGTGGTACTGTCAGCTCGACGTGGGTGCAGTCAACTGCGCCTATGCAATTTGGCATGCCTGCTATGGCATGGAAGGCCAACTTGGTGGCAATGACCTCGGGGAGGGTGCGGGGTAGGGCTGTGTGTTCCGACACATGGCGCAACAGGGCATCCAGTACCTGTACCAGGATTTTTGAGAAACACGGTTGTGATATGCCGTGCAGCTCACCAACCGTGTGTTGATAGGTGCCAGTGCCAAGGAAATGCAGAACTGAGACAACCTTCAAGAGGGGGGTGGGGTGGCGGTGGGGGTGTCAATTAGGCTGCTGATGTTGTCCACAATCATGGCGGTGATGTCCAGGATTGTTGCGCGGTCCAGCCGGTGTAGGGTGTGGCTCTGTCCTGGGGTGAGGTTCCAGGGTGAGGCCCTGATGCGTGGTATTGGTGGCTGGCGGCGGGATCGGGCTGGCTGGGCAACGGGGTTTGCCATAGCTGCAGGGTTGGCTGGTTGCCGCCTGCGCCTCCTCCGCCTACGCCTCCTCCTCTGCGCCATTACTGCCACCATGTGCAGTGCTGCCTGTTGGTTGAGTAGGCCCAGTCCCAGTGCTACTAGACCTGCTGCCTGTATGGTTCTGTGTTGTGTTGGGCTGGGTGTGGCCCTTTTGTAGGCTCCCAGTGGCCTGCTAGGTCCAGCTGGGCTGATTTGGTGCACCTGTGCCCTGATTCAGTTCAGCAGGCAGTGTATAACGCCATGTTCGCGGTGGCGGCGGTTCCGCCACCGTGATCACGGTATTTACGCCATTTTTTTGCTGGTATTTCCGTGTCCGCGCTAGTTGTGATGCTCACCGTGTTTCGTGTTGATGGTAAGGGAGGGGTTTCCGTGCAGACGGACTTAACGGGAACCCTATTTCCGCGGTGGCGGTTTAGGGTGGTGCTATTACCGGGGCCGCGGGTCATGATTGCGCGGACATGGAAACAGTGCCGGTATGGTTTTACCGGCAGTGTTAATTCCGGACCGGAGTACTTGTAATGAGGCCCATGTGTCTAAACCAGTGTACTGCATCCACTATACCCCGGATGCACATTGTACCGGTCAGGTCTCGGTAAAACTACTACAAGACACAATTACAGCAGACACATAGAATCTTGTGGCATGTGAACACAACATATATACATACACATATACATGCATTGAACGGTGTGTCAATAAGCCCCCAAGCGACCATGAGCGTATGAAACTCCCAACCAAACGCTAAAACATACCGAAATATTGCTATTAGATATGTCACACCTAGAATAAAATGAAACCACTGTAATCCTGCAAGTTATAATAGTGCATACACACCCGCATCTGAATTCCAGGGGCCCCCAGCCATTATAAAGCATTCCCCACCCAATCCAATACGCTATTCAGCTAACTCCAGCGATCCGGCAGTCCATCCCATTCTGCAGACCACATATATCAAGTAGTCTTTCTAGACTGCATCACCCTAGTACAAAATCCTCCATGGGACCAACAATTATGTGTCTAAACCAGTGTACTGCATCCACTATACCCTGGATGCACATTGTACCGGTCAGGTCTCGGTAAAACTACTACAAGACACAATTACAGCAGACACATAGAATCTTGTGGCATGTGAACACAACATATATACATACACATATACATGCATTGAACGGTGTGTCAATAAGCCCCGGTAGACCAGCTCACTGCAGATGTACCCATGGCATTCCCAATTCTAGGTTATAACTACACCAGGTGGACCTACTAATTCAATTAACTATCTGCAAATGCCCCCGTGCAAAAAAAAACCCAACAGGACATGAATATCAACGTCTCGCCGGATGACATAACCTTGGCACAGCGCAGGCAGGCAGGCTCCACAAATAACCAAGCTGCGTAGGGGACATTGATGACATCCAAAAGTGCCCATATAATACGTGACTACATGAAGCTCTCATTGACATGTGTGCCGTCATGACAATGAGTGGGTTCCTGCAAATGTGCCGCCACTACCCCTGAAACCACTTCCCATCCCAGGCACAAAAGAGAATCATCACCCCCATGACTGCAGTGCCCCCACCCCCAGGCCACACACCCGCCGCGTACTCCGGACTCCAGAGCACGCAGCGCACTGCCCAATCCTGCAACACAGGCACGCCATGACCACGGAATCTCAAGCCCCCAGCAACATGATACGGGCGTAGCACAACTTAACGAATCACACTTACCGGCCGTAAGAACAATATCCACTACTGCACGACCGGCAATCCATCCAGAAAGCCCCGCACTCCAACCTCGCCACTGGCACTCCGAACAGAAAAACGCTCTATCTCCCCTAGAAAAACATGCGAAGACGGTAATACGGCTTCCGTGTTTACATCGGAGACATAAGAGCACCTATCAAAAATTCCGAGCCTGCGAAACGCTCGAGCAAGACTGGAAACCGTTATGCCAACTGCTGATTTTAGATACGAATAAAACAAGGACATAATATAAACATTTCAAACAATGTATCATGTTACGAAAAATACACATAAATTAATGAAAACCATAATGTTTGCCCACATTTATATTCCCAATCAAATATTAAGTGGCAACATTATTAAAATTTAGATTCCCATCTCTCAGCCATTTTTCTGCTTCAGCTGGATCGTCTGTGGTTTTAATACCAGTTGCAAAAAAGATCTTCAGTGTGGCCGGTTTTACCAACATAGTTTTAATCCCTTTGTCCTGTGCCAGAGCTTTAGCACATTTAAAAGCTTTCCTCATTTCCACTATTTCCTTGGGAAAATCCGGATAGATGGCCACCTGGTCTCCGTTCAGCCAAAGTTTTCCTTTTTCCCTTGCAGCTTTTAAAATCCTCTCCTTTGCACTCACTTTAGCCATCACCATGATGATCTGTCTGGGCTTTCCTGCTGTTGCACTTTTACCCGCCCTGAAGAAGTAGTCCAAGTCCATATCTTTCAGGATGTTTTTCCCTAGAGTCACATCCAGCACACCTTTAACTCTCAAGTCAAGATCTTGATCCAAATCAGGATTTTCACTTACACCTAATAAGCGCAAGTTCAGGTTTCTCTGATCAGCCTCCAACCGCAAATTTCTCCTCTTCAGGTCAGAGACTTCATATCTTAAATCTTTGTACGCTCTGTAGCTTCCTGCAACTTCCGTGGCCAAGGTTGTACTTTCTGCTTCCACTTTGGAAACTCTGGTCTCCAGATGACCCACTTGAGAGGACAATTCCCCCAGGGTAATCTTCATTTCTTTCACATCCTGAGCAATCTGCAGAATTAGTGTATACATATCACCATTCCCTGGAGTCTCATCCATCCTCTCTCCTTGCTTAGCTTTTTTTGAATTAGTGTTGTCAGGGACCTCAATCTTCTTCTTTGGTAAAGGATTAATATTAATTTCTGTAATATTTCCAAAACAACAGGCTGGGAGGGAGCAGGAGCAGTTGGCTTAAGCTGCTGCTCTGTTCACCAACATTCCAGAATCGCCTTTGAGCATTTTCAGTAACTTGTTAGGCCAGCAGCTAACTCTGCGTAGACTCCTTGTGCTCTGGTCCGCGGGAACTGTGTCCTTATTGGCCACAGTAGTATTTCTGAGAATCCTAACTAAGATTGGTTCTTGTGCTTCTTTTGTTTCCTCTCAGCTGTAGATAAGCAGCTGTGTTTGGTTCCTGACTTAAGGAAACTGGGTTCCTTCAACAGGCCTGTGCTCTTCATGATATGATTGTGAAGCGTGGGATAGCTACCTGGAGTAGATTGGGGGTGATTTGAGATACAGGGTATTTAATGTCTTATAACATGTGTACAGCGTTCACATAATCTGACCATTACTGAGAGCAGGAGTTCTTGTGGAGGGTACTATCGGATAGTATTGTACAAAAATGTCGCCCTCATTTGTGCACCCCCGCAGTCACTGCGACTTTGGAGGCGCACAAAATGAGGGTGACATTTACTACACCCAAGCAGAGGAGGGGTTGCAGGGGTGTCCCCTGCTCTACCTGGGCGCAGTAATGGGGGTGGAGGGTTGCGGGGGTGTCCCCCGCTTACCATTTCGGAAAGCAGGGACACCTAAGGAAAAAAAAAAGAAAAAAAAAGCACCCTGCAGCGTCAGCACTAACCCACGTTAGTGGGAAGAGCTGACGCTGCAGGGATCGCAGGGGGTGGGCGGCACACTTCTGTGTGTGCCACCCTAAAGCTGAGTGGAGTGGAGTGGAGGGGTTCGGAGGGGTAATGTAGGCTGGAGGAAGCAGGCACAGTGATCCATGTGATCACTGGCCGCACCGTAACGGGTGTCAGCATTTTCGGCCGTCGAAGTTACGGGGCGCAGTGATCATAGATCCCTATCCGATCTATATAAGTCAAGTCTTAAGTTTCGAATGGAAGGATTAGTAGAGATGGGTTTCATATAATCGGATGACCAATTCCCAATTTAAGATCGCAAGTCTTTCTCCAACAAAAGACAGCCTGGCTTTAAGTCAGTTGCACAAACGGCTCCAAGATAAAGCAAGGTATCTATCTGGCTATTCTATCAGATGTAAAGATTTGGATTATTTTGAGCAGTGGGGTCAACAAAGATGCTGAACCGAATTCCTGAATTGAAAATGTATTTTGTTCAATACACAAGTTTTCCTGGGTCACACTCAAAAATAGAACAATCAAGGGTAGGATACTCTCCTCTCAGAAAGTTTCAACACGGACATGATGGGCCTCATTATGTGGCGATCCGGAAACAGCACTGCTACACTACAAGTCTGCCTGCTGGGGCCCCTGCGCCTTGCAGGTCTGACCCTGACGCGCGCAGTGGGCTCGGTAGGCAGAGATGTCATGAAAGCACCGGCAATGTTTGTCCCCCATTCCCGTGGAGTCCGATACCGAATCCCCGCCTGACTTCCTGCTGCGCTGTGACTTGTAATGTCCCAATGTCACCAGGAAGTCAGGTGGCAGATCCAGTGTTACAGGTACGGCAACAACCCGCCGGTAGCATCAGCGGGTTACCGCCATACTCGAAATGAGGCCTGATGTCTTTAAAGTAAATTTCACAATATTCCAGTTTTGCTGTCACTTCTCTCTGAACATGTTCCTGTTTGACTAGCGATGTCGGTGGAATACAGCAACCTCCAGTGTGTCCTGTAGATGTTGTACATGTCGATGAATCTCTGTCAGGAGCTTCTCTGCCAGGCTGAGAGAGTGCTGGTTTAGGTTGCCTTCCCCAGTTTCCACAGGCACACTTGAGAGAGCCATTCCAACTCTCCCTCCTAGAGCCCTGGCCTCCCTCCTCGCTGCCTCTGCTTAGGCTCTGGCTCTGCTCCGCCTCCATGCCGCACCAAGTGCATGTTCTTCCTCCCACTCTGGGTTTGGCCCCTTTAGATTGGGCCTCACCATTCCCCCAATCCTGGACCACGGGCGCCTTGGCTGGCCTTCTTGTTCTTGCTATTTAGGTGCACGCTAGCCAAGTGATGGATGGATGGATGGATGGAGTTCAGATCGAATTGTGAATGTTAGCATGTGCCACACCTAGACGTAATCATGAACTTTAGCCGGTGTTGTATCGAGACGTAATCGTAAACGCTAGCCGGCGTCTCATCTAGATAGGTTTTAAAATGTCAGCATGTGCCACACTTAGATAGAATTCGGATTGTTCGAATTTGCCCAGTTAACCAATCCACTAACAATTTCACCCATCTGCATATACCTCGCAAACTCTAACCAAACACGACCACAAGCCTATAACACAACAATCCGCACAAACTTCACTACACTGCAACAACAAAACAAACCACACATAGACTCGCACATCAGCATACCACGACTACCGACCGGAAAACACCTCAAGCCCAGCCAACGGAATTCCGGGTTGAGGCCACCAACAGCACATCACTGCTCTCTTGCACTTTTTCAGCTTATCCCCACTAACTCGCCCCTCCCTTTTTCAGAACCGCCAGAGCGCCAGGGGACCACTCGGTGGTGATAGTGCGTGGTACAAATATCCTTTAACATTAAAATCCCCTATTACCCCTTCTCCACCTCTTCCTGATGATCCTCTGCTCCCTCCGCTAGGTTTCTCTCTGCCTGCTCCTGCCTCATCTCTCCTTCCACTTTCCAACCTCCTCCTCCACACTTCCTCGATCTCCAACCGTCTTCAAACTCTTCCCTCCTGCTCCAACGTCCCCCAACTCCTTCCTCACATGCCAGCCTCCTCCAAACTACTTCCGCTCGCTCCGCCACTGAACACCCCCACTGCCTGCAGAAAATCTGGCCTTCTATAGCCCTTCGACTGGTCTTCCCAGTAGGATCTGTAGCTGTGGATGGGAATACGTGAAGGGCTGGGAATGGTTGGCGTTAATTAGGTCACCTCTGCTGTGTGGGATTCGACCCGGCGTCTAAAGGGGTGATCGGCCATGGTGGGTTTTGGAACTGGTGTCTGTGGTATGTGGGAGTGGACCCTCCAGGTGACATTTTTCTGCATGAGTTCTCTGGGCTCAGGCTGCAGGGACCAACTAAGGCACCGACACTGGGGGCAGTCTTGCGATGCGCACGTTGGGAACATGTGTGCTGTGCTGTGCTTTGTTGTTCTGGGTGTGTTCCAGAGTGCGTGCAGCAGCAAATAGTTGAGTGTCTCTGGTGCTTAGGTGGGCTTGCAGTAAGAGTGCCACGAGTGCCTCTAATGTTCAGGTGCACTTGCAAAGCAAAGGCCGGGGGAAATGACTGCGTGTTTCTGATGTGTGACCAGGTACTCGCTATCTGTGTTGAACTTTCTCCACATCGAGTTATTCTCTTAGATTTGGAGTCAGTGTTCACATTGCTAAAAGGGCAATGTCCATAGAACTACACATGACTGCAATGCATAAAATGCTCCTTTTTGGGCGTGGGTAGAGACTCCGATGACGGGTGCCATATTGTTTCCAGTTCTTAGAGTTGGGAGCTGCCATGCTTCACTGATCCCTTCTGGCTGCCCCCTGTTCTGAGACAGTAACTAAGTATGGATGATCAGGGGTCCTCCCCATACCACTCCCAGACCCATCTCCCACTAGCTTAGAGAGGCTCCCAGCCGCCCCATTGGGTCACCCCACTGGAGGTTCCCAGAGCCAGGCAGTGGACTTCCTCACAGCACTCTGTAAACCTGTGCTTTGCAGGCAACTCCCTCCCTCTATCCAGTGATGCATTGGGTCAAAGTGCTGGGGTTTTAGTAGCCATGGGAGTAACGCCTCCCCCCACCTTGGGTCACCCCACTGGAGGTTCCCAGAGCCAGGCAGGGGACTTTCTCACAGCACTGTGTAAACCTGTGCTTTGCAGGCAACTCCCGCTCTCTATCCAGTGATGCATTGGGTCAAAGTGCTGGGGTTTTAGTAGCCATGGGAGTAACACCATATCCCCCCCCCCACCCCGTCACCCCACTGGAGGTTCCCAGAGCCAGGCAGTGGACTTCCTCACAGCACTGTGTAAACCTGTGCTTTGCAGGCAACTCCCACTCTCTATCCAGTGATGCATTGGGTCAAAGGGCTGGGGTTTAGAAGCCAGGGGGTTACACCCCCCCGCCCCCTTGGGTCACCCCACTGGAGGTTCCCAGAGCCAGGCAGTGGACTTCCTCACAGCACTGTGTAAACCTGTGCTTTGCAGGCTACTCCCGCTCTCTATCCAGTGATGCATTGGGTCAAAGTTCTGGAGTTTTAGTAGCCATGGGAGTAACGCCTCCCCCCACCTTGGGTCACCCCACTGGAGGTTCCCAGAGCCAGGCAGTCGACTTCCTCACAGCACTCTGTAAACATGTGCTTTGCAGGCTACTCCCTCCCTCTATCCAGTGATGCATTGGGTCAAAGTGCTAGGGTTTTAGTAGCCATGGTAGTAACACCCCCCTTCCCCCCCCTTGGGTCACCCCACTGGAGGTTCCCAGAGCCAGGCAGTGGACTTCCTCACAGCACTGTGTAAACCTGTGCTTTGCAGGCAACTCCCGCTCTCTATCCAGTGATGCATTGGGTCAAAGTGCTGGGGTTTTAGTAGCCATGGGAGTAACGCCTCCCCCCACCTTGGGTCACCCCACTGGAGGTTCCCAGAGCCAGGCAGTGGACTTCCTCACAGCACTCTGTAAACCTGTGCTTTGCAGGCTACGCCCTCTCTCTATCCTGTGATGCATTGGGTCAAAGTGCTGGGGTTTTAGTAGCCATGGTAGTAACACCCCCCTTCCCCCCCCCTTGGGTCACCCCACTGGAGGTCCCCAGAGCCAGGCAGTAGACCTCGTTACAGCACTCTGTAAACCGGAACCTGTGCTTTGCAGACAACTCCCTTTGTCTATCCAGTGAAGGCAGTGATGCATTGGGTCAAAGTGCTGGGGTTTTAGTAGCCATGGTAGTAACACCCCCCTCCCCCCCCCTTGGGTCACCCCACTGGAGGTTCCCAGAGCCAGGCAGTAGACCTCGTTACAGCACTGTGTAAACCTGTGCTTTGCAGGCAACTCCCGTTCTCTATCCAGTGATGCATTGGGTCAAAGTGCTGAGGTTTTAGTAGCCATGGGAGTAACGACCTCCCCCCACCTTGGGTCACCCCACTGGAGGTTCCCAGAGCCAGGCAGTAGACCTCGTTACAGCACTCTGTAAACCGGAACCTGTGCTTTGCAGACAACTCCCTTTGTCTATCCAGTGAAGGCAGTGATGCATTGGGTCAAAGTGCTGGGGTTTTAGTAGCCATGGGAGTAACACCTCTGCCGCACTTTGTGCTCTCTTATTACCACACGTGCTTCTTACCCACCCCCACATAGAATTGCGGTGAAATCCGCCCAGAAAGTTCTGCTTTTCTGCAGTCAGCATTTTCGGGGTCGCAGTGATTGTACGATCCCTCCTCTATGAGCTGTTTTCAGCACTACACGGCTCACTGTTCCGAATGAATTGCTGGAGTCTAAACCACCTCCATGACTTTTGAATATTTCGTTTTTGCAAAAGATTTTCATTTTTCAACGTTGTTTTTAAAAAAAAAAAATCAAGTAAAGAGGAGTGGTGGGAGACCAATAAATTAGACTAGTTGGGTGATCAGATGTAGAGAGGAGGAAGGTGATAGGAGTGAAGGAGGGGGTGGCTGGTGGAGATACTTGCGGAGCAGGTGGTTGGAGGAGACCAGAGGAGAGGACACTATAAAGCAGGAGGTTGGAAGAAGAGTTGAGGAAAAGGAGAATGGAAAGAAGTTGGAGGCTCAGACCAAAGGAGAGTGAGAGTGGAACAGACACACCCAACTCATAGGGCTGCGAGTGGAGATGGGGTGGAAGAGCAGGGATGTAGCAGGGAGTCGAGAAGGTGGAAAGGAGAAAGTGGGAACCGGCAACACGTGTCCACTTAGGCACGAGCCTGCCGAGGAGGGAGATGAGAACTGGGTGTTTGGGTCTAGAGATGGAACCTGTCGAAAGCTTCAGGTGGATAAGCTCTGGGGCCCACTTCCACCTGGGCCAGTCATAGCTCTTGGCACTGCCAAGGCTGAATGCGCGGCCTCACATAGGGCCCCTCGACACAGGCAAAAGTGTGCCTAAGGAAATGAGGAAGAGAGGCAAGGGACCTTAAGTTACAGAAGGAGAACCCCAGAAACGTTTGCTTTTGGAACCCAGAGACTTTTCAAGTTGACACACGGATACTTTGTGACTCAAGATGCTGCTTTGTGGACCTCAAGGGGGGAAGCCTCCCTATAAAGTGTCAGGGAGGGCTCCTACACAGTGTCGGGGAGGGCTCCTACACAGTGTCGGGGAGGGCTCCTACACAGTGTCGGGGAGGGCTCCTACACAGTGTCGGGGAGGGCTCCTATACAGTGTAGGGGCGGCTCCTACACGGTGTCGGGGAGGGCTCCTACACGGTGTCGGGGAGGGCTCCTACACGGTGTCGGGGAGGGCTCCTACACGGTGTCGGGGAGGGCTCCTACACAGTGTCGGGGAGGGCTCCTACACATGTGTGGGAGGGCTCCTACAGAGTGTCGGGGAGGGCTCCTACAGAGTGTCGGGGAGGGATCCTACACAGTTTTGTGGGTGAGGGATCCTACACAGTTTTGTGGGTGAGGGATCCTACACAGTGTCGGGGAGGGCTCCTGTACAGTTTTGTGGTTGAGGGGTCCTATACAGTGTCGGGGAGGGCACATATACAGTGTCGGGGAGGGCTCCTATACAGTTTTGTGGGTGAGGGCACATATACAGTGTCGGGGAGGGCTCCTATACAGTTTTGTGGGTGAGGGCTCCTCTACAGTGTCGGGGAGGGCTCCTCTACAGTGGTCGGGGAGGGCTCCTACACGGTGTCGGGGAGGGCTCCTACACGGTGTCGGGGAGGGCTCCTACACAGTGTCGGGGAGGGCTCCTACACATGTGTGGGAGGGCTCCTACAGAGTGTCGGGGAGGGCTCCTACAGAGTGTCGGGGAGGGATCCTACACAGTTTTGTGGGTGAGGGATCCTACACAGTTTTGTGGGTGAGGGATCCTACACAGTGTCGGGGAGGGCTCCTGTACAGTTTTGTGGTTGAGGGGTCCTATACAGTGTCGGGGAGGGCACATATACAGTGTCGGGGAGGGCTCCTATACAGTTTTGTGGGTGAGGGCACATATACAGTGTCGGGGAGGGCTCCTATACAGTTTTGTGGGTGAGGGCTCCTATACAGTGTCGGGGAGGGCTCCTCTACAGTGGTCGGGGAGGGCATTTAAACATTCTACCGTTATCCTGACAAAGAAAATAAATAACTTGAAATGTACTTGGGGTGTTCTCATATGTAGCGTTTGCTACACCTTGCATAACCTTTTTTTAAATTTGTTTTTAACTTTATTGAAGGTTTCCATCTCATACAGGTACAATCACGCACAACCTAAGCCGGCTGAGTAATGCGGCTTACAGGTACATCCCCCAAGCGATGCACAACGCCCTCACAAAGGCGCTTTAAAACATAATACAATCCACACTGTTGGGACCAGATATGCGGCCACTCCGGTGTTCTGTCCCCACTGCCCAGCATCCCCCCATTCCTCCTCGATGTGCACCTGGTATTTATGCCCCCTCCAACCAGACTTCCAGATCCGTCCCACCATGCCGCTGTGCTCACAGAAACAACGTGAAGGGCATCCAGATATTTCTCGGTCTGTTAGGCACTGCAACCAATGCACAGTACTCATGATCCATGTCACAGAACCAGGTCATATCCATTAGTAGTGCCATAAATGAAGGGGGGAGGGGGGTAGAAAAATTCCACCTTAACACAAGATATTGCTGCGCTAATATCATACCAGTAGTCAGTAGTTTGCGGTAGCCTTTCGGTAGACCCGGCAGCAGCCAAACACACAGCAGAGTATATCACAGGGAACCTCCAGGTGTGAGACCACTTGCCGCTCGTGGTGCACACAGCTGCAACATCAGCCAATTCCCCCCTCTCGTCTAATTGTAGCCCCTAGATGACGACCCAACCTCGCCTCCTCTACATACTTCCGGGCAAACGCCCGACGTGTCAAATACTTAACCTCACGCTCTGCTTCAGACCAGAAACTGTCTAATGCCTCCTTAATGAGAGCCAGCGTGCCAACATTGTCACCACCACCCAGCTGAACCTCTAGGTCTTTCAATTCCACCTCAATAGTACCAAGTTGCCTCCTTATGGTCTTCAGCACTCCAAATTCCAGGGTCATGCCCATGCCCCTAAGTAATACCTTGAAGGCCTCCCACACGATATCCATAGAAGCCACCGACCCCAAATTGTGTTAAAAATACGACCCTATAATGTCGAGTACCTCGCTGCGAAAAACATCTGCCAGTGGCAGGGCCTTAAACCGACAGAAAGGTCTGGCCACCCACTCCCTGCCGAAATCGATTGTATGCCGAATCGGAGAGTGGTCTGACAACGTTTGAGGGAGAAGCTCACAGCCAACGGTCATACGCACCAGGGCTGGGCCGGCCAAAACATAATCAATCCGGGATGTCTTATCATGGACCGACGAATAGTATGAATATTCCCTATCCTCGGGGTGGCTCGAAAAAAGCAGGGTCATTGGCAGTCGGGCCATATACATTAACTATATTCACAGGGGCTTGTGCCAGATCCCTGACACAATTCTGAACCTTCCCTCTGGATCAACCACACCTACTCCAGTGGGGGAAAGCGGAGTGATTTATGAACCAGGGTCTAACCCCTCTAGAATACCTCCCTTCAACCCCCAGGACCTGGTCACATTCTCATTTGCAGCACCTACCAAATGGGTTTCTTGTAGCAGGATGACTTTGACCTCCACGTCGCTCACAATAGCTCACCACTTTCTGCACCTTGTGCGGTTTGTTAAGCCCACGAACATTTCAACTAATCATGTTACACAACGCCATCGTAACTATTCCAGGCTGCATAAACCAACACATGGCACCGACTGCGCTCACCCATGGGTCCCTTGCACATTCAGCCGCATGCATGTATACCATCTCCTGCAAACACGTGAACCACTTTCAATGCTCACCCCTGCTCAACTAGAATACACACTGCCCACACTGCCCAACCCCAACCTGCATTGAACCCCCCCCCATAGCAATGCGGGCAAACACCCGGGGGAAACCAAACTCAGCAACCCTATTGGCCCCACCCGCGGACCTTCCCCAAGAGGAGGAGGCCACCCACATCAAGGATCATAACAGGATAACTGTATAGTTACATTTATGACAATTAGAAAACCATTGACACATGCTGTAGCAGACCCAGAGAGCTCGTGCCCCCCCAACCCCCCGAAGGCAAACAAAACGAAAATAAACATTGCAACAGCCTTCCGAATAGCCCGTAATAGGGTAGCATAGCAAGTTTCACCCCGGGGTCCATCTGCACTCCCAGCCCCCCAAGACCGTGGGATCTACAAACCATGCCTTGCATGTGGTGCCTTAGTCCTTAGGCAATTTCTCAAGGAAGTCCTGCACCTCTGCAGGATCAGTAAAGTAGTGGGTCTTGTTGTTATGGAGCACTCTCAGGGTTGAAGGGTAAAGCATTCCGCTTTGTAAACCGTGCTCCCCAAGAGAGCTCTTTGCTGCCAAAAAGGAGAGACAGGCCCGCTGTACAGAAGGCATAAAGTCCGGATAAAATGAGACCCTAGCCTCCTTGTATCGTAGATTGAGCAGCTCACTAGCCCGTCGCAGCACCATATCTCGTTCCCTATAATCGAGCAAACGCGCGATAACCGGTTGCGGATTCTGGTCCGGCCTTGGCACCTGCAGTGACACCAGGTGGGCCTGCTCCAGCAGAAACTGACGAAAGCAGCAGGTCCTCCAAGACTTCTTTTTTAAAGCCCACCACTGTATGCAGGCCAAGATAAGATGCCCAGTCCAAGAGCAACCAGACTAGTACCCATAGCAATAGTCCAGTGGCATAGTCTGGGCACACTCCACCAGGCAGGCACGCTGTCCAGCAGCGCCAGATACATGGCACCCGGGGGCTCTCCTGCAGGTCCTGCCTCCTCACTTCTTGCTGCCAGCGTTTCCAGCTTGCAACTGCCGGGGTGCATACGCCCTCAGGATGGGCTGCCCACTCCCCCGGAGCACCTGCTCCGCTCACCCCAGCACAGGGTCCCCATTGGCAGATGAAACGGGGCCACAAAGCCCCAGTGGCAACTCGCCACTATCTCCGCAGCGGTCCGCCTCTGCAATATGTGCCGCAGGGTCTCCTGGTAGCAAGCTGCGTTGGGCAGCCTTCTCCCCACACTCTCTCGCTTCAGGCCCAGCAGCATGCCAGCACTGGGGGGGGGGCATAAAGCCCTCAAGTCACCGATCAGCCACCTGGGTAACACACAAGGCACTCTGGGTCTTCCACCACCCAAAATCCTGCAATAATATTATTGTGCCGCCTCCTCCAGTCGTCCTCACACGGATCTTCCAAGGAAGCGGCCCTTGAGCGCCCCTCTTGCATAACCTTTCAAGAGGAATCTCTATGAAAAGGATATGTGGAAACCCCATGGAAACATGTGGGGTCCTGCCAACCATGGTCAGCAGGTCGCACCAAGCTCAGTGGGCCACTGCTGCCTCTGCAGCTCATGCTCAATAGTGGTGCATGCTGCAGAGACGCCCAACGTGGAAAAAGACTGATCATGTTTCTTTTATAAGAGCAAGGGAAAGTTAACCTTTCCCACAAACCACAGTTTCCACCTCAGTAGGTCCGTACACTAAAGTCTGCAAGATGTGTCATTTTCTGGTGTGCACAGCCCCCTCTCGCTCTCTTTATTGTCCCCAAAAAGAGTCAACTAGAAGATGGCACAGAAAGCAACCTTTGGTTCAGGTGGCCTTCAAGTACTGGAAAAGCATTCCTCAAAGGAGGGTACGCTGCCATCCCAACTGTGGCAAATGCGTTGGCCAATGTCACGCATTCAGCTCCTTTGCTCTGCCCCAGTCTCTTCCAAGCACACTCCAATGGAGAGGTGTTACTGCAATTGCTCCCCCACCACCGAGCCGATACCCATTTACTTTCGGTATCCAGTTAATATGTCAAACATTTTTTCGAATGACAAATAAGTGGAAAACATTTGACCAAAAAAAAAAAAAATCGAATGTATTATTTTTTTAATTTACATTTTTTTTTGTTTCGCGAGTTGAAAAAAGGGTTAAAAAAAGCAGGGTTGGGGGGAACCCCCTCCCCCCCCATTGCAAACAAGGGAGGGAACCCCCCCCATTGCAAACAAAAAAAAAAACAAAAAAGACATTCAAAATTATTTTTTTGGGTGACATGTTTTCGACATTATGGCATTCGAAAAAATGTCATTCGAAATGCTCACTAGGAACCGTGTTTCCTTATCAGGCAGGTTTTAAACATGTTGAAGTGAAAGGCTTGTACCACAGTACACATTTTTTGCGCCACACTTGATTCAACATCCTGACTGAAATGCTTCTGCTGAAGACCGCCACTAGATGTATTTCTCCTCCATAGTGGTTGGTTCCTCCCCAGTGGTCCTCGAGTTTGTCTCAGCTGCTTTAAGGGCGATGGTGTTTCAGACTTCATTACACCTTCGATCTTTGACGGCTGAGCGGTTCAACAAGGACACACACTTTTGAGGTGAAGTATACCCCAGCCCAGTATGAGGCGAGGATGACAACTAATTCACGGAGGGGGGCAAGGGGGTACACCACAAAGCGTGACCTTTAGTCCCTGGCGAGCAGAGCCAAATTTGAAACTGTGATCGAAAGAGGAAACACTACATAACAATGTATGTACATCCATTCAACCTCAGAAGCCCCTAACATAACTGTGTTTCAGAAACGACATCAATATCTGATATGATTGAGGAAGACGTTTAAACTGTCGTTCATCTGTTGTGCACCCTTTTTTTTCAAACCAATTAAAATGTTATGTTATTAAATCTTTTTTGTACTTTTAAAAGGAGGACATGAAATTGGCAAAGCTAGTTTGATATACACCCCAGAAACCTGCAAAGCTTCTGTTAGCAGAATTTGTTTATCCTGCCAAATATTGCGATCTGTTACACTTAGATTTATTTTGTCTCTTTTAGTTGTCAAAAGAAAAGGATGACATGAGGACACAGCTGCAGTCTGCCATGCACCAAATGGAGAACATGAGGAAAGAGCTAAGCGATGTCCTTGCCAAGCGGGCCCAGCAGGAAGAAGAGCTGCACTGCCGGGACTTGAAGCTCCAGGAATCCAGGACCCACAAGATGGAGCTGGAACGAGAGCTCAGGGAGACCCGGGACGTCGTCGGCCAGCTAGAGTTGGATGCGCAGAGGCTCGGTGAGCTCCAGCACCAGCTCAGAGAGGACAAAGATCGCCTAGAGGAAGAACTCTCTTCTGTCACCCGGATGCATGCCAAGGACAATGACCGGCTTCTAGAAATGCAAGAGACTATCAAGGACCTGAGTGCTTTGCGTGCAGAACTTACCAACAGGCTGGCGGAAGAGGAGAAGGCCAACAAAGACCTCCGCAAAACACTCTCGGAGGTGCAGAAAGAACAAGAGTTTGCCCAGGAAGAGTTGGGTACAGCGAGCAAGCAGCTCAAGATGGAGAGGGATATTCACCAGAAGGAGCTGTCGGACCTTCGCTCTGCGGCACAGAATGCAAAATCCAAGCAGGAAAGGAATGTCCAGGAGATGTTGGTGCATTTCAGACAGGAGAGAGAGGAGCTGGAGAACCACATCAAGGCTCTGAAGGTAAGCTACAAGAACTTCCCTCAGTCGTGCCACGAGGAATATGTGTGCTTCCATTTTCACGTGTATTAGTTTCTGTGTGCTTTGCTGCTCTTGGACTGTGGTTTATAACTTGCATCCAGAGTCGTTTGTTGTTTGTTGAAGATGTATTAGTTTGGGATAATTTGATGAAGGAATCTTGGTTGCTGATGATGGGGCTTTAAGTTTTCAAGGGACAAATCTTTCTTTAGATTATATCAATCTCTACAAAGATGACCAGCCTGACAGCCCAATGTATGGATCTTTAAGTGCATTGCCCAGCTTCTTATCTGTTAATGGCATGGGTATTTCTGTGAATTGTACAGTTTGACTTCAGAGTAATAATAGGTATTGAGCTGAGGTTCAGAACCTGTTTGCTGATGGCAAGGTGGTTTGCTACAGTGTTTGCTGCTCATGATACATTTGTACAATTGCTTTTTGATTGCTGGATACTACAATGAACACAGTTGTGAATGTGAGTTACAGTTGTCTACTAAATTCAATGATGCTCGAGTGCTGTACAATAGCTGCCAGTTTGCAAAGTTAGTAAGAATGGCTCATTTGTTTTTAATGTTGATGTTTTTAATTTGTTGAACCTTTAACTGCTGAACATAACAAAACAACAAATGTGATGGCTATACTTTTGCAAGCACCTTTGAAGCAGCAGTCGTGCACTTTTGGCTGGCTGCGCACTTAAATGCCTGGCAGATCTATTTTTTAAAACACGGTTTATCCAAGAAAACTTTATATTGAGCACTATATTTCATTCTGGAGAGCAACCAAACTAATGAGATGATGGACAGTCCACCCCACGGGCTGTTGCGCAACTTCACAAACCAATTAGAATAGTCTATTGGTCTTCTATGTCTTACTCCACATCAGCCAGCTAGCCCTTTAGGACACTGTGGGGGTCATTATGACCCTGGCGGTAGCCGTGTCAGTAAATACCGGCACGGCTGCCGCCGGAGTCATGAATTTACCGGCACCCCGGCAATGGGGACTTACCTGGGTATTACAGCCCCGGCAGACCCGGTAAATCCCCATTGCCGGGTGCCAGTAATTATTACTCCCCATTCCCATTTGAGTCCCACTGGACTCAGTGGGAATGGGAAGGCCAGATGCATTCATGAATGGTGCCAGTGCATCCGTGGAGGTCTGCTGGCGGGTGCCGGTCCGCCAGGGCGGAAAGGCTCCCGCTCTTAGTTTGCCGGTCTGGTAATAACAGTGCCGGTAGTTTACCGGCACCGTTGTTACCGGAACAGCAAACTTGGAATGAGGCCCTGGGTCTTGATATAGACCGGTTTCTTCCAGATTCTGTGGACAAATCAGTTCTGATTCACATAGACAACATGATGGCGATGGACTACATACATAAGCTAATCAGACACCCTCTACAGGGAGACCAAGGATTTGCCACACGAGAGATCTTCCACAAGCGCAAACGTCTGAATAAAACCCCTCTGGACGTGGGTAGAGTGGTGTGATGCACTCTGAAGAGTTTGCGAGGACTCCAGAAAGTTGCCATTCAATTAGGTGGCTTCGAACACATTTTATTAGAGCCAGGTAGTATTGATTCATACCTCAATGCCATAACAGAACAATGCAAAATGATGAAACTGAAGGTCTTTGTGCCCACGTCAGAGAGATCATAACAGGGTGACCTTTTGATTAATTGGTGAGGATGTTACTCTGTTTATCTTCTCTAGGCCTTAATCTCACATGTAGATGCTTGGTAAGTCTAGGGCCTCCAAGCTGCATTACAAAACACTTTCAGATTCCCCACCCGGCGGCTCTGGGGATTTAAAGAGCTAAGGAATCTGCTCAGTAAATGAAGTATTGATCTGAAACAGTTACTGAAGGGAAGTAACTTTGTCTTCTCTACACACGTCCTTCTATATCTATTATTCCCAAGGTGAATTTAAAAGGTTATTTATTTTTTATTATTGAGTATTTATAAGGCACCTATACAGCAAATGGTGTTTCCAGGCACCAGAAAGCAAAAAAAGGGAGGAAACAGGGGAAATAGTAAACAAAAACTGGCCTACTAGGCCCTGTGACATTCGGATCGTGCAAGTGCAGTAAAGAGAAGTGCAAAAGGGGAGGAGGGTGGGGGTTGGAACTGCATACTGTGTAGAAGGGGCAATAGGGGGGTCCCAGGAGCTAGAAGGGGAGGGGAGCCCAGGGGGGTAAGTGCCATGGGGTGCTGGAGGAGTGGATCACCGACTAAGTGCAAGGACAGGGGGTTGGGGGGTCTCCTCAAGGGCTTGCTGCTGAGGGGAGGCCAGAGGGGTAAGTGCCAGGAGGTGCCAATCACTGACTAAGTGCAGGGACAAGGGAGGACCAGACTCGGGAGGGATGCTGATCAGGGAGGGCAGTGCTGAAGGGGGAGTGCTGGCAAGGACTGGACAAGGAGGGCCTTGTGAGGGACCAGGCCGCCAGTCGCATTGACAGATTGGAATTAGCAGGGGGCAGAGGGGGAAAGAAGTAGAGAAGAGCAGGGTCTTGAGAAGTTTCTGGAACCTAAGGACGTCTGGCTCAAGTCTGAGAGCGGCAGACAGGCAATTCCAGAGGGCGGCATCTGCCGAAGAGAGTGGTCTACCCCCCCACTCTCTAGGTTGGTCACTAAAGTGATGCTCATAGCTCTTTACCAGAGCATTGAAGTTTTGATGCGGTGCCCTTTTTCACCTCTCCCCAGAGCAATTTAATCTGCCTTTCTTATGGATACTAACTATCTCCTCCTCAGATTCCTTATCTTTGAAATATCTAGCCGCACAGTTGGGAACGCGGAAATTTAACTCATGCTCATGTGGCACTTGGTGGTGCCACTTATACCTGCAATGCTGCAAGAGTATGACTCATGGTCTCTACTAGAAGTGACAGTTTTCGGAGTATAAGCGGTGCTGTCCCCTTAAGCCCAACAGTTCCTTTTTCAGTGCCCCGGTTACAGGACTTTGTAATACGCACTCTTGTAGCCGTGTAGCTACAATGGTCATGCAAGTTCAAATTCTTTAAATTATTTTTAAAATTTGATTGAATTGTTCAAATTATTTTTGCTAAAATGAGTTCGAAAATCTTAGATTTCGGTGCACCCCAACGTGAATCGGAAAACCCAGAGAACCTTGGTAGCACAACGGTGATAGATAAGAGGGGCTGGTTCCAGCCCCCTGACTAATAAATCGGAGAGCAGAGAGGCGCATACTCTACAAAAACGATGGCATCAAGCGCGTGAAAATTTGTCCGAGGGACTCTGATACATACTGGAAACTCATCTGGCCTCGGGACAGCACTGACAAGCGAGCACTGCACCTGAGGCAACTCCGGAGGAGCACCATCAGGAATCGAGTGACAGCAGCACCTTAAGGGTGTGAGGGACACAGCCGGAGGACGGTCTGCTGAGCACTGTCAACCAGCTGAGTGTAGCAACCGCGGCATAGGAAGGGGATAACGGATGGCGCCAATACAGACAGCAGTAAATAAATCAGGAGTAGCACAGAGGTGAAATCCCAAGGAGGGAGAGAAGGTCCTGCAGTAAGCCAGGATGACGCAGAAGCAGCTGCCGGAGAGGGAAAAACACAGGCGAGTGATTCATTTAACATTGCACATCGCTGGGAAGGTGAAGGGAGATCCCCCTCCCCCCTGGGCCTCCCAGCCGTGCCCCGGAGGAGGTGACAGCGCAACCCATACAGAAGCCGGGGGGTCCCGGAGCAAGGAAGCTAATAAAGGACTGAAGGCAGCCAGAGACTCCAGGAGAGAGGTGCCAGACAAACCGCCTGGGGGAAAGTGCCTCAGAGGAGCGCAGACCAAGGAGGACTGCAGGTGAAGTGGATCCTGGGACTCCCCTCTGGATGCTCTGCAACACATGGCTACCTTTGGAGAACTAAGAGGGGGTGAAGAAGGGCCCCCACTAGGGACAGGGCACTGGCCGGCCTACAACAGACATATGTAGCAAGGCGAGAGGCAGCAGCTGTGACCAGTCCCGGCTAGCGGCACGCGCGGCAGGCAAATGCAAGAGGGAGGAACTCACCCTGCCACCTGAAGCTACGTTGGGAGAATCTGGGGGCGCCCACATAGAACTGAAGAGGAACCTGGGACCCACTAAGAAGTGTATGACCCCCACCCCGGATCAGGTAACACCCGCCCTCTGAATGAATAAGTAGCAAGAGCACACACTAGCATCTAAACTAGCAGGAGAAACCGAAATCACTGGGCGCCTGGTCAATAACACTGGGTGGAATTAACTGCTGCAACAGGAATACGACACCTGACATAGGTCCAACGTGCAGGCTGAGGGCCGACGGTAAGGGGGACAGAATTGGCAAACAGTAATGGACCAAAGAGGAAAAACCAGAAAAGGTACGGGTGATCTCTTACCGCACAGGATCATAAGGAGACTGCAAAATAAAAGCCAAGAGAGTACTCAGTGAGAATCAACAGCTGTGAGATCACGTGATCGAAGGCCCAAGAGAAACATCAACCCGCTCAAGCTCTTTAAATGTGAATTATGGTGAAAGGACAGCAGAAAATGGATCACTACACTGCCACCAAACGGAAACCCACCAACCTAGGGGTCGGACAGAACGCAGCATCCAAAGTTTAAGGAGAATTGAACGGGTCACAATGGAAGGGTAGATGGCGGTCATACAAGATGCTCGATCATCTCCTGAGTGCAAGATCCAGGAAGTGGGAACCGTTCTATCGCTGGTGAGCAGACCTAAGCAAAGTCAGTGAGCGGGAGACAGAGGTGGAGCAACGGGTGAGCACAGTGGAGGATGATCTGCCCACCCTCAAGAACCAATTACGTGGCCTAGTGGGGGGGATGAGAGGTCTGGAGGCTAAGACAGAGGATTTCGAAGGTCGATCCCGTCGAAATAACATTCGCCTGGTGGGGGTCCCAGAAGGACAGGAAGGGCAGAGTACTGAGCTGTACGTGGAGAAACTGATATTAGAATCACTGCGACACAAAGGTCTGTACAAGCTGTTCACAGTGGAGCGGGCGCCCAGAGTACCCGAGAGGCCCCCTCCTCCAGGAGGCCAAATCAGAGCAATCATAGCCAAAATGTTAAGTTACAGAGACACAGAAGTGCTGGTCACACGCAAAGCTGGGTACATAGAAGCAGAGAGTGCCAAAATCCTAATCTTTCCAGACTTCATACAGGCAGTCCAGAGACCGAGGAGGTCCTTTGAGTCGGCCTGCAGAAGACTTCGGGAACTAATTTTGCGGTATATGACAATCTTCACTGGAAAATGCTACGAATGATGGAGGGCAGAAAATCCTTCCTATTCACCTGTGCACAGGAAGAATGGGACTGGCTGGAATGAAAAGTGCTGAGAAGAGCACCAGGAGGCCTTGGGCACTGACAGCCAGAGGACAATGACAGTGAAAGGGTGGAGAATTAGACAGAATAACCAGAAAGGATGTGCGTTGAAAGTAAGGCCTGAGAATAGAGAGGAGAGAGGTTATGCAGAGGTTATTGGTGCTTGGGCATAACGCAATGCGGTTGGAGTGGGCACAATTTAGCCCACCCCCGGATATCGAGATCCCTTTGATCTCAGACGTGTGTGGAATGGAGGATGATCTCGGTTGGCACAGGTTGTGGGTGGGGATTGGGAGGGGGTTGAGGGAGGAGGGGCGATTTGGGAAGGGGTTGTTCGATGTTGGGGGGGTCGATTTTTTTTGAATAAAGGGCAGAGGCAGGACAACCAGTGCCACAACAAACATCAGAAGGAAAGGAGCGATCCTAAGTGGACGTACTGTACTCGAAAGCATAGGCACACACCCCTTTAAGATATGCATGTGGAATGTGCATGGATTAGGCAATAGGGGAAAGACAACAAAGGTGGTAGAATACTTGAAGAGGCATTCCATAGAGTTGGCACAACTACAGGAAACCCATATGCAGGGAGCAGACTTAAAAGCGCTGGAGTCCAGGTGGGGAGGGCAGATATTTGGCTCATCGTACTCAACATATGCACAGGGAGTACTTATATGGGTAGCACCGGGGAACCGGCAGTGGGAGAAACGGAAGGGGGGAAAATCGCCATTATTGGTCAATGGGAAGGACAGGAAATGTCTTAATAAACATGTATTCCCCGAATGTAGATGATGGGGTAAATACTTCCCCTCAGTGGTGAAACTGACAGGAGGTCATCACACTGGACTGTACATTTGGGGGGCGGGGAGACTTCAACTGCATCATAGACCCAGAGCTGGACAGAACAGGGAAGCATAGTGCCACTTAACCACAGGCACGGGCAGCATTACATCAGATTCTAGGGGAACTGGACTAAGTGGAGCTATGGCGGGAAACATGTGGAACAGAGAGGGGATATTCGTACTACTCAGAGGTTCATGGCTCGTACTTCAGACTGGATTACCTATTTACAGGTAGGGAGCACTTTCACTGGTTCATGGCACCGCAATACTTAGACAGGACCCTCTCCGACCACTCACCATTGGAGACGGGACTGGGAGCAGATGGGACTCCCCGGGGGGCCACAATGTAGAGGATGAAGCAGGGGTTCCTGGAGGATGTAGCTAACTTGCAAACTCTGGGAGAGGCTGTATCCTCTTTCTTAGAGTTGAATGAGGGATCGGTGAGTGATTTGAGAACACAGTGGGAGGCATTTAAGGCGACCCTAAGGGGAGTTGGCATGTCCCAGATGGTGGGGGTTAGGCGGACACTAAACAACACCATAAAAATCCTAGAGGGGGAGATCCAGAAACTGGAAGCAGATTTAGCAAAGGGGAAAAAGCAAGTCAGTGAACAGCTAGCGGAAAAGATGTCAGCACACAGGAAGATTCAAGATTTCCTGGCACAGCTTGACCGGAAGAGTTGCACTGAACATATACACGGGGAAGGCGACAAAGGGGGCAGGCTCCTTGCATGGTTAATACGGCAAGAACACCCAGGGAGAATTATCACAGAACTGCAAGATTCAATGGGACACTTGGTAGTCATACAATGGGAAATGAAGGTGTTCCTGGAATATTCTAAACAATTGTATGCAACAGAGGGTACCTATTTGGAGCTCGAAGCCTCAGATCTGCTGGATCTGGTACGGCTACCCAGGTTGAAGAGCGAGACAGGGGAAACACTAGAGGCATCAATCAAAGAAGGGGAAATACTCAGAGCAATAAAATCGATGCAGGTTAACAAAGTCCCCGGGAGCGATGGGCTCACAGTGGAATTTTACAGGAAGTTTGCAGATATACTGGTCTCCCAATTGAAAAGAGTATACAACAACACACTCCAAAAGGGTGAACTACCAAAGTCCATGAGGGAGGCAATTATCAGTGTACTGTCGAAGAAAGATAAGAACCTGGCCCAATGTACATCAGTATTGCAAAAAATGGGTACTCCCTGTTTTTTGATATCAGGGGGTTGACTCTATCAAGTGGGAGGCTTATATATCAGAAAATACAATGATAGGTCAACTACCCCTTCCTTAAGTCCCTGAGTAACAAAAGGTAAAGTCAAGGTAATCTAGTAAACTCTTAGATTAATCATACCACAACTACTTGACTTGGAATAACTTTTTCATTTATTTTAATACATCTTGTGCAAAATTTAAAGGACTATGAATGATTCCTGTATACAAAAGGCAAAGAAAAACGAATCTGTGCTAACCACTTACAATCTACATGGTGTAGAATTACCATACTTTCCATAGTGAATGAAAACAAATGAAAATAAGCAAAAAAGTAGGCAAAAAAATATACTTTTTAAAAAATAAAACCGGGAAAAGCAGTATAAAATACTGTTAACAAAAGCTAGTTTATTCACCAATTATGGGATCAATGACCCTTGAGAGATAGGAAAAAAGATGATAGCAATTTCCTAATATTTTTCCTATCTCTCAATCTATACCAAGAACTCAAAAAGGGTACTTCCGTTGAATGTACAACCCTATACCCTTTATCAACATTGTAGAACAATATAGAGAGGTTGCAAAATATGTATTAAATGAATAAATTACCAGCTCCCTCGATAGACCTCTGTTGCATGCATGAATGCAGGAGTGATCAAGGTCATTGATCCCTTAATTGGTGAATAAACTAGCTTTTGCTAATATTTTATACTGCTTGTCCTCGTTTTTTGAAGAAAAAAAAACTTTTATATTTCACAAACATCCCATATGTCATCAAAAAGATGTTCATTCAGATGCTGGACAAGATGTTTTGGGACATGCTATTGAACACGGGACAGAGTTGGGTGGCCATGCAAACACTCCAACAGAAATGGGAAGAGGGAGGGTTGAACATGCCTGATTTTGGACCATGCTACATTGCTGTACAGTTACAAGGGATAACATGCTGTCCAGCAAATCTGTGAAGTGGGCCGCAAGGGCTGCCGGGAGGATTTGCAAAGGAGAGACGGGGTGGAACTGCTCGAAGGACCCATATGAGGTCAAGGAGACACTAACGCTTTCACTGTGATATGAGCAATTTGGAAAAAAACTGTTACGGAATTTGCAGGTGAAAGGGTTATGTAGCAGTGACTTACCAGTGGGCTTTGATACCCCCATCAGGGTAGCGTTGCGGAACATAGGACTCGGAATCTTGAGAGAGTGACAATGCACCTCGCTAGGGGACTTCTTTGTAGCGGGGAAATTACTAACTTTCGAGGAATGGAGACAATCATACGGGGCGACAAGTGGTCACTTCCTGACATATGCAAGGGTGGTGAGACGAATAACAGACATATGGGAAAGTATCCCAGAGGAACCAGAGGGGAGCCTACTTATGCAAGCACTAATGGATCTAGGAGAGGGTGGCAAGAGGATATCCCGGGCGAATGGGGCACTGCAATCAACAAAACAGGAAGGGAACCTAGCGGTTAAGGAGAAATGGAAAAGCGACTCAGGAGTCGCCATAACAGAGGAGAAATGGGTGAGGATGTGGGGAAAAGGCCAAGAAAACATCCAGGAACATAAGATTCCAACTCACCCAGTTCTACTATGTACATAGGGCGTACTTGACACCGGAAAGACTACATTCCATAAATCAATCATCGCCTCGCACCTGCCAGGGATTTCGACAAGATCATGCGGGTCTGTGGCACATGATATGGGAATGTCTCACTGTCACTAAGTACTGGGGAGGTGTGCTGGAACGGCTGAACGCTTTACTAGGGAGTAGGTATGAATGTTCATACGAGGTGCGTCTGTGGGGTCTACTACCTGGGGTGAAGAGATATAAAACACAAAACGAAATTGCGAGATTCTTTCTGGGACCAGCCAAACGGCGAAAAGCGATTGCTTGGAAAAAACCTGAGGGACCATCGCTGGGGCAATGGCTTCAAGATGCATGTAGGTGGGGTTTCGCTGAGGTGGCTTACCTGAACAAGCACACAGATCTGGAAGGGGAGAAGGCACTGGTTCTGGGCTGGGGCAAATTGCTGAAAAAACTGGCATCCACACAAGATTTGAGACCCATGTGAAGAAACTTATATGCAGTCTAAATAAACAGTGACCATGGGGGAGGGAAGTGCAAGGGCCAGCACCCGACTATCCGCAGCAACTTCCAGACATTGAGAGATGTGGAGTCGAGGACTCGTGGCACCGGGCGGATGGGGGAGGAGCGGAGCGGAGGGAAGAAGGGAAAACATTATGGGGAATAAAGGGGGAAGGAGGAAGTAAAAAGTTGGGGGGGGGGGATTTGTTGTACCTGTTTTGTACGGTTTAATTTCTATGTGAACGACTTGCAATAAGTGTCACAGGACCTTGTCCATTACACACACCATGGGGTGTTGTGGGCCCGGCGTGAGAGCAAAGACTGTTAGGCTTGCTGGGGCATGACATTGAAGGCTAGGCTGCACTGAGAACCCAGGCTCCTGATGTCTCACGAGAAGGCAAAGATGACAGATGGTCATAGGAGCTCCTTGGAAGTGGAGCAAGTATGCTAGGAGAGCTCACCTGGGGGATACAGAGGGGCTCCTTGCCCGAGCCCACTGGTCTGTTCCAGGAGGCGGCTTGGAAGTAGATCTAATTATAGTAGTGCTTCTCTGTCCACAAAGCACAGCCAGTTTGAGTAGAAAAAGCAGAAGGCTGAGTCCCCAGCTAAGCACCTACCGATCAACTCAGTGGTTGCATCTGCATGGATCTGCAGGTGACAGTGACCTTTGACACTCTCAGGGGTGGGGAACATAGAGTTCTTCTGGGGCAAGATATTGGAAGTGTTCGTAGAAATGTGTTAACAGCTGACGGGGTTTGCAGGGCCCTGAAGTGTTAAGTGCACCCAATGCTCTGGCTATGGATCTGGGCACTCTGGGTGTTGACCTGTTTGGCAGGGACTCCTCCACTGGCTCGGTAGAGTTGAGACAAGTGCCTCCGAAGGTCCGCATGCAGCGATGTAGGGCACTATGTAAGACACTCGCAGGGCTTCGAGACCCATGGACTTCAGGTTGGAAGATGCAGCCTTGCAGCCACATAGGAAGGGAGATGTCTCGGTAGGCGCGGATAAGGATTATGACATCGGAAACTGGTAAGTACATTACTCCAGAGTTGGTGATAGCTTTGAGGATGAAAATTGCTGTAATTACAAATGAGCTTCTGCATCGTCTGCAATGTACAAATAGCGATGGCATGACTGTTTTTACTGTCTTTTCTATCCCTCCACAATGCTGTCTGAAATGTGGGGTCGTTTAATATGCTGTAGGTTGTACAATTAATGATTTTTTAAAAATTGTTTGTGAATGTTGCTATATACTAGTTGTTTATTCTTTGTCCCACTAGATGAATGTTAGATGAATGTCTTAATATGTATAAATATATAAACCTTTGAACAAATAGAATGATGTATAAGAAGTGCTTTGCCTGATGGGATTATTTCTATAGAGAGCCCTTTTGTATGTGTTTATTGCCAGGGCAATCTCGGTGCAGGCTTTCCGTTTGGTCTGAGAGAACAACATGAGGGAAGATAATCTCAGAAGGAAGCAGTCTCTGTTGTAAGAGTTGTCTCCGGACTAAACTTTTTCTAAATGTAAGGTTTGCTGCTGAAGAATCCATTTGCAACCTACGTCAACAGGAAATGCCTGATGTTCCTCTCAGGGAGCGCTGTGCTGCTGGTTCTGTGTAATTTCGCAAAGATTGGAACCTTTTCCTCTTAATTGCCAAGGCACAGACAGTCCAGGGGATGTTCAGTTCATATTTAGGAGAGGTGATGATTTTCATCACCGATGTGGCGATGGAGGATCTGGCGCGCAGACCTAGCGAATCTGAGCAGTGGTGTGTGTTGCAGGATCCAGGTTTTTCCAGGTCACTTGACTCAGGAAGCAGACTGGGTACTCTGTTTGGAACCGAGCAGGCTTCAGCTTCACACTTTGCTCCTGAGAACCTAATGTTTCAGGGCTATGAATATGATACGGATGTGCTGGACGGACGACATGTGCCAGGAGGAAGGTACACAGAAGCTTTACTCGTCTAGATAGCTGCACTTCTGTAGGCCGTGTGGTCAACAGAAAATCAGCCCTGGTTTGGCTTCAGTGGCTAGGATGTTGGACTTCAAATTCACTGCCAAATCCGGTTATTGGTGTCCACCGTAAGGGGATATACCTGACTGCACTCTGTCTTTGTGCAAGCCTAAGCCGGGTTATTTCTTTATACCCGTTATAATCCAATTACTAAAATAACAGGTAATTGGCTATCCATCAGTGGCGTAGATGCATACGATGCTGTGTTTTCAAGTGTCTTACCCCGAACACTGTTTTCTGGTTGTAATTACATCAGCCAGATAAGTGAATGAGCTACAAGACCTTTCGATTTGTCAGACCTTGCACAGTTTCTACAAATTACAAAGTGACACTTGGAGTAAAGCCATCCTTCCTGTCCAAGGTCAACGGTGAGTTTCACATCAGCCAGTTCATACAACTTCCAGCCTTCTTTCCAGCCCCTTATCCTTTTACCCTTAGATGGCTTTGCCACTATATTGCAAAATAAGATGAGTACCAAATGGACAGTGTACGGGTGTGGAAGAAAGAAGGTGACACCAAGGTGGCATGGCTTTGTTTATAAACTTTTATTTTTTATAAGAAGAAAATATCCTCTATATCCCTAACTTTTAAGAGTGGTTTCCTGCCTCAAAACTAATAATAAAGTGTTCTGTCAGAATGTCCATCAAAGTAGTTTCCACCATCCTGTGTCACAACCTGCTTCTGTCCCTCATGCTACATTTAAAAGGTAAACTAACAGAGATATCCTTCTTTAAAGAGAATGCTTCTCTTCTCCTACTTCTTTGATGGTGTTCAGAAAGAATGTACTCTCACAAAAGAAATACATGGGGAATGCAGGTTTCAGCTTCTCCTGGTATGGATCTGTGCAACTTCCAGTACAACCAAGGGGAATAACTCCCTTCCCCTTGTGTCTCTAGCTCAACTCTTCGTTCCAGACCAAGAGAATGCCTCCCATCTCTTGGTATAACTGTGCAGCGCTCACAACAAGACTGGGGGGGGAATGACTTGTGTCCGCTGGTGTTTTTAATACCACTCCTGGTTTGATACCAGGAGTATGACTCCCTACTCCTGTTATGGCTTGTTACAGTTCAAGACAAGGCACGGGGGATTGACTCCCTTCCTTTGGCGTCTTTATCAAAAAGCCTGATTTGGTACCAGGAGAATTACTCCCTTCTCCCGGTGTTTCTGGATACAGTTCTTTCTCACTGCTTTCAGTTTTGATACATGCTTTGCCACTCAGATCTATTGTTAGCAAAGCCCCAACTCCTGTTGGGGTCCCAGAACCTTCTCTGGTGGCCAGTGGTTTTCTCTTTCCCACTGTGATGAGAAACATGTCCTCTGATGCTTTCAGGATCTACTCCTGATCCCAGACCCTTCTCTGGTGGACAGTGGTTTTCTTTTTCCCACTGTGATGAGGACGATTTCCTCTGATGTCTTCAGTATCTACTCTTGGCCCCAGACCCTTCTCTGGTGGTCAATGGATTTACCTTTCCTACTGTGATGAGGAAGATTTCCCATGATGCCTTTAGTAACTACTCTTGATCCCAGACCCTTCTCTGGTGGTCAATGGTTTTCTTTTTCCCACTGTGATGAGGAAGATTTCCCCTGATGCCTTCAGTATCTACTCTTGATCCCAGACCCTTCTCTGGTGGCCAGTGGTTTTCTCTTTCCCACTGTGATGAGGAAGATTTCCCCTGATGCCTTCAGTATCTATTCTTCATCCCAGGCCCTTCTCTGTTGATCAATGGATTTACCTTTCCTACTGTGATGAGGAAGATTTCCCACGATGCCTTTAGTATCTACTCTTGATCCCAGACCCTTCTCTGGTGGTCAATGGTTTTCTTTTTCCCAATGTGATGAGGAAGATTTCCCCTGATGCCTTCAGTATCTACTCTTGATCCCAGACCCTTCTCTGGTGGTCAATGGTTTTCTCTTTCCCACTGTGATGAGGAAGATTTCCCCTGATGCCTTCAGTATCTACTCTTGATCCCAGACCCTTCTCTGGTGGCCAGTGGTTTCTCTTTCCCACTGTGATGAGGAAGATTTCCCCTGATGCCTTCAGTATCTATTCTTCATCCCAGGCCCTTCTCTGTTGATCAATGGTGTTACCTTTCCCACTGTGATGGGGAAGATTTCCCCTGATGTCTTCAGTATCTATTCTTGATCTCACACCCTTCTCTAGTGGGCAGTGGTTTTCTCTTTCCCACTGTTATGAGGAAGATTTCCTCTGATGCCTTCAGTGTCTACTCTTGAGTCCCTGACCTGGTGGTCCGCAGGTTTTTGCCTGCCACTGACACGAGAAAGATGATGCTGGAGGGACGACTGACACCGGCTAGTGTGAGACTCACAACTATGTTTACATTCTCAAGTTTTTACATTTTATTTAAAAAAATATATAAAATAAACCCTAACTAAACCTCTACTAGGTGATTCCATACCTAATAAAGGATCTAAGGTAAAACCTCCTAGCTTACACAAACCAAACCCTCACACTAAATAACAGAAACTTTCAAACTAATATATAAACAACATAAATAAAAGGTTACCAAATAACCAGTGTCGTGAATGACTTCTACTTGTCCTGGGCAGATCTTGCTCCCACAGGAATGTCCCAAAGTCAGTTTTATCCAAGGAAAATAGTCTTAAAGTCTCAAAGTTCCAAAGAAACAAAAGTTAACACAAACAAAAATCCACTGATAACAGTTCCTTCTTCGCTTGATGAAAAGATATCCTTTTGAAGCTCCACCAAGAAAACGGCACCAATGGTATTCCTCGATAACCTCCTTCCAGGAAAGAATGGATGAAGCTTATGACAAAAGTATCACTTTTGCTTAGCAAAAACTCTCTTGCAACTTCTGCAGGGTCTTTGAATATAGTTTGTCAGGATGCTTCTTCTTAGGGTTTGCTCTCTCTAGCAACTCCCTTCTGCCAATGATACTGCGAGAGCAGACTCCCTTGCCCCACAGTTTTCTTCTGCTTCTACTACATTCCAATAATAATGTTCTGACTAAAAGTATCGACAACCATAGTTCTACTTCTGCTACTGCGACTTTTATTTTAGCAACTTACAAGACTCTTTGACCTCTACAGGTTGGTAAGGCACTCTTCTCACTAATATGGCAAGACAGGACAGCCTCTTTGCCTTTCCTCTCTGTCTTGCAGCTACCAGAACATCTGTATTGAGCTCCCAGACTGCTGCTTCTTAATTTGAACAGTCTCAGCTTTACAGATTAGAATGAGTTCTTTTAACAAGTACCCAGCTCCCTTACCCAGCTTCACATACACCCTTTTGTCTCCAGTAGTTACCCCAAAGCTGTAGTCCCACACTTCCAGCCTTGGATAACCTTGTCACCCTTGTATCCGAGGACTCTGCGTTGGCAACAGCTTCAAAACAATGGTGTTCAGTTCTTATTTGAGCTGCTTTCACTTCAAAAGGGTTTGATTTTCTGGCTTGGTTAATACTTGTTCTTAGTTTGACTTCAGCCACTTCTACGACTGCTACATAAGTGTTAAGTATGTTACAAGGCATCTGTTTCTCTGTAGAAACAAAATTAGGTACTTGCGAATTCGTTTTAAGGATGAACTACCACTTTAAAGATGTGCGTTCCCTCTTTTTTCGGTCAGCGTTCTACTTCAAAAGACATTGGGAAATAGTTTCATGTGTGCTGCCTCTTTCTGATGTGAAATTGGCTTGTAAAATTGTGGTAAAGTCAGCTTCTACTACAAAAGGGTCACCAGTAACATTCTCCTCTTTAATAATTGACACGCAACCATTCGTCAACAGTTTACATTTAACAATGGGAAACAGAGAGGCTTTCTGTTCACGCGGGTACTTTAGCTTCGATGATATAAGCACATGATTCAATTCCCTTGTTAAAATGACTTCCCACTTCTGCAAACAACTTTTTACTCGCTCTTACCTGCATGCAAGTATACATTAAGCTGTCTACAGTAACTGGCAAGGTATTCTAGATGGTTTGGAGTACGAAGCTTCCTTCACTGACTCCACATTCAAAGTGATGGTGGGCTTCTTCTACTTCCCGACTTAATTTCTTATGCTGCTACTGCTACGGGCACTCTTGGGACCTACACCCCTCTCCAACATGAGTGTCTCCGATCCGGCCTCGTTAATGGAGAGTCTTCCTTTCTCCGGCTTCCCTCAGCTTTCTTCTGCACACAGGCATTGGGTAGATGCACGACTTCAGCTCGGCATTCGCAGCAATTAGTTGTATCTGGAAAGACTGCCTGTTTCTCCCAGTCTCTTCCTATACTGCCAGAGCCAAACAGGGCTTGTGAGCATAGGGCCAGCCCGGAGTCTGCAGGTAAAATCTGCTCTTCCTCTGCTCTGGCGTCCCTTCTGCAGTCACACTTCCTAGTGAACTGCCAGCCTTGTGCTCTGCTTCTTCTGCTACTACTTCTGCCAACCTTCCAGCTCCTGCTTCAGCTTCTTTCTACTGCTCCTTCCTACTGCAGTCTTTTATGCCCCTCAGGTGGGTTAATTGGCTTCAGGTACAAGCCCTTCAGACTAATTGTCTGACCTTGCCAAAAGCTATTAGGCATGCCTGGCCTTGGCTCCTACATGCCTCTTCAGCACTCTTCGCCATCATAGTCCCTGAGGGATTCAGGGACATGTAGTCTACCTCAGAGAAAATCAGCTTTGATACTTTTTAAAAAGGTTTAAAGATAATTTTTCCTTCCTTGATATTGAAAGAGGAGTTATAGGGTTTAACCTTTTGAGAGACGGATGGTACAGCAAAAGTCACATGTTTGCCGTTCCTTTTCGTATACTTTTGGCATTGTGGGTGATATGGGGATTTAGGGGTATATAAGATTGATTCTTTGGGTTCGACACTATATTGAATCCCTTCTTTAGAATGTACCTTTCCATCCTTAGTAGAAAGTCGAGATATATCAAAATGGCAAAAAGCCATTTCCTCCTTTAAGTCTGTGGTAATAGTATTCCTCTTCAAGGAGAAATGCTGTGTCTCACCCTGCAAAATTTCCCTACCATTCTGGGCCTTGTCTACACCCAGGTGATCCTCCACCACCCCCATCATTGGGATCAGGAAGCGTCTGCTCTTTCCTGGCCACCTGAGAGGAGACTTTAGGCAGGGGTTTATTGGAGGATCCGCAGGATTCTCCACACACTGCCCAATAATGGCTTCAGTCTCACTGGGCCAACTGAACACTGTTTGGGCACCTCTGCCGCCTGCTCCTGCATCCCATCTGGATATCCTGTACCTCCCCTTACCTCCTCAGGGCTCGAGGTACATCACTGGGGCTTCCTGAGAATGGGGTCTACTTTGTCAGCTCTTCTGCCTTCTTTCCGTGTCAAGATCTGCAACATGGCATCTCCCTGCACAGCTCCGCTTTCTTCCTTCCCTCGGTCGTGAGCTTGGGTCTCCACCGACACACCCAAGGGGAAGTTCCACAGCTGCTCACCTGCTTTCTTCACATCCCTCTCATGCTGGACTGCCAGCAGGATTTGATTCTCCTGCACTGGAGATTGCCTACACCTGCATCCTCTCATGGCTGTGCTTGACTCTGTGGCTGGGCTTGCCTTCTCTGATTGTCCTTTGTTGCTCTTTATACTTTATATCCAGTTCCACCCATGTGGTTTACACGAGTCCTTTTAACTCTGTTGATGATTGGATTGTCCTGCTTCCACTGGCCCACTCCGGACCAGTATGAATACGGTCAGTGCTCTTTGTCTCCTGAGTTCTTCCTCATCGTAGTACTTTTGGTGTTATGTTCTAGGTCATAGTAATACATAGATTTTCCTTCAATGTAGTGGCTTTGAACATTGGGAGGATTAGGGAAAGTCGGATAGTGACAACATTCAGTGGGCTGGGCCCCAGGTGACCGTCCTTGTCCCCAGAGGCGGAGTCTGTCCCCACAAGGTCCTCCCACTTTAAACCACCTCACGAGGGACTGTTGTGATAGCGACTGCACTTCCCTATCCTCATGGCAATGGGCTTCCCTTGGGGAGAAGTGACGACACCTAATGAATCGTCACAACAGGCAACTGTTTGAGGCTTTAGGTTATGTGTCCAGTGGGCTGCTGTGTCCAAGTAGACAATCACCAGATGGTTTCTTTAGCAGTAATATTTTCAAATTTCAAGCTACTAGACAGCCATGAAAAGTCACTTGCCACCTCAATTGTACACACACACACACAGCACACCATTTCTTACTCGTCAGAGTCCATTATCACTAGTCAGTTGTGGTGTTTTTGTTATATTTGAATGCAGAATGCTACAAATCTGAGTTTTAACATTCTACAAATCGCATAAAATAATTTAGTCCACCTAATCATTTAGTCCACCTAATCAAACATCTAATACACTTAAAACATTTAATACACAACATACATAATACCCAAACGTTCATATTCTATCAAATTGCATTTAACCCAAATTGCCATTTGATACTCCTAAAATTTCTAAAATCTCCAAAAACGACTTATTCTACTGTCTTAATTACCCTCTTAAAAGAGAAAACAAAATAGTGCATTGTACGAATACCCGATTCATAATAATTTAAAAAATTATAGCAAAACAATACTTCAATTGATGGCACATTACCCCCCACCCAAGGTACCTTCTTCCTGTTTGCCAAAATACCTAGCCTATAATTGTTTATTTCTAATGGATTGTGTCCTCCCACATATTCTTCATCTTTGATCTTTGATATATTCCTATTCTGCTCTGCAGATTTGGAGAAACATTTTCATCAGTAGAGGGCACTGCGCAACATCATCTCGTAGCTCTAGATGGCTTCCAACCACTCTTGGCCATGACGTCGACACCAGTATAAGTAGAACACCTGGCGCCCGTTGCCTCAGTTCTGTTTTTCTGCATATCATCTTCAAAACGGTTTGTTTGCCAGGCACAATTTGCCTATTGCATTTATCGAGTTCTTTGATGATGTCTACCCCAAAAACTAGGTTTAAGAGGTGCTCAAATTGTGGATCGAAGATGCCCATTACAGATCCACACCAGTGCCTCTGGTGCTTGGGTGTGAGCCACAAGGTTGACGTCTGTGGCTCGTGCCAATCTATGACAGTTAATGCGCTGAAGGAAAGGAAGGGGAAACTCGCCCTGGGTAGGCCCTCGTCCAAATTTCGAGGGAAGTTTGCCCTTTTGTGGAAAAAAGGGCACAGAAAACATTGCGCAAGATTGAGTTCCCGACACTCATCGTCGTCACACAAAAGAATCGAAGCAATCGTTCCTGGTTGTCTCCAGACTACTTACCCGATAAGAAACTGGTACCTTTACAGGACAAATCGGCTACTAAGTTAGACTTGGAGGAGTTTTGCCTCAAACACGTTGGAGGTGTTCACTAAGGCTGCATCATCTACCCATGTTGTTGAACCAAAAAAGGCTTCAGACCCCATTGCATCTCATGAGGCGGACAGTACGTCGACAAAAACTGCTGCCCGTGCACCTAGGAGCCCGGGCAGCAAGGTCTCGAAGCGTCAAGAGACTCCACACCTAGATCCAAGTGGAAGCCATCCTCTTTCCTCGTAGCTCTGTCGGAGAAACCAGCATCAATCTCTTGGTCGTCGAGGCCGTCGGCATCGAAGCCGTTGGTATCTTCGACAGATCAGTTGAAGGTTTATAAGTCTTTGTCAAAAAAGGACTTTATTTCAATAAGCTCTATTTATGAGGAGGAAAAGGCAGTGGAGGAGAGAACGCCCCTGTTTGGACTGCAGTATGGCACTCTGAATTCTCCAAAGCAGCTGATTTCTGAGGAGTCGAGATCTAGAGACTTCATGCACACAGTGACGGGTGTCAGTGGTCTGGACACATCTCCAGAGGTGGAGTTTGCCATGCCAGATGTGACTGGGCATACTGATGCCTCATACAGATCAGTCATGGCCAGTTACAGAATAGTTGGGATGGAGCAGGCCTGCTATGGAGTATGAAAACAATGACTTGACTGCTATCTTTAACAAGGGTCCTCCAAAAGAACCAAGTCTACCCTTTCACATGGCACTGAGAAATAGAGTAGCAGAAAATTGGAAATAAACCTGATACTACTCCATCAGTAAACAAGGACATAATGCGGAAGCACAGAACTTCTGCAATTGATGCAGAATTCTTGTCTAGGCATTCAACTCCAGAGAGCCTGGTAGTTCAGGAAGCCACTTAATCTTCAAAAGCTGCAACCTATCCTACAATCCCTCCAGATAGGGATGACAAAAGGTTTGATGCCCGAGTAAAATAGGTTTTTTTCGGCATGTTGCATGGCACTGAAGGCTACTAATGCTACTTCTGCCCTGGCAAAATTCTTTTGCACTTTATGGGAGGTTGTGACAATGGCGGCAGTACACATCACAGAGGGTGAGGAAAGAGAATAGTTCCTCGACATTGTTGAAGATGTAAAGATGCCAAGTCTCAGTCTTTACTGTCTGGTTTCGAGACCACAGATTGTGTTGGTCATGCCAAGATGGCATGTGCAGTCACAACAAGGTTTGAGTGGGTGTGCAAATCAGGGTTTGCCCCGGACGTGCAAGCAAGGCTGTTAGATATGCCATTTTTGGATCGAAAGCCGATGAAAGTTCGGAAAAGCTGCATACTTCGAAAGCAGCTGCAAAATCGTTGGGGGCTTTGATTCACCACCAACAGCAGGCTCATTCGGCCTGTCAAAGTTGGAGAGGCAGGTCCATTTGTTACTACACTTCAATTGGAAGGGAGAGAGGACAATTCTCTCAGAGAAGACAGAGGAGACTACCTCGTGGTTCACGGGGTATTGGGGTAGAACCAGCCGAACAATCTCTCACTCTTTGCCATCCATAGCAGCTGCAGCACCACCAAAACCTCTCTGAGGCCTTAGCCCACAGGACTGTGGTGGCAGGCAGGCTGTCACAGTATTTGAAAGGATGACGAAGCATTACTTCCGATGCTTGAGCCCTGCTAGCAGTGGCACATGGTTAATGCCGTCCATTTTTTAAGAGGCCTCCAAATTCCCCACCAAGTGGCCATTCCTTGAAGGATCCTGATCCGCTCCTCTTCTAGGAGGGTATTACCCTGTTGGGGAAAGGTGCAATAGAGTTAGTAACTGCAGTGCAGTGGAATCAGGGATGGTATTCCCCTTACTTTATAATTCACAAGAAGGATGGAAAAGTGCAACCTATCTTGGACTTGAACCACTTGAAGAAGTTCCTCGGGAAGGGAAAGTTCAAGATGGTCCCTCTTTTGCAGATCCATCAGGCTCTTCAGCTCCAGGAGATGGTGTGACTCTATATTCAGGATGCTTACTTTCATGTGCCCATAGATCCCAAGCACAGGAAGTATCTGAGGTTCGCCATTGGTAATTCTCAATTTCATTTTCGGGTTCTGCTATTCGGGCTCACCTTCACCCGATGGTTTTCGCTAAGTTGATGGCAACAGTGGCAGCGAGTCTGAGGGGAGGGATTCAGATCTACTCCTACCTGGACGATTGGCTGATCAGGGCTCGTACTCCCTAATAAGCTCTGGAACATCTCAGCACCACCTGCCACGCACTGCACAAACTGTGCTTCTCTCTCAATTTCATGAAGTTCCCCATGATACCTTCCAAAAAGCTCCAGTTTATTGGAGCTGTCCCCGATGCTTCCTCTGGGAAAGCTTTGCCACCCAAGGTGAGGGCTCAGCATATTCAGCAGATGTTCATGAAGCTTCAGAAAGCCCGAAATCTACCGGCCTTCAATTTTCTGCGGTTGCTCAGTCTTATGGCATCCTGCATTTTCCTGGTGCCAGAGGTCCGTCTGAGGATGGGATCCCTTCATTTGGCCCTCAGATCCCAATGGTCACAGTTCTATGGCAGGATGGCAGACATCTTCGGGTGCTGAGTAAGGTCGCACAGGAGCTCCTGTGGTGGATCTTCAAGGAGAATGTGATGAAGGGAGAACCTTTTTGACAACCATGGTCGGACAGAACAGTAGTTATGGACATTTCCTTCACAGGTTGGGGAGCTCATGCAAACGATCTGACAATCAGCAGTCATTGGTCTCCATCGGAGTCAAGACCGCACATCGACATTTTAGAGCTGAGGACAATCAGACTGGCGCTGATGGCATTTCTTTCCTCTCTGCAGGGGAAGAATGCCCTGATAATGACGGACAACACAGTGGGCCTCATTACGACCCTGGCGCTAAGTGAAAAACGATGGCGGTAAATGGTTACTGCCATCGTTTTCCGCCAGGTCCGATCATGACCCGTGACCGTTAACTACGATGCCATTAGCGGCATCGTAGTTAACGCTGCCGCTAACTGCGCTAAGGGTGCGCACACGCGACCGGCCACACCGTACTTAGCGCCATGGCGGAAAGGTACGCAAATGCCGACCCAAGCGGACATGCACCTAACGCCATCACCCAGCCCATTAAGTACCTTACCGCCATGGTGCTAATTACGCCATCGCGAACCAACCGTAAAGGGCCATGTAAAGTGAATGCAGCTGCCACAGGTGCACAGAAACAGCACAGGTGAAGGCAATACAGACTCAGGAAGTACAAAAAGAGCACACCCCACCCCTTCCCACACCCAGTCACACTCCACAATGATACCAATACGACTAGCAATGTTGGGGCTGGAGGACCTGATAGCAATGCATGTGCTACAACAGCAACAACAACAACAGGCAGCACAGAGGAGATGCAGGAGGAGAAGGAGGGCAAGGCAGGCCCAGCAAGCCCCACCAGCACAGCCAGTGCCACCACGCAGGCAGCCCCCAATCCCACGCATCAGAGCCAATCCATTCAACCTCACTGCTGAGCAGATCCACACCCTGTACCGTTTGGACCGGGACACCATCAGCGCCATCGTAGACATGATACACAACGACATCGTCAGCATGATAGAAACTCCAACCGCCACCCCCCCCTACTGAAGGTAGTGTCTGTACTCCACTTCCTGGCCACAGGCACCTACCAGCACACAGTGGGGCACTTGCATGGCATTTCACAACCATTATTCTCACGAACACTCATCCAAGTGCTCGATGCCCTCCTCAAGCACACAGACGACCACATCTCATTACCACGGACTGCCCAGGACATTGCAAACACCAAAGTGGGTTTCCATGCACTAGCCGGCATACCCGGTTGCATTGGTGCCATCGACTGCACCCATGTGGAATTGGTGGTTCCACGTGCCATGGAGGTACCGTACCGCAACCGGAAACAGTTCCACTCAATCAACGTGCAAATGGTCTGTGACTCCAACAAGATCATCACACATTGTTGTGCCCGATTCCCCGGATCAACCCATGATTCTATGGTCCTGAGGAACTCCACAATACCACGCTACATGGAGCGACATGCAGGCCCAAGATCCTGGCTACTCGGTGAGTCCAATGTCATGGAAGTGGGCAGGTGAATGACATACTGATGCATACTCCACCTGGCTGATAGGGGGGGGGAATGATGCATACTCCACCTGGCTGAAAGGGGGGGGGAATGATGCATACTCCACCTGGCTGAAAGGGGGGGGATGATGCATACTCCACCTGGCTGAAAGGGGGGGGGATGATGCATACTCCACCTGGCTGAAAGTGGGGGGGGAATGATGCATACTCCACCTGGCTGATAGGGGGGGGGAATGATGCATACTCCACCTGGCTGTGAGTAACACAGAGAACGGAGACAGAGGATGGGCACTCACAATGCACTCAACCCCTCTGCATACATTGGGTGATGGCATGCAAAACAGGCCATGGGAGCCATGAGCATATACTGGTTGCATTGTGTGAATCAATTAGTGCATGTAGAAGTGAGCCGAAGTAACAGTTGGAGGCAAGCCATGGTGGCACATCATGTTCTTGATCAGACGACATGACTGACACATACATTCTCGCCTACATACAGGTGATGCAGGCTATCCCCTGAAGAGGTGGCTCCTTACACCAGTCCGGAACCCGCAGAACCAGCACGAGGAGGACTTCAACCGTGCACATACACATACTCGTGTGGTCATAGAGCAGACATTCGGCCTATTGAAGGCACGGTTCCGAAGCCTCAGCAGGTCTGGTGGGGCACTCCTGTACCACCATGAGAAGGTGGCAAAGATCGTCATGGCATGTGTCATGCTACACAATATGTGCGTCAGACGGAATGTGCCCCTGCCCCCTGACGCAGAACTGCAACCACCTGACGATGAGGATGAGGAGGGTGCAGATGGGGCGGCACCCCATGGAGGAGGCGACGCACAGGAGGGGCGTGCAATGCGCCAAAGTATCATCGACCACTGCTTCTAGCACACACGGCTGGTGTGAATCACATGGAGACTGCACTTGGGGCACTGTGTGTCTCTGGGACATGCACACTGTGGACTGTACACCAATAAAGCACACATATGTAATGAAAATGTCCACACATTTCATTTTGGGAAAGAAAAAAGTGTATTTAAACTATGAAACGTCGTGACACACCCCCTCCCCCCTCCCCCCTGCACACCCCAACACACCCCCTCCCCCCTGCACACCCCAACACACCCCCTCCCCCTGCACACCCCAACACACCCCCTCCCCCCTGCACACCCCAACACACCCCATGTAGGTGTCAACAGATGCCTGTGACAGTGGCCAGAGGCTGTTACAAGCCCCCTCTCCCGGCCCCCGGGGCACCCCTGGCTGTGGAGCGCAGGTTACATCCGGAACGTCGGACGGGGCTGCTCTGTGCAGAACTGGCAGTGGAGGATGTCCCTGCCTGCCCCCGTGCATGCACGTCCTGTAGGGTGTGGGTGAGCTCAGTGAGCGCACGACGCAAGCCGGCACGTTTAGCACAGATGTCCCTGGACATGGCCTGCATGGCATCCCTCAGGGTGGCAGTACTCTGCGCTACTTCGGCCCTTAGGGTCTCCGTGGCCTGTTCAATGGTTGCCCTAGCCCCCACACATTCCGTGGCATGCTCAGCCAGCATCGTGGACAGTTGTTGCTGCCGTTCTGTGATGTCCTCGAGGGACTGCTACCCCTGCTGGCCCATGGCCAGTGCTGGTGGTGTGATGGAGGGGCTGCTCCCCTCCTGTGGACTGAGGACTGGGCATGGGGTAGAAGGCCACTCCTCTACCTCTGTGTGCCCCTGTGTGTGATCCTCATGGGGGCTGGCGTCTGACAAATAGGGGGAATGTAGTAGGGCAGTGGGGCTTCTGACTTCGTGCTCCTCAATGTCTGAGTCTGAACATGCAGCTATTGCAGCTGTCTCACCCATGTTGCTGCTGGCCGCTGACCCGGTGCCTTCTGTGGCAGGCAATGTTGGTAGAGGTGGAGCAGCTGCTGCTGGCCTGCTGACTACAGGGGTGCTTGCCGGTGGGACGTCCGGTATGCTTGCAGTGGGTCCTGCTTGTTGTGGGGTTTGCCTCACTGCAGCTGAGGTTGAGGGTGCGGGGATGGTATTATTGGCCTTCTTGGCTCTCTTCGTCGCAGGGGTGTCCTGGTCCTCGGGGTGTGAATCTGTGCCTGTGGTGGAGCAAAGGAGGGAGGGCGTTATTGATGGGTCTGCGGACTTTGGAATGACAAGGATAGACATTATTCTGGTCAGTAGAAGAGGCAGATTTCAGGCAGGGCCATGCAGGTTGTCTCCTTTTAGTGTGGAATATGGATGCAGGTATGCGGGTGCCAGCAGTGTATAAAGGGTGGTGCTCGCATGTGGCTATGGGCAGTGTGGAAATGTGTTGCATTTACACTCTAGGGCAACCTTGTGCTACACATGAATGGACTGCAGTGACTATGGCATGTCTTGTTTGAGGCACCTACCTTCATCGCCTGATGTCGGAGCTCCCCTTTCCATCCCTCCGACGCCTTCAATGGCTTCCATGCCAATCGTGGTTGCACAAATCTCCTCCCATAGTTGGAGTTTTAGTGGGGATTCCGACCCTCCACCGGTACCCAGGGCAAGGTTGCGGTTCGCAGAGATGACGGCTCTGACCCGTATGCGAAGGTCGTCCCAGCGCTTCCTGCACTGCTGTGGGGTGCGGGGTACGGTCCCCACCGCGCTGACGCGCTCGGCCACCAGGGCCCAGATGGCCTTCTTTTTCCCTATCGCTGTCCTGGTCATTTCCGGGGAGAAAACGACAGCTGCGTTGTCTTGCAGGGTCTCTGCAAGCATGCAGAGTTCCTCCCGGCTGAATCTTTCCTGGCACTGGCGGTCACATGCCTTCTTAACAGCTTTAGGCATTTTTGTAAAGAAAATGTATATTTTTTAATTTGAAATTAGGACACAAAAATAGCCACTTGTTGGCTCCACACATGAGAAATATTTACAAAAATAAGTAAACACTTATAGATCAATCTGTAAATATAAACAAAATACATAGTTTTGTAGAAAAAGGGGAAAAGACTCAACAAAAGGGGAAAGGGATAAACTACGCCTTCCACTGGTAAGCGTGAGTGGCCACGTCCTCTGGTCACAGGTGCCTAGACACTAATAGCCAGGGCGAGGCTAAATTGGCATTTCGGTGGTATGTAGACAGATGGAGACCACCTTCTTCAGGTAATTCGATCTTTAAATTCAGCCCCTACAAAAGCAATCAAATGTAATCCCATCATATTGGGTCATCTCAAAAGCATTTTGAGGGTTGGTGTGAGGTATGGACATGAAAGGTGAATTGGAAGTACCAACCAATGGTAAGAGACACCAGGAAGCCACCCCTTTCGGCTGGCAGGCAGACCCCCGACAGCTCATTCATTTGTCCCATATACTAATATCCAAAGCCCAGAGACACTGTGCAAAAGTGATGGTGAATGCCCGAAGAAAAAAGTAAAATAGTAAATAACGGAATGCTATGTTAATCAAAAATAAAACATGAAAGTGGGCATAAGGATAGAGCTCCATGTGAGTGACAACACCCATATTTAGTGATTTGTGGAGAGTGGACCCCAGCAACCCTGTGAGGGTGAAACAAGTTCATACCTAAAGTATTGTTGAGGATGCCTCCTAGGCAGGTATTTCGAGGTCCAAACACTATGGCTGGAACACTAATTTGTGCTGCCGCCCCAATGGTTCACAGGCTCATCTATGATGGAATAAATAGTATGAAGAATTCAGAGACATGTGCTAACATCCGATTATAGGAGCATAAAGATCATAGTGAACAAACCCATTATTGCAGTGCGGTCGTGTGTGGCAGAGCGCCGTCAGAGTCCGGCACGAATTTAGACAGAGGACCAAACTGTCTCGAAATGCAACCGAGCCCACTGAATAAGCGATCTGTGCAGTTGCTATAAACACAAAAAAGACCTGCCATTATGTTCAGTCGGGTCACGCAGCAAGGACCGTGGGTAAGCAACAGACCGATCAGTGCTTACCTTTTAGTGAGCCTCCAGGGGAAAGATCACAATAATCCAAGTGTGTGTACCTGCTGGAGCCTCCGAGGCAAGTACAACATTTACACTTCCGGGGGCGTGTCTGGTTGCTGAAATTGGAGTGCATACAAAGAGGACTGAGATACTTACTCTTTCGCACATTCAATAGACTACGAAATGCACAGGGAATCGTAAGGGGTAACAGAATGGCCTAAATAAAGCCAGAAAGAGGAGATAAGGAAAAATTGAAGCTAATCGCCATATATATATATATATATATATATATCTGTTATTTACTTAATAAGAAAAAGATCTATACAGAATAGATAAAGACAAGTTACATAAACAGATGATGAGAGAGCAGTGCTTCATTTAAATTGCGTAATATATGTGCTACCAACAATAGGCACAACTGAGGTTATTTGACTGGTGAAAAACATCTATGTATAACTGAATAATTTGCTTTGTTTCAGCTATCAGTTGAATATGCACTGACAGCTTCGTAAATCAGAGTACAACTTAACTTTGTTCGGGAACACCCTTTGTTATATGTGCATGCTACTTATACTGGTGTTTGTTTGTTTGTTTATTCACTTATAATGCGCACCAGACCCGAGTGTATCCGGGCGCAGCAGTACAGAAAATGCGCAACTTAAAAGAGAAGAAATATAAAAGGCTGTTCGCGCATTGGTTTCCTGATGACCTCTCTAGATGCCTCTGATGAGGGGGCTATGGAAAGGTTAGTGGAGAATAAATCTGGCAAAAAGATAGATTTAAAAGACAGTAGACTGTAGGGAAATGTGTTTCTGATAATCTGCCATTAGAATGCGGCATCACCCCACCTACCAGGGGAGTGAGTTTGTTTGTCTAAAGTCACCCCTTAAGGTGGTCTCCCTCAAATAAAGGGGGACCTAGAATGTCTTCAAAGGGAGATTCTATCCACTCTATTGTTAACTTGCTCTCCCTCCTTCACATCTTGTTGCAAAGAACCACACCTCCAGCGGGCCGCACCGAACATCTGTTCTGAAAAAAGCAGCATAACGCAGTGAAAGAATTAGTAATATGGAAGCCTGGTACGCCAAGCCCGCTTACTTGCCCGCGCAGGCACCCTTCCCTGCGGAATGGTTCGGTGATTATGCAAGTGAGAGTCCACATTTCCCAGGTTCTGGACTTCAGGACAGACATTTCAAAGATATGAAGTCTGCAGAGACCACCTTCTATCAGTAGCAATATAACCAGTACAGCGAGTAATGAAGCGCCCTCTGATTTTGGGTGCAATCTGTTCTATTGTTTCAGTACTTTTCTGTTTTTTGTGAAACAAAGTAAACTTGTTTTGACTTTTTGTTGGTGTCTGAGGCCTTTTGAGCCTGAAATGTGACCTTGGGTAAAAACCTTGCAGGAAAAGTAACTTTTATAGATATTACTTCTGCTGGGAGAGTTCGTGAAATTCATTCCATGTGAACTGATGCAGCATTTAAAGTTTTCTGAAGATGTGTTCTTGTGGAACACCCAAGTTTTCTTTATCTGGTTGCTTTAGATGTTAGTCTTCATTGAAGTGTACCTGCTCAGCAGCCTTTCTCCGCGAAGCAGACTGATCCCCAAAGGTCATCACATCGTCCTCTTCCTTTAAGTGGTTGATAGAACCCTCTCTCTAATCTCACTTCATCTTTCTGAAAAATTACTCAAATCTTTTCCCTGCTACTGCAGCTCTACAGATAAGGGGCGTATCAGCCACTTTTACACCCTAATAATTGGAAAATACCCCCTAAAAATAAAAATAGAGAGTAAAAATGCTCCCAACAAGAAATAGGATAAAGTCATGTAGAATTGTGTGCACCTGCTTTCACCCCCACAACTCCATGGATATGTCTGGCCAATAGTGCACGCAGTACTACAGGAAGGAAACTACCATTTTAACTCCCTGATTGTAAGTAGTAAACATGAATCTTTTGATGTGCCTGAATAACTAGGTGCAAAGAAACAAATATTGCAAAAACATTGTTTTTCAGTTAAAACATGTTTTACATGCTTATAAAATACTCTTATTGGGAATTGGACTTCCATTTTTACTCCCTAAAAAAATAATTTCACTCCACGCGTTACAAAAATAGGGAGTAAAATACTCCCACTTCCAAATGTTATCTGGAGGCCTGGCTACTGGTCCCCATCACCTAACAGTCCTGACAATGCGTGAAATCGATAAATAACCATTTTGTGACAGCAGGCGAGTCTAGGGAAGATCCTCATGTCCCAGAACCTTTGCCACAGTTACGGAATCTAACTTTGAGGGGTTTCCCCTTTGGGGGCGATTGCACAGAATTGTTGTTAACATTGGATGCAGGTTTGAAAAGTTCTGCAAATGTTAATATACAGTTCTGTTTATTTTAAATGCTTTTATTTGATGCAATCCTCTTCTAGCAACAGTAAGTTTCAAAATGAATATTTGAATTGTAAAGCTTCTCCGTTGTCTTGAACCACAGACGGAAATGGGCGAAGACAAAAACCTGATCAAATCCCAGCGGCGGCAGGTGGAGAAGATGAAGGTGGAGTGTGACAAGCTGACGGAGCAGATGACCGGGATGGAGGAGGAAGATGCCAAGCTCAGGCGCAAGTGCCAGCTGCTGAAGCAGGAAGTGGAGGAGAAGGTAGGGCGCTTGCAGGTGATGTCACTTCCTCTTTAAGTGGCGGTTTCTCTCCAGAGAGATCCTGTGCAACACTTGACAGGAGGCTGTAAGGATCTGCTGCTTCTCTTTTTACACCTGCATCCCTCCTTACTTTTTTTAATGATCACTGCAGTTTGTCATTTTTACTTGTTTCTAATCCTTATAAGCTTTCAATAATGTTACACTGCTTTGTTAAATTAAAATGTATATCACGTATTCACTCTATTTTCATATTGTATAATGATCTTTTTTACTGTAGCTTTCATTATAGTTTTGTTTAAAAGGTTTTTTTTCTGGTATCACCCCATCACTGCGCATCCTAAAATACTGAATGCTTATAGCCTCATTTCGCCGCACATGTATGTGGGGGTGGTGGGTATGGAGGGGCTGTGTGGGTCTCCCGCCACATATATATGCAGTGAAATGGGTTCAAACAAATAACAGTTGACATTTTGGTGATGCGCAGTCATCACGTAGATCCTTTTTTCGGAGAATGTTTAAGTGCAGCATAAATTCTATTGCAGGGGGTCTGCAATGTGTGGTTCTCCTCCTTTTTGGAATGCAATTACCATGAACCCTTGCCATTGATTATGCTGGCTATGGATGATGGTGGTGGAGGGGTGGGGGTCTAGTCCAAAACATCTGCAGAGCCAAAGGGTGGAGGCCCCTTTCATGGAGACACCGTGGACTTCCATGGGAAACTGACATTGGCCACTTGTCCGGCTGTGAAGGTATGAGCGCGCAAAGTGGAAGGCAGACTGATTGAAAAGTTACATCCTGGCCCTGACCTCAGGTTATGACTCCATTCCTGCATCCTAATGTGAGATCATTCTAGCAACCTATCATCAGCCTGATACTGTTTCAGAAACATGGAGCCAGCCATGGGAACCCGATATGAACCTGCGGCCAGAGAGTTTCCCCAGTCCACTCTCCGATATGGGACAGACATCAACTGTGCCCCAGAGAAGGCCGCACTCTCTCCATGTAAATATACTGGGAATTGACTTTCACAATAATGAGGAAGGTATTATGTGCAGAAACTCAAATAAACAAATGGCTCGAATACAACTTTCAAACATCTCATCATGAGGAGAGATGGCTAATATTCTGCTGACGCTGGATTGTTGCCACACTGCCGTGAAGGCCTGTTAACCATTATCTGTGTAAAATGCATAATAAACTAATGTGTAATGGAGATAATGTATGTATTATTGAGCTGTATACCCCCACACTGCTGCTATTGACTTGGCCTCCTGCTCTCATTATAGAAGAGTATTTTTTCTGGTATTGCACACACTAAAAAGCTAATGGTTTTGTGGCATTTCAGTCAGTACAAGAGGCTTTACTGCTTGGCACCTGACATGGTTCCTACAGGAGAAGAGGGGTATACGAGAGGTCAACAGGGCCAAAAGTTGATTTCAACAGCTAGGTTTTTAGCAGATTCTTGAATTGTAACCACGATGGAGCCTGGCATATATTCGACTTTCTTTGTTTTTTTCGTCGAAGTCTGGTGCTTACTCCTCCATATGTCTTATTGCTCCAGCTTCTTGACGCCTCAGGGGGGGGCTGCTCCAGCTCACCTTTGTTTAGGCCCTTGGATATGTCTCAAGACACTATGGCAGACAACAGGAGGAAAAGCCTTGTCAAGGCCTGTTCCACCCATCATCTGAAGAATGTATATATTGAACATTTTCACAATGACTGCCTCTATTGTCTTTACCCGGACCACAAGATCAATGACCACTCCATTTGTCAGTCAATCTCCAACAAGACACTGCGCGACCGTCACAGAAGGTTAGTGGCTTATGTGAGGAACCTGATGGTGCCTCCCTAACCAGTCCCTGGGGATCTGCCATCAGGAGGCCAGGACACGGCCATCGCTATTGGATCCAGTTCCTGGGGGTGGACCAGTGAGGGAGGATCACCTGGATAGGGGTCCTCAGGAGGGTAAGTGGGTCTCCGATGGGCGAGATGTGGCATCCCCCTTCTTCCAACACCTTTTCCCCATCCTACCACATAGGATATTCCGAAACACTGCTCCCCCTTTCTTCACACAAACACTTTCGCACACCACGAAAGACAACACACTAATACCCGAGCCGCTTAGCTGACATCTCCCAATACATGGGTAAGGGAAAGTCAGGCAATTGACCAGAATCACACACACCTGGCAGCCCTTTCCCTTCCCCACAGGGATAAAAGGTGGAGCACAAGAGCACAATACGAGGAAGGCAGACAGCACGACGACTCAGCTATCCAAGTATGGCCGTTCAAGAGCAGGAGAATAGCCTCGAGCACCAAAGGGCCAACCAGGAGAGAAGCGACCTTGCCCTTTCTGACCCACACCCGCAAAGCCTCTACAGAAGGAAACATAAGACCGTAAGCAATAGCAAGAGTGTGTTGCAGCAAATGCCAACAGTACACGGAGCATGGCTACACTGATAAGCAGGACAGAGAGAGATGCCTGCTACTGTGGTACTGTCCTTAACTCCAGATACAAGTTAAGTCAAGTGGTTGATCACAGCCGGTGAGTCGAGGGGAGAACTGATACAAAACTGAACTGTGTTGAATGAAAGTCGCAAAGTGGCAAATTAAGAAAAGTACAAAGAACTGTGACCATTGAGGGAAAGCCAGCTGCAGAGGGGTCCAGCAACGTGTGGGTGCTCGTTAGAGAGACTCTGGTTAAGCCCGTATTTGTTGAACTACAGATAACAGAAGGCCCTAGGAGAGCTGCAAGGAAAAGATCAAAGTAGTCATACAGGGGTCTAGTAAAATCCTCTGTACAGTCGAATGTCTTTGGCCAGCAGAAGTTGAAAAGCTAAGGGAAGCGAGTACCGATTCGTAAGAAAGTAGAAGAAATTGAGTGTTTTATAAAGTTGGCAAGAGTGAACCCGATGGAGGGATGCCGATGGAAAGGGGTGAAGACTAAAGTCCCAGTGAACAGTGTGTTGACAAAGGTGAACCCGAGAGAGGGATGTCCACGCTAAACTTTTTAAAAGGAGATTAAGACTTGTGAATGCAAGGAAAGCCATTGTGAACCCGGCAGTGGGAGGCTGACGTTCAAGAGGGGTCTGAACCCGGAAGAGGGGGATCCAAGGGTGAAAAGCCATTACCCATCGTCCATCTGGAAAATAAACTTTTTGTTTGTTTATTTGATTACACCAGGTCCTCAAAGGCAAGAGCCTTTTAAGAGAAAAGAGACTTGACCATCAACGGCCCTGATAGCTGAAAACGGAACTGTTGTCTCGTGCTCGGAAAGCTCGAGAGTGTGCTGTGCTCAAGAGTCCCACTATCCTAACTTATCATTTGTGAATCCTTCTTTCTTTTCTTGTGAATCCTATCCCACACTCTTTGTATTTAGCTGTAAGGACTGGCAATAGGATTTTTAGTATAGGCCCTTTCATTTGACAGGACGCCACTAGGACTGCCTTATTTTTCATTTGATCGCTTTAGCTTGCTCCGATCTTATCTTTAAGGTTTTGATGAGGCGTTTTTACAACCTGCATACACCTGGTTGGACGATGGTGCTGGAGCCTTTGACTCGGCCTCCGTCCGTAGTCATGCTTTCCTCAGGCCAAGCAGACACCTGGAGCGTACTCCCTTTTCCAAGAGGTCGAGGTCCCACGCTGATTCTTCCCATGGGAAAAGGATAAAGAAGTGGCATACGACTCACACTAGGGCATCATCGGCTTAAAACCTTTTTATCTAAGAAGCGACCGTCCACGGCTTCTGCTGGTCCACAGTTGTATACTGCAAAGAAGCAGTTGTCAACTCCTGCTGCAACCCCATTGATGACCCCCTCGTTGATGGCTCGTAAACAGGACAGGTGTTCCGTTATGTTGACTACCCTATCCACTGTTCAATCAATTCTCATTTAGACAACCACCTTGTAGATGATTATGTCGACAGTGCAACAGCCTCCATATACGGCTGCTACTACCTGCTCCATGACCAGGGTGCATGCCGGTTTCTCAGACCCGACATTTGGTGACTGCGCTTTGTCATACTGCGGTCTACTTGTACACACCCACTCTTTGCGCTGACTCCTTATGTACTTCCTGCTGTTCCAAGTCCTTTGATCATTCCCAACAAGGACATATTGTAAGGGTTCTGAAGGTGTGTCTTCTGACGACTAATAGGTGGAGGTTACACCGTCTAACCTGCTGTTACTCCTTCGTTCATGATGCCCCCACATTAACTTCCTGCACCTTGTTGGCCATCTCCAAACCTGGCTCTGAGTCAACCAGAGCCTTGTGACCTCTCTATTGACATTTTTTCTATTCTGCAAACTCTATTTTCTGAGTTAGAATATAAGACTACCATCCCAGTCTCTTCCTCCTTGTCAAGTTCTTCCTGCTGGTCTATTACCTGCTCCTTGGCCTCCTACTGGATGCCCCTCACGCATCTACACACAGGTTCTTCCTCCTTCTGCAATCTCACAAATACTGAATCTGAGGATGACATCTCTGGTGTGTCTACTTGGAGGAACACCACTGACAAATTTGATAATGATGTACCAGGGGATGGTGAACCTGAAGACCCTCCTCTCAGGGTTCTCCGCCCTGATGAAACTGGCTCCTTTCACGCTCTCATGTCTAGGACTGCAAAGTTGTTTGACATGATACCGGAAGAACACAAGTTTTTTTTTTATCAGCGGAGAGAGCACATGAGAAAATCTGTGGCTGCCATACGCTTCCTCTAGGACATATGGGAAGGCGTTCTCTTGACCTTCCCAAGAAGACAGATGTAAGAATAAGTACAAAGCTCCTGAATCCTCTCTTAAGTGTCTGCGTACATAGCCCAGTCCGTATTCAGTTGTGTCGGCTGCGTCCCGAAAGAGCTCCACTAAACCATCCTCTCCATGCACAGTCTCACCTGTCAAGAAGAGAAAGCAACATAATTGCTGTGGCAATAATCATCTGCACGGCCGTAACCACCATTAAGATTGCCAATTCCATGGCTATCCTGTCCCGCTATGACAGGGAATTGTGTTATAAGATGGGCCCTATCCTGGACTATTTGCCAGATGGCAAAAAAGAAGCCTTTGCCCTTCTTTGTCAAGATGAGGCCACATCAGACCACATCTGTTGCTGTCGATATTGGAGACACTGGCTTCTGACAGATGGGCAATGGGGCGGTTTTACCCTGGCAGATACGGCTCAAAGCCAGTAATTTTCATCCCGAGTTCAGACCCAGATAGTTGACATGCCTTTTAGATGGTGAGGACATTATAGGAAAAAAGGTTGATGACCCTTCGGGCCATCAAAGCTGATACTGATACCATCCGTTCCCTGGGCACACACCATAATGGCATTGGTTCTTTTGCTCTGGCAAGGCATGTTTTTCTAGGACATCACGCGACTACAGGCCTTCCTAACGCCCACAATTGCACCGGTCCACTGCCTATGCTGCCTTGAACAGCTACAAGGGGAAGTCCCAAGCATGCAGAGGGAATAAACGCTGCTGCATGTCCTCGAACAACAGGTGCCAGTCCACCAAGCAGGCCTTACCAGGCTCTCACTCCTCCCCTCCACTTTCACACCCCAGTGGGAGGGTGACTCTCCAAGTTGGTCAAACAGTGGCGTTCCATCACCACGGACGAATGGGTGTTGTCTTTAAGCCACATGCTGGAATTCATTGGGCGCCCACCCACCGGTCTTCCCTTGTCAAAGGTCAAGAAACATTAGCTGTTGCTTCTGCACAAGCTACAGGCCCTCCTTTCCACAGGGGCTGTCAGACACATCCCGTTTCAACAGCAAGGCCAAGGTGTCCATGTGAGATACTTTCTCGTCAAAGAGAAATCATGTGGCATGAGACCCATTATCGATCTACTTCTTCACAACAAATTCCTGTGGTCTCAAACTTTCAGGATGATTAACCTCCGTTCATAGTCATTGCATCGACAGCCAAACCGTCGAATGCCATACCACTGGAAAAAAATGTATCGGGACAAAAAAAGCATTGAATGCATTTAAAACAAAAAAATGTTAATGGGGGGTTCCCTCAGCCCTCTTTTTTTAACCTTTAAAACCCATTTTTATTAAACTAAACACTTTACCATATCGATGCAATGACCACATATCATTAACCTCCAGCACATCCCAAGCCAACTACAGGAAGGAGATTTCCTGTTGTCTTTAGACCTAGATTTTCATATACCGATTCATTCATGCCACAGAAGGTACCTAAGGTTCACTGTCATGGGACAGCACTTCCAGTTCAAGGCTTTGCCCTTCGGCCTCTGCTGCACTCTGAGGGTTTTTAGCAAATTTCTCGCCCCACTTGTGCCTCACCTCTGTCGTTCGGGGATCCATGTCTACCCATACCTCGACGACTGGCTGGTCTGGGAAGAGTCTCTTCCTCTCCCTCTCTGACATACACAGTCCACGATACTGTGCCCATCATCGCTGGGGTTCTCGGTCAATTATGGAAAGTCCTGCTTGTCTCCTCAGTGTGCTCTGTTCCTGGGAGCTCATCTGGACATGCTGTCTTGCATTGCCACCCCATCGAAGGACAGAGTGAAGCCCCTCCTGCTCTTGCAGAAAACAGATGCGTCAGTAAACAACCTAAATCCCCTGCTGGGGATGATGCCATCCTGCATTCCGCTGATCCAGCACTGCAGGCGTTGGATTAGGGCTCTCCAATAATTTCTCGATGCACATTGGAAGCAGATCTACGGATCTTGGGAAGACAAGCTTCTTCTGACGCATCCCTTTCAGAACACACTGCACTGGTGGATGCTGTGTTCCAATCACCCCCAGGGAGTGCCCTTTCAACTGCTGGACCATCTTATTACGACTGATGCATCTCTGGAGGGCTCGTAAGCACACACAGCTCCTCTTCATGCCAGTAGTCTCTGGTCAGAAGAAGAAAGGGAGTTGCATATTAATGTTCTGGAATTGTGTGCCGTGTTCTGGATCCTCGAGTCCTTTCTTTCACAGCTTCACAGTCAGAAGGGTTCAGGGGAGTTCAGGTGTTCACCGACAACACAACCACCATGTTTCACATTCGCAAATAAGGCGGCACATGTTCCTCTGTTCTGTCGACCAAAGCTCACAACATGTTCCTCATTCCATTTCACAGACTAGGGATACACAACACAGTGGTGAATTACCTTAGCAGAGAACTGCGATCCTGCAACGAGTGGGAACTTGTTCAAAGCCAAGTTTACTACATCAACCTCGGGGCGGAATTCTGGATGTCGACCTCTTTGATACCAAGGTGAACAAGAAATGCGTGGTCTTTGCCTGTAGGTTCCATCAAACAGGCAGCCCAGGAGACTCCTTCATGTTCTCTTGGGGGGTGGGGGGGATGTTTCTTTACTAGTTTCCCCCCAATCCTTCTCAACTGTCGAGTACTTCGTGTTTTCAAACATCATCAGTGCAGGCTGATCTTGGTGGCCCTGACTTGGCCTAGGCAATTCTGGTTCTCTGACCTCCTTAGTCTCTCGTTGGCACTGCCCATCGGGCTGCCACTGCTCTTCAACCTTCTCTCGAGATAACGGAGTAGTGCTGCACCATTACCAGGCCTCCCTCAATCTGACGACCTGGCTCCTTCATTCTTAGTGTTTGGAATATATATCTATGCTTCTGAACTGTTGGGATGTTCCAGGGAACCGGCATCTTCTACGATTTCCTGCTACAAGAGCAAGTGGAAGTGTTTCTCCATTTGGTGTTCTGGTAGAGGCCTTGACCCCTTCTGCATGCAAGCTCAAGGCATCTTACCCTACCTTTTTGTCTTTGGCATGGCTGGTCTGGCTCATTCCTCCATCAAGGTGCACCTTGCTGCCATTTCCATTAGATTTACACACATCCATGGGTTGCCTTCTCTGTGGTCGCACAGGCTGGTTAAGAAATTCCTCAAGGGACTGTTCTGCTCCTTCCCTCCTGTATGAGCGTTACATTTTATTATCTCCAAACTCATTGGACCCCCTTTTGAGCATACGCACAAGCCCTCTCTGTTGTTCTTGTCCGCCCTGTTGGTTAACATCACCTCTGCGAGGCATGTAGGGGAGATCCAAGCTCTCTCGTGCAAAACTCCCTATTTGATTTTTCTTAAATCCAAAGTGGTTCTTCACACAAACCCGATTTTCATGCCCAAGAGTCCATCCTTGTTCACCTGTAACAAGCCTGTTATGTTGCCGGTCTTCTTTGGTTCCCCTTCTTGGGCTGCGGAAAGCTCATTGCATTCCTTAGATGTGTTGCGATCCCTTTAATGTCTGCTATGACAGCATTCCTCTCCAGTGTGCCCCTAGTGGATATTTGCAGGGCTGCCGCATGGAGATCACTGCACCTTCACATGGTTCTACAGTGTCTACAGGGATTCCACAAACAAGTCCAATGTCAGCCAATCATTGTGGCACAACCTGGTTGGGTGAGGTGAGTGTTTGAGTTAAGTGTCTCTTTCAGGTGAGCTTTAGCTCTGCCCTTGTGGTATTGTGTGTACTGCTTTATTATCTTTTCACAGGATGTGAATCTATGAAAGATCCAATGCTGGAGAAGGAGTGAGTTAATTACTTGTAACTCCTGTTCTCCAGCATTGGTATCTTTCATAGATTCACATGCAACCCTCCCGCCTTCTCCACTTTGGCTCTTCTTGGCTCATATTGCCACGTTTACGTGAGCTTGCCTTATTCTGAAGAGGGTCTCCAGGGGTGGAGCTAAGGGAGACCGGTCCATGGTCTGCGGGGCAATACGACCCAAAATTACTATAATAGAGCTCTGACGTGACAGAAGTTTCAACATTTAAATGTAAACTCCTTTAATGTTAGAGGATTCCCAGCCTGAGACAGGGAATATTCATACAGTATGTGACGCTATGAAAGATAACAATGCTAGAGAAGAGGAGTTATAGGTAAGTAACACACTTGTAGTGCTGCGCCTTCTTTTGAAGGCAGTCAGGCACTGTTCCATGGAGTGACAATGTTTACATGATCTGAGTAATCAAGTGTTTCAAATATGTGAGGGCCAATGTAGTGAATGATGGGGCAAGCTCGGAAAGCATCTTGGTCATTATTTTGGGGTATTATTGACATGTTCACGAGCAGTGAATTGTAGTCCTTTGGTACTAGCCTTTTGAACTTTTAAAATGTATGTAGCAGTGTCTGCTATTATGCGTGATTACCAGAGTGAAATGAATACTATAGGTAAAGATGTTAAACTAAAATGTATTCTAACACATTTTCTGTGAGATTGTCGTGCCTTGCGCTTGTTCATTTAGTGTCATTGTCAATCGGTTTCACTATTCCAAGATGGTGTTGTATATAAGTCTGCAAGCACTGTATTATTTGTGTCTCGCCACTCTTTTAGGAGTATGGATTCCCAATTCCAGCATGCTCAGTGTGTCTAAAGTATCTTTCTGTAGGTGCTCATTGGCTCCCATCTCAGCATGTAATGGGGTCTTTCTTAGGATGAAGTAGGAGGTCAGACTCCAAATTGGTCATGTCTTCTCAGATCTCGTGTTGTCGGGTCTCTTGGGTCGGGTCTGGTCTCTTGGGTGGGGGCTGGTCTCATTGGTGGAGTCTCTAGGGTAGGGGTATGCAACCTGCAGCGCTCCAGATGTTTTGGACTAAGACTCCCATGATCTGTCACCTTTGACTATACTGGCTAGGGCTGATGGCAGTTGTAGTCCAAAACATCTGAAAAGCCAAAGGTTCAGATCCCTGCCATAGGTTTCGAGATCCGGTGTCTGTTCAATCTATGGGGTCGGTTTTGGTTGATGGTCACCGGATTCTGGTTGATGGCATGTGGGGTCTGATCAAGTCTCTGTGATCCAAGCTGGTCTGTGGGCTAGGCTCTTTTGGATTTGGTCTCTGGGACCTGGCCTGTTTGTCAGTAGTTTGGTCTCTGCTCATCTGGATCTGGCCTCTTAGCTGTTCTTATAGTGTCTGGTCTAGTTTTGGTAGTTGTCATTCTGGGAATGTATCTCTTGGTGCTCTGTCTAATCTCTGGATTCTCTGTCTGGGTTCTGAGTTTGGTTTCTGGGTTCTGTTCGGATCTTGCATTTGGTTGGGTTTGTAGCATCTGTGTAAAGACGGCAGGGGGTATCTGTACCCCTGTCCTCCATATGGCAGAGTAGAAGCACAGAGCACCCCTGCCAAGATTCTCTATATGGTAGAATAGACCAGCAGCCAATGCTTAAACTCTCAGGTGATGCAGGCTGGTTCTTAAGTACAGAGTAGTCCCCAAGCCACTCACAAAGTAATGTCCACACACTGTTATGTGATAACACCGTTCTTTATATATAAATAAGGTTCAAGATGTATACATCAAATAATAGCACAAATCGTACTCTGGCAATTCTAATATGGCAAATATATACAACGTCTATGTGGTACCACACTAGCTATTGACTCCTTTAAAATGCATCAGCTGCTGACAGTTATAATGGCATACCAATCGTACAGTGATGAGTAACAGCATAGATCATAGGAAAGAATGCAAGTTAGTTTAAACAATGGCAGAATGGTTATTTTGCAACTAAGACACAGTTCTGAGTGAGGATTCCCCCACCCTGGCAACCTGTAATAAAGAGTATTATCAAGCCCAGTGCATTCATGTTTAAATAGTCTTGTTTCCTGGTTAAAATGTTAAACTACCCCAATGTACCTGAGTTAGAAGAATTCCTTCGTCAGTGTGTTGACCGATCCCTCGAGAGTGGACTCCCTTTAAAGCAGGAGCCACAGGGCATTGAGATTCTTTGAAGAAATACGAACACTGGCGTCGAGACAACAGCTTCAATCTTAGCGGTGTTCTTCGACGATCGGTCGAGGAAGTCCTGGGAAGATGAGGCATGCGGTGTACCTCAATGCAAAGTGTTCAGTGTTGCAAAGAACACTCAGTGAAGATTGAAGGCATGTATTGAACCTTCATATTGTAACTAAGCTTCAAATATTCTTGTAACTGCTGCGCCCAGCTACCTTGGGGTTTGGTGCGCATTACCAAATAAATAAACAAAACAAACAGAAGTGGGTGTCGGCGTAGATGATCGTGACTCGACCACGACTGGATTTCGGATCTTCACTTGTCGGCATCTTTGTGGACTTCGGGTGGCGAGAAACCCACTAGAGGACTTTCCTAGGTCGTCAATGACCTCGACTTTCGCTGGTGGGTCAACGCGGTCTACAGTGATGGCAAAGGAGCCCTTTGTTTAATGTTCTTAGGCAGGGTGGAGCTCTGTGGCTCTGGTCGTCAAGCAGCACAGCTTCAAGCTGTCCCCACTTCTGGGCAACACGCCTCGACTGGCTTCCAGCGATTATGAAAATCCCCTGAGCCCCGGTCGACGGCGATGGGCTTCGATGTCCTGCTGCTTTACTTCAAGATTCTCGGCCGACTCCTTCTCCGGTCGACAGCCTTTCGGGCCTGGCTTCCAGGGTACCTTGATGAAGATCAACTTTTGCACAATGTTCCCTCGTAGCTCGGAGAGAGGTCTGCTAGCCAGGTCCTCTCTTGGATTAGCCCTCGACAGACTCGACCCTTTTTAGATTGGGTTGAAGCAAAACAGCAGCAATTCTTCTTCTTCCAGCTGGGCTTCAAGGATAAGCAGCTTCACGTTTCAACTTCAGCTTCTGAACAAATTGGGAAGTGATATGTCCCCAGATATACACATCTGTCCCTCATTCACTCTGCTGAGCCGAGCTCAGTCAGCCATTCAGACAGAAGGGCATTCATGCAGGCAGGCAGCCAGGCAGGCTCACAGGCATTCAGGCCATCCACTTCCACCCAGACACCCATAACAAGGAATGTGGATTGGGGCAAGCAGCCAGCCTTTCAGCACGCCACACTGCATTCATCTCAGTTTCAGGCAGGGCTGTCTCATTCATTGCGTCATCCACACAGAAACCAGACACCCATAACATAGAATGCATATTGGTCACACACTCTATTCACACAGGTCCCACCCCAAGGGTGTACCCACAACATACAGTCACTGGGAAGGCTCCAGCCAGTCTGGCCTGGACTTCACCACAATGCCATATATGGTTCTTCCACTCAACAGCCTGTCAGGGAAGGGACTGAGCCAGGGCTTCCCAGGACTTTGGGAAACAAGGTAACACAATAGAAACCAAGAGGCCACAGGGGCCATCTTGCGTTCTATCAGGAATCCATTGATTCCTATGGCAGGGCCCGGGTATCCCAAAATAGAGGTTACTCTTAGCACCTGTCCAATTCAGCATGGGGCTGCCACCAGCCCATACCCTGCTCTATGGGCCACACACGGGTGCCCAAAAACATACACTAGGGGCACAGGGTTGTACCCCACCCATGGGTGCCATAATGGTATACCAAGGGTCTCTGTTCACCATAACCAAAAAGAGGGGGAGCTGCACTGCCAGGAGTCCCAACTGGACTCCTGTCCAGAAAACAACACAGAACACACATGATAAGGAGTACAGGACAGGGACATGGAGGACCCATCCCTCCAATGCATTTCCAGCATCACAAGCTGGTCTCCTGTTACGTAATGTCTAGTCTCTGAAGACTTGTCTTGTCTCTAGGTAGACTGGACTACTCTTTGATCTATGGCGGTGGTTTGTGGTCTGATCTCTGGGATCTTGTCGCCAATCTGGTCTCTGGTTACTAGGAACTGGTCTTTTTCTTGGAGCTGGGTCTCGTCTCTGGGGATTCTGGTCTCCTGGTCTCTAGAAGGGGTCTGATCTCTGGTCCGGGGCTTGTCTCTGGTGTCTGTTCAGGTCCTCTGTGAATATCTAGTCTGGGGTCTCGTATTTGAGGGTCTGGTGTCATATCTGGTCTGATGTTCAATCTGGGGGTCTTGTCTCTGTTATTTGATTGATGGTGACTGCTCTGGGTTCTGGTAATCTCTGGTCTCTGCTATATTTTGTCTAAATTAGTCTTCATGGTCCAAGTTGGTCTGTGGGGTCTGGTGTAGTCTTCAGGGGTCTGCTCTCTGCTCATCTAGGGCCTGGCCACTGGTTGTCTGGCCTCTGGTCTAGTTTTGGGATCTTGTCTGCCCTGTGGTCTTCTGGGGATCTGATCTCATCTTTTGGAACCTTGTCTTCCGGGTTCTGGTCTTCTGGGGTCTGGTCTTGTCTGGTCACTTGTGTCGATTGTGGTCTTGTCTCATAGGTGGGATCTGGTCTCCTGGGCAGTGTCTGGTCTAGTCCCTAGGATCCAGTCTCTCAGGGCTGCTCCGGTCTCTGGGATGTGGGTTTTGGTTGATGGGTTTTTGTTGCTAACATGTGGGGTCTGATCTGGTCTCTGTAGTCAGAGCTGGTTTGTGGGATCTGCTCTCTACAACCTGGTCTGGTTAGATTGATTGATTTGCTAAGGTCTAGACTGTTCTCTGGCAGGGTTTGGTCTTTGGAGCAATGTCTGGTCTTTGGAGGGGTCTGATCTCTGGTTTGGGGCTTGTCTATGGGGTCTGGTCGTACCCTCTGTTAAGACCTAGTATGGGGTCTCGTATCTGTTCACTTGCATCTGGTCTGCTCATCTGTCCCTCATGTCTGGGAACTACTCTGGTCTGCTCTCTATTGTCTGGTCTGTCATCTAGGAGCTGGTTCTGCCTCTGGGGTCGCTCTGGTCTGTTCTCTAGGGTGCGGTCTGGGATATATTTGGGGTGTCTGGACTGGGATGTAATGTGGTGTCTTTTTTTGGAATCTTTTTACCTGAAATCTGTTCTTTGGTCATCTGGCGGTGTGGGGCCTGGTTACCGAGGTTCTGTCTCAGTGGTCTGGACTATGCTTTCTGGGGTCCCTGGTGTTTAGTCTGGTTATCTGGCATCTTGGTGTCGGGACTGCGTTTTGGCCATCTGCAGGGGTTCTGGTCTCTGAGGTCCAGTACCTAGTCATCTGGTAGGGTGGGGTCTGGTCCCTGAATATCAGGGGGGGGGGAATCTAATCCATGATCACCTGGGGGTGGTGTTCTGGTGTCTGATCACTGGGGGGTCTAGCCTTTGGGCATCTGGGAGTCTGGTCTCTGGGCATCTGATGTCTTATCTTGGGAATCTGGTATGGTCTCTGGGTGGGGGGGTCTGTCCTGCTCTGATCTGTGGGGTGATGCCCTCTGTTGTACGATCCATTCTCTGGAACCTGGCCTCTTCTGGATTTGGTCTGTTCTCTGGGGCCTAGTTCAGTACCTAGGATCTTGTATGGTTATCGTGGCTCTGGTCTTTAGTCTCTGGGGTCTGGTCTTCGGAGAGTGGTGTTGACATCTGGGTGTCTGATGTTTGGACGTTTGGGCATCTCGTCTCTGGTCTTGGGTCTGGTCATCTAGTGTCCAGCTGCTCATCTAAGGTCTGGTCTCAATGTTCTGGGTCTTTCTGGGGTCTGGCTGGGTCTCTTGGTCAAGTCTGTCTGTAGAGTCTTGTCTTTGAGTTCTGGATTTTATCTCGGAAGTCTGGTCTGGTCTTTGAAGTTTGTAATCTGGGGATCTGCCAGCTGTTTGATGGCTGATCTCTAGGTTGTGGTCTGTTCTGTGGGACCTGGTCTCTTCTCCTGGATTTGGTCTGTGCTCTAGGGTCTGGCTTGTTCTGCTCTGGTCTTTAGTTTCTACAGTATTTTCTGGTCTCTTGGTCTGGCCTTTAGTCTTGGTTTTGTGCCTGGTGTCTGTTTTGATTATCTGTCAAGGTGTAGTCTGGGATCTCATCTCCGAGTTTCTGGCAACTGGCATCTGGTCTGGTCATCTGGGGGGGTTTACTCTTGGGGACTGGTTATCTGGAGTCTGGCCTCTCATTGTCGGTGTCTGGTCTGGGTTCCAATGAATCGGCTCTGAGCTGAGGCCTAGTCTCTTGTCGCTAGTATCTGGTATGATCTCTTAGGTCTGACCTCTGGGGTCTAATGGGGTCACTGGTCGGGGGCGGGTCTCTCTACTTTGATCCATGAGATTTGGGTTCTGGGGTGCAGTCTCTGATCTCTGGGTTTCAGTATCTGAGATCTGGTGCTCGATCTCTAGGGTATAGTCATGTCTCTGGTCTTTAGAGTATGGTCTGAGATCAGACCTGGTGTCTGATCTGGGATCTTTTCATCTGATGTCTGATTTTTTTGGCCCTCTGGGGCCTAGTTACTGAGGTCTTTCCTTTTGGTCTGGACTCCCTTCTCTGGGGTCTTATGTTTAGAGTTTAGTTTTGTCTCTAGCCTTGTTCATGTGGTCTGGTCATAGGAGGTTGGTTGTCTGTGTGCCCAGTCTGGTCATCTGGGGGGGTTTAGTCTGGTTGTTTTCTTTGTGGTCATATGGGGTCTGCCCGCGTCATGTGGAGTCTGGCCTGGTCACTGATGGTCAGGTCATCTGCGGTCTGGCCTGGTCAGTGGCGGAGGCGAAGTCTGTTCGCTAGTCTGGCACCTACTGTCTGGGCTCTGGACATGTTGAATGCCTGTTAACTAGTTTGTGGTCTCTGGGGTCTGCTCTCTGGTCTGGTGATCTAGGAGTTTGGTCCCTGGTCATCTGGGAGTCTGGACTCAAGTCTTGGTTTCTGGTCTGGTTGTCTGGTCATCTGGGTTCGGGGGTCTAGTCTGGGGACCTGCTGACTTGGTTCTAGCCATGTAATGTCTATTACGTGGTTTGTGGTGACTCTGCTCTGGTCTCCAATCTGTTCTCTGGTCTGGTTTCTGTGGTCTTGTCTCTCCTCATGGGCTGTGATTTCTGGGGGTCTGGTCATCTGCTGAAATGAGGTCTGAGAGTCTGGACTTTGAGGCTGTGGTGTGGTCTCTGATCTAGTGTGATCCAGGGGGAGGGGGCGGGAGGGTCTCGGGTCTGTGTAAAGGAACCCTGCCGTCTACTCTGGAGATGCAGGCATTTTGCGCGCTTGCTCTTGCCATTGCGGCGCATTGTGCAGATGCAATGCACACACTCCCCGCTAGAAGGCGCAGCTGCACCGAGCATCCCGCCTCGTCGATGTTGTTCTCCGCAGCTGGGAGATGAGATCCCGGCACTTGTTCTTTGCACCCCGTGGCTGGCGCCCTCCTTTAGAACCCGCCTTCTAATCCCCGAACACGTTCTAGTTCAAGTGACAATGAGCTGCAGCACGTGTACCCCTGCACGTCTTGGAGATGCCGTCCACTGTGACTGAAGGAGGGTCGCTGATCGTCCCTCGGCGCGGCCACTGCTCTTCTCCGGCCCCAGGCCACCCGCCGGTGACTGGGAGAGGCAGCGTGGGCGATCCGCTGAGCCTGAACGTGGCTGTCTGGCAGGCGTTTTTGGCGGGCTTTTTTTGGCGGGCAGAGGAATTCATGGGGACCGTGTTCGCGCTGTACAAAATATTCGGCAAAGAAATTGGTGTATTCAAGAACGACCCCTAGCTTAAACAATACATTCCGTGCACCATTGCTGCACCAGAAACTGGGCTAGCAGCGAGGTGCAAAAAGGCTTTGAAAATGTTTTTTTGCACACGTTCAATCTTGACCTACTGAGAATTGTACTGTTGCAAAGTTTCTGTATGACCACCTGAGGCGCTTGTACCTCTCAACTTACCCGCTTTGACCTGCCGTTCAATTGGCTTGCTCACCCACACGCCCATATTTTTCAGTGGGCTCCCATCCGTCATTAACCAAATCTGATGTGTTCACCCGCCCTGTGAGGATGAGCATACTTGCCAACCCTACCGATTTAGGCGGTAGGATAGCGCTTTTTAAGCAGTCCTACCGCCTACCGATTTTTTTACACCAAATACCGATTTTTTTGGTTAAAAAAAAATATATATATATATTTTTTTTTTTGGCATTTTTTTTTTTTTACCCACGCCAGCTCGGGGGAGTCTTTCAAGGGCTCCCCCGAGCTGGCGTACCGGGAGAATGCCCGGCATGCAGGCTTTTAATGTCAAAGGCTCCCACGGCGGTGGGCTAAAGCGCCCCTCCGCCGCGAGTGCCTTTGGCAAAAGGCGCCATTAGTCCCCCACCACGCTAGCTTGGGGGAGTCTTTCAAGGATTTCCCCGAGCTGGCATAGCGGGAGAAGGCGTGGCATGCAGGCTGTTAATGTCAAAGGCACCCACGGCGGTGGGCTAAAAGCGCCCCTCCGCCGCGGGTGCCTTTGGCAAAAAGCGCCATTAGCCCCCCACCACGCTAGCTTGGGGGAGTCTTTCAAGGACTTCCCCGAGCTGGCATAGCGGGAGAAGGCGTGGCATGCAGGCTGTTAATGTCAAAGGCACCCACGGCGGTGGGCTAAAAGCGCCCCTCCGCCGCGGGTGCCTTTGGCAAAAAGCGCCATTAGCCCCCCACCACGCCAACTCGGGGGAGTCTTTCAAGGACTTCCCCGAGCTGGCGTAGCGGGAGAAGGCGCGGCATGCAGGCTGTTAATGTCAAAGGCACCCACGACGGTGGGCTAAAAGCACCCCTCCGCCGCGGGTGCCTTTGGCAAAAGGCGCCATTAGCCCCCCACCACGCCAACTCGGGGGAGTCTTTCAAGGACTTCCCCGAGCTGGCGTAGCGGGAGAAGGTGCGGCATGCAGGCTGTTAATGTTAAAGGCACCCACGGCGGTGGGCTAAAAGCGCCCCTCTGCCGCACCGCGGGTGCCTTTTGGCCAAAGGCGCCATTAGCCCCCCACCACGCCAGCTCGGGGGAGTCTTTCAAGGACTTCCCCGAGCTGGCGTAGCGGGAGAAGGCGCAGCATGCAGGCCTTTGATGTAAAAGGCGCCCACGGCGGTGGGCTAAGGACGCCCCTCCGCCGCGAGTGCCTTTCACAAAAGGCGCCATTAGCCCCCCACCACGTCAACTCCGGTGAGTCTTTCAAGTGCTCCCCCGAGCTGGCGTGATGGCAGAAGGCGTGGCAGGCGCCTCATTGTCATTGAATGCACCTGCGGCGGCGGGATCATTCAATGACAATGGACTGCTGACGCGCCCTATTCCTATCATTACCTCCTCGCCTGACTATTTTTGAAACTTTAAGATTCCTACAGATTTTTGGTCACAGAATGTTGGCATGTATGGATGAGTGCCATGGTAGAGTCCAGAGAACCAGAAACTGGGCGTCGCAGCTTAGCAGCCATAACCCACAGCAGCCTTTCATCTGTCAAGAACATAAACAAAACACTTACTGCTGCCTCCCAACAACCAACATACCTTGTCCCACCCTCTCCCCCAACCCTCCCCCGTCTAGAAACCGGCGCCTGTAAGTGGAGTTCCAAAGAGACTGCGCCCCTTCTTGTAAAAGCCTTGCGTGAACCAGCGGGATACGGCCCACACAATGACCCCTACCCCGGTGCTTCCGGAACATTCTTTTATATGCCCACTCCATTCACATTTTTATCCTGAGTGGCAGAGGGGGAGATGCAGGCTGACGGTGGTGGGTGTCCCCACGTTGGATGCCCCTCACCAAGGCCTCCTGGTTTAGTTGGGGCGAGCACCGCTATTGCTTTCCTCCTAAGAGTGACACTGAAGTCTTGCCAAAGTCAAACTTCTGATGGATCATTGGCTGCAAGATGCAGAGCTGCCGCCTGACTTTTCACTCTCTGGTCTTACCCGCAAGAAATGCCAACCAGGCAAGTAGGCAAAGACTCATGAAGACCTGCTAGAAGGCCAGGCTGGAAACACTACCATCAGTGTGCCTGATAGATGCTACAGTGACCCCCATACTACCTGCCAGAAGGCCAGGCTGGAAACACTACTATCAGTGTGCCTGATAGATGCTACAGTGACCCCCCATACTACCTGCCAGAAGGTCAGGCTGGAAACACTACTATCAGTGTGCCTGATAGATGCTACAGTGACCCCCATACTACCTGCCAGAAGGTCAGGCTGGAAACACTACTATCAGTGTGCCTGATAGATGCTACAGTGACCCCAAAACTACCTGCTACAAGGTCAGGCTGGAAACACTACTATCAGTGTGCCTGATAGATGCTCCAGTGTCCCACCCCCCCCCCATACTACCTGCTTGAAGGTCAAGCTGGAAACACTACTATCAGTGTGCTTGATAGATGCTACAGTGACCCCCTACTACCTGCTAGAAGGTCAAGCTGGAAACACTACTATCAGTGTGCTTGATAGATGCTACAGTGACCCCCATGCTACCTGCTAGAAGGTCAAGCTGGAAACACTACTATCAGTGTGCTTGAAAGATGCTACAGTGACCCCCATACTACCTGCTAGAAGGTCAAGCTGGAAACACTACTATCAGTGTGCTTGAAAGATGCTACAGTGACCCCCATACTACCTGCTAGAAGGTCAAGCTGGAAACACTACAATCAGTGTGCTTGATAGATGCTACAGTGATCCCCCCTACTATCTGCTAGGTCAGGCTGGAAACACTACTATCAATGTCCCTGATAGATGCTACAGTGACCCCCATGCTACCTGCTAGGTCAGGCTGAACACGCTACTATCAGTGCGCCTGATAGATGCTCCAGTGACCACCCACCATACTACCTGCCAGAAGGTCAGGCTGGAAACACTACTATCAGTGTGCCTGATAGATGCTCCAGTGACCTCCACACCATACTACCTGCCAGAAGGTCAGGCTGGAAACACTACTATCAATGTGCCTGATGGATGCTCCAGTGACCCCCCCACCCCCCATACTACCTGCTAGAAGGTCAGGCTGGAAACACTACTATCAGTGTGCTTGATAGATGCTACAGTGACCCCCCTACTACCTGCTAGACGGTCCGGCTGGAAACACTACTATCAGTGTGCTTGATAGATGCTACAGTGACCTGAACCCCCCACCCCCTACTACCTGCTAGAAGGTCAGGCTGAAAACACTACTATCAGTGTGCCTGAGATGCTACAGTGAGCCAGTCCCCCATTCTAGCTTACAATGCAGTCTGTTTTTTTAATTGCCTACTGTAAGTAAGGGCAGCTAGTGTTCCTGAATAGACTGGTAGGGCTTTGGGGTGTTCTGCCCTTGATTTTTTTTTAAATAATTGATTGAACCCTGTTCTGGAGGAAACCCCATGAGCTGATCAGGACAGCGAGGGCTGTCCCAACATTCTATGGCCATGCTCCCCCGAGGCTTGTTCGATAAGGTGCAGCTTTGCCCAGCAAAACACATTCTCAGTCCTCCTGTTAGCCCAGTTCTGCCACATGCCACTCTCCCTGCACCACATTTCTTCAGTGGGAAAGTGTGCGCCATTGCGCTCTCAACGCCTAGTTCTGCCCCAGTTTGCTCTCCAGGGTCGTGTTCTGCTCTCGTTTGCCCCCCCCCCCCAACCCCACCCCAGTGCACAGTTTGGCCGCAATGTGCTATTCTGCTCTAATTTGCTGCTCAGTACTTGGTTCTTCTCCAATACGCCCCACTTCCAAGTTCTGTCCTGTTTTGCACTTTAGTGACACATTCTGCAATGTTCTTCTCTGTGTCCAGTTCTGCCCCTCTTTTTCCCACAGCATGGCAAGTTTTGCCCCGATGTTTCCCACAGCATGGCAAGTTTTGCCCCGATGTTTCCCACATTGTGGATTTTTGCACCCTTTGCCCGACAGTGATGACTTATATCTGAGTTAAATCCCCAGTCTCTAAATTGTGCCCGGTTTGGCCTTTAATGCATAGTTGAGCCTATTTGCCCCTAAGTGCCAAGCTCTACCCCGGTTTGTACCTCAGGGTCATTTCTTGCTCCTTTTGTCCTGCGTACATAATTCTACCCCCATTTGCCCATCAGTGACTAGCCATCTCACGATTTACCCATCAAAGTCCAGTAGTTCTGCTCCCATTTGACCCCCCAAAGTAGAGTTCTATCACTCATTTGCCCATAAACGGAATTCTCGTGCCCCGATGTGCTGATTGCTAGTGGGTTATGCCCCAGTTTACATATGGGTTTCAATTTACAGTTTGCTACAGAGTCTTTCCACCCAACTCTATTTTGAGAGTAAGTACAAAGTGTTGTCCCAATTTGCATCTAAGTGCTGAGTGAAACCCACGTGTCACTCGCATTGCCCACCTGGCAGCCCTCTGACACTAGACACTGCCAAGCACATCGTCATCCAAGCACACACGAACATGCACACATGGGATGAACACATTGGAAACACATGAAGCCTTGACTTCCTGAGCAGTCCCTCAGTTATGCTCCTGCTGGTCCAGGCCTTAGCTGAGAAACATTTCTCCATTTTCGCAAATCAATCAAAACATGGCTTTTTCAACCGCATCATACCATGGACTAATCCAATGGAAGCACAGAATGTGACTCGCAGTACTGTGCTACTGTTAGAAGATCACGGCTCAAACTCTGGCTACCTAAACCTTGTACAGTGCTCTGCTGCTCTCGAGTTAGGCCTGCGCTTTAAACAGTACAATAAGGTAAGATTTCAGCTTGCACAAAAGTGGCCGGAGAAGAAATGGAAGCATCACAAGACCTCGCACTCCCCCTGCAAACAATCTGGTCGCCATTCTTCTTCCTTTTTCACCACACAGAAGAGTAGCCACTCCTGTTTCAGGTATGTTGAAGATTCTCTGGGCGAATCACCATCTTTTAAAGGTATCGTTCCCCACTTGCTCTTCTAAGCGCGAACAATGGGAGGAATTCAAACAGCAGATAATATACGTTTTTTGGCAAGTTCAGATGACTTTGGTGTTGGTGATGGAACAAGGGCTGCTCTTGGACAATTGACGGCACCGCTTTGGACTACAGCTGGCTCAGGTTCCGCACCCATGCTCTATTCGGCTTTCCTTCAAAGCCACGACGCGCTTAACCGCTTGGTGAAGTAGCCCTGGTGCCAGCTTCCTTAGCTTTGGCCTCGGGCCGAGTTTACCCTGGCTTTGAGGACCCATTCTTTTTCCACTAATATGGGGTAAACCATGGATGATTAAGGTGGTCCTATCCATTATGCTAGAACCCTAGGATTCAGGAAAAGTGGAGGATTACTCTGTGGAATTCTATAAGCAAGAGGGTGTCCATACCGATCTGGCTTCCTATCTTCGGGATGTCAGTGGTCTGGACACTTTCCGTGAGGTGAACTTTATGCAGACCTCCAAATGTGGCGATCTGCTTGATTCCTTCCTGTTTACTATTGCAAACGTCATTGATGTTCGGGCCCTGTTGGCTCTAGCAAACTGTCCAGTTTTAGCCCTTTAATATGGCAGTAGTTGCCTCATTGTTAAATTTGTGGTGGAAGTGGCCTCCACACCGACTGCGGACTGTGCCCGTCCCAAAAAGCATCATCTAGGTCCCATGAACCCAGTGTTCATGTCCAGACACCCCACTCTGGTGGTTAAGGCCTTTACAGTGGGCTCCAAGTCGGTCACGTTTCTTACCTTGCCCCCTGAAAGGGAAAAATACAAGTTGGTTTTGGTCAAAAGATGTTTGCATTTCGGAGCCTGACCTTGAGGCCTATAAACGCTACCTGTACCCTGGCTCACCACATCCGCTGTTTGCCAAATGCGATCTATGAGGCAGCAGAGAGTCTCCCCTTGCTCTAATTGAAGGACGGGTTTCACTTTCCTTGTTAGTGATGGGAAGAAGGCTACATGTTCAGCAGACTGTGTGATGAGAGCAGCGGGTCTGAGCTCTGTCATCTGATGGCGACCATGGATGCAAATATATGGTTTTCCGTTGATGTCGCGGCTAAACTCCTGACTGTGACCCTTGGGGTGGCTGTCTGCGGGAGTACCACATGGGGGAGGACCAACTCCTTGGAAGTAGAGTAAGAACGTTAGACCAGAATACTTCTTTGTGTGGATTCCTTGATGACAGAAATGTGTCTTCTTATTCCATGGCATATTGTGGCGTACATAAGAAACCCCCATTACTTATTGGTCACTGACCATTTATTAATTTCTCTCCCTTTTTCATGAGATGAGATGAGAGAGAGGGATAAAAGAGTTAATATCATTGGAAGCGAGACATCAACTCCACCTTCTAGTCAGAGGAGAATGTTCACAAGTCTTGGGACTTATGTCTGTCCCCCCCCCTTGTGTAATGCTAAAACACCAAATACAGGGACCTATGGACATTTCCCTCCCAATGTTAACCCGAAGACAATAAATACCAAAACTGGTATGCATTCCTCTCCCTTTTGCAAACCAGAACAACAAACACACAGACCTGTGTACTCCCCTCCCCTTTTTACAATACTGAGACGAGGAAGAAGAGTGAAATAATGAAGATTACCAAGAGCGGCAAACCAACGCTGCGGTCTAATTATTGGAAGTTAGGTGCCGGGACATTCAAAAGCCGAACACATGAACAACATGGTAGATCAGAGTGTTCTAATGCTGGTTGAGACATTGGAGGAAGCGATGCAAGGAAACAGGAGAAGACAGCGCCTAGAGAGGTCAGATTGAAAGGTGATCACTGTGTCGCCAGGAGGAGCAGCAGGAACTGCTAAGCAAAGGAAAACATGAGGCAAACACTGAGAGACCGATTGGACATGCTTCCAGACAGCAGACAGACGGCCACGTAACTGGAGAAACGCGAGGGACGCCGAAGCTGCTAAAGACAACCGATAAGCCCAGAGAAGGAGAATGGTTTTTCCCGGGTGATTCAGGCTGAATGCCGTGTACCGCTAGTAGAGAAGCCAGTACAGGGCAATTGGGACATTAAGTTTAACTGAAGGAGGGTCGATGATCCAAGGTATAAGAAGTATAATTTCTTGAATACAAGACCATGCAAATGCAAATAGAGAGAGGAAATCTGGCACTTGCATGCAAATATTGATTGGACTGAAAAGGGTCTGGCAAGAGAGTAAACCTGGCCCTCTGCAAGTCTGGGACCCGCATTTAAGTAAAGCTGCAAAAGTCCTGGCAGGAGAGTAAACCAGGAACTGGAGAACCGGAGCAGAGGATCCCCTCCCCCCTTTTTGTATTGATATTGTGGAAAGCTGAAAGAGCTAGGGAAGAGATACTTCTTCCGTGTTTTTTTTAGTGAATCATAAGGGAAGAGGCATGCCCCTTTTTTCTGTAGCAAGATAATTGAAAACCAATGAAGGAACTGTGAAGTATACCCATAAGTGAAATTGTGAATATGTGTGTGAATAGAGAGAATAACCTTGAATCTGGCAGTATAGATAAAGGATATTGTGAATACTTAGAAGACCACAGCAAGAATATAATCCATGTTGAGCAACCTTTATTCAACAAAAAGTCATCAGGTCCAACACATCAAACTACACAATATTACAATAAAAAACATAAAAAAATGAGACCTTCTATATCTCACTTTAGTACATAAGAAGCAGTTTTAGCAAAACTTTAAAGTCAAATAATAACAAGTGCTAGGAGAGCTATGCTTGCAGCCTAGGACACTTAGTTATTTCAGAATAATAATACAGAATTATAATTTGAATGAAGACAACCCCGAGGGGAAAAGTCATCCTTGTTGGGATTGTGACATTGTGAATATTAAAGTAGTGTGTGAATGTTGATAAACGCAAGGGGAAAAGCCATCCACCTTGGGATTGTGGAACATTAGAGGTTGATGTCTTTTTGAATCAACGAGAGAAATCCTAGCGGAAAGGAAGATCCCCTTTTCCAATGGAACTTTATACCTTTTTCTTTTCTTTACTGTGAAAGACTTTATTTTTAGTACTTTGAGAAAGAGCTGTTGGCGAACAGCTCAAAGACTTTTCCTTGTCACGTTCTATTGAGTTTAGTGTGTGAGGGTCAGATTATAATTTTTGGACACAGGATGGCGAACGCTTTTGATTTAGACATCCTGACACAGACATTCATTTATTTTGTTGTGGTAGCAAAACCCCTCCTAGTCAGGGCCAATTAGAATTGCCCCAACCCCTTCTTTTGTCTTGACAATAACAGCCTTGTTTGAACTTAAAACAGTGGTGAGAGTCTTACTCTTGATCCCTCACAGTACTGTGAAAAATCCCTAGATGTCGTCAATTCTCCGCAAGGGTGAGCCCCGTCCCATGAGGTCAGTGTGGAGAGGCCTCTACTCGATAGTCCCCCTGGGGTTGGTGCACAGCGGGAGGATCTCATGGGGAGAGATTCCGCCTCTGGGGAGAAGGACAACCATCTAGGGACATCCCTCACCCAACACTCTATACATCCCCCTACTCCATTCACCACACTTCCACATCACACACCTACATGTATATTTATAAGACTGAAATACCAGCATTTACTGAGACGAGGAAGAGTAAAGTTGATCTAAAAAGACTTCCTTGAAATGTACTGGGATGAGTAGGAGGTGCCGAGCATTGAAGAGCCCTTGGAAGAATGTGAATGAGCATTCTAGTTGTCAGTGGTCCTCCTGCATAAAGACAAAGAAAAGACTTACCCAGTTGTCAATCCCTCCCTGGAGGACCCGAGAATGTGTCAGCGGTCCTTTGTTGGAAGAAAAGACGGTTGACCGGATGCGGGCTGAGAATGAGAGGCATCCATACATGGTCCTACGGTGTTGTACCGGGCGAGAAGCCGGCTAATTTACAAATAGCATGGGGTAGTGTTCATGAAAAAGAAAGAAGTGTTCACAAAACTATTTGTCAGGATGATCTGGCCGTTGGCCTCCCTTCCACATGTTTTAAGCCAGGGTAAGGTGGTTCCTTCAATCAAAGCTTCTTCGACACAAGGCTACAGCATTAGGGATATTTCCAGCATCAGGGATCTCTGTGCCCAAGTCTCTTTTCTCATCAAAGTCTCTTGATTCAGAGGGCCTGATGTATAAAAATAAGATCGTTATTTTCTTCTTACAAGTATTCAACACGGGTACTTCACCCTGGATTCCCCCTCAGTCGAGCTCAGATACTACTGTTTACAAAGTTCAGAGAATATTATTTTTCGCGGGTGACTCAGGGTTCACCCTGGATCCCCCTCAGCCGGGCTCAGATCCTTACTCTTTTCAATTAGTCTTCTTCAGCTGGGATCGGATCAATTGTAGGCCACCCTCGTTTATCGAAGACTTTTGAATGTGCACAGGATTTAGCTTGACCTGTTGCAGGACCCCTTTGATACAAAATATCTTTTACAATACAGTTGCCATTCGGTTGGATACCTAACAGAGACCTTCGAGTGAGCACCCACGTGGCGCTAGACCACTCTGTATACAGTATCTCACTTGGCCTCCCAAATGTACGTTCACTCCTTGGGTTTCCAATTATATTCGCGTTGCTCATCACATGTGTTTCACACACTGTCCTCTTTGGATTTCTTCATACAATGTTGTCACTTGCAACCTTGGTTCAAACATAAGCTGGTTTGGTATCGGTCTCTCTGACTGACCGGCTGTGCTGTCTTTACTGGCACTGCTTTGTTGCATCAGCCAAGGACAGTACCATGGCGGCAATCGTTCCTCCTCGCCTTGTTTATCGATGTAGGAGAGCTCCAGGCACCTTCGATGCACATAGTAGGTTTGTTCAGCTTTAGTACCTGGTTTTATGCTTCTTACTTTTCAAGGTTTGTGAAAGTACTGGTCTTTAAAGGTCAAGGGCACTTCCCTCCTTGAAACCCTATCTGGGCTTGCTGTCTTTCTCCTTGTATTAAAATGGCATCTTGGAACTGCTGTTTCCTTGTGCGCTTTTCCTCACTCAGAGTGTGCTTTCTTGCTCCGCCTTTTATCCGTTTGGGGAAGTGTGATGGAAGTCAGGTGTGTGTAATGATCAGTAATTGCCTGACTGTGCCTGACCATTGTGTTGGGACATGTCAGGTATACGGCTATGTTAGTCTGTTTTCGCTCACGTTGAACTGTTCGTGAGAAAGTGTTTTTGTCGGCAAATGGGGTGGTTAAGTTCCTAGGTATCCTACCTTGTAGGATGGGGAAAAGGTGTTACAGGGACGGAGATACCGCGTCTCACCATCTGGTGCCCCACTTCCACTCCCCGAAGACACCTCACCCAGGTGATCCTCTTGCACTGGTTCACCGCAGGAACTGGATCCAAAAGCGATGACCATGTCCTGGCCACCCGGATGACAGATCCCTGTGGACTAGCGGGTGAGACACCATCTAGGTTTCTTAAAACCCACACCCACTAAAGAGGATCAATATAATTCATCTTTTTCGAGGCAGTACCTGGCAGGAGAGTGAACCAGGTCTGCCAAACATAAAACAGAGGAAAGCCTGAGTCTGGGACCGAAACCCCAAAAGAAGAATAGTGCAAGTCATCTTCTTTGTGGCATTACCTGTTAGGAAAGTGAACCAAGTCTGTCATACAGAGTGTGCTGAGAAAGGCTAGGAGAAGGGAGTCATTCCCCCTGGGGTTGTGAACTATGCAACTAAGTCTGAGAAAGACCGGGGGAAAGGAACCATTACCCCAGGTTTTATAAAATGTGGGAACAAAGCCAAGGAAGCTGGAAGAGGGAAGTAATTCTGCTGGTGACTAAACTTGTAAGGAGGATCAAACCTGTGATCCAGGGGAAATGAGTCATTCCCCCTGGGAACAAATAAACTGTGAACTTTTGATAGAAACTATTGGGGGATCAAACAACCGTTGTTTGTAAATAACAAAGACCAGGCAAAGGGATTCATGCCCCCTGGTGAAGAACTTGATACCAGAACTGTGCACTCCACCCCAGGAGGAGGGAGTCATTCTGCATTGGTGCAACTCTTCTTAGTTTAGTTGTAAGTGTAAGGGACAGAGAAAGGGACTTTTGTCACAGGGTGGTGGACTTTACAAAGACATCCTGACAAACCCATTTGTGTTTTAGTTGAGGGAGGGAATCCACTCATAGATATAGGGAAAGATAGGTTTTCTCTTTATTTTTACATAAAAGAAAAGTCTACAGAAATCACTATGCCACGTGTGTCAGTCTCCTTCTTCTGCACTGTGCTGCAGCACCTTGAGGCGTCTCTTGTGCTATATGGAATTACCAATAAACAATCTCAGACCGAATAACCAGACAGGCACAGAAAATATGGCAAAATACTACTTTATTCTGAGTTTAATAAAGCAGCGCGAACTGAAGAACAATGGACTGATGCACGCACACTCACAAACAAACTTGATTATATTGATATTTTATTTCTATCACGCTCGTACACAAGTGTTTCAGAGTGCGACAAGGCAAGGGAGGGGAACAGGGGAGAACAAAACAACAATCTTACTAGGCCTAGTGACATTGAGGTAAAGTGAAAAGTGCGGACCAAAGGAGAAACCGATAAATAATAATGAGTAAATAATGAAGGCAGCAAACAGTGGTAGTGCAGCCAGCAAGTGGCAAGTGCTGGGTTTAAGGCAGCAGACAGGGTAGGCCTGATAAGTGTAGGTAGGAAAAGGGGGGGTACAGATACAAACCTCAGTGCAAGGGGTGGCCCGGAGGCAGAGCGGGAGAGTGGCAGGGTGAGCGGGTACCTGGGTCCGGAGGACAGAGGGTGGCCAGGTGCACGGTGCCAAGAGAAGGGGAGCGAAGGCAGAAGCAAAGAGGAAGGTCTTGAGGTGCTTCCAGAACTGGAGATGGTTCTCCTCAAGTTTTAGAGTGGCCGGGAGGCTGTTCCAGAGGGAGGCCCCAGCCGAAGACAAGAGATCTACCCCCAGCTTGTTTCTTTGAAAAACGACTGACCCTGAGAGAGTTAGAGGAGCGAAGAGCTAAATAGGGGAGGTATTTGGGAGGGATAGCTGAAGGTATGTTGGACCTAGGCCCCAGAAAGCCTTGTTTTGAATTTTATCCTTGCAAAGGTTTATACAAAGGTTATATACCCCAATATGCGTCCTCTATGATGTCATCCTACGTGGGAAACTACAAAACCTATTGAAGGGAAGGATTGGTTAGGGGAACATGCATACCTACGGTATGCATAGGGGTTAGTACTTTATTGGCTACCCCCTTATCTGTAGGGCACACCTTGAACTACCCGTAAATACGTACAATACTGATAACGGAGAAAATAGCAGCAGATTGGTCTGTGCAACAATGTATACCACGTTGCCCCATAGACTGATTGGTTGGCATGCTCATTCAACCTTGGACTTTCGGCTCGTTAGCAGCACGTAAGCAAAACAAAACCCAGGTGCTTGGGTCACAACAGATCACTCCACACTTTACCAAATAGTCCATCATCTCTCATCAGTACACCCTTAAGTCCAAGGTTCCCATCTGCAGTTGACCATGTAGTCTTCTCTCTGTTCTGGGACATTCGAGGGAGTGTAAGCACATCACCATTTTCATCTAAAGCTTAATGAATAGCCCTTGTTTTTGACTTCTGAATCACGTGCAAATTGACCACAAATGTGTCCATTTCAATCTTATTTATTGCTATTTTATTTAATTACACTGGGTGTTCTTGCTTCTCTTGGCCTCTAGAGAGTTCCTCACTACATCTTTTAGGAGCGCTATCCACTGTTAATTGTCCAATACTTGTCTCTTGCAGATGTTTTCTTCTTCTTTAATCTTAAGAGAAATATGTGTTAGGTACATGGCTTATCCGTCTGCCTCCTGTGAGGAACCTGAAGGTGTCTCACTTGCTAGTCCCTAGGGATCTGTCATCCTGGTGGCCAGGACACAGCCATCTCTTTTGGATCCAGTTCCTGGGGTGGACCAGTGAGGGAGTATCACCTGGATGAGGGGTCCTCGGGGAGTGGAAGTGGGGCACCGACGGGTGAGACCCAGTATCCCTCTTCTTATAACACCTTTTCCCCAACCTACTACGTAGGATACTCAAACACTCTACCACCCTTTCAAACGCGAATACCTTTGCTTATCACGAAGGATGATGGACTAACACCCGAGCCATTTACCTGACCTGTCCTAACACAGGGGTCAGGCAATTAACTAGAAATGCACACACCTGACGGTCCTTTCCCTTCCCCACAGGGATAAAAGGTGGAGCATGAGAGCACAATACGAGCAAGGCAGACCGCATGACGAGAGAGCTAACTCAGCAAGGCAGTTCATGAGGAGGAGAAAGACGGCGTGAACCAAGAGGGTGACGAGGAGAAAAGCAACTTTGCCCTTTCCGACCAAAGCCTGTCAAACCTCCGAAGAAGGATTTGTAACTGTAAACAATAGCCGGAGTGTGTTGCAGCAGATGTCAACAGTACACAGGGCCTTGCACTGCTAATAACCAAACCGGGGAAATAGGCTGGTCTCTGTAGTACCAACCTTGACTCCAGAGAGAAGAAAAGCCAAGCGGTTCATCACAGCTGGTGAGTCGAGGGGAGAGCCGATAAGAAACCAAACTGTGTTGAAGGTAAGTAACAAACTGCTAGTTGAACTGGGAAAGTACAAAGAACTGTTGATACCAGAAGGGGTTAAACCAGCAACAGAGGAGTCCGGCACCACGTGGGTGCTCACTCAGGAGACTTTGGGAGATTACCCAATTTGTTGAAACTACCGTTACCAGAAGGCCTTGGGAAAAGCGACAAAGGGGTCAAAGTGGTCATACAGGGGTCCAATAAAATCCTTTTGTACAGTCGAAAGTCTTTGACCGACAGATGATTGTGAAGCTAGGGGAAGTGAATATGGCATCGGAGGAACTAATTGAGAAAATGTGCGATTGACAAAATTAGCAAGAGTGAACCCGAAGGAGGGATGCCGATAAACAAGGGGTGAAGTCAAAGTCCTGATATACAGTGTGTTGACAAGAGTGAATCCGACAGAGGGATGTCCACAGTGAACTGTTTAAAAGGACATTAAGATTTGTGAATGTCACAGATGAAATTGTGTTGAGAAGCCGTAGTGAACCAGCTGAAGGAGGCTAAATAGTGAGAAGGTTGATTCATCTTTGTCACCCTCTTGGTTCACACCGTCTTTCTCCTCCTCTACTATATGTCCCCCCAGAAGAGGGGGATACAGGGGTGGAAAACCATCACCAAGACATAATAAACCCAACAGAGGGAGGTTGACATTCGAGAGGGGTCTGATCCCGGAAGAGAGGGATTCCAGGGTGAGGCAGCACCACCCAAAGTGCAACCAGAAATTAACTTTTGTTGAACTTTTGTTTTGGTACGTTGAGCCTATCGGGCCCTCGGAAACGAGAAAACGTAACTACCGAAGGCCCTGATATCATTCCAAACTTTTTGTAGATCTGAGCCTGGAAGAAGGGGATCCAGGAGTGAAATGTCATCACCTGTGGCGTATACGGAAAATAACTTTTATTATTTTGAAACACATCAGGTCCGCAGAGGCAAGGACCATTTTGTAGAAAAGCAACTTAATCACTGAAGGCCCTGATTGCTAAGTGCGGAACTTTTGGCTCATGCTGCAAAAGCTCGACCATTTGCTGTGCTCCAGAATCCTTCCTTGCCCTGTGGTTAAAACGCAGGGAAGGGAGACCGTGACTACCGCATCCTGACTTATTTTTTGTGAACACTTCCTTCTTTCTTATGAACATTATCCCACACTTCTTTTTGTATTTAGCGTAAGGATTTGCAATAGGTTTTTTAGTATAGGCCCTTTTATTTGACAAAACGCCACTCGAACTGCCTTATTATTGTTTGATGGTCGAAGCTTATTGCCATCGTAGATTTAGGTTTAGATTAGGGGTTTTTCCATCTACCTATACAATTTAATAAACACCCTTGAACTGTGATCACTTGTGTCTGTATGTACTGTTGCCACCATGAGTTCTTGACACACCCTTTGTGCTTTGCAATTAATCCTTAAAAATAGCACCCCTGATCCTAGGCCAACATAGACTCCTCTTTATTCTGCACACAAAATTGTTTCTCCAACGACTCCTGATTCTGCATCCCTGGTCTTTCTCTGAAGTAGCTGGATTGAATCTTAACACAAGTCGATGCCCATTTTCCTATATTGGCAGTCCTTGCCACATTATATTTTCCTCTATAGCAAGCTACTATATGTCTCATCTACCTTGCGTTACTGCCTATTTACACTATTGATGAGCAAGTTACTGTATCTTTTTTGTATATGATTACTTTATTATTTCGTACATGTTTCTCTTGTAACTGCAGTTACATTATTATTCTCAAGTATTTTCATATCGTTTTTGTATGCCCTCATATATCTCCTTCATGGCATCACTCTGCCCTCGTCAGATTTCACTCAGCACTACATGAGGTCCAATGATGCGTGCTCACATCTTTCCACTCTTTCAGTATGAGGGTACATTTAGTATGGTTGCCTGCATATCGTCTCTCATACACTCAATGTGGTATAGGGACAACACATGGGGTCCCACATACAGCTCTTCTCCTGCTGTTCCAGTCTGACGGTAGTGAGGGGGCGGGAGCTAAGGAAAACACACCCACCTGTTCCTCTACAGCACCCTTACAGTGCTCTTTACTTTCTAATACCAAATTATGCTGGGGTTGGCATTCCATCTTGTTTCTTGGGCTTCTGAACCTATACCTGCACATGGAGAAGTTCAAGATGGTCACTTGGCCCAAATCCTCCAGGCCCTCGAGTCGCATCCTGCCTCTTCATGGTTCCCTACGCTCGGTTGTGCATGAGATTGCTCCAGTGGCTGCTCCTTTGTCAGTGGTCTTAGAACTTAGGGCCTCATCACGAGTTGGGTGGTATCCCAGCAGTATTATCGCCAGGATACTGCCGGGGCTAATAGCGTTACCGCCCACCCCCTGGCGCTATTAGCGCCAGATCACAGGTTTGGCGGAACAGTAATTCCCATTGAGCATATTCGGGAATTCCTCATTCCCCATTGGGCCCAATGGGGAATTTTCAGCGCAACTAGCGTCAACGGTATTACTGCGCAGTAATTGCGCCGAAAATCACCAAATTTCTGGTACTTTTACCCCCCAGCTCAAAGCTGAGGGGTAAATGCAGCCAAAACCATGATTTGGCTGACCCTTGAATGTGGTGGTAACATCATTAATGACACATTTTTTAGGGTTACCACCAAACTCGTGATGAGGCTGTTAGTCTTTATGGCATCCTTGGCCTGAGCTGACAGTAATCACGGATGTCTTGCATAAAGGCTGGAGCGCTCATCTGGACTATCGAAGGGTGAGGCAGTGTATGCATTTCTACTCCAGGCAGTTTCCCACATGGCAGTCTCTGGTGGATGGGAAGGGGGCATTGATTTTTTAATGGAACTTCCCTCTCTTTCATGCGTTCCAGTCATTCAGCTGGTTTTACTGAAATGGAACACTTTTCGGTCCACCATGCTCACGATGGCTACAGACATGATGAGTGACCATGGACCTGGAATTGCTGGATGTGTCCATCTGCTCTCATCGTCCCCTTCCGTCGGGGGTGGATCGTCTCCTATTGTGGTGGTTGGGTACTCCATGCTTGATGGCTGAAAGGCTATGGTATAACGTCCTAGATGTACTTCTTTAAGCTAGGAGTCCTGCCACCAAGTTTATTCATGCCTGCAGGTGGATTACGTTTTCGTCTTGGTGCAATGACGATGGTCTGGACCCCTTGACTACCTTTTGATGTTCTGAATTTTGTGTTCTTTGACACAGCTGCACCTGCAGAAAAACAACACAGTTAAAATGGTATCTGGGTATTATTTCTGTCTTTAGATGGTCCCCAAATAGGGCTCATTTTTTTTACCACCCCCCCCCCCCCTGTTAAGCAGTTCTTGCAGTGATTTGTTCTCCCGGCATGGCCTTCAGTCTTTTCTTGACTTTCTTGATCGCAGCTCAGTTTGAGGCCTTTCGTTTTATTTCTTATTACTCACCCTTAAAGTGGTCTTCCTGGTTACCATCACTTCGGCGAGGTGGGTGAATGAGGCCCCTCGGTTTTCAGTGAAGCCAATGTATCTGCTATTCTTTAAGAAGAAAGTGACAGAGTATGTTCAGCCTTCCCTGCATGGGTTGTCACATTTCCATCAGTTTTTAAAGATTCACCTTCTAGTTTTGTACCTTCATCTCATTAATCCAAGGTAGGATTGAGGTTTCATCTGAAGTATCAACCCGCATCTACACTACTATATCTCTTGGATGAGGCACATTGGATGGCCAGCTCTTTGTTGGGTACTCTGTTCCTCATGTGGGCTTTTCCATTACAAAGAATATTCTTTCGATGAGGAAGGATCATCCTCTGCATTTCAGAGTTCTATGATCTGCCTGGGAAGGATGTGCCTGAATGCGTCGGGGTTCACCCTGCCAGAGATATGGTGCCCATATCTGCTCTGCATTTTGTGAGGCAGCCACATGAACTCCTGGCACTGTTTGCTAAGCACTATTGCCTGGATTTCGTGACTGGTCAGGAGGTCTATGTTGGGTGGGTTATGCGCCAGTATTTCCTTGTCTAGATTCTGCTCCGGCTAGCCTCCCTCCTCCGGGGGTTTGATACTGCCATGATAGTCTATCTAAGATAGGGAGTCTGTGGGAGGGAGGATCCTTTAGAAGAACAAATTACTTGCCTCTGTGTAATGTTCTTTCAGATGGATTCCACATGGCCCCATTGACCTAATCCTCATTTTGTATAGCTAATTTACCTCCTGCCCTTCTGTGCCCCCTTAGCTGATGGCCGCTGGGGAGAAAAGTGTAACTAAGGGGTTGAGATGGCAATGGCTCCATATTTACTACCACAGATGTTGCGTTGGATGTCATGGCCATGCATTGGAGTTGGGTGGAACCAACGCACAGTTGCATGAATCCAATATTGCACAGGGAGGACATCAACATATGCTTGTTTGTGGCGGTGCTTGGTGTTATGTAAGTTACACCAAATATGCTTATTTTTTAAGTGAGGGTCTTGGTGTGGCTGAGGCCAATGCACAGATGAACATCTGTCCCTCTATGGACTGTTATCATCTATGCAAATTGATTGGATGTGCTCGTAGGAAATGCAGGACATTTTACGTTATTCAGGTATAGAAGGAGCTTGAACTGCTGCACCAGCTGTATCTGCTAGTGAAAGCTTATCCAAGTCCAAGGCCACGCCACAATTGGCTGACTTTATAAAATTAAGATGAGCAAAGACGAATAGTGAGCGATCACGATGATGTTATTGTAGCAGGATTCAGCTGAACAACACTGGTTCCCATCCAAGTCTCCCTCCAGCCAATTGGCTTGCAGTAACATGTGTGCCTCATTCTGACAGGAGTGGTAACACTTTATTGCCTGATCAGATCCATGAGTGGTTTCATATAGTTGCTAAATAGCAATGGCGATAACTTGGAGCCCTTGTTTGCAGTCATTTAGGGTCTCTCGTTCCACTTAGGATCTTTGCCTTCCTGGGCAAACACCCTGCTTTTGTCCTCTCTGCCTTTTCTGCACTTAGTCCTTGAGTTCCCTGTAGGGATTAGCGCTGCATTTGGTGGAGTGCTCACTTTTATTTTGCTTATACCGTTCATGTGAAATTCTCTAATTTTCATCTGGAATGGGTATGGCATTGCATAATCACTTAAATGCGACCGGTATGGCGTATCCTAGTAGGATTGAATTAACTCATATACGTGAAACACTGAAGAAGGTTCAGTTGGATCTTGGCCAGAAAGTTTTATGAATGAGGCATGTGCTTTCCGCGTTACTTCTTCAACTAATCACTGGGGCATCAGCAGATCAAATGCATCTATATCCAAAGCATGTTGGCTGCAGCAGTGGCAAAGGTATCCGGTCCTTGTTGTGGCTTCGGGGAGCTACTTGAGAGCACAATTGGTATTGGTCTTCCTTCTCACACTTGCATGCATAATTACCCGTGGCGGGATAATGGGCCTCATTATGAGTTTGCTGGTGCGGTAATAACGTGCCAGTAATTCCATCTACCGACACGTTACCACACCAGTAAAGTACACATTTGCCAGTGGGGCACCCGATTTACCTCCAGCTAAGAGCTGGATCAAGTACCTGCAACGGTAATACAGTTTGGTGGTTCTGGGTGGATTTTCCGCCCAGATACCACCAAGCTCGTAATGAGGCCCATTGTCTGGCTAGAGGGGTTGGGGACTCTGTTGCTTTAATGATTGCATGCCCTCACTTAGGGAGCCTGCATAAGTCCAAACAATGGGCATGACTCTAATTGATCAATAAGCCCCGAGCCACATGGGCATTACCGAGTCAGGTAATGCCCCGGGGCCCATAGTTGCAGGCCAGAGCGAAGCAAGACCGGGGTACTAATAGTTTTGGTTTTGTGTTCTGAAAGGATGCAGTGTTTCAGAACAGAAAAGTTTTATAAAATGGTTGCCAGGAAAGGAAAACGTAGTCTGTTTTCCCTTTGTATGGCGGCTATCGGAATCGGACGCGCTGGGGGCAGAAGTATTCCCAGCGCGTTTGCTCCTGAAAAAGGACGAAAAAGAAGGAAAGTGGGGTTGGGAGGGCAGGCAGGGGATTGTTTGTAGAATGGGGTGGGGGAGAGGGACAAAACACTTAGCTGAATCCCTGACGGGGAGGATGCAGCCTCCAGCCGTGTAGAGGCTCGGAGCAGGGATTTCCCTGTTTCAGGCCTCCTCATTGGCTGATGGGCTGCCATGCCCCCTGCCGGGAACAAAGGAAAGGAAACCCGGGCGAGGGATTCCCAGTCGGGTAGAGCCACGGCAAGGGCCAATCAGATTGTTTGTTACATTCTGATTAACCTTTCGCTGGGTACTAATTTATCTTCAAAAGAGTCCATCTAAGCATTCCTTGATTTCTTATCTGGGAAAACTGGGATTGAAAACCCTTTGTGTCCCAGCAGAAAAGAAGACCTCTTCTTGGTTTAGAGTGAACCCGGACTCAACCAAGATATTCCTCAGTACCCCAAAACCAGCACAAACATAGAGGTCATGAAGCTGCATTTTGCTTCTTATTGGCTAGATATCTTCATCAGTAATACTGGCCAATTATCAACAGATCTGACTTTTAAAAGACCCTTCCTTACTGACTTCATGAAAGCAGAGCCTGTCGTCCTTTTTCACTGAAGCTTTATTTGTAACCAACTTTTGTCACTTTCTTTATCTAGTTTAAAAAATATATATTTTATTTAAAATGTCCATTATCAACTGGGAATTCAGAATCAGGAGTCAAAACTTTGTACTAGCCCTTCGACTCTGGTCCCTATGCTAAGAAAAAGAAAAGAGTTAAAAGGATGTATGTCAGGATGTGGTACAAAGTAAAGTTGGTGCACCCTCTGGAAACCTAAACTAGCCTGATCCCTACCACTACAAAGGAAAATGATCTAATCGGAATGCAAAATCACTTGAGGGCCTTTTGCCCACAGGGCTGGTTTCCTACCTTCCCTAGACCCTGCCAGGATTAGATAAGGGCTTCTTGCCTTAAGCAGGATTCCAATCTCATCACCAGCCAACGTCTCTTGGCCTTTCGCCCGATTCACAGTTCTAGCTAAAATGTTGAATAAGTCTCCTTGGGGATTTCCGCCCACTATACATGGGAGTAGTGAATGTCTCTAGGCCTCCTGGACTGCTATTTCGTCCCAGTCCTGTACAAAGCAAAGTCCTCTCAATTGTCCTTAGATAGCCGAGGCAAGTCCGTCTTAACTCAGAATCCCTCTGGCTCCTCCCCCTATCCTAGGGTCTTGGGTTGCACCCCCCCCTCCTGGGGTTGATCTGATGGCGGCCCACTCTGGGCCTGCCTGATGGTTACTCTCCCCATCCTGAGGTCTCAGGTTTTACACACCCTTGTGGGGGTATCTGTTCTCTCAGCCCCTCCTGGGCTATTCACCTTATCACCCAAGCTTGGGGTATATGGGGTCTCGCCCATTGTTTGGCATACCTTTGGCTTCTACCCCTCCCTGGGGTCTCGGATTTCACAACTCCTTGAGGGGGGTATCTGGTCTCTCAGCCCGCTTGGCCCATTTAGCTTCTCACCATAGCTTGGGGAATATGAATTCTCATCCCGTTCCAGGTATCTGGTGCTGCAGCCCCTCTTGGGCTCTTTAGCTGCTCACCCAAACTTGCGGTATATGGGGTCTCACCCAATTTTGGGCAATGTGGTGCTTCAGCCCCGTCTTAGGCTATTCGCCTTCTTGCCCCGGCTTGGGCTATATGGATTCTCGCTCTGTTTCGGGTTATCTGTGCCTCACCTCCTCTTGGTCTGTTTACCTCCTCGCCCCGTATTGGGGCATATGGATTCTCACCCCCTTTTTGGGCTATCTGGTGTTACAGCATCTCTTGGACTGTTTAGCTTCTCAGCCGACTTGAGGTATGTGGATTCTCGCCCTGTTTCGGGTTTTCTGTGCCTCAGCTCCTCTTGGGCTCTTTAGCATCTAATGCCAACTTGTGGTATATGGATTCTCAGCCTGTTTGAGGCAGTTCAGTGCCTCAGAACCCTTGGGCTCTTTTGCTTGTCACCGGGGCTTGGAGTGGATGCAGGCCTATCCACCCTCCTCCCAGTTCCCTGAACGCACTGCGCACCTAGATTTCTACGGTGGCGTTCATGGGCGGCAATGCGGTTCCAGCTTCTCTTCTATCTTCCGTATCAGTGCGCAGGCTTCTGTGCATCCCTTTGGTTCACAACAGGACTTGGGTGCGCGCTCCAGCCGGCGCATGGTCGACCACGATTCATATGTTTGCGTTGCTGCTCTTGTCGGCGGGGCCGAGCTTCTCCAGCTTCATGCCTGGATACAGGTATCAGAGTTCTGCAGTCTTTCTCGCAGCTTTGCACTCCATGCCGTGTGCATGGGACTGCTTACTGACTTCGCTTGTAAGGGCTACGGAACCTGGTCTGCTTCTCTGCTCTGCAGACTTGTGTTCCTCTCTCCTGCTCTCCCTCTCTTGATCGGTCTCAAGGGCCCTTTATGTTCCTCCCTGGGAGTAGACAGAACAGTCCATTGGTCCTTCATTTCATCCAATGAGAGCAACAGTAAGGGATCAGAAACCATACCATCTACCGCTTTATAAACATTCCCATAGTTGCCTGGTGTAATCCACATATAGCCAATAAAAACATTAGCTTCCTGGGACAAGAAAGGATATCCCTGTCAAGGGTTGGCCTGTTCTCCAAGGGGGAGTAGATGGTCACCGCAGTGGGATCCTGCTTGCCTTGTGTCCTAGGGGTGTTAAGCTTAGTGGGCTCACCTCCCTAGTCCCAAAAGGGGGGTGCCCCCCCCTTGGGGAGAGGTGACAAATTCCCTGGATTCTTCACACAAGAGAAACACAGATTGTCAATATGGTGTTCTTGCATCAATAATCCGTAACCAGTACATAGTCTCATATGAAAAACTAAATCTGTTATGTCCATCCCCACAACGAGTAGTCCATAAGCCTCGATCTCTGGACCAGTTGCTAGTACATTTCATACCATTCATTTGGGTAGCTGTGTTATACAGTGTTCCAGTCCATTGAGTTTCCTGCACGGTCAGTTGCTCCTTCTTTTTTTTTTCTTCATTTTTTCATTTTATTTGCTTTATTGATATTTGACAGTGTTAACAAGCTCTCTTATCCTCTGCCCTTTTCTGGTAGAAGGGAGGCTTCTGTGGAAGGTAGGAATCCAGGAATCCAGGTTGACCTTCTTTCATGTTTTTTTCTCTGCAGATATAATCATGAGTCTTTTCATACAGCTTTTGGCCTACGCACTCATGGTATGCACAGTGCATATCTTCTGGTGAATTTCAATATATTTAATCAGAAAATCATCTATCCCTGGGAGGGGTTGCATCACAACCCACAATTATGGGTTTCTATGGGCCTCATTACGAATGTGGTGGTACAGTGACAACGGCTTGCAATTACAGAGCAATTTTTAACACGCAATGTCAGAGCCAGCAATGTTGGATTTTGGACAGGCATAGGGTCTGCATTTTATAGCCAATGACATAATGGTACTACTTGGCAGGCCATTAGATGTCAACAGCTGGCAAATGGTGCTAATAGCTGGGCATATTATGGCAGTGCCTGCCAAATGCCTATCTAATACCTACATGACAGCCAAAACCTATGGCTTGGCCAATGCTTGCTTGTAAAAGGCATTCAGTGTAAGGAACAGAAGTTCAGACACACATACTGCTTATAAATCAAGTGGCTGAAGGCACACGTGGTTTAGACTGCTTCATCACATCTGGCGCTGGTTTCAGCTGCATTAAAGCCACGGGTAGTCAATCAGTGTGAAAATAGCCAAACACCCACAGGCAGTGTGTCCCTCCTATCATGTCATCTCTTTCCTATTTTCACTTCCAATGATAATAGTTTTGGCTTATAAGCGGCGCGTTTAGAAAACCTAACAGCCAAAATTAAAAATAGGTCAATATTTCTGAAGAAGCAATGTTAAAATACTAAACATTGAGAAGTCTGGGAATATAGATATTCGGATAAAGCGGCGTTCGATGCTGATAAGTCGGACAACGTCCAGCTCATTTCCAGTGGCTGATTGTGCAAGGATAGAGGCACTGGGAATGATCTGACCCCACAGGGTGACTTTGAGGAGTCAGGGTGTGTAGTTTCCAGTGGCTGATTGTGCAAGGAGAGAGGCACTGGGAATGATCTGACTCCACAGGGTGACTTGGAGGAGTCAGGGTGTGTAGTTTCCAGTGGCTGATTGTGCAAGGATAGAGGCACTGGGAATGATCTGACCCCACAGGGTGACTTTGAGGAGTCAGGGTGTGTAGTTTCCAGTGGCTGATTGTGCAAGGATAGAGGCACTGGGAATGATCTGACTCCACAGGGTGACTTGGAGGAGTCAGGGTGTGTAGTTTCCAGTGGCTGATTGTGCAAGGATAGAGGCACTGGGAATGATCTGACTCCACAGGGTGACTTGGAGGAGTCAGGGGGTGTAGTTTCCAGTGGTCACGGGTTCGAAACAACACGTCGAGTATCATGATTGGGTGATGACAGCCCTTACTCTATCAATACCACACGAAGGGGCCAGTGAGAAGCTGTTGGGACCTGCCCTTTACTCTGAAATATAATCTCACACAAATTGGACAAGACAACCACAGAACACACACTGTCCTACAGGTGTAACAAAAAAAAAATCCTCTCTATTAGGTTAGGAGACAGAGAAACAAATAACTCTCCCTTGTAGAGTCCGCGTCTTCTCTTAGATTACGGTGGTGACCGGCCTGTCTAAAACAGTGGATAAACATAGAAGAAAAAACACCTAACAATTCCACTGAACTCGTCATGCATATTCAGCATCACTTATATATTTTTTTAATAAATTGTGAGTCAAGAAATATCCAACTCAAAAAGAAACCAAAACCATATTTAATGTGTGTGCCCCTGTCTAGCGGCACGCATTGGGGATGGGCTGCTAGCCAGAGTTGATTTGGACCGCCCGCTTCTGGTTGCTCACTCTGACAGCCGTGTCCTTATGATCATTTTGAGATTAGGGAATGATCTGATTTGTTTTTAAATTAGGGGTCGCAATCCCCCCTGGGAAACTGCATAACAGGGTTTATAAACAAGTAAAGTAGCTCACAGCGGGTTTCCCCTGTTTTTAGAATCTCTACGTCTCTAATTTTTCTAAAGCAGGCTAGTTCACATAGGTGCTCACACGTTTAATATGGTTTTGGTTTCTTTTTGAGTTGGATATTTCTGGTTGGCTCACAATTCATAAAAAAGAGACACATACATAAGTACTGCTGGATAAGCATGACGAATTTAGTTGAATTTGTAGGTGTTTCCGCTCACCACCGTAATCTAAGGGAAGACGTGGACTCTATGAGTGAGAGTTCTTCGTTTCTCTGCCTCCTTGGTGTTTCTTACATCTGTAGGACAGCGTAGAACCTGTTACTCTATAGTGATGGAGAGTAATGCAGCATGCAGTGCTATGTGAGCAGAGGATTTCCTCTTGTGTAATTTTGGCTTGCTTCCTCCCGGTTCTTTTGCCCTATCTGGGTGGCTCATGCCGTCGATGAAGTGCGGCGATACGCACCCACGCCATTTTGCCTGTCATCATCTCCGAGCTCCTATCTTCCGGCTGAGAAGCCTCTGTGTACGCGAGTCAGGGTAATTATTGCCTTCAACAGCCTAAGTAGTGAACGATGGACTATTTTGACTCTTCCCGCCAGCCCGGTGTGACCGCCAGTGACCGCATCAATGCAGAAGCTGGTATTAGCTGACAGAGGTCTTGTAATGAGCAGGTCCGCAAGAGAATGTCAGAGCAGGGTCACTGGTTCAGAAATGGAGATGGGCACATGGGATTTAATGTAGTATTTATTCTGAATACGAACTTCATGGAAGACTAAGACTTTTAAAATGATGATTAAAGACAGTCTGAAAAAAGAAAAGGAACACGGACAAATCCCTGACGAAAATCAATATTTCTACCAAACGAATAGGGAAGGGATCTGTGGACTCGGAGTAAAAGTGAGTAACTTACACAGTATCTCTTTGTATGGATGAAGTAGCTTTTTTAAGCACACAGATATTTCGAGATAGATAGGCTGTTTTGTAGATATGTAAATGAGATATATGACATGGTATTTTATTTCTATCGCGCTCGTACACAAGTGTTTCAGTGCGCAACAAGGCAAGGGAGGAGAACAAGGGAGAACAAAAAAACAATCTTACTAGGCCCAGTGACATTGAGAACGTGCAAGTGCATGGGAATGGGAAAGGGGGAAAAGTGCATGGAAGGGGGAGAGTGGAAAGTGCGGAGCAGAGGAGAACAGAATAAATACAAATAAATAATAGAGGCAATAAACAGTGGTAGTGCAGCCAGCAAGTGGCAAGTGCTGCGTTTATGGCAGCAGAATGGGTAAGTCTGATAAGTGCAGCAAAGAAGAAAATGGGGTGGGGGACTGTATGGGTACAGATACAGTCCCCAGTGCAAGGGATGGCTTGGAGGCAGTGCAGGGTGAGCAGGTACCTGGGCCCAGGGGACAGAGAGTGGCCAGGTGCATGGTGCCAAGAGAGAGCAGATCAGCAGGGGAGAGGGGGGAGAGAAGGCAGAAGCAAAGAGGAAGGTCTTGAGGTGCTTCCGGAACCTGAGATTGTTCTCCTCAAGTTTTAGAGCGGCAGGGAGGCTGTTCCAGAGGGAGGCTCCAGCCGAAGACGGAGATCTACCCCCAGCTCGTTTCTTTGAAAAAGTACTGACCCTGAGGGAGTTGGAGGTAGAGGAGTGAATAGCTCGAGAGGGGAGGTATTTGCTGAGGGATAGCTGAAGGTATTTTGGAACCAGGCCCCAGAAAGCATTGTGGACAATGCAGAGGGTTTTGAATTTAATGTGCATCCACTGGGAGCCAATGGAGAGATTTCAGAGCTGGAGAGATACGATCCCAGGGCTTGAGGCCAAGGACAGTTCTTGCAGTCCTGTTCTGGATTTGTTGTAGAGGGCGGAGAGTAGAGGCAGGTAGAAACACATTAGAACAAAGACTACTATTTTACTTCCCTTGTGGTAATAGTTTTGCTGAAATATACGCAGTTCTGTAGTGTTTGTCTCCCGTAAAATGTATGAATCTGGGATATGGGAAAGCAACTGGCAAAGATATATTCCAGAACGCAGACCAGCATTGATCCGATTGCACATTGCATTTGTTGAAAAGCTGTATTAGTTTGCTAAGCCGTTTTTGCTATAATGCGTTGCAGTGACGGTCCCTGTGTTTTTTATTTCCCAGGACAAGCAGATAAGTAAAGTGGAAGACCATCTAAGGATGCTGGAGGAGGCCCGCCTGGAGCTCCGGGACCAGCTCAGCCGCCTGGAGACCGAGCAGGAGACAATCCTGAATATGATAGGAAGCGAAATTGATGCCTCTTGCAAAGTCCTTTCCCGGGACTCTGCTGAGAAGTTCAAGGTACATACTCTTCCATAAGGGATATGTGTGCCTTGCTGGCAAGTCGTTTTATTCCTGCTGCAATTGGTTTATGGCAGATATTACGGCACGTGCAGTTGGTCTGTAGTAGTTGTTGTGCCTGCCCACCATTTAAAGAGATCCTTCTGGCATATTAAGAATACGCCCCTTTCATCGGGATGATCCAGAGAGCTAGCATGATCTAGTCCAATACAGACGTGCCCTGAGACGCTTTTGCTTACAGCATGCAGAGGCAACCTCTGGCCATGCAGATGTTTTGGCCTATAACTCCCATCAGGCCTAGCCCATATACTCAATGGTGCAGGGTCGGCAGAGTCGTAGTCCAAACATCGAGAGCTGCAGGGTGCCTACTCTGGGTTTATCGGTTCATGATCCAATATAACATGAATTTGTACATTGCTAGTTCTGTTTTGCCCACATGGCTAATGACTGAAGGTGAGCTCCTTCTCCACAGTAAAGGCTTGATTACGCATACTCCACTCCCATGCACATAGAACTGCCCATTCGTTCACAATTGTGGAGCACATTTCCTCCCACACTACAGTATGGTTCTTATTCTTCAGTGGACTAAATAATTCTATTTTTCAGGCGATTTCCATTGCGCCTGGTTTACAGAGGGATCCTCATCGCTGGCTGGCAGAGACAAAGGTAAATGTCTATGGTATTCTGCATCAATTGGGTTGAGTGCACGGTTTGCATCTGTGGTGTGCTCCAAGGGTGCACAGGATTGCAGGGATATTGGGAGATTTTCCTTGTCTCCGAAGAACCACATGCCTGTGCATAATGACGCTCTGAGGCAGGCTCCTGTTGCCTCATTTTTGTTTGACTGGTACCTATCCATCTTCTATCAACAGCCATGCTGATAATCTTTGCATACCACAATGCCCATATGGCTAAACCTGCCTGTCGGTACCAACCACAAACAACAAAGAGATTCTCATATTGGCACATAGGTAACTGGTACTTGCAACCTGCATCCATCAACATCGAAGGTTGTTTGTTTGCGTTCCCGCTATCCGACTAACACACCCTGCCCTCTTTTCTTCCATAGCCATGCGCAGCGAGGCCAACATTGTTGGCAGAAGGGCACTATATGAGACCACTTTACATTACAATCGCTCAGAGAGATGGGTCAAAAGGAGGTGTAGGATTCTTTGGCAAGCTCTATCGGCCATCCCCAAAGTAAACCCTATGCGTTCCACCAGAGTGGCACAATCCATATAGCGAGCTCCACAGATGGAAACGTAGGGGGCAGTAGTATTCCGTGGAGGGTGCGTGTGTGTGTGTGTGTGTGTGTTCACAACTAGGCTAGATGTAACAGCCCCGCAGCTATCGGAGAAGACGGGAGCGGCGCATCACGCAAACCAGGGTACCAGAGTCTGAGAGCGCAACCAGGAATCCACTCTGAAAGCTTCTCATGTGAGTGTGCTGATGTCTGGGTTATTGACGAACCTTGGAAGTTGAAATATTGCCTGGAAAATAAAGCAGGAAAAAGTATAACTAAAGTAATAGAAGACATTAAAAAAAGAAATCTCCTAAATACCCCCCAAAAATGCTTCAAATAAACAACAATGTTGCAGTATAGGTTAACCTAATGAAGACAGTCTTCTCCGGAATGGAGAAAAAATGTGTTTTTCCCAAAGGCACCAACCTACCGATAATGGATCAACTTCGAGTGTGTGTTTCATTATGTTTAAATTAATGTAATTTTTCAGTTTTAGGAAAACACTTAAAGACTGTTCATTTAGGACTATTGTCGGTCCATTTTGAAACTTTGCACATTTCAAAACCATTATTATTATTCTCGAATTTGGTCCATCAGTTTTGACTCTAATACATAGAAAACCCTTCAACTTCTTAAGTTTGGTCCATCAGTTTTGTCGCAAATATGTAGGAAAGATATATATAGAAAAGAGAACACTTGGGCACGTGCCCCAGTTTCACTTTTCCTGGATTTGTCGAGGCTAATATATATCTACACACTTTATATGTTGAATAGCATGGAATTAACTTCTCCCATCTCCTGTCTGTGCTATGGTTTCCTTTTAAATTGTTATGGCGTCACAATGCAAAACATATATATGAGAGGAGGGACAGTGGAAGAAAAATGTGGGAAGAAGAGTGGGAAAAAAACATAGGGCACAACTTAATCAAGTGTTCTAAGTATTCACTCTGATAATTTCCAACAGCAATCTCCGGAGTCGACCCTCTAACCCACATCTCGCTCCTCCAACTGCAGCAATAATCTCAAAGCAGCAGAAACAAACATCAAAACAACCCATCTCTGCATTTGTACCCAAAATAAAACCCTTTTCTAATCTTATTTTTGCTTGATGTATTTTGATCTGTTCACATGATATGTTGAAGGCATTTTGCCACAGTCTCAAACATGCCTGGATCCAGTCATCTCTGCAGGTTTATGTTCTACTCGGTCATACTGTTATTTTCGTTTTATACCCACAAAGCACAGCTGTCTGTGGATTTTCATTCAATTTTCTTAAATCCTTTCAAAGTGCACTAGCCATGTATATATGAAGTCTCCCCCTCCCTTAGGCGTTTGGCTGTGTTGACGTCTGACGTGACTGCACATGTTGGTTCTCCTTAGACAAAACTCCAGTGGATCTGTGAAGAGGTGAAGGAGCGGGAGGGCCGAGAGAGAAAAGTACGGCGCCACCTTCAGCAGAGCCGTGAAAACCTCAAGGAGCTCAATATGAACAAGGACTCTGAACGCCAAGCGCTCTTTGAGCAGATCACCAGGAAGGAGCAGCTTCTGGAGGACATGCACCGGGAGAAGAGGGGTGAGTCCATTCTAAGCTTCAGTACCAGCTTCTGCAAGAATGAGGATTGCTTGCATTCCCCTGATGAGTATGCATTTCGTGAAGGCTGAGGTGTCATTTCGACCAGAAATGACATACATAGGAAGTGATAGAGGAGATGGAGGTGGTCCCTGTATAGGAGGCATTTACAATAGATTGATTAGGTCTGGGATGGAGGAATGCAAGTGATGGATATAGAAATCTAGGGGCAAAGCTACAATCATACTATATAATAAAAGGCCAGATGTATGTTTGTTCGAAGCCATCCTGCCCACTTTGCCTGTTATCACTGCTAGCGGGAGGTGTTGCCTTACGCATACAACAGTAAGACTTGAAGTTCATCTTTCAGGTGAAAAAAATGTTCATTTTAACAATGACAACATACAATTGGCTTCAAAGAAGCACACTAAGAAAATATATACATTTAAGAAAAAATATATAAACAGAAATTCTTTTGATTCAGCACTATTTCTCTAACAAAATAAATAACTTTTTGTTCAATGTACTCATGTATTATATAATTATTCATTGTAATATTTCTTGGTATGTATTATTATATCAATAATATTCATCATGTATGCTTTAAACTTTATTTGACTTCATATGTATTTACACTCTGAACATTTCTTCCGTTACGCATGTTAGCCCGTGTACACAGGCTTTTCCACTTGTATATTATAATGTACATGTTCACATATTTATAGCTTATAGTGCACACCTGTGGGTACTAAGTTCTGAAACTTGAAAGTGCTAGGAAAGAAGGTCATTTAACCCCATTCAAGAGTATAGTCTCTCTGGACATGCAATATGGCGTTCAATCTTTGATCACTTTGTATTTTTTTATGTTATGTATTTTAAAGTGTCGAGCACGAGTCTGCACCTGAGCGGTTGACCGTTTTTTTGTCAACAAGTGAAAGTGCTTGCAGTGAATTGGTTGCCTGTAAAGACATCCTTTTTAGTGGAAATAGGTGGACAATGGTGTGGGCAAGCAGAGATTTTGAATTTGGCAAGGTATGGGGAACAAGAGCTTGCAAGCAGATTCAGAATTTTTTGTTTTATGGAAGTTGGCCACTATATGTGAATTATTGAGTACTTGTAAAGGTGGAAATTCACATTTATCTTAGAAGGAGAAGACTTCAACTATGAGAAGATCCCTCTCGGTTAGGGTGGCTCCCTCTTGGAAAATGAGGGTCATTTGTCTGCCTTGTGTAAGCCCATTTGCCCAGCATACTATTGTTTAGCTCTAATAAAAGTGGTGTCGGAATTCAATGGTCTCTGCTGTCACTTTGAATCCAATAGCCCAATGCAAGCATCAATACCTCATTAGACATTATACCTCGGTTGGCGGATAGCGAGTGTCTGATTTTCTCTGTGGTAGGGAATATATCACACAGACTCCTTCAGTTCCTTTACCATCTATCACATACTTTCTACACAAGCCTCCTATGAACTAGTCTTACCTTTGAGATAATTACTTCTAGATGACCGACACTAGAGATCTTGTTCTCCAATAAATGTTGGCAGGCGGCACTTTTCCAAATCTATTAGAGGTGTAACAGAGCCAATCAAAAGGTGCAAAAAGCAGGCCCTAACCAACAGTTTTTCCCAGTATTGATCCGAGCCATTCTGTCGTTTGGAAAACATTTTTATTTAAAATACCTTTTGATCTTGAGTAGCTCTCTTGGCAGATTCCTGACTCTTCAGCTTGCTCTCCCACCGACACGCCGACTGCCTGTCAATGTAAAGGCGACTCCTTAATTTCAGAAGTAACTCCTTTTTCTATTTCCATGGTGGCCGTCTTGGTTTGGATACTATTTATTGTGAAATAGCTAAGGGTGCACTGAGCACAATCCACTTTCTCATGCTGAAAAAAGCACCTTGGTGACTTTTCTGGGTGCTAACAGCCCAATCACGCATCTTAGTGGGGGCTGTTCCAGCTCTTATAGGCACCAAACAACATGATGAAGGCTAAAGAATTAGCCAGATACTCTATTTCACGTGGCTTAAAAGTACATCAGACAGCAGACATTCAGGAAGCTCTCCCCGCAAATGATTGCTCCTGCTGCTCTCAAGGGGTTCCATGTAATAAAGTTGCCACAAAAATCTCGCCATGCAAAAATATCGCCGAAAAATGGCCGTTTTTTGTGGCGACATTATTGCATGGAACATGCGGGGGACACCCCCGCAATCCCCAAACTTTATTTTTTTTTTTAATAATTATTTTTTTGTTTTTGTTTTTTTGCCCCTGTCCCCATGTATATGGTCACCCAAATAATATCGCCACGACATTTTCCCGGCGATATTATTTACGGCCACCAGATATATGGCGATATTATTACCCGATACCTCTCAAAGGATATTGCTTGTCAACTGCGGACTTAAAAGATTTCTACTTGCAGATGCCCATCAGAAAAGGATTAAGATGTTTACCCGAGTGTCTGGTAAGCGACCAACACTTTTGCCAGAGTTTCGCAAACCGTCTAATCAAGCATCTCATTTAATTTCTCGAATTTCTCAGATTACTGGTTAATCAGGTTCATATTAGACATTAAAAAGAGGAAGCTTTAATGAGGTTGGCTGGTGTTCGTTTTTATATATATATATGCTGATGACATGCAGCTAATCTTTCAGCTCTGTGAAAATGAGGCCGAGGTCGGAAATAGGTTGAAATCATGTCTGGGACAGGTCAGTTTATGGATGCGTCATAACAGGCTCAAATTCACTGTCCAAAAGACTGAGCTGTTTGTGTTCCTCTCATATAGTTAGCCCACGTGCTGGTATGTATGGCCTAGCCAAAGTGTTTGAATGGGTGTCTCAATTGTGGCCCCCCTCTTTAGGAAATTGCCCTTTGAAATTGCAAAAAGCTACAAACTTGGGTTTCTGGCTTCATTCTTCACTATCATTGGAGAGTCAGATTTTTCAAGTTTCGAATGTGTTATTTTTCACTTGAGGTCTCTTAAACATTTGCTGGAGTTTTTTGGATTTTTGCAAAAAATTCAAATAGTCAATGTCTTTATTTCTAGTCGGCTTGATTATTGCAATGCTTTACACCTTGGTCTGCCAAAGGTAGCCATTGGCTCACTTCAAAGGATGCAAAATGCAGCTGCTAGGGTGCCGATGAAAGCAGGGCGTGGAGAGCATATTTCTCACATCTTGAGCCCGCTGCACTGGCTGCCAGTAGAAAAACGAATAAAGTTGAAATCACTATGCATTGACATGATAGGCTATGGCATTTATAACGCGCACATACACAAGTCTTTCTAGGCCTGTTTCATTGTGCAATGTATGGTTCATCGTCGAATTTGATTACACCCATATTCTTCCGTTACGCCGCAGACAGATGCTTGCATTGTGCTTCCGCCAATCTGCTTGTGGTTCCTTCCTTCAGATTGGCAAAGTGGGGTGGTTGCTCTTTTCCTGTTAAGGCGGCTCGGCTGAGGAACTCGCTACCCACGAATCTGCGAGGGATTGAAGCACATCTGGCGTTTCCTCATAAATCAAAAACCTTTTTATTCCCTCCGCGAGTTTGAAGATCGGTGGGCATAGGTGGAGGTGGGTCTTTGTCTGCTTTTTGGCTCAGGTGGTCGGGCCAAAACTAACGGGCGACTCGTTTTTTCAGTGACTACATGGCTCCTTGCTGAGGTGAAACATTTTTGCGCTTAATAAGTATTGGACCATACTATACCGTACCAAGAGGACAATCAACCTTCTCCAGAGCCTTTGTCTATTGATGAAGTGGCAGGAATCCAGTTCCCGTAAGCGGTATGGAACACGGAAGTTAACGGTATTGGGTCATTCACAGATGCTCGTGCCTTTCCACATCTGAGGCTGGGAATCTTCAAAAGTATATGATTCTATGAAAGACAACTCCACTCTCATTTCAAAGAACGTAGATTGGCCATTACGGCTTGCAGAAGTCATTACTTGCATTTTACGCCCTTAAATTCAACTCGAGGTTTCATCGGTGGATGGCAGGGTGACCCTCTGGTTGGCTTTCCAGCTCCACCTTGAGGCTCAATGCGTTTTTCTTTAAAGTGAGGATTGATTTTGAGCGCACACTTGTGTGTGAGTTCTAACACTTGATGCAGAATCTAGCTCTTAGTTGCAATAGTGTGCATTGATTGTGCATTTCACACCTCTTGGGCAGGTGAACCATTAGCACAGTCCCATACATTATCTTATTCCTCACGCACGCGGTTTGTTCTCCAAAGGCGCGGACGGAAGGGGATGTTCTTTTGTTGATTACCACTTTCCTTATCTTTCCTCCTACAGAACAATTCTTTCATACCCTTTTGTTCAGGCATGTCTTCCTCTAGTATCTTAAGAAAGCTTACAGCAACTGGATCCTGAAGGCAAGTGTTGTGCCCGCTGAAGAGGGATCTAAATGCACACTCGGCACACTCGGCGCACACGTAGCCCTGCTGTTTTTGGCGAGACCAGGCAGCCCTTGCTCACCGGCTTCCAGGCCAGAGAGGAGCCACTACTGGGAATAACCACTACCCTCACAGGCCAGCTGGAAAGGAATGGGGGCTCTAAGCAACCTGCAATCTACTGATGTCAATCATAACATGAGATGGGCTACCCCCGAAGTTTCTTGCACTGATTACACACCACACAATGTGGTCTGTGTAAATCGCATGCATGAAGCTGCTGCCACAAATGATCTATGCCAGAATGGTCACTTTAATAAGTGCCAAGGGCGAGTATGCTCGTCCTTTTGCATAGACTTGCATAATAGCCTGACACTTAAGGGGTTAAATTATATGACTGAATAACTTCAGCTTTCATGCAAGTGATTTACACTGACCATTACTGGCATAGATAGGTTGCGGCTGCAGCCTCATGCATGGGATTTACTCTGACCATTACTGGCATAGATAGGTTGCAGCTGCAGCCTCATGCAAGTGATTTACACTGGCCATTACTGGCATAGATAGGTTGTGGCTGCAGCCTCTTGCATGGGATTTACTCTGACCATTACTGGCATAGATAGGTTGCGGCTGCAGCCTCTTGCATGGGATTTACTCTGACCATTACTGGCATAGATAGGTTGCAGCTGCAGCCTAATGCAAGTGATTTACACTGGCCATTACCGGCATAGATAGGTTGTGGCTGCAGCCTCATAAACAGGTCTAAAGTTGGTGACATGGAAGTTACTGGATTTTTTCATGTGTTACACTGGAGAACCAACTGTAAATGATATGGCTTTGGACCTCATGTTTGTCAAAATTGTGCTGCGAAGTGCATCAATTTATTTATTTATTGGTAACATGGCTATAAATCAAAAAGTGTGTCAATGTGCATCAAGACAAGGGAGGGGAGCTACAAGGAAGAAAAAACCAAGCAATAACGTTCCTACTAGGTCTTAAGGCATTCGGATCGCGCAAGTGCTGTGATAAGAATGCTGGGGAGAGGGGAAGGAGGGGGACTGGCTAAGGGAGGAGGGGGAGAGGAGTGAATGACGGGAGGAAGGAGTAAGGATCAGGAGGGAAGGGGGCGAGAGGGGAGGGTGCATAAGTGCAGGTGAACAGGCTCATATGCAGCACAAGGCTGGACATTAAAAGACATTGGAGTGGGTGCATAATTTGGAAAAGCATCGCCCTGTGGTGCAGAGGACTAAGTCCAATATGCAGGTACAAGTTTGGTACAGCAACATTGGAATGCCTGAACTCCTAGTGACGGGGCCTACAACAATTATGCAGGTATAGGTTAGGTAAAACAACAGTGGAACTTTATGGTGAAGAGGGCTACAACAAACGGCAGGTGCATTGGGTGGAACAGCACAGGGCTGCGAATGTCAGTCCAGGATAAAGGTAAGAAATGCACAAAACGCATCAGGGGCCGCAAGATAGGCAGCAGTTTCCTTAAGACTAAAAGATGGAACAACCTTGTGGGGCTAACATCAGTTATGTAGAAGCAGGGGGTGGGAGCAGCCTTGATAAAGGTGAAAAGTCAGACAGTCTGCTTCGGAGTACATAGATAAAGAAAGGCGCTCTCTCCTGGGAAGAAAATTAATGGGATCTGCCAGATTGTAAGGGTGTGGAGGGACAGGGTTGTGGGAGGTGGGAGCAAAGGAGGGGGAGCAGGCAGCAGGCCATCTTGGCAAGAACATTTATGGGTGCATAGAACGAGCGCCAAGAAATGGACAGAACTGTGTAGCAAGATCAGGTAGGTAGGGCAGCCAAGCTTAGCCGTGATGTTGCTCAGGTGGTAAGGTGACTCAATGCTGCGATCCTCTGATGGAAAACAGGATTAGGCTGTGAGCGAGGACCGAAACCCAGGTGGGAGAACAATAGGTCCTGCACAGGGTTAGAGCGGCCATCAGGCACTCTGGCCACGGCCAGACAGGCTTAACAGGGGAAGGCCTTGGTGTGGGGCTTAGTTGGGGGCCAGTTTTGCATGCAAGGCTCCCCCGAATTGGTGTATAAGCTGGAAAAAGCGGCCAATCTGCATCTGGCAATCAGGAAGGTTGAAAGCAGCATGTAGTTAGAAATGGCGGCGGCCATCGTTAGCAAGGCATGTAGCCATGGCAAAGCATGCAGCAACCCGGCAGGGCCTACCTTGAAGTCAGAATCAGATGTGGAGGGCATGCAGGCTGTGGGCAACAGGCATGGTGATGGTAGTGGGATGCACAAGGAGCCCACAACCTGTGCCCTCCATCGATTTCCTGGATTTCCACACATTATTTTAAAACATTGTCCCCACTTAATTATACTGGGCTCCCTCGCTATGCTCGATACTTTGTGCTAATTCGATTAAATATGTAGGCCTCTCGATTCAAAATATTCACCTCTCATGATTACCCATGAAAGTCACCGGCTATTATTCATGTTCTCCTGCATGGAGTCTGGCATGGATTCACATGCTCATGAATATTCCCTGTCGTTCAGGCTGGGAATGCTCGGTAAGAGAAAAAACAGTTTCACTTTTACTTTAAAACTGTATTTCTCCTAAACCAATCCATGGCCTATGGGTCAGACTGCCCCCATCAAATGGCAGTCCTCTCCCTAAGCCCCGCCTCTGGCAGCCATATTCAGATTTTTACCGCACGCTTCAGTGTTCATAGTCTTCCAGCTGCTTTCTGAGCTATTTGTATGTTTTGCCAGGTTTTTTTGCTGAAAACTTTGATTTTTGTTTCTCCCAGAGCCTGTGTGCTCTTTCCTCATCAGCTGGCAACAGGGATCCGTTGTCAGTGAAGTTTTACGACCCTCAAGAGTGAAGATTCGTCGAAGTTTCTGGAAGGCCATCTTTGGCCTACTTCGCGACCTACGACCATGCGGAGGAGAAAAAGGAGGGAAGGACCCCCTTCAGGCCCTGAACCAAATGCGGGCTACGGAACGTGTTTGTGGAGGACAAAAATCTTGTACTGTTGTTACCGGACCGGCAAACTACAAGTGCTGCTCGCGGGTGCCTTCCCGCCCACCAGGTGGCATACTGGCACCCTTGAGCAGACCTCAACGGAAGCACCGGCACCATTCAGGAATTGTGCTGGTGCATCCGGCCTCCCCATTCGGACTCAAATGGGAATGGGGAGTAATATTTTGCGGCACCCAGCAATGGGCAATTACCGGGTCCGCCGGGGTTGTAATGCCCCGGTAATTGCCCATTGCCGGGTCCCGCACAATTCATGACTCCGGAGGCCCAATGTCTTTACCGGACCACAACGACGATGGGTGCGAGAGATTCCTGGGCTTCTCAAAGAATACAAAGAAAGAAAGACCAGCATAGCAGGCTGGCAGCTTGCTCACTTTGAGTAAGGCCTCTGCCCTGTGCTCCAAGCAGGGTCATACCTTGGCCCGGACCAGCCACTACGAAAGCAGTCTCCCTCTTGGAAGAGGTCAAAGTCCTTTGAGGTCGCCCCATCCGTGGGGGCCCAAGATAAGGCCAAGAAACACAAGTCTGATTCCACCAGATTCGCCGCTGATGCGGGTCCGAGGTTGGATAGGCCGCGATCACCATCGCCTTCTATGTCCATAGCCAGTCTGCCATCAAGCTCCTCCTGAAAGAGGTAGTCGTCCACCCTGGCCAAGTTACGGAAGAAATCAGAAAAGCCTAGGCCTGAGGAAGAGAAGAAGGCCGCACAGCCCAAGCAGGCTCAACCGGCACAGACAAAGTCCTCTTCGACTACTTCGTCGGCATCTGCTGTGATAACCACGGCAGTAGCAGGTCCTGATCCGACGAGTGTGGCTCCTACCATGCAGAGGGTATCCCTGCCCCCAAGGTTTGACACGGCCGCCGAGGCAGCAGCGAAGGCTGCAAGCCCCCCTTGGGGGGGAAAGTGTACCGGTCCAGATCCCAGTTCAAAACCCTTAGGGAGGAGAAAGGGGTGGGGGGGGGCAAGGAGGCCCCAAAACAGCTCTCCAAGGTTTGCGTTCAGCCAATGGACATCTCATCCACGGACGACGATGACCAAGAGTCTGTCCATACGGTCGACGAGGAGGACGACGGCGGCGCATGGCCTAGCGCTCCATTGTTCCCTCCACAGCAGAGGGACATAACCATGGACATCCTGTTGACTCTCCACACCCTAGTGATGGGGATCCATCAGAGGTTGCTCCCAGCACTGACACCTGTAGTGCCGCACGTCCCTGATCAGCCTCTGCGTAAGAAGAGAAAGCATCACCCTACACCTCCACATCAGCCTCCTCCACTACGCTGGGCCCTAGCTCCACCAGCTGACCCGGATACGCACATGGACACTGGTACGGAGACTGCCACGGAAACCGAACAAGATGAGGACTTCATTCAGGCAGACAATGAATCACCAATGAATCCCCGCACCTGGACGCCCCTCATAGAGTATCTCTACCAGACGACCTGGGATAATTCCACTCGATGATCTCCAGGGCCTCTGAGCTGTTCCAGCTGGTGCCCGAGGAAACCAAGAAAGAGGGCTTCTTGTATCAGCGATGAGAGTCCAAGAGAAAGACTATCATGGCGGTACCTTTTTTGGACGACATTTGGGAGGAAGGCCTAGCCCTCATAAAGAACCCATGCAAGGTTCCAACCAAACAAGACCGGTTGGAGAAGAAATACAGGGGGCCGGACTCTGTGCCCAAGTGCTTGAGATCACAACCATCTTCGGACTCTGTATTGTCAGCTGCCGCAAGGAAATGATCGGCTAACTCGGCTTCATCGTCATCATCAGTTCCTCCGGACAACGAGGGGAAGAAGATGGATGCCATGGGGAAGAGAGTCATTTACACAGTGGCATTCACGATGAAGGCGGCTAATGCTCTGGCTATCTTGGCCCAATACGAACAGGAGCTTTGGTACAAGCTGGGCTCGATCCTGGAATTTCTCCCCGACAAGAAAATGGAAGCTCTCTTCCTTTTTCAGGAAGGGGAGGTGGTGTCGGACAAGGCCATTACGGTGGCAGTGGACATCGCAGACACAGGTTTCCGGCAGATGGGAATCAGAGTCTGCCTTCGTCCGCAGGGATGGTAGAAGGACACAAACTTTCATCAGGACATTCATGCGAAGGTGCTGGACATGCCCTCAACAGCAAAAATCTATTCGGGAAGGTGGTCAACTAGTCGTGTCAAGCCATAAAGACGGATATGGAGACAGCACATTCCCTTCGTGCTTTTCAGCAGTATCGCTCGTCGTCCTTTCGCTCCTCCAGAGGAAAATCGAGCAGATCGTCCATGGGATTCTCGACATCATCCAAGCAACCTTCCCCATCCTCCATGCAAGAAGCCTACAAGGGTCGCTCCCAGGCCTACGGTAGCGGAGGTCAGCGTCGCCGTCGCCCAAGCAAGCCTGAACCAACCAAGATGTCAGGCCCCCACTTGTGCACACTGGTGGGAGGCCGCTGACGAGGTTTGTCAGCGAGTAGAAGTAGATCACCACTGACAGATGGGTGCTGGCCCCGAATCACACCTTGGAGATCCAACGCAGGTGCCCACGTATTCCACTGGTTCCCCATCAGGAGCAGCAGATCCTTAAGCTCCTGGAAGAAGTGCAAGCCATGTCACGGAGAGGGGCGATAGAGCTTCTTCTTTAATGTAATTTTTCATGTGCTGATACCATAGGTTATTCTTTAAATGAGCCGGATTGTCAAGATACGTATTTCTACCTTCATGAATTTCCCCAACATCCCTTTTAAATCAATATAAATGCCTAGTAAGATTATAAAAGATGCTGTTTGTGATTTCATCAGGGGCAACAGCAAATGTTTTATTGTCATCCACCATGTATGTATTGTTTCTTATAACTTGTCTTAATGTCATAATAATCAGAAGGAAAACAGAAATGATAATGCAAAATGACACCACAATTATTATTCCTTGGAAACCCATCAATTTTCTGGATGACAATGAGACTCTTCTATCCTTAAACCTCTTCCTTTTTGCTCAAACCTTTAATATGTGAGTCTTTATGAATCATTCCTTTATATCAAGAACTGCAAGATGATTGCAACAATTATCCTAAAAATAATATGATTGTTCTTAATTTCCCCAAAACATTCTGACGGTGACGTATCTTCTTATTAGAGCTGGATAAGACTATAATATGTCGGTAAAAACAGCATACAGAAATGTGTGTAATATTGCAGTAGGTAACATAAAGATGAAGTGTGCTTTTCTTTCAGCTCCAGTATTTCAATGCATTGTCTCATGAGCCTATCTAAACATTTCCAGGATAACTGCAAAACGGTTTACTCCTTGTGACATGTTAAAATATATTGGCCTTTAGTCTAGGGTGCTGCTGTGTTCTTCACTTTCCTGATCTTTACTATTAGCCATAGAACACGTCTGCATATACAGAACTTCTTCTCTTGCTTCACTGTGGGTAGTTGCAGGAGGGGGGGGTCAGGGTTCATCCTTTATATGGCTTAATGTCGTCCAAATGAAGCCAGGTTCTTTGTCCTTTTATCTTGGCTGCTGTCAGTGCTACGAATTCTACCTCGTATAGACCTTCAAAGCAGGGAGTGCTCCGATTGCAAACACATTTTTGTACCAGCACCTGGTCTCAGGGGTATGGAGTGGGTTGTTTTAACAAATCCTTTGCTTCAATGGGTGGATCGTCTTTGTCGCTTCTCTTTGACCCCTCCCTTCGATTCTTGACCTGTTGAGACATGAAAGAAACACTTGCAGTCATTGTTGTTAGGTAATCATGCATCTCGTCACCTAATGTCTTCACCACACTATGGGCATCAGTTTTTAACCTGGCTGGAGGAGCAAGGGGGGTTCTCATGCAGCATCCAGCCAACTCATGAGGCGTTAGATGGTGATCTGAGCCAGGCTGATTCCTTATAGCATTTAAGGCAAGGGGTAGGCAATGTAGCCATCCCTCATCTTTAAACAGATTGAAGGAAAGGATTGTAACGATAATCGTTCACAAACACCATATGCCTATGGGTGTTGAGCAGAAGAAAACGTATGCTTAATGCCCAATAGAATAGCTATTTGCTCAGACAACTAATTTACAAAATGCGCTCCATTGTCATACTGCCAAACCTCACACACACACACCCCATCTTGGGAACACTTCACACAGAAGGAACTTGGCAGCGCACGTGGCACTAGGGTGTATGCATGGACCTACCTCTATCCATCTAGAAAAAAGACATACCACGACCAGCATACATCTGTAACCATTGCGTGAATCTTTATGTAGATGCTGAAATGGGCCATTGGGTCTAGAAATGGCCCCTCTCACTGTTTGCAAAGTGTGCCCTGCAGTAAATTTCAGGCACATGATGCAATTTACAATACTGTGCCACATGCTCCAACAGGTTTGATGAAGACCACTCTTCTGCGATTGTAGCAGTTAGACTCTCGCGAGTCCCATGCGTGGCATAGTGAAGCTGCTCCAGCGCTACCCTCAATAATGCTAGAGGCATAACTGGCTTTTCAGTAGTATCCTGTCTCCAAATTGCCTCAGTGGGGGATAAAGAACACCCCCGCTTCTTCCATAACTCCTTCTCGTCTGGTGGTGCTTGCCCTTGTATCTCAATTAACTGGACAATGGACAGCCGGTTAAAGCCCTCCTTTACCAACATGCATTGTCTTGTCATTTGTTGAACTTTCTATTTCAAAATTAGAAATGATTGGGAAATGGGCAGCCTTTTTGGCTTCTAAATCTACGGCTTTGTTTCTGCGAGAAATTAAATATGTCCTTTTTAGAATGTGCTGCACATTTTACGACTGCTAGAGTCAATGAGAGTGCTAGTACTTCAATATGGTTGAGTCAGAGTACACAGTCACTTCCTCATCTTCGAATCTCTGCGATAAGCACCACTAATTCTGCAGCCTGTGCTGAGAAATACGAAGGCAATCTCGAGCTTGTTACTACTTCAAATTCACCCTCTCGGTTCAGCTTTACTACTGCTGATCCAGTATGGCTTTCACCAACCGTTTGATACATTTTTGAAGAACTATCAATAAAACCAACTACCCCCCTCTCCCCAAGGGCTTGGGGAATTTCATTATAGTTCTCAGTATACGTTGTTCAAGCATGTACATAATCATCCTCTCCTACTGGTTCAGCTTTAAACATTGCTGGGTTCACTGTCTTATATCGGACAATTTTAATTGCAGGATTCAATATTACCTCGTATCATGTTGCTCTGTGTGTGGTCAATGTACTTTTTGGTTTCTCTAAAATCGCAAATAATGCATGCTCAACAAATATTACGGAACGCCCCATTGTTATACCTCAAGCTTTTTCAATCACAAATGCAACAGCAGCTAAAGACTGCTTACAAGTATAATGACCTTTCATAGCTGGAGCTAAAATCCAACTATAATAAGCAAATGGTTTGTGTCCATGTCCTAATGTCGTCTTTTGTTTAAGGACTGATGTCATGACTTCTCCATTTGAATGAGAAAATAAATCCAATTCTTCATGATAATCTGGAATTCCCAATGCAGGGGCTCTCACTAATGTCTTACTTCAGCGGTACAAAAAACTGCTGTATTCTTGCTCATTTTATGTCTTGGGTACAAATAACATCTGGTGACATAGTAGTACAACATTGCTAATCAAATGAGTTTGTTTGCTAACCAAGAACATTTTAATTAGCAAACTCTGCTGATCAATTTATGAAGACTAATTTATGCCTTGATAAGTGTTAGTGACACCATTGGCTGCCTCTTATCTATCAGACATGCTTTGCATCACCTCTAAATACGTTTAAAACTGATTATAGCAGAAAAATGGCAGCGGGTTGGTCTTTGTAACATTGTATAGCATGTTGCTCCATTGACCCTCTGATTGGTTGGCATGCTTTTCCAACCTTGCCCTTTCGGCTCGTTAGCAACACGTAAGCAAAATGGACGCCAGGTGCTGAGAGTAATGTCAGACTACTCTCCACTTTCCCAATTAGTCCATCATCTCTCATCAGTCCGACCCTAAGCCAAGGCTTCTCCTTTGTAGTTGAACTTGCAGTCTGTTCTTTATTCTGGGACCTTTAAGGGAGTGTAGGTACACCAGTATCTTCATCTAGAGCCTAATGAATAGCCCTTGTTTTTGACTTCTGTATCACGTGTGAGGTGACCACGAATGTGTCCATTTTGACCTTCAATTTACTGCTATGTAATTCAATGTATGCAGGGTGTCATTACTCCCCTCGGCCTCTAGAGACTTGCTCACTCCACCTTGCATAGACTTTCCGCACTTTTAATTGTCCAATACTAGGCTCTTGCAGATGTTTTCCCTTTACTTAATCTGAGAGAAATATGCCTTATGTCTGTTTTGTTTATTGTTTGCTTTTACAACACAATATTTAAGAACAAAAGGGGGAGGGGCGAACCTACTATGCCTTGTGAGTATTCAGAACGTGCAAGTGCAGAAAGGAAGATGGAAGAGCTGGTAAGTGCTGGGGGCTCCGAGCTCGAGGGAGAACCATAGATGAAGTGCTAGTAATGTTGAGTGATACACGGCCTGGCCCACGGGAGGTGTAAATGCGAGCCTCCAGAGCAGAGAGTGTGCAGATGCTAAGTGCTGTGGATAGACAGGAGCTGGGAAGAATTGGTGTGGAAGGACAAGGCCCAGAGGATGCATAAGGGCCAAGTACACTGATTCAATAGCAGACGAGAGAAGGAGGAAAAGAGGCGGAAAAGAGTAAGGTCTTAAGGAGCGTTTAGAATTTGAGGAGATCCTGCTCAAGGTGCAGGGGGTGGCTATTCCAGAGGAGGGAGCCCGCAGAGGCAAGAGAGCGACCCCCTGCCCTCTGTTTAGCAAAACCCTTTACACACAGAGAGTTGGTGCCAGAGGAACACAGTGGTCTAGAGGGAGTATTTAGTGAGATCAAATTATAAAATTGAAGATAGTGTGGTCCCCGGTCCCATACAGCCTTGTGGAAGATGCAGAGGATTTTGAATTTAATCCATGCAGCAACCGGGAGTCAGTGAAGACTTTTTAGTGCGGTCCATGGACTTAAGGCTAAGGATAATTCTCGCTGCCCTATTCTAGATAAGCTGGAGGGTTCGAAGAGTTGAAGAGGGAATATTCAGGAGGATGCTGTTACAGTAGTCCAGTCTAGAAAGAACCAGGGCTTGTGTCGCATTTAGCCTCTGAGGGAAAGTGAGAAAAGGTACAATTCCTTTGAGTAGGAAGAGATGGACTTCTTGGCAATGGAGTGTGAGGGAGCAAGGAGAGAGATGAGTTGAAGATGACTGCAAGGTTTCTAGCTTCAGTTGAAGTCAAAGGGGCAGAGCCGAAGTAGGAGGGCCAGAGTGAGGGGAAGAAGGAGGGAGCAGGGGTCACAATGGGAAGGATCTCAGTTTTACAGGCATTGAGGCAGAGATCATTGGAGGCGCACCAGGACTGGATGACAGATAGACTGCCAGGGATGATGGAGGATGAACGAGGGTCAGCAGGGAGACTGAAGAATATCTGTGTGTTGTCTGCATAACACTGGAAGTTGGAGAAGGAGGAGACGAGGCGTGCAAGGAGAGCAAGGTAGATGTAAAAGTCAGCGGGAGAGTATAGAGCCCTGTGGGGCACCACTGGTGGCGGTGGAAGTATGAGACGAGAAGGGGCCAAGGATGACTTGGGAGGAACGGTTAATGAGGAAAGAGGATAGCCAATCCAGTGCCGGTTCGGAAATGCCAAGTGTATCATGGAGCCTTTGTATGAGTAGGAATGGTTTCATGTACATGGCTTATCCTTTTGACTCCTTCTGCCTTGCAGTTATTCCTTGAAGTAGCATCATTGATCCCAGACTAATGGACTCCTCTTTATCCCTCACAGAAAGCTGTTTTACCAGCATCTCCTGACTGCAGTCCTGGTCTGTCTCTGAGGTAGCTTGATTGTTTTTTATATGGGTCTGGCGTCCATCTTTTCATCATGGCCGCCTTAGTCACTTTGTTTTCCTCTGCAGCAAGCTTCTATGTCTTGTCTACGTTGCATTTCTGTGTATGTACACTTATTAGTCAGCAGGTTACTTTATTTCTCCAGCATGGGGTCTGGCATGGATTCACATGCTCATGAATATTCCCCATCGTCAGGCTGGGAATCCTCGGTAAAGTAAAAATTAGTATCAGTTTCGTTTCTGATCTCTTTCGTAGTAGTAACCAATCACTGATCTCTGCGTCATACTGACCACAGCCAATGACTGCCCTCTACCTAAGCCCCGCCTCTGGCAGCCATCTTCAGATTTTTACCGCACGTTCAAGTGTTGGGAGTCCTCATGCTTAGCTCTCGAGCTTTTACTGCGTGTTTCGCGCTTTTTCAGGTGAATTTTCACATTTTTTCGGTTAATCGAGCCTCAAGCTCCACCGTTTCTACTCCCGTTTACGGCTACCCGTTGCAGGATTTTCCTACGTCCCTCAAGGGTGAAGATTTCGTCGAATCAACTTCTTGGAGGATTCCAGAAGATTTGCGGCCTACTTCGAGATGGCCCAGGATGCGAGTTCGTCGCCCGGACCCAAGCTGTTTCGCAGCTGCCCTGGATGCGGGCTGCAGAATGTGTTTAAGGAAGACGAACATTTGCGATGCCTCTACTGTATTCATGGGGACAAGACTCATGTAGAGAAGGACTGCCAGTTCTGCAAGAACTTGTCGGAGTGGACCATGAGGGACCGTCAATCCCGTCTCGCAAGCTGGTTGGAGAAGGGCTCGACGGGTGAGAAGAAGAAGAAAGGGTCCGAGCGGGCTTCTAAGTCCTGGGCGGGCACCCCGGCGACGGGGGCCCAACACCAGGCCAAGCGCCGCAAGTCCGCTGGCTCGGGGAGCGCCGAAAGGTCGGGCTCTTCAGTCACCAGGCAGGGCGCGCCTTCCCCGGCACCGTCAACCACGAGCCAACGCTCCAGTTCGGGGAAGAGAAAGTCCGAGACCCCGGGTAAGCTTCGGGAGAAGCCCTGTCCGATCTCGGAAGAGGGGAAGCGAGGCGTCGCCCCTCCCCCCAAAGGAGAAGGCCCGGGACGCACCTAAGGTGGTGAAGGCCCCTACCTAGCAGGCAAAGGCCTTTATCGAGGCGATTGCGGCGACTCTGGCCAAGCCGGCAGAGACACCGCCAGCGGAGACTGGCTCCGGGACTAGAGTTTCCCTGCCGCCAAGGAGGGAATCCTCTTTTCAGCTCATCGTCGTGGCCTCGGAGGAGGAACTGACCGAGGCCGTGAGGAACCTCGAAGTCCAATTCGAGAAGGTTCGATCCCGTCAGGAAGATCCTCGGGAGATAACGGAGGAAGACGACGATGGTGAGGAAGAGCGGCCTTCCCTTCCAGCGCAGCCGGATCTTAGGCCTCAGGATGGCCCGGCGGCCATTTTGTCTGACATCCAGTCCTTATGCTCTGAGATAAGGACGAGATTCCCACGGCCCAGGCCGGAGGACCCGCAACCTGGCCTGTCGGTAAGTCCTCAGAACAAACGACGGAGGACCCAACCCTCTCCTCCGCTCGCCCCCGTAAGGCCTACAGTTCCCTCTTCATCCTCCCACGAGTCAGGAGATGACGGTGCGTTGGGCTCGACGACGGGTTCTGAGGGCGACGGCGATGACGACAGAACGGGTCTCCCGTCTCCTTTCGCACGGGCCTCGCCGCCCGACGAGATTGGCTCATTCCACGCCATGATCGCCAGGGCGTCCGAATTGTTCCAGCTCTGCCCGGAGGAGCAGAAAAAGGAAGGTGTCCTCTATCAGCGCCGGGAGGCCAAGAGGAAGACTGTCATCACGGTGCCCCTAATCGATGACATCTGGGAGGAGGGCCTGTCGGTTCTGAAAAACCCCTCCACGGCACCAGCCAAACGGGACCGATACGAGAAGAAGTACTGGGTCCCCGAAACCGCTCCCCTGTGCCTCAGGGCCCAGCCAACGCCAGACTCGGTCGTCTCGGCGGCGCCGAAGAAGAAAGCGGCGGGGTCAGGAGCCTCGACGTCGAATTCTCCGCCAGACGGCGAGGGAAAGAAGTTGGACGCCATGGGGCGGCGGGTCATTTGGTCTGCAGCGACGACTATCAAAGCGGACAACGCCCTGGCGATCGTGGCCCGTTACGACAGGGAGCTCTGGTTTAATCTGGCCCCCATATTGGACTTCCTGCCGGACAAGAGGTCCGAGGCCCTGGAAATACTGCAAGAGGGCGAGGTGGCGTCGGACCACGCCATAACGGTGGCAACCGATATTGCCGATACAGGGTTCCGCCAGCTGGGCAACGGTGTTTGCCTAAGACTACGGGGTTGGCTCCGGGCGACCGACTTCCGTCAGGACGTCCAGACCAGGGTGTTGGACATGCCGTTCGACGGCAGCAACTTGTTCGGGAAGGCGGTGGACGAATCCCTCCAAGCCATAAAAACGGAAACGGAGATGGCCCGCACCCTAGGAGCCATTCAGCAACGACGGCCCTTTCTGAGCTCCAGAGGCAGACAGGGTGCCTCCAAGGGATCCAGCAGTGGCTCGTCGTCCTACCGCCAGGCGGCACGCTCCTCGTCTCAGGAGGCCTACAGGGGTCGCTGCAAGCAGGGAGCGCCTCGCCGCCGTCGGCAAGGTGGCCAGGGCGGCAAGGCCACCACCTCCAAGCAGGACTGAACCGGCCGTGGTCTCGGGCCCCCACCGAAACTCCCGGTGGGAGGCCGGCTGACGAATTTCATCGGCGTGTGGAAGTCCATCTCCACCGACAGTTGGGTGCTGGATACCCTGGCAAGAGGACACTCTATCGAATTCCTGAAGAAGTGCCCTCACGTTCCACCTGTGGCCAGGAAGGAAAATCACATCCCGCAACTGCTGTTGGAAGTACGGGCGATGCTCAGGAAAGGCGCCATCGAGCTTGTCCCGAAGAGGCTCCGGGGCTCCGGGGTGTACTCAAGGTACTTCCTCGTCAGGAAGAAGACTGGCGGCTGGCGCCCCATCCTGGACCTTCGTCGTTTGAACAAATACATCAGATCACAAAAGTTCAGGATGGTCACCCTCCAGCACGTACTGGGACAGCTGGAGGAAGGCGACTTTCTATCGTCGTTGGACCTGGAGGATGCATACTTCCACGTTCCCATCCTCAAAAGTCACCCACAGTTCCTCAGGTTCGTCGTCCAGGGACGCCACTACCAATTCAGAGCACTGCCGTTCGGATTGAAGTCGGCCCCCAGGGTCTTTACCAAGTGCCTAGCACCAGTGGCGGCGCGGCTGCGCCTGCAGGGGATTCACGTCTACCCCTACCTGGACGACTGGCTCATCCGCTCAAGGACGAGGGAACTCGTCGGCGAACACACTGCGAGGACCGTCCAACTACTCACAGACCTTGGATTCGCCATAAACTACCCAAAGTCCCACCTGGTGCCGTCGCAGGTGGCCCTGTTTCTGGGAGCGAAGCTCGATACAGTGAGGCGCCTGACGGCCCCGTCGGAAGAACGGACGAAGACCATTCTAGACAAAGTGCAGCGCCTGCTAGCCACGGACGTGGCCAGGGTGAGGTCCATCAAGTCCCTCCTGGGGATGATGTCCTGTTGCATCTACCTGGTGCGCCTCTGCAGGCTACGGATGCGCCCTCTTCAAGAATTTCTCGACGCCCGTTGGATGCAGGCGACGGGCACCTTCGAAGACAGGGTCCCTCTCAACAAGGTGTTCCTGCGGGCGATTCAGTGGTGGGGCGTTCCAGCGCACCTCACGGCGGGCAAGGACTTTCAGACACCGGCGTACCAGGAGACGGTGACGACGGACGCCTCCCTGGAAGGTTTGGGCGCCCACACCGGAGATCTCCACGCAAGAGGCCTCTGGCTCCTGGAGGAGATGCTCCTGCATATCAACGTCCTGGAACTCTGTGCCGTGTTCTGGGCTCTCAAATCGTTCCTCCCGTCGCTCAAGGGCAAGGTGGTGCGGATCTTCACGGACAACACCACGACAATGTTTTACATACGGAAGCAGGGAGGCACCAGATCCCCAGCCCTATCCAAGGAGGCACAGGATCTGTGGCACTGGGCGGTCGCCCAGGGGATGTTCCTGGTTCCCTTCCACCTGGCAGGAGAAAGCAACACCATCGCCGACTCGCTCAGCAGGAAGCTGCGCGCGTGTCACGAGTGGGAACTGCGCCAGGATCAGGTGGATCAACTCTTCCGACGATGGGGCAAACCCCAAATCGACCTGTTCGCAACAGCGACAAACTCGAAGTGCAAGAGGTTCGCCAGCAGGTTTCCCCAGCCGAGGAGCATGGGCGATGCATTCTTGTTCCCCTGGGACGGCCTATACCTGTATGCGTTCCCTCCGTTGCCGTTGCTGCTTCGACTCATTAGCCAGCTGAAGAGGTCCCGGTGCAGGATGATCCTCGTCGCACCGGCGTGGCCGAGGCAGATCTGGTTCCCGGACTTTCTGGACTTGTCAACGTCCCCTCCCATCAAGCTGTCGGCGGACGTGGACCTTCTCTCCAGAGAAGGAGGCGCCATCTTCCACCACGACCCGGCATCGCAGAACCTGCAGGCTTGGCTCCTGCAGCGCTAGAGTTTGGAGGCTACGATATAGCGGCCGATTGCAGAGAGGTTCTTGCAAAGGCCAGGGCGTCCTCGACTCTCAAATGGTCATAAGTGGAAGAGGGTCTCTGTCTGGTGACAAGCACAGAAGATCAACCCCCTACGGATTACGGCCCCTCAAGTGCTGCCGTACCTGCTATCGCTCGCAAAGGCTGGGCTAGCCCATGCCTCCATTAAGATTCATCTGGCGGCGATCTCCAGATATACCAGAACCACAGGACGGACGTCCCTGTGGTCCCATCGACTGGTAAAAGAGTTTATGAAGGGACTGTTCCGGTCATTCCCGCCGGTGAAGGCCCCAGCCCCGGCATGGGAACTTAACGTGGTGCTGACCAGGCTCATGGGGGCCCCCATTCGAGCCGATGCACTCCGCACCGATGAAGTTTGTGTCGTGGAAGACTGCATTCCTGGTGGCCATTATCTCCGCACGACGAGTGGGAGAGATCCAGGCCCTATCCTGCAAACCACCGTACTTGATTTTCCATGCCTCGAGGGTGGTGCTTAGGACGCACCCCTCCTTTATGCCCAAGGTGCCGTCGGACTTCCATCTTAACGAGCCCTTGGTGTTACCTGTTTTCTTCCCGTCTCCTTCGTCGCCGGCTGGATGTGCACTCGCTGGATGTGGCTAGAGCGCTGAAGTTCTACGTGGACCGCACGAAGAGTTTCCGGAGGATATCACAGCTGTATGTGAACTTTGGGTCTGTGAATCAAGGGAAGGCTCTCTCGAAGTCTTCTATTTACAGATGGCTCTCCGGATGCATCCTGCACTGCCACCGTTTGGCTAACCGACCGCTGCCAGGCCGTCCGAGAGCCCATTTGACCAGAGCGATCGCTGCTACTACGGCGTTCCTATCTGGTGTGCCCCTGCTGGCCATCTGCAGGGCTGCTACGTGGAGGTCGACGCACACCTTCACGAGATTCTACTGCGTCGATCGGGATTCCAGGGAGGAGTCCAGGGTCGGCCAAGCAGTGCTGCGCAACCTGTTCACTTAAGGTGAGCCTGGTGAGGCGGTAAGAGATGCTTAATGTTGAGTTTTTTGTATTGCTTAATGTTGAGCCTTTTGCCACCCCCCGTGGTTGTGCACGTGTGTACCGCTATGTATTCTTGTATTCATGAGCATGTGAATCCATGCCAGACCCCATGCTGGAGAAGGAACAAGTTACTTACCTGTAACTGTTGTTCTCCAGCATGGGTCTGGCATGGATTCACATGCAAACCCTCCCGCCTACCCCTCTGCGGCTCTTCACTTGGTCATACTGCCTCTTCACGTGCTACCAAATCTGAAGATGGCTGCCAGAGGCGGGGCTTAGGTAGAGGGCAGTCATTGGCTGTTGTCAGTATGACGCAGAGATCAGTGATTGGTTACTACTACGAAAGACAGATCAGAAACGAAACTGATACTGATTTTTTCTTTACCGAGGATTCCCAGCCTGACGACGGGGAATTTTCATGAGCATGTGAATCCATGCCAGACCCATGCTGGAGAACAACAGTTACAGGTAAGTAACTTTTTCCTTTCTTTGCATATATGATTTCTTCATATTCGATTACACTTTTCTCATGTTACTTCAGTTACATCTTTATTCATAAGTATTTGCATACTGTTTCAGAACGTCTTTGTGTCTTCCCTTCATGACATCACTCTGCCCTCGTCAGATTTCACTTATAGCTGTGTGATGTCCAATGGTCTGTGCCGACATCCTTCCACCCTTTCAGTGCGAGGGTACATTTGATACAGTTGTTTGAGTGCATATCGTATCTCATACACTCAGTGTGGTATTGGGATGATGCCTGTTGTCCCACATTGGGCTCTTCTGCGAATTCCAGTATGTCAGAAGTGAGGGGTCGGTGTTGATAATAATGGCACTGCCTTTACTTAGGCTCTTTCTCTCAATAATGTTCGTATCAGTACTGTCTTTGCTTGGGCTGCCTCAACAATGTATGTATCGGTAATGGTCGCACTGCCTTTGCTTAGGCTTTTTCTCTCAAGGGTATTCGTATCGGTAATGGTTTCACTCTTTACTTGGGCTCTATCGTGTAGTATGCAGTACACCGCATTCCCCCAGAAGCGCCCGGTAATCCGCTCACTCTCCCTGAGCTTACCGGCTGTGGATGGCGTCTTCAGCATTCGTCGTGTTTCACTAGCGGCTGCGCTTCCGGTCCACAGAGTGGCAGTGTGCCTTGCAAGTTGTTCATTTCCTGCTTTATCTTCCTCTGTGTTCGACGGCTCCAGATGTCCGCAACCGAACATCTGCAAACTTTTCCCAACCTGGTTCCTCTGCACGCAGTGTCCATTGGCCTCTCCACTACGCTCTGCAGCCTGCTCGCCTTAGGCACCCTTTACAGTGTCAGCAGTCAGGTGCTCTCCAATCTCTGGCTCTCTTTCTCTGCAGTTTTCAATGACTAGTACATGGCGTTGGCTTACTGTGCCTAGTCACCCTCATTATCCCATCACTCTTCCTCGTCTCAGTACCGAAAAAGGCAGGGGGGGGTAAGGTAAATGAGGTTCTGGGCTAGAAAAACCTGGACAGTCTGTATCTATATCACATTAAGCCACATAGGAATGCTGCAACGGCACATGGTTGTCATTAAAATGTATGACTGAAGAGTTGTCTCGACTCAGTCTTTTTGTCTCTCCCGAGAGCTTGTCCTTGCCCACGTGATCCTCCTGCAGATAGCCACCCCAGCTTCTGCCTTTATCTGGCCACGTAAGAGATGCTTCCTCCTGGGAATCAGTGATGAGGTTGTCAGAGCCATCACATAAAACTACTACTGAACTCTCTGCTGCTGTTCACCGATCATTTACAGTGCTGACATTCTAACTAGTGGCGTCCTGCTACATCAAGTACTACTATTGGCAGTCCTACTAATGTGGCACATAATCTTCTGTTTCTACCCAGGCTACTGCTACTTCTCCCCGCTCTGCCACTACTGTGCTACTCCAGGTAATTACAACTACTACAAGGGTGAGCACCTGAGACTTCACTAGTTGGACCTGCAGTACCATTCAAACCCACATCAGTGAAAGTAGTAGCATGGCCAGCATGACTTCCTGTTTGAGGGGGCTGAGAACAGTTCACAGAATGGAGCACAACACAAAGTAAAGCTTCCCAAACAGTGAAAAGTATCATATGTGGGAAGTTTGATTTACCAATCTATTAGACATTCGAACATTAGTAGTAAAAATAAACATTTTATTTTTGAAAACCTTCTAGGTCCCCTGCTTCATGAAATTGGGACTGGCTCTTGTACAAACTCGCTGGCAGTTTTCTTCCCTTGCGTGCTCTTTCAATTTTTGAGTTTCAATACATGTGTGGGGTGGCTCCTGTGAGCACCCCATAGCAAATCAAAGACTCCTGTAGCCAACAGAGCATCACAAAACCAGCCCATATGTTCTAGTCGCATCGTCTGGGTGACCCCATTACTCCAGACAGCTTTGCTGACAATGTTTCTGTTGTCTTTGGAATTTTTTTCAAGAAGAAGAGAGCATCTCTTTTTGATAAATAAAATTAATTCTTGCCAATTACACTCATAAAATCAGTAATTGGTTTGTGGGATTAGCTCTGCCTAGCTGGGTATACGCATCAGCTGTTCTACGTGCATTTGTTAACCAGCATGCGTGCCTGTAGGCACAGCTCTGACGCAATCCTGTCAGCAGGAAAGGAGCCTCGGGGAACATTTATGGGGCGAGACTCCTAGCGTGGTAACAGCGCACCAAGGCTCGGCGAGAGGCCACGTGCCTACAGAAGGCAGAGGCTTAGCCAGGATTGTCTAACAAGGGGGCCTGAAGCTAATGTAGTTGGGTCCACCGCAGTGACGTTAACATCTGTAAATGCAGACACAGCACTTTTGGGTGGGCCATGCCCGCTCCGGCCTTACCCTGTCTACGCCTCTGACAGACAGTACTACATACTATTCTTACGTAGTGTGTTTCTGCCATGTTGGTGTCCTTCTGGAGCATCGTTCTGGAAGAAAGAAGCAGGTTAGTGGGAGGAGAGGGTACGCAAGGCGCAAATCCTGAAGCATTGATGAGTGCAGATCGGTTTAGCCCTTAATGTGCCTATATGTTTCTTGGCGGTTCCCGCTGAACGCACTTAGTATGTGTATCCATAGCATACACCCTTATGCCAGCCTCCGGTGCGACTCACAACCAAGGGGTCTGCCCGGAGATCACAGACAGTGCTTGTGTGGCAGTGCTGTGTGATAAACTTGTAGTGCAGAATCCCACTTTGCTGGGGTTAGTGTGAGCCCGATTCCATTACAGTGTGTGTGAGAGAGAGAGAGAGAGAGAGAGAGAGAGAGAGAGAGAGAGAGAGAGAGAGAGAGAGAGAGAGAGAGAGAGAGAGAGAGAGAGACTCACTCCTAGCTGTCCAGTAACCCGTGTCAAGCAAGTGTCTGACTCACTCCAGCAGGAGAGAGAGTGAGCTAGTGTTGCATCCCAGCTGTCCAGTACCCAGTGTCAAGTACTTGTCTGACTCGCTCCAGCAGGAGAGAGAGAGAGTGAGCTAGTGTTGCATCCCAGCTGTCCAGTACCCAGTGTCAAGCACTTGTCTGACTCGCTCCAGCAGGAGAGAGAGAGAGTGAGCTAGTGTTGCATCCCAGCTGAGTCAGACAAGTGCTTGACACTGGATACTGGACAGCTGGGATGCTTAACGCGTGTCAAGCAATTGTCTGACTCGCTCCAGCAGGAGAGAGCGAGCTAGTGTGCCTCCCAGCTGTCCAGTACCCAGTGTCAAGCAATTGTCTGACTCGCTCCAGCAGGAGCGAGTGAGCTAGTGTGCCTCCCAGCTGTCCAGTAAGCAGTGTCAAGCAAGTGTCTGACTCGCTCCAGCAGGAGAGAGAGAGAGCTAGTGTTGCCTCCCAGCTGTCCAGTACCCCGTGTCAAGCAATTGTCTGACTCGCTTCAGCCGGAGAGAGTGAGCTAGTGTGCCTCCCAGCTGTCCAGTACCCCGTGTCAAGCAATTGTCTGACTCGCTTCAGCCGGAGAGAGTGAGCTAGTGTGCCTCCCAGCTGTCCAGTACCCCATGTCAAGCAATTGTCTGACTTGCTCCCAGGAGAGAGTGAGCTAGTGTGCCTCCCAGCTGTCCAATACCCCGTGTCAAGCAATTGTCTGACTCGCTCCAGCAAGAGAGCGAGAGCTAGTGTGCCTCCCAGCTGTCCAGTAACCCCTCAAGCAGTTGTCTGACTCTCTCCAGCAAGAGGGAGAGAGAGCTAGTGTGCCTCCCAGCTGTCCAATACCCCGTGTCAAGCAACTGTCTGACTCGCTCCAGCAGTAGAGTGAGAGCGAGTGTGCCTCCAAGCTGTCCAATACCCCGTGTCAAGCAATTGTCTGACTCGCTCCAGAAGGAGCGAGAGAGAGAGAAAGAAAGAGCTAGTGTGCCTCCCAGCTGTCCAGTACCCCGTGTCAAGCAATTATCTGACTCGCTTCAGCAGGAGAGAGAGAAAGCTAGTGTGCCTCCCAGCTGTCCAGTAACCCGTGTCAAGCAATTGTCTGACTCGCTCCAGCAGGAGAGCGAGAGCTAGTGTGCCTCCCAGCTGTCCAGTAACCCGTGTCCATTGGTCTGACTCGCTCCAGCAGGAGAGAGAGCTAGTATGCCTCCCAGCTGTCCAGTAACCCGTGTCAAGCAAGTGTCTGACTCGCTCCAGCAGGAGAGAGTGAGCTAGTGTGCCTCCCTGCTGTCCAGTACCCCGTGTCAAGCAAGTGTCTGACTCGCTCCAGCAGGAAAGCGAGAGCTAGTGTGCCTCCCAGCTGTACAGTACCCAGTGTCAAGCAAGTGTCTGACTCGCTCCAGCAGGAGAGAGTGAGCTAGTGTTGCATCCCAGCTGTCCAGCACCCAGTGTCAAGCACTTGTCTGACTCGCTCCAGCAGGTGAGAGAGTGAGCTAGTGTTGCATCCCAGCTGTCCAGTATCCAGTGTCAAGCACTTGTCTGACTCGCTCCAGCAGGAGAGAGAGTGAGCTAGTGTTGCATCCCAGCTGAGTCAGACAATTGCTTGACACTGGGTACTGGACAGCTGTGAGGCACACTAGCTCTCTCTCTCCTGCTGGAGCGAGTCAGACAAGTGCTTGATACTGGACAGCTGGGATGCAACACTAGCTCTCTCTCTCTCTCTCCTGCTGGAGCGAGTCAGACACTTGCTTGACACTGGATACTGGACAGCTGGGATGCTTAACGCGTGTCAAGCAATTGTCTGACTCGCTCCAGCAGGAGCGAGAGAGTGCTAGTGTTGCATCCCAGCTGTCCAGTAAGTAGTGTCAAGCAAGTGTCTGACTCACTCCAGCAGGAGAGAGTGAGCTAGTGTGCCTCCCAGCTGTCCAGTAAGTAGTGTCAAGCAAGTGTCTGACTCGCTCCAGCAGGAGAGCGAGAGCTAGTATGCCTCCCAGCTGTCCAGTAACCCGTGTCAAGCAATTGTCTGACTCGCTCCAGCAAGAGAGGGAGAGAGAGCTAGTGTGCCTCCCAGCTGTCCAAACCCTGTGCCAAGCAACTGTCTGACTCGCTCCAGCAGGAGAGTGAGAGCGAGTGTGCCTCCCTGCTGTCCAATACCCCGTGTCAAGCAAGTGTCTGACTTGTTCCAGCAGGAGAGAGGGAGAGCGCTAGTGTTGCCTCCCAGCTGTCCAGTATCCCGTGTCAAGCAATTGTCTGACTCGCTCCAGCAGGAGAGAGCTAGTGTGCCTCCCAGCTGTCCAGTACCCCGTTTCAAGCAATTGTCTGACTCGCTCCAGCAGGAGAGAGAGAAAGAGCTAGTGTGCCTCCCAGCTGTCCAGTAGCCCGTGTCAAGCAATTGTCTGACTCGCTTCAGCAGGAGAGAGTGAGGTAGTGTGCCTTCCAGCTGTCCAGTACCCCATGTCAAGCAATTGTCTGACTTGCTCCCAGGAGAGAGAGAAAGAGCTAGTGTGCCTCCCAGCTGTCCAGTAACCCATGTCAAGCAATTGTCTGACTCGCTCCAGCAGGAGAGAGAGAAAGAGCTAGTGTGCCTCCCAGCTGTCCAGTAACCCATGTCAAGCAATTGTCTGACTCGCTCAAGCAGGAGAGAGCTAGTGTGCCTCCCAGCTGTCCAGTACCCCGTGTCAAGCAATTGTCTGACTCGCTTCAGCAGGAGAGAGTGAGGTAGTGTGCCTCCCAGCTGTCCAATACCCTGTGTCAAGCAATTGTCTGACTCTCTCCAGCAAGAGGGGGAGAGAGCTAGTGTGCCTCCCAGCTGTCCAATACCCCGTGTCAAGCAATTGTCTGACTCACTCAAGCAGGAGGGAGCTAGGGTGCCTCCCAACTGTCCAGTACCACCTTGTCAAGCAATTGTCTGACTCGCTCAAGCATGAGAGAGCTAGTGTGCCTCCCAGCTGTCCAGTACCCCATGTCAAGCAATTGTCTGACTTGCTCCCAGGAGCGAGTGAGCTAGTCTGCCTCCCAGCTGTCCAATACCCTGTGTCAAGCAATTGTCTGACTCGCTCCAGCATGAGAGAGAGAGAGAGAGAGAGAGAGAGAAAGAGCTAGTGTGCCTCCCAGCTGTCCAGTAACCCATGTCAAGCAATTGTCTGACTCGCTCCAGCAGGAGAGAGCTAGTGTGCCTCCCAGCCTGTCCAGTACCCCGTGTCAAGCAATTGTCTGACTCTCTCCAGCAAGAGGGAGAGAGAGCTAGTGTGCCTCTCAGCTGTCCAGTAACTTGTCAAGCAATTGCCTGATTCGTTTCAGCAGGAGAGAGAGAAAGCTAGTGTGCCTCCCAGCTGTCCATTACCCCATGTCAAGCAATTGTCTGCCTCGCTCCAGCAGGAGAGAGGGAGAGAGAGAGAGCTAGTGTGCCTCCCAGCTGTCCAGTAACCCGTGTCAAGCAATTGTCTGACTCGCTCCAGCAGGAGCGAGAGAGTGCTAGTGTTGCATCCCAGCTGTCCAGTAACCCGTGTCAATCAATTGTCTGACTCGCTCCAGCAGGAGCGAGTGAGCTAGTGTGCCTCCCAGCTGTCCAGTAAGTAGTGTCAAGCAAGTGTCTGACTCACTCCAGCAGGAGAGAATGAGCTAGTGTGCCTCCCAGCTGTCCAGTAAGTAGTGTCGAGCAAGTGTCTGACTCGCTCCAGCAGGAGAGCGAGAGCTAGTATGTCTCCCAGCTGTCCAGTAACCCGTCAAGCAATTGTCTGACTCTCTCCAGCAAGAGAGAGAGAGAGCTAGTGTGCCTCCCAGCTGTCCAAACCCTGTGCCAAGCAACTGTCTGACTCGCTCCAGCAGGAGAGTGAGAGCGAGTGTGCCTCCCTGCTGTCCAATACCCCGTGTCAAGCAAGTGTCTAACTCGTTCCAGCAGGAGAGAGAGAGCACTAGTGTTGCCTCCCAGCTGTCCAGTATCCCGTGTCAAGCAATTGTCTGACTCGCTCCAGCAGGAGAGAGCTAGTGTGCCTCCCAGCTGTCCAGTACCCCGTTTCAAGCAATTGTCTGACTCGCTCCAGCAGGAGAGAGAGAAAGAGCTAGTGTGCCTCCCAGCTGTCCAGTAACCCATGTCAAGCAATTGTCTGACTCGCTCAAGCAGGAGAGAGCTAGTGTGCCTCCCAGCTGTCCAGTACCCCGTGTCAAGCAATTGTCTGACTCGCTTCAGCAGGAGAGAGTGAGGTAGTGTGCCTTCCAGCTGTCCAGTACCCCATGTCAAGCAATTGTCTGACTTGCTCCCAGGAGAGAGTGAGGTAGTGTGCCTCCCAGCTGTCCAATACCCATGTTAAGCAATTGTCTGACTCACTCAAGCAGGAGGGAGCTAGTGTGCCTCCCAGCTGTCCAGTACCCATGTTAAGCAATTGTCTGACTCTCTCCAGCAAGAGGGGGAGAGAGCTAGTGTGCCTCCCAGCTGTCCAATACCCCGTGTCAAGCAATTGTCTGACTCGCTCCAGCAGGAGAGAGCTAGTGTGCCTCCCAGCTGTCCAGTACCCATGTTAAGCAATTGTCTGACTCACTCAAGCAGGAGGGAGCTAGTGTGCCTCCGAACTGTCCAGTACCACCTTGTCAAGCAATTGTCTGACTCGCTCAAGCATGAGAGAGCTAGTGTGCCTTCCAGCTGTCCAGTACCCCATGTCAAGCAATTGTCTGACTTGCTCCCAGGAGCGAGTGAGCTAGTGTGCCTCCCAGCTGTCCAATACCGTGTGTCAAGCAATTGTCTGACTCGCTCCAGCAGGAGAGAGCTAGTGTGCCTCCCAGCCTGTCCAGTACCCTGTGTCAAGCAATTGTCTGACTCTCTCCAGCAAGAGGGAGAGAGAGCTAGTGAGCCTCTCAGCTGTCCAGTAACTTGTCAAGCAATTGCCTGATTCGTTTCAGCAGGAGAGAGAGAAAGCTAGTGTGCCTCCCAGCTGTCCATTACCCCATGTCAAGCAATTGTCTGACTCGCTCCAGCAGGAGAGAGAGAGAGAGAGAGAGAGAGAGAGAGAGAGAGAGAGAGCTAGTGTGCCTCCCAGCTGTCCAGTAACCCGTGTCAAGCAATTGTCTGACTCGCTCCAGCAGGAGAGAGAGAGAGAGAGCTAGTGTGCCTCCCAGCTGTCCAGTAACCTGTGTCAAGCAATTGTCTGACTCGCTCCAGCAGGAGAGCGAGAGCTAGTGTGCCTCCCAGCTGTCCAGTAACCCGTGTCAAGCAATTGTCTGACTCGCTCCAGCAGGAGAGCAAGAGCTAGTGTGCCTCCCAGCTGTCCAGTAATTCGTGTCAAGCAATTGCCTGACTCGTTCCAGCAGTTTAGAGGCACAGCTGAGACGGCCTCACCAGCTTGTGAAAGTTAAGCACATTTATCAAAGCCATAACGGAACGACTCTTAGCGGATCATTCAGAGTAGGGCGGTAATGGGAATATTGATGATATTTGGCAAATAGTGCCGAGATATTACCTTCTCCACAATTCGGGTTTGGTTAGATAGCACCAGCTGTATTTCGCGCTTTGGAATTTCGGGTGGACTTTCGGCTGAAAATAGGCCTATTTGTACATCCATCTCAGAAGTGGAGTTAAGAATTCCAGATTGGCCCCCATTATTTTTCAAACTTTTAAACCCACGAAAAGCATAAATGGATTTGAATTGATCATTTGGTGCATTAATCATGTACAGCAGTGATCTGAACCACTACTGTGCATTATCAATTTCCACCTTCCTGTTGAATGCGGAAAAATGCCTGATTATCTTTATTTTTTTTAATACATGTTTAGCTTACCGATGGTGGAGGTTGTATGTCTGGAATACCTCCAGTGGTTTTCCTGAAATAGCACCTCCGTTAGTAATTAAGTCTGAATTGGGCCGATTTAACACAAAGTGGGGGTGGTAACATGGAGGAATTTGTCTTTCTGTTTGAAATATCGGGAATGTTTTTGACAGTCTTATTTTTAGTTTCACCAACCATTACTTCCTAATTCAAAACTAATTCTTTAAAAAGAGATACCTTTAACTCTAACTCCATCGCTTCTTGAACTTTAAAATGCGAAGGCGTTCCTGACATTATACAGTTAGCTAATTTTGAAAAAACTTAACCTGTAATATTTTTTTTCACTTAAAATACTTAGGATCCATTGCTACTTGAATGAAATGCAGAAAAAACATTTAAACGTGCATCGTAGAGCAGTTAAGTGACATCATTTGGTTAACTTTAAATATAAAACGTTGTCAGTGTCATTTGTTCCCTTTTTCTCACTATGTCGTTAGCCTTTACTCCTTGTGAGTCAGGAGTTGGCTTGTTAGCCACATGGAGATTTACAGAGGCCCAATGGTAGGACTCCTTAAACTCCCTGAGCAGGATCGATAACTGGTAGAGACATGTATTTATTTGTATTTATTTATTTGCATTTTTAAAGCGCTCACACAGCCCGGGGGCATCGAGGCGCTGTTACAGGAATATGTCTTAGTTGAGTATTTGTAATGCGCTTATTAACCAGAGGTTTCTACGCGCGGATCCGGGGATCGAACCTGTTGCTTCGTGTTGTCATGTTCAAAGGTGAGCACGTTGCCACTGAGCTATCCTCCCGGGACACATATAGACTATGTACCAAGTCAGTGCCGCTGATTGTGATTTACGCTGCATACACTGTGCAAAGTTCTACTGAGCTAGTGCCAAAGCACCCCTAACCCAGTTACCCCTCGCGTTTTCATGGCAAAGCCATCTGATGATCAAGGTTGGGTCAACCGGACCACAGACATTCTCATGGGTGGAGCTTGCTCATGCATGTTGGGTTGGTAATTCCAGGGAAGTCAAACATACAGCAAACAGTTAACAGCAACAGAAAGCAGACATTTCAAAAGGAGAAGTTTAAGCATGAAGAAGGCGAACAAAGAGGTACATTGGCCAGGGAAATAACTGCTACTACAAGTTATACCCTTGAGCGACAAGTATGATGCAGATTGTAGGTTTTGGGGTGAAGTTGGAGCATTGTGGAGGCGGCGCTGCCACAGGGGAAGCTGCATACTAGTGGAAGGCTGACCAAGTGAGTGCAGGTGAAACATTTGAACAATACAGCACGTGGGCACGAAGTAAACGGAGAGGATAGGAAAACGCCCATCGAGGCTGTGGGTCCCTCAGAGTGAGCCATAAAGTCTGTCAGCGATGGAGGAGGAAGAGGCTTTGTTGAAGCAAGTATTGTCAATGCCGACCATGATACTAGTCTCTAGGACAAAGCATAGTTTGAGGAGCAAGCGTTTAGAGAAGAAACCAGAGGAACCAAATCAGCGATCACAGGAGATAGGATAAAGCTACATTAAGCGGAGACTGATTGAAACCGTGATGAAGAAACCCTATTACAGTGGCCACACCACACGTGAGCGTGGATAATAGTAATTCAAATTTGAAGAGTTGGGACATGCTGGGAGTCGATCCTAAAGTAGAGAGACTTGAACATTTGAAACAGTTGGAATGAAAGATCAAGCCAAGCCTCACACACTTGGAGTGTGGGAAACTTTGTGGATGCTGGAAAACGCAGTCCTGTAAAGAGACTTGAATACCTAAAACGCGGAGTACCAATTTACAAGAAAGCCCAAGCAAATCTTCAGTGAGACAATTGATGCCTGCTGGAAACAAAGGTAATTTGAAGCATCAACGTCATTAAGAGAACGCAGCGTGAGGCATGCATGGAAATGAAGTCCATTCTAAGTCCACAAATCATTGACTGACCACAATGTGGTGCATGTAGGGGATCAAGATCCATTCGCATTCTGAAGTTCATTGAGAGAATGCAGTGTAATGCTCAGTAATTATGTTTATCTAGCACCAGTAAAAAGATGACGTGCCTTGGAAGGTCTAAGAATTATTGATAAAACACCAACTAAGAGTTATTAGAACAGTGAGACCACCCTTCACTCCAAGCCTAAGCAAAGCCGATCGAGGGAGTAAAGTTGGGGCACGTCTATGAAAGACTTGAGAAACATTGGTTCCAAACCAGAGGCAATACGGGCAACTCTGTGTTCAAGATACGACTTTAAAGGGCCGAACTGTGTATGCTGGATGCCACAGGCAGGGGGCCCAAAGAAAGAGTAGTCACACCTGTCACATCTCATAAGGAGTTATCAATCAGAAGGGAGAAGATCAGACTACCAGTAATAGGTCCCGTAGAGACGGAGAGAAACAGAGACATTGTGAAGGAGGTGGCATGACAGATTGCATGGAGTAGCAGGAGACTAGTAGAGGTGAAAGGAACCTCTCGGATCCCACATACAGAGTCTATATTTTTCACATCATGTTAATTTTACTTTATGTTGATAGGAAAGATCGTCACATGGGTCTTCTGAAGTCCTGCTGCCCTCTAATAGACATTCATAGGGGTTCTTTTTTAGTCATAATGCACCCTTTTGTACATGGTATTGATACTTTCTTTTTCCTCTTTAGTGGCCGCCAGCAGAGACGACATCTTGGTTGTCTGAAGACCTAGAAAGCCAAAGCTGGAATTCCTAGAACATCCTCTGAATATCTACCATCCCAATGTGGGGAAATTGCATTGTTCTGACTTCTTAGTACTATGTGCAGGTTATGAAGACAAGGCAATAAAAGCGGGTGTCAAGATGGATTTCTTACCTCTGGCCTGGTAGGCAGAAGTTTAGCAGGCAACTCTAGTTTAGTGGAGCAGGGAAACCTTCTTGACAAACCAGACCAATCTACGGTAGCTTGGCAGTCGGTCAAGACTAAGTCTCGGAGGGGGTGGGGGAGTGAGAGTGATCGGAAACCCACAATGAGCACACACAGTAAAACTTCACAAATATTCTAAAACAAGTGTATATAAAAAAATACATATACATTTATTATAGGCCTTGATAATTAAACACAAATACACCAAAGTAATATGAAACAGTTACCACACACGCCTGTCACTATTTACCATATAACGTTTCGCCTAATGCAGTAAAGGGGCAAAACACAACCACAATCTGCAACAGAAGGGTAAGCTAACACACTTACAGCATAAGGTAGTTCTTCAGAGTTGATTCCTAACTTAAGCAGTCCAGCCCTATGAAGTGGGGAGGCTTATGCTCAAAAGTACAGTAGTGCGCTGAAAATGTGCAGTTGTGCGTTATGAGCGAAAGCGGGTCCTCTTCAGGGAGCTGTAGCAGTTTGGGAAGGGGCTTGAGGTGATGAAGTACAGTGTCCTACTATTCGAGGAGGGTCTACGCTTGCAGGCAGAGCAGCTTTCGAGTTTCGAGAATAGGTATCAAGCGCGCAGGCTAACCCAGCTAAGATGAGATCTTTTCAGGGATTCTCGTGCGTAAAGAACAATGGATGTGCTAGGGGGCCACCAGTAAGTGATCACCGCCCCTCCACACAGTCTCGGCCAAACTTTGCCAATCTAGGCCAGGTCGCTTGTAAGTTCAAACCATGCAGTTACATGTTGCTCCAGCTCTCAGCGGCTGTGGGGTGGGACGATCGTCCGTGGCGGGACAGTAGCCTTTTCTCAGCTCTCAATGAAGAAAAGAGAACAGTTCAAGTGCTGCACATCTCGGGGCACACGGGGCAGGTTTGCAAGGCTCCTACAACAACCGTCACCAGAGCAGGGCGACACAGGGACTGCAAGTGCTTTCGGCGTGGTGCACTCTCTTAAATCGCGACCCAGAGGAGCTAGGACTACAAAATTTGTCGAGAGAGGGCCTAGGACCACCAGCTGGCGATTCCTTAAGCATTGACGGTGGCGCTCCTAGCCGATACCCCAGCTTTGATCTGTTCATTTCACTTGATGGGCAAGGAATACTTCTGAAGAGGTTCTAGTGGAGAGGGTTATCGGTAGAAGCCGAGAGTAGTTGTTCCCACTATTCCAAAGGGTCAAAGCACCCTTGCAGGCCTTCAGTGATCTATGCGAAAACTCAGGGTGCCAAACCTTTAGCATGTCTGCAGCGGTTCCACAGGTCTGCTTTAGCATTTCAGGATACTTGTTCCTTCTGTAGTTTGGTGTGAACCTAAGGTGATCGACCTGGAATGGGTGCAGAGCCCCTTCTCTTATCCAAGATTCACTTTGCTCACAAATCTGGGATAACCAATTGAAGATCTGCTCTCTTGCATTCACTCCAGGCATGGGCCAATCATTCAGGCATACCAGACATACTGGCACCAGTAGTGTGGATAGGGACCAGACACTCCCATCCCTCTTCCTGGGCACTTGCACACGTGATATGCAGGAGCCTGCGAAAGATACAGGCTCCTGCATCTCCCAAATAAGGAATACCCAAATAAAGAATACCCGGAAATAAGGAATAAGGCTGCATGCCCAAATAAGTAATACCCGGGTCACTAGACAAAATGGCCAAAGGACAGAACAAAAGATTCTGTGGCACAGCCATTTTCGGCACTGCCCACAGTCTTGACCCAAACGCGGTAAACACAATATGGTTTATTAAAAAGAAGTAAAAATATTATAAAAGCAAACCGCTGCCACCATTTTGTCCTAGGCACACTTGTACAATTACCAGAAAATCGTTACAGGGTGTCTAGGGCCAGAACATAAAAGGACCCCATGCGCAGAACTGTAAGGTACTTGGTGCATAGATAAAAAGTTACCAAGAAATGGCAACATAGTCAAAGACTAAGGGAAACCTAGTTTCCCAGTACTGACAGTCTGAAGGACGTGTCTGTTTCCCCAGACCAGATGAGCAAAAGCCCAGAGGAGCCGATACTGATAATGGCCCAAGGAGCAAGTTCGAGGCCCAAGCAAAGTGAGGGTTTCAACATGCTCCCCAACCCCATTACTGGATGGTACATCCCCTACCTCGATGTGCTAAGTAGTTTACAACTATATGTGCCCAGGGACCTTACCACAAGGAAGGTTGAGTCCCAAGGCACTAATTACAATATTTGGCAGGCATACATACAAAGCCAGGAGGCAGTACACAACTATGAAGAATAGTGACAGTGTTGAGAAAAACTGTGAGCCTTATAGTGAGTTAAGTCCCAAGCAGAGGAAGGTACTAATGGGGTATGTTCTACTCCTAGGCTCTCCTGTGCCGGTTGATCATCCAGCAGTTAGCAAAGTGACTGATTGCCGTTTCATCGCTCTACATACATAGTACGCCGTCCACAGGGCACAGGAGAAGGTGAACTAAACCCGCTGTATATTTCTGATGTGTGTCTCTTGCTGAACGATGCCATGAGTCAGGCCAAACGGAGGCATTCCATGATAAGTTACTGTTGTGCTTTGTGTGTCTTTTTCTGCATGGGTTAGTGCCAGCTTTTTCTCCCTCCTCTTTTTAATACAAAGCTAATTGACAATTTTCCCTGATGGATTTTCAGCCATGCTGCATAAAATGTGACGCCGTGCTTGAAAGCCACCGTGCCTTTATCTCTTAATTAAAACAGTCCACCCGAAGCAATTAAATCCAGCTTGTCAATCACCCCTTAAAACATCCTTCAAAGCATTTTCTGCAATGCCTCTGTTAATCATTTAGTGGTCTTCTCAAAGAGAATATTTGTTAAATTGGGGTACTATGAAGGTTTGATCTACACCATGCTGCGAATCTGTACCCCCCCACACACCCACACCATTTGGGATCAAGATGTACCCTTTGTGTTACAGCTGCTGCCACGCTCTGCTCATCCCAGGCCTGTTTCATTTTTTCTTCTCACATTGTATGTCTGGGAACAATGCAAAGCAGACCAACACTTTTTCTAAAATAAATATTCTAATGCACATTAGCCTCTGCAGATTCTTTATTTTTTAAATGTTTATTGTTTTATTGCCACTTCAGAAATTTTAAATGCCACTTACGCTGGGACGTCTGGTGCAATTCACACTTTTGGCACTCGGTGGCTGGCTCACGTTATACGCACTCTTGCCAATGCAGTTTTAATTGTGCAGATTTTCTTTTTAACACTGGTTTGACCTGCCAAAGACCAGCAAATGGCAAGATGGAAGTCATATTAGTACCCGGTGAGGGACAATCAGATTGTAACATGCAATCTGATTGGCCCTCGCAGGGTTTTACCTGACCTGGAATTCCTCTCCCACGTTCTTTTCCTCTTGTCCCCGGCGGGTGTGTCCCATTAGCTCCTTAGCCAATGAGGAGCCTCGGAACGGGGTAGTGCATGCTCCGAGCCACCACACGGCTGGAGGCTGCTGCCATCCTGCCCCACCTGGTGAGCGCGTTAAGTGTTTTCCCCCACACACCCAATCCAAACAATCCCTTCGAAACCCTCCCAACCCCACATTCCTTCATTTTAGTCCATTTTGGGAGCGGCCACTCTGGGAACACTTCTGTCCCCAACGCGTCTGCTCCCGATCCGCGACAGGTAGTCCTTGTAGTCCCTTCTCCCTTTCCATGGCGGTCATTTTATTTGTTTACCTTTTTCAATACACTTTAAATGGCCACCATGGAAAGGGAAAACAGACTGTTTTCCCTCCCCAGCGGCCATTTTTTCAAAAAATATTATTTTTTTCTGTTCCGAAATGCCAGAGCGTTTCGGAACAGAAAAACATTGCTATTAGTACCCCGGTCTTTCAGGCCGGGGTACTAATAGCAATAAGCCCCTGCTGCGGGGCCATTACAGAGTCTGGTAAAGCACCGTGCCTGTAACTATGGGTCTTGGGGCTTTACCAGACACAGTAATTACCCCACGGCTCGGGGCTTATTGCTTAAATAAAGCCACTGCCATTGCCACATTGTGATCCAAGAAGTGCAAATCAATGGCTCCGTCCTTCAGACATATCACTAAACAGCACTGTAAGCATCACATTTGCTTTTATGTGCTGTACTTTATGCATTCAATCTTTTATAGATTCACATGCTTGTTTGAGTATTTCCTGTCGTCAGAGTTGGAATCCTTGCTTAAAGCAGTTTCATTTTAACTGAATTAAAAAACGGCAGTTACTTTAGTGTTCTCTGTGTTGTTTTGGGTCATTTACTCCTCATCCAATAGGCGGTGCCTCCTATAGCTCCACCCCTGGAGGCCATCTTCAGATTCTTTACTACACGTTCAGTGCTGGGAGTCCTAACGTTTTCTTCAAGAAAATCTCAAACGACAACTTCAACTTTACATCTTCTGAAAGCTACAGATAAGTGCTTTGCTTTTGTGGGGTTTAGGACCTTCTACACTCTTCGTACTCCCCTGGGCTGGGGCAAAGGTTTACTCTGTTCCCTTAGGGCAGAGTCCATTGAAGTGTGCTTTCCTCTTCTCGCCATGACTGATTTTAGCGAGCCTTTCCAAACTTGCTCTACTTAGAGGTTTTTTTTTAACAAAGACATTTGTGTAGAACATATGCCCAGAGAAGTCTTTACTGCCTTTGCTCGGCCCACAACTTTGATTCTGGCTCTTTAAACCATCATTGTTCAAAGATTTTACCACAGTAAAGCGGTTACTACACCGAATGTGCATGTTGCGTCTGAAACCCCTGCTTAAAGTGACATTTGTTTGAAATAAAGTGAATAGTAAATTAAAGGTATTATAAAGAGTATGGCTATAAGTGTGGCTCATTTTGTCTACAAAAAGCCTACTCTACGAGAGAACCTCATCCACGAAGAACGGCTCATCAACAGCCTTGTTTACAAAAGAGCCTTGCCCAAGATTAAGGCTTGTCCATGAGAGAGTTGTTCATGAGAGAGCCTCGTCTACAAGAGAGCCTCGTCAATGACAAGCTCGTCCATGAGAGAGCCTCGTCCACGAAACAGGCTTGTCCATGAGACAGGCTTGTCCACGAGAAGGCCTAGTCTACGAGAAAGGCTAATCTAGGAGAAAGGCTCGTCAATGACCGGCTTGTCTATGAGAGAGCCTCCTCTACAAGCGAGAGCCTAGTCTGTGAGAGAGCCTCATCTACGAGAAATACTAGTCAACGACAGGCTCGTCTGTTAGAGAGGCTCGTCTGTGAGAGGCTCGTGTATGAGACAGTTGTCTCTGAGACATGCTCGTCTATGAGAGAGGCTTTTTTACGAGAGAGCCTCGTCAACAAGAAAGACTTGTCTACGAGAAATGCGTGACAATGACAGGCTTGTCTGTGAGAGAGCCTCATCCACGAGAAAGGCTTGTTAACGACAGGCCCCTCTACAGGAGAGCCATGTCTGCAGGAGACCCTACCCTACCAGATAGACCACCCTACGAGCAAACCTGTTCTACAACAGAGCCTAGTCTACACGAGAGAGCCAGTCTATAAGAGTAAGCCTTGTCTACGAGAGAGACTCGTCTATGGGTAGCTCGTCAACGAGAAATACTCATCAATGACCGGCTCGTTTACAGGAGAGCCTCATTTACTAGAGAGCCTCTTCTAAGAGAGAACCTAGTCTACGAGAAAGGCTTATTTGCGACAAAGGCTCATCAACGAGAAATACTTGTCAATGACGGTCTCATCTATGAGAAAGTCTTGTCAATGACAGGCTAGTTCACAAGAGAGCTTTAGCAACAAGAAGATCAGTGAACGATAGGGTTGTCTATATGAGACATGGCAATGATACTAGTCTATGAGAGCCTAGTCTATGAGAAGGCCCTTAAACAACAGACTTATCTATATGAGAGCCTCATCTATGGGCGAGCCTTCCCACTGATGGTCTCATCTACGAGAATGGCTCCTCAAATGCGGAAGACTCTTAAATGACAGCAGTTTCCACAAGTGTGCCTCTCCCACAAGTGTGCATCGCCCATGAGAGCACCTTGCCTACGAGGGCGCCTTGCCTACGAGAGCACCTCGTCTAAGAGAGCGCCTTGGCTATGCAAGCACTTCATCTATGAGAGTGACTTTGCTGCGCCTTGGCTACAAGAGCATCTAGTCTAGGATAACATCTATTCTACCAGAGAGCCTCGTCTACAAAAGGGCTTGTGCACGTAAAGGACCGTCTATGAAATAGCCTAGTCTATGAGGGAGGCTCGTCAAGAAACCAGGCGAGTCAACGAAACAGTTTATCTACTGGGACGTCTCAACAACTAATGAGCATGTAAATAAAACATTAAAAAAATTAAAAGCTTCATCTACAAGGGTACTTCATGTACAGGAAGGGTGATTCAACAATGGGCTCGATCATAGACTAAGAGCTCTGTCCATGCGGGTGCTCGGTCCATATGAGACCCTAAGCTTTAACAGGCCAGTCAATGAAAATGCTACCCTCAAGTGCAGTTAGTCTGCCAGGGAACCTCGTCTACAAGGGATCTTACACCACAAGTAATCTTATTCTACAAATAGACTTCGTCAATAAAGGCCCTACTATGGGGCTTTATCTATGATTCGCTTACTCAAACACAGGCTCTTCTAATAAAGGCCTGATTTTTCTACAAGCCTCTCTATGATGCCTTTCTCTGAGGGACCTCGTCTGTGATAGAAGCCTCACCTACAATAGTTTTGTCATTGGCCATCCCTCTAGAAAAGCTCTAGCCTCTAACATGTCGTTCTATTACAGAAACCTGTCTTCGGCAAACTTGTCGATGAAGGGTTTCGTCCAGCACTGCTTATTGCAAGAGATAACATATTATTGAGTGATTTCGGAGGTGATAGCCCTTGTCTACAAGACCTCTTCCGTAATATGCCTCATTGTCAAAATACTTTTGTACGGAAAACCGAGTTCCCTGCAGCTTCACCTATAGAAGAAAATCATTGCAAGGGTATTGTCCATGACAAATTCATATGAAGAAGGCCTATGCAAGGTCCATTGGCACTCTGCAATGATTCAGCCTTTTCAGTTCTTCTGTCCTGGGCATACCACTTCTCAGATATCGGCAGGGGTTTCTGCTTAACATACCGCTTCAGTTCATATTCTGTTGTACGTCTAATGTGAGAAATATTAAGCTGAATTTCAACCCTACGGATGTTCCAATATATTGGGGTTCTTCTCAACCTACAGAAAAATCCAACAAGCTTCACTACTGACCGTTGCCACCCTTCCTTTTTGGCACCACAGCAGGAGGATGTCTGTCTTCATTACGACATCCAATGGAAATGATTAACATTAGTCAACTAGGTGTTTTTCATATTAGCCCACGGCAATTGATGCTAAGGGCTGCCAACTATTCTCCCTGCCAACAAGCTAGCAAACATGTCTTCAGGCGCTTCAACTAATGGTGCTGTGCTCCTGCCCAAAGAGGTGTGGAGCAGGTCCCTCATTCTCAAGACCATCCTGTCCAAGTAAAGTTGGGTGGATTGATACCCTTCCCCATACCTACACTGCCTCAACATATTCCTCCGCTCACTATCATTTCAAAGGATTTCAGAAAAGAAAAGCAATGTTTTCGCCCATCTTGCCAAGGATATTTGTCCCATCATTCCTGAACAAGTTGGGCACTTGTTCCAGGTTTCTTTTCACCACTTTGGTCACAGGTTCCTGCGTTGGAGGTGACGGGCACCGCTTTCAATTCAAGATCCTTCCTACGTGTCCTTGGTTACACCCTCCCAGCACATGCCATCTTTCTGAAAATTCAATTGAACAAGGTCTCTTACACAGCTTCCCCATCTCTCGACCTGGTCAACACCGTTCTCATAAAAACCTATCGCAGCAACAAGATTCCTTTAGTCCGGACATGAAAATTTCACCCGGGGATTATGTCCGCTTCACATGCGATCTGTCTAGGAGTTCCCAGATGCTGACTTGCAGCGGCCCACCATCAATTGGGACGACAAGTTGTTGCTAACCTGTCAATTTCACGTTTATCTTTGGAAAGCTCCTGCCTCACGCAGGCAGATCCGTTTGCACACAAACCACCAGGTCACGTTTACATCTGTTGCATCCAGGGAGGACTGGGGAGGCCACACCCGCGATCCTCACACCATGAGTCTTAGGGTAAAACATAAAAATCCTTACACATCAGCGTCCTGCAGTTGTGGGTGGTGTGGTGACATAGAATGAGGAGTCTGACTACGACTTAGTTTTTGTTTATAACCTTTTATTTTGTATTCAAAAACATATATTTCCCTATCTCTAGAGGTGGGTTTTCCTACCTCAACCAAACTAAAACTCTAGTCTGTCAGGAAGTCTGTGATGTTTAAATAAATGTTCAAACGTACTGGTCCAAACATCTAAACTAGCCCTACCACTGAAACACAAGTCCAAAGCAACAAAAATCATACCCCAGGAGAATACCTCCCTTCTCCGGGGTCATCCTTTCTATGGATAGGTGAATGCTTACGTTCTCCAAGCTAGTGAGTTTGACTTTAACCTGAAAGTCTCTTCTTATATTCAGTTTTCTCCTTCCTAATTTGCTTCTCTTAGAGTCCCTTCTTGAAGGGGTTTAAGGATTGAATCCCTTTTTGTTGAAAAGGGTGGGTGTGGGAAAGAGGAGCTGACTCTCGACATGATCCGGTGTTGACACAATAACAGGCAAAGAGAAAGATCGACTTTCACAAAAGACCAAATCCTAAACGTGAGTTATCCTCCATGGTTCTGAAGTTCTCTGTGGAGGAATTTAGTCGTTTGTGGGTCTTCACCACATGGGGAAGTGATGTCTTAATGCTCTCAGAGACAACTTCCAAAGAATGCTGGCTTCGGCTTACTGGGCTTCTTCGAATCCTTTTTGCTCAAATCACTAAACTGAGGAAAAAGAGTTAGTATCCCAATTTTAGGTTTCCCAGCGGTGCTCAGAAATATCATTGGACTGGGAGAATGGCTCCTTTCTCCCATTTTATAATCCGCTATTAGCAGCCTTTTCTTGACTTGAACACCGTCTTTTAACTTGCCGCACCGGGACATGGGAGAGACTCCCCAAGCTCTCCTTGACTCTTCAATGTTTTCTTGGTTTACTTCAATTTAAGATTCTTCATCAATTCTTTAAGTTCTCTCCACGGGTTTAGTTTTCTTTCTACTTGAACACTGTCCTTCAACTTTCCCCCACTCAGACAAGGGAGAGACTCCCTGTGCCCTTCTCGACTATTCAATACCACAGTCTCATGGAAATGACAAGGGAATTGCCTCAAAAAATGATCTCCTTCGTTTTTGCCTTCTTGTTTTACCTTCTCAAGTTTTCCCAGCCCCCTCCTGAACTTATTACTGTTCCCATTGCCTTCTCTCAGGAACTCTTCACTGGTTCCACTAGGGGTTGTGGGTTTGTTCTTTCCCTCTTCTTCTGCTCTTCTTCGACACACTTGACTTCACGGCCCATTACTGCTAGCGGTCTGGGCACAAGTTTCTAACCAAACGATCCACCCATTACAGGTCACGCAATCACCACAGTTCCTCGTATTTCCCATGCAATTGCCTACGTGGTTCTGCATTAGGCTAGTGTTGGCAGTCTCAGTGTAGTTCTTAGACCGCATGGCCCACCCACCACAGGTCACGCCACCACCACACTGACTCCCAGCTTCAAGGTTGACACCCAGCCGACAGATAAGACATTTTCCTCATGTCCCTCTGTCCTTGTTGCTTTACACTGCTGCTTCAACAAAGTCTTTGAACGCCATGTTTCCAACTCGCTGGCTTTTTGCCAGTTTCCTAGCTCACTGACTTCTCCTTCCAGATGTCGCTCTCTCTGAGGTTGCTCTCCTTGTTCTTCTTTACTGTTTAGCTTAAGTAGCTGGGGCTGCTACAGCGTAACGTCATTTTGATTGACAACAACTGGTCAAACACTTTTCATGCTTGACGGTAGTGTTCTTTGGATCCTCTTCATCCCAGTACTTATCATAGTGAGACTGTTTGACACGTTACAGTAACACATCGTCTCAAATTTTACCATAGGTAAGGAAGGGTTGGGTGTTGTTTTTACCCTGTGGCGCTGGGAGATAACAGGGCTGTGTCCTAGATGCATGTCCTTGTCTCCAGGAGGAAATTCACCCCCCCCCCTGTGAGATCCTCCTGCAGGTTACCACCCCTAGGGGGACTATCCATTAGCAACCTCACACCACCGTATGGCCTGGGTACTACTTCATTACAGTTCAGCCAGGTATACATGCCCTAGGATGGCAGAGACATCTTAGCGAAAGCTCAGGCTCCCTCTGCCTTTTCTCGCTACAACTGTAAGTGGAACCGTTTCAGAGTTTGGTGCGCTACATATGGTGCAGACACCTTCCACGTCCAACAGCAAATTCTGCCTTATCGGCTCCATGGCATGCAGTTGTCTGGCGTTTGATCATACGTTTTCATGGCTGCTGGTTCCCTTTTTACTCAAAGCACTTCTTAAGGGCCTGCTTTGGATTTCCGCCAGTACTAGCATTGGCTCTTGCTTAGGAAAACAAGGCATGCAACATCCTTGTTCATTCTCTACAAAGGACAGACATCAAATTCCTGTCATGGAAAGCAGGGTGTTTGACATACAGGCGCTATCCGTCTAGCCGCTGTGTCTTGTTTTCCACAAATCTATTGTCCTGTTGATGTTGAACTCTACGTTTAGAACTACTGCACTCTCATTTTCCCTAGATTAACATTTGGAAGCACTATGTTGCTCATTCCAAATCACAATGAAGGTCTTCACTGCAGTTTGTGGCATTTGAACCCACAACATCCGTAACAGGCTGTTCAGGTCCTCAATCTCCTAATGGTTTGCTTCCTGCATTTCCTTGTTCTTCACCTGGCCAACGGGCCTCTTCCCTGTTGGCCTAATGAACTATCTACTAGAGCGGTATCGTTTGCCACAGCCATTATTCTGGTGGGCTGCACATGGACATCTGCAGGGCAGCAAGGTGGAGGTCCTTAGACACCTTGGCCAGGATCAGCTCTGTTAACATGACGGAGTAGTTCTGAGTTCAGCAGGCTGTCCTAAGGCTTCTGTTCACCTGAGGTGTGCTTGGTCCTGAAGGTGAGCCTTATCCTCCTCTGGCGTGGCATTCCGTGCTTGGAGATCTGGGTGTCCTGCTATATAATCTATTCAAACAAGCATGTGAATCTATGAAAGATCCAGTGCTGAAGAAGGAATAAGTTACGTACCTGTAACTCCTGTTCTCCAGCAATGGTATCGTTCATAGATTCACGCGCACCTCTGTCCTACCCCGCATATGGCTCATCTTGACGCGGTTTACCACCATCACGTGCATTATGAGAATCTAAAGATGGCACTGCCTATTGGCTAAGGGGTAAATGACCCAAAGCAACACTGACAGAACACTAAAGTGACAGGAGTTTTTTCATCATTTCAACTGAAACTGCTGCAATGTCCAGGTTATGAGAAGTGCCGCCCACCCTGAACCAAAATGTTTCAGTCAAATTCTGCAGATTATGAGACTCTGGATTATGTTCAGAGTTGAACGGCTCCAGAACCTATGCAAGTTCAAATTTTTTGATAATTTTTCAAATTTAATTGTCTTTTTTCCAAGTTGTTCTTTCGCGATGAGTAAGTAGACTGACTTTTAAGGTTTAGAGGACAATGCCCATTACTGGATATTCATGATCGCTGTAGGTCGCACCTGGGAACCTGACGGGACAGAAAGGATGTGTGGACTGTTTAGGCATGATTTCAAAGAGCCTGTCGATTCCGAGGATGCAACTCTTTGGGTTGAGAAGAGGGCAAAGGGGACTAGCCTGCACTGCAAGGCTGTTGTAGTTCTTTGGAACTGGAGTGTACACACTGTGGGGTAGGGACTGTGGCCAGATCCTTTCTGCCCACTCCAGTAGGAGGTATAAGAAGAGATCCCATTTGAGAAGTGCACAGGCAAGTGGACAAAATCTTAAAAAAGTGAGAGGCTGATGTACTTTCTTAGGACGTCCATCTGCCCTAGTCAGGTCAGTGGCTGTTTTGGGGCCGCCGCAAGCCGTGGCCTGTGGGGCACTGGTGGACTTGGATGCCTTCCGATATGAGATGTTTGCATTGTTCACTGAGAAGCATCAACAGCGAAGAGCACCTCCTCCCACTGTGCCTGTTGTACAGTGCGGGTCCACTAAGTGGAGTAATGTTGCTGAAAATGTTGGGGGGTGCCATGACCTCTAAATGAAAGGGCCCCCTCCCAAATGAGTGGGACAAAATGGTGTGCCACAAAAGTTGGGGGGGGAACAAACACTGTTGTCACTCTAAAATGACGCCCATGGGTCCACAGAGCCATTGCTGCAAAACTCTGTGGTGATGAGGATGCCAAGTGAACTATAGTTGTGGGCCTGTGTGGCTGGGGTTCCTCGAGCGACTGCGGTCCATGGGTGTCCAGAGCAGAGCTGCACGACGGTGACGCAGCACTGCCTCGCCGCTGTGTCAGATGCCTGTGGTGTGCTAGAGGACCAATGGCTTCAGGCTGGAGGACGCGGGCCTGCCTTCCTGCAGTAAGGTGGGTGACCAGCATATCTGTGACTGGGAGAAACCTTACTGCCTGGCTCGCGGGAGCTTTCCTTAGGGGAATCTACCAGTCGTTTGCATACTTTGCCTGAGACTGTGCTCAACGAGCAGAAGCCTGTTAGCCTAAATGCAGAGATTGCCTCATGCAGGAGTCTTTGAAGCAGTGCTGTTATGGTTTGGACATTCAAGCGTCACTCTGTGGATTAGGGTGGGTGAGGGTTCAATTATGAATGCAATGAAAAAAAGCCCTAAGGTGGACCAGCCCATCTTGCCTTTTGGTGTTTGCTTTAAAGATCCCGTTATGGATTTCTGGGGGGAAACCAATGCCCGTTCCTGTGATTAGCAGAAACAGTCGGATAAACTAGAGGCCGTAGAGGGGCGGCCCTCTGTACCTGCTTGATCACACAGCCGCTGCAAGGGGGCGCCTTACCATGTTCCCAACTCTACCTGCTGATGGAATTAAAATACATCCACACGATAGGTAGGAATGTTTTTACCTTTGGGTCATTGGACAGCCAATCTGTCAGTGCTGCTCTGGCACTAGGTCACTGCCAGTGTGGCAGATTGCAGAGAGGTAGACTCACTGCCTTCCTGTGGGCCGCTGCAAGGCTTTAAAGCCTCAAGCATATCACTCCGCTGGGTTTGGACTCCTTCGATTCTGTGACTAGAGTAATGGCCATCTCCACTCTTTTTCGGCGTCATGAAAGGTTATGACTGTTGTGTTTTTTTGCTTGACATACAGGCACTTTGCAGGGTGACGAACTCTTTGGTGGCACCCACTGGAGAACGTATAGCTTGATCTTTGGGTCATCTGCCACCCAAAACTCTTCTTCATGGCTCAGCAGTAGAGGGGCACGTCGGCCACGAAGGAGAAGTACTATTTTGGCTGGGGTACTTCAACTAGGAGCTAAAGTTACAGCAAGGTTGAGAGAGGCAGGTGCCAGCGTGTGACATCTCAGTGGCCCGAGAGAGGCAGGGGCCAGCCTGTGACATCTCAGTGGCCCGAGAGAGGCAGGGGCCAGCCTGTGACATCTCAGTGGCCCGAGAGAGGCAGGGGCCAGCCTGTGACATCTCAGTGGCCCGAGAGAGGCAGGGGCCAGCCTGTGACAACTCAGTGGCCCGAGAGAGGCAGGGGCCAGCCTGTGACATCTCAGTGGCCCGAGAGAGGCAGGGGCCAGCATGTGACATCTCAGTGGCCTGAGAGAGGCAGGTGCCAGCCTATGACATCTCAGTGGCCCGCGAGAGGCAGGGGCCAGCGTGTGACATCTCAGTGGCCCGAGAGAGGCAGGTGCCAGCGTGTGACATCTCAGTGGCCCGAGAGAGGCAGGTGCCAGCGTGTGACATCTCAGTGGCCCGCGAGAGGCAGGGGCCAGCCTGTGACATCTCAGTGGCCCGAGAGAGGCAGGTGCCAGCGTGTGACATCTCAGTGGCCCGAGAGAGGCAGGGGCCAGCCTGTGACATCTCAGTGGCCCGAGAGAGGCAGGTGCCAGCGTGTGACATCTCAGTGGCCCGAGAGAGGCAGGTGCCAGCGTGTGACATCTCAGTGGCCCGAGAGAGGCAGGTGCCAGCGTGTGACATCTCAGTGGCCCGAGAGAGGCAGGGGCCAGCCTGTGACATCTCAGTGGCCCGAGAGAGGCAGGGGCCAGCCTGTGACATCTCAGTGGCCCGAGAGAGGCAGGGGCCAGCCTGTGACATCTCAGTGGCCCGAGAGAGGCAGGGGCCAGCCTGTGACAACTCAGTGGCCCGAGAGAGGCAGGGGCCAGCCTGTGACATCTCAGTGGCCCGAGAGAGGCAGGGGCCAGCATGTGACATCTCAGTGGCCTGAGAGAGGCAGGTGCCAGCCTATGACATCTCAGTGGCCCGCGAGAGGCAGGGGCCAGCCTGTGACATCTCAGTGGCCCGAGAGAGGCAGGTGCCAGCGTGTGACATCTCAGTGGCCCGAGAGAGGCAGGTGCCAGCGTGTGACATCTCAGTGGCCCGCGAGAGGCAGGGGCCAGCCTGTGACATCTCAGTGGCCCGAGAGAGGCAGGGGCCAGCCTGTGACATCTCAGTGGCCCGAGAGAGGCAGGTGCCAGCGTGTGACATCTGTGGCCCGCGGTTCCGCAGAAGCCACTTTGCTGTATCCTCGGTTCACACAACGGATGTGGGTGCACAGAATTGTTGTCTTTATAAAGGAGAGGGGATCTGGGACCATGGACCGGTGGGTCTTGCCTATTTTGGAAAAGGGTTGGTCTCATCGGCTTGACTTTTCCCCTAAGCTGACCGGCACAGCAGCAAAGAGAGAAGCAGTGTCCGGCAGATCTGCTTCTCTAAGTGAAGCAAATGGTCCGTAATGGCCATGGGAGAGGCGATTCATGAAAAATGCATGACTGGGTTCTACTTGAGATGTTTCCCCGTGACAAAAAGAGAGCCAGCGAAACTGACATGTTCTTTTCAACCCATACACGAGAAAGACAAGTTAAAAATGATGTGTGCCATGTTTTGGGCACTCTGCCTCCTGGCGACTGGATGGAATCCCTGGACCTCCAGGACGCTTCTACTCATATGCCTACCTTACCACCACACCGGAAGTGCCTTTGGGGTTGTAGCCACTGGACGACTCAGGGATTTTTAGGTGCTGCCTCTTGGTCCAATATCATCCCCAAGGGTTTTGACCAAAGTGATTGCAGTCATGGCATCTCACTTGCTGCTGGGAGGTGTGGTGTCATGCCTGCACCTTGATGATTGGCTTTTAGAAGGGAGACTGTCCACGCTTCCGCAGACCATGGTGCTGCGCCACATTCTGGGGAACTCGTTAAACCGGAAGAAATTAAATCCGATTCCCTCCATATGGCTGCAATTTATAAAGGTGGTGCTGGACATGACCTTGATTAGGTCTTTCCCACTGCCTAAAACATTTCAGACCATAAACTTACCTTTGGACAGTTTCTGGCTATGGGACCATGCTCTGAAGTGTGGTGTTTATATAACTGGTGAGGCTGGTGGCTTTCTGGCTATGGGACCATGCTCTGAAGTGTGGTGTCTATATAGCTGCTGAGGCTGGTGGCTTTCTGGCTATGGGACCATGCTCTGAAGTGTGGTGTCTATATAGCTGCTGAGGCTGGTGGCTTTCTGGCTATGGGACCATGCTCTGAAGTGTGGTGTCTATATAGCTGCTGAGGCTGGTGGCTTTCTGGCTATGGGACCATGCTCTGAAGTGTGGTGTTTACTTAGCTGCTGAGGCTGGTGGCTTTCTGGCTATGGGACCATGCTCTGAAGTGTGGTGTCTATATAGCTGCTGAGGCTGGTGGCTTTCTGGCTATGGGACCATGCTCTGAAGTGTGGTGTCTATATAGCTGCTGAGGCTCGTGGCTTTCTGGCTATGGGACCATGCTCTGAAGTGTGGTGTCTATATAGCTGCTGAGGCTCGTGGCTTTCTGGCTATTGGACCATGCGCTGAAGTGTGGTGTCTATATAGCTGCTGAGGCTCGTGGCTTTCTGGCTATGGGACCATGCTCTGAAGTGTGGTGTTTACTTAGCTGCTGAGGCTGATGGCTTTATATATTTTCGTTGTTCCTCAGACAAGGCCTTGCATGGAAAACTTGCGAAGCTGAGGTTCAGTTCAAATCAGCTGACTGTGTCCTTGCAGGACAAGCTACTAGTGACCACACTATTGGTGAAGGACTTGAGTTGGTGGTGCAGGGAGTTGAATGTCCTGTTGGGCGAGCCCTTTGCTCTCCCAGACTCCGAAGACAAGGCCATCACAGGTGCTTCCATGACCGGCTTGGGAGTCCATCTCAGCAATCAGGATTTTCAAGAGAGACTTTTGGAGCTGAGGGTGATTTGCCTTGCCCCCATGGGCATATACCAGTTGCAGCTGCTGTGCAAGAAAGTGATGATTGCCTTGGAGACCGCATATCCCCAGTGCACTTGTAAACGTTTGGAGAAGGGGGCTTCCTCAGGTTATCAGGCCTTCTCCTTGGCTGGGGACTTAGGCAATCTTCAGCTTCATCTTGGCTTCTCAACGCTTAAGGTTCTATGGGACTTTTCCAAGGAGGATCTATATTGCATGGTCGTTACCAGGCGGCAAACCTTCATGGAAAATGTATTTGTGCATGTAGCTGTATTTCTACAGGAAGGGTGATCAACAGCAGATTGCCTGCTCTGCCCAGCCTTCTCTGCTTCTGTGACTAGGGAGCTGGTTGCAGATTCCCACAGTGAGGGGACACCTGGCCGCCTAGTAAGCTCACCGGCACCCTTATTTTCAGACCAGTAAACTGCATAATGCCCATTATATCCATCAGACCTGCATTGTCATATCTTCCGCTCTTTACTCTCACATGAGTCAGCGCACGGCTTCAGTTAGAATTAACCAGGTCACATAACATATATCGGCTCCTCCAGATGTAATTTTGTTCATAGTGCTGTGTGGTCGAATCAAGGCACTAGTTCACTCGTGACCATTGTCTAGAAGCACTAGCTGCCCTTCTCTTAGCCATGATCTTTCACTGCAAGATAAGTTGTTTAGTAATTGCTACAGCAGAGCCTTTCTCCACAAGACAAAACCATTCCCTCCTAATGTCACACTCTTACTCAGGGGTCGTGTGGGTTAGTTCCCTCCTAAGATACTATTCTGTAGTCACCTCTCTTTGTAACATAGTGCAACATTCTCCCATTGTATCCTTTGCATAACTATGATTCTCTTTTGTGCTCCTCTACCATGGCTTATTTATTTTTTTGGCCTATAAAAAACCAAGTTCTTCCGATCATTGGTCAGCCAGTGTATTATGAACGACGGATGCAGGTTGGGGCCAACCACCCAGCAGTACATACTAACACCGGAACAGGTTCAAAAATTGGGGGAGGAACCGATTTAAGGGCTGGAGTGAATTAGAAACGTTCATGTTGGATGGGGGCTTCATAGCAGCTGAGCCTTCAGAATCCAAAGACGCAGCCCTTGTGGGAAGGATTGGCACAGCAGAATGCAATCAGAGCGCCTGTGCATGGCGGGGTGGGGTGAGGTAAAGAACGCTTCCATAACAGGGCGCATGCTTCTTTCTCCGCCCCCTCACTCGCTAACCGTCATTCTTTTGGTCTCTTCTTCTGAGCTGTTTTAACTTGAATGAAAATCAATCCCAGCTCAGCTGGATGCAGCACCGGTTTTGGGATCAGTCATATTTCCTTATTCACATATCAGATTGGCGAAGTCTGCTTGGCAGAAGGATATCTTACTCTGTGCGGTGCTCACTGATGAGACGTGCTTAAAACCCGCAGGGAAATAGGTTTTAAACTGGTCCTGACTCAGCTTTTTCTCATTTGAAGGTCAGGTTTATGTGTGTTAGTCTGCTGCTTCTCTGAAAGCTGGGGTCTTAAGCTCTAACCCCCAGTCCCATATGCCTATGTTCCTGTGTTGCTAACATTTCCAATGTTTTGTTCTGGTTTTCATAGCTTTATGCTCATCTGTGCTCCTCACCGACCTGAGCATTGAGGTCTTGGATTGCTCCCCACACTAACACGCTCAAATGCCACTTTCCAACACACAATTGGCCTAATTACGAGGTTGGAGGCAGCCATGGAGCTGTTAGCTCCATGGCTGCCTCCAAAACCCTACCGACTCCGCCCTGGTGAATGGAGCGAATACCGGTCCATTCCAAGGTTGACGGGACCGGTAATTCCCCATTCACCAGGGCCCTTCTCCATTCCCATTTGAGCCTCCATAGGGCTCAATGGGAATGGGGAAGGCGCTAATAACGGCACCGCAAATTGCAGTACCGTTATTAGCTCCAGAGTCCCTTTGCGGGTCCCGTCCTTAACGCCTGGAAAAACCAGGCGTTAAGGGAGGACCCGCAAAGGGAACTCGTAGTAGGGTGGTAAAGGATTACCGGTGCCGGTAATCCCTTACCGCCCGCCTCGTAATGAGGCCCAATGTGTATGCCTGCTAAGCCTGGTGTAAATATTTTAATGCAAAAGCTACTAGTGAGACATAAAACGTTACTCGCTGCTTGCATTATCCCTATGCACACATTACACAGTGTCTTACTCGCCAAGAGTCAACATCACTCTCTAATGACTTGTGGCAAGTGCAGATTTCAAGGCCAGACCCTAAGCCAACCATGCGTGGCAATTAAACACCCCTGCCAACAAACATCAAATATCAGAACACCACACCTTTACAGCCAGATTACAGAACTGGGCAATGCTTCCTAACAGCACTGGCACGCGAGGCTCCCCTGCAGACACAACTACTCCTGTATTCTCGACGTGGAACGCCCAGTGACCGTCCCGCGTGCAGAGGGTCTCGCGATATTCCTCTGCTGTCCAATCCCTAACCCAATGGCCCTCTCTTACAGGCGCGTAAGCGAGCCTGGACCCCATGCAAATGGCAGCTGAGTGTCGTACAGATCCCAGTCACATGACATAGAACATCAACGTGACGGATCAATGTGGAAAGGTTGCGGCGCAAATAATCCCGGCGCAATGCAGCCAGTGGTGGACTGGCCTATAGGGCACTCTGGAGATTTCCCGGTGGGCCTCTGCACCCTGGGCCTCTTTTGTGTGGTATTTCCACATTTTCTCATAGGAAAAGCATTGGACTTGCTAAAAATGTGTCATATGGGGGCACTTTGGAAATTATTTCCAGGGCCTCTTTTGGTCCCCAATCATTATTTCCAGGGCCTCTTTTAGTTCCCAGTCCACCCCTGAATGCAGCATCGCCACAAGCTTCGAATTACCAAAGATGCGGAAGCCTGCCTTTATAAAATAGGAAGACGTTATACATGAACCACTGCTCAAATAAAAAATATGGTGGGGTTGAATTTTTTTAGAAATGCAATGCGTATACGCGTATAAACTTACAATTAGGATGTGGTTGGTTGAGTAAGGTTCATTTCGTGAAATCTTACAAAAGATCACGCGAAAATTGGACTGCAGGAAGTTAAAGTTACTCGATGCGTAATGACAGGTTATCCGTTTTTCTTTCTTCAGCGAGGGGAAAAGAAAGTGACTGCACAGCACGAATCGAAAACAAAGGTAAAAAATGGAAATGTTTGTACTTTACCCCCACCCCCTCGGTGGACCACCACTTCCGCTGCCTCCCCCTGCATTCCCAGCAAGGGATATTCGGCAGGGGTGGGGAATTGGCTGCTGTGCCATGCTTTATTTAGTAGCACCAATGTTCCTCCAGCGCGTAGCGGTCTTGCGAGAAAAGGTGGCATTGCCTTTGCATCCGAGGCCGCGGCTTCAGTGAGAATTGACGACTTTGCTAAGCTGCTTAAGAGCCATCTGCGACACATCTCGGCTGGCGTTGCCTTCGTGCGGGCTATGTGCGTGCTCCCCTGCGGCAGAGCGGCGACAGTCGGCTTGAACATTCGGCTCAGCGTTGGGGTGGAGGCGGGCTTGCCTTGTCTCTGCTTTGCAAGCTGTTGTGGGGATTATGGGAGGCGCGCGCCAATCACAGCTTTCTGTATTGTCTCATGGCGGCCCACGGTGGCATAAGGGCCTCACTGCTTTTTCTAATGGATACCAACCATCTCCTCTGCCGATTCTTTAACTTTGAAATAATCCAGCCAATCAGGCTTGCGTGGTGCCATTCACACCCACTCAGCCCTGGGGTTGGGTGCCTTGCCACACCTGGTGCCACCTGCTCCAAGCCCAACAATTCCTTTTCCAACGCCACATTTTCTTTAAAATGTTTAACCTCGAAATTCATTTAGGATTAATGAATCTAAATCGTTTAATATTAAAGTGTTTCCCAAAATGAGCAATATCGTTTTGGGGTTTCAGGACCTGTGCAGAGCACTACAGGGTGCTCCTGTTGACAAACCCACGACAACTGTAGAGGTGTCGGCCATTACAGGCAACATTGTGAGGCTCGGCCTAGACTGGCCATGAAGGCCAGGAGCCTAAAAGCTACATTGCTTTTTCCTTTTTCATCTTTTGTATGCTACACATTTGAGATCGATAATTACTGTCTGTTTTATGCTTGTTTTTGTGAATCTGTTTTTGCAATTTTTGATTTTGCTTCACTTACATTTTGTAAAGATTTATAACAAACCATACATAGATTTGAAAAGAAATGTACATGTCCCCATGTAGGGGACACGTCTGCTACAGGAGGGGCACCAGGTGTCGCCACTGGAAAATAAAGACTTGGGTCACTTTCTATTTATTTCTTTATTCGTATGCGTAGAGCGCACAGCAGCCCTGAGGCATCGTGGCGCTTGTTACAGAGAGTGCGCAAACTTGGTTTACATTACAATGTACAATTACAGTTGGAGGCAATAGGGACAGGAGTGAGAATGGTGAGGGGTGGAGGAAGTTTAGTTCAAGGAAGAGGTTTTGAAGTTTTTACGGGAAGGCAGGGAGGGAGGTTTCAGCTCGGAGGGTGGTGGGTAGCGAGTTCCATAGTTTAGGGGCTATGTATGAGAAACCAACCGCTCCTGCTTTAACTCTGCGGATGTGAGGGATGTGGAGTTGGTTGGCATACTGGGTACTTGTGGGACGTGCGGGCTACATCTGATCCCGTGTTGTAGGTGCAGGAGGAGGCGACTGTTATGAGGCTGTGAAGGGCGCAGGGGCACCTGCAGTACTGTCTATACACGGGGAGATGGATTGCAAATCATATCTCCTCTTGGCAGCTATGCCTGCAGGGTTCTATGGGTTCACACATCATCTGCTTAGATCTCCCACTCTGCCCGCTTTGCAGCACAGCTGTGTTGAGTGATGGTTCAGTGGTGCTGATGCACCAGCTGAAGGCCTTGGCGATAGACTGCCTTGATTGGGATTTTTCACAGGTGTGTTGGTGAAGCACTGTGGCTTGCATTGCACCAGACGCCAGAGCTGTGGTAGAGGCTCGGGGGGGGGGGGGGAGGGCTTCTAGTTAGGGAATCCAAGCTTGGCACCATTGGTTACTGCACCTGATTCCAATACAGGTGATCGGGGGGGGGGGGGGTGGCATGATGTGGGACCATGATCTAGAACCCGAGACAGGATGGGAGATGATGGGTGGCTTGCGGAAAGGCTGGTACACGGGCTTCAGGATTTGCAGGATCCTAGTGGCGTGGTCCCCTCTTCAGAGCGTTTGCTTAATCTACACTTGCCATTGGAACCACGTGGTAAATTTGCTTTGCATGTGGCCGTAGTGAGAAGGGCAGCCATGTGTCTAGACGCAGGCACTGTGGCGTGTAGTGAGCAGGAAAACGGATGTTACATTTAAGGGGTCTAATGTAGAACAGCCTTTCTTGTCTTTTGGTTAATGTTTTAAAGATCCAATTATGGATATCTGGGAGAAGCAGGCTTCCGTCCCATATTTAAACAGAAACATGTTACAAAAGTATTGGCCTTTGAAAATTGCCCCCCTCCTATTTGTTGACACCCCCCCCCCCACAGGCATAGTTCCAGGTGGTGCATGCAGCTAATCCGAGGTGCAGACCAATTGTGCTTCTGACCTTGCCTCTGGACAGAGAATCGAAAAGGGTTGATGCAATGGCCAAGAAAGTTTTCTCCTATAGCTCATCTCATTGGCACTGCGATCTGTCTTTCCGGCTACTGTCCAAGGACCATACCAGTATGCGTAGTAGTTGAGAAAGCACAGACCACATGCTATTGAAGAATGGGGACGCAATGAATGAGGTGGTCTCAGTTTGCTTGTCGACTTCAAAGGGTATTATTCAATCTGTCCTGAGGTGCTTGATTCAGTGGCAAGGGGAATGGCTACATCTGCCATCTTCAAGCACCGAGACTAATCGAGGATATCTGGGGTTTCCCCAGATGTTCAGGCACGACTTAACATGAAGTTGACACAGTAGGAGCTGCGATTCAGGTGATCGTAGATGAACTGACACTGAATTCTGCACCAATGCAAGACTTCTGTTGAATGTGATAGTGAAGGTGCGGTGGAGGTGGGCGGGCGGGTTCCTTTGCACCACTTTATCTGCACCCATAGAGCCCCCCCTTTTTTTTCTTTTTCTGCACTTATCAGACTACCCAGTCTGCTGCCTTACACACAGCACTTGCCACTTTCCGGCTGCACTACCGCTGTTTGTTGCCTCAATATTCTATTTATTATTCTGCTCTCTGCTCCGCACCTTCCACTCTCCCCCTTCCATGCACTTTTTCCCGTTTACCCTTTCCCATGCACTTGCGCGTTCTCAATGTCACTGGGCCTAGTAAGATCGTTGTTGTGTTGTGTTCTCCCCTTGTTCCCCTCCCTTGCCTAGTCGCGCTCTGAAACACTTGTGTACGAGTGCGATACAAATAAAATATCATATCATATCACTGAGGTTTTAGGAGCCAGTGTCTACATACACCTTTTTAAGTGGCGGGGAGATTGAATAGACTGCACACTAAGAAAGCCGTTACATTTTCTTGATACAAGAAACACAGAATGGATAGAACATTGTGTTGCATTTGGACTTGTGTCCATGGAGTGGCTATGACCAACCAGACCATAACCAGATGGATTATCATATGCACTAGCCTCTGCTACGAGTCCTCACGTGCAAGTCTTTTTCAGAGGGGATTTGTTGTGCATCCTACAGAGTCCTGTGTAGCTATTAAGGCTTTTCTGAGGTGGGTGCAGATTCAGAAACTCGGCAGGCTATTAATGTGGCTGACTGTACGTACATTTGCAAAGCACTATTGTTCAATGACTGTGTGTACATTTGCAAAGCACTATTGTTCAGTGACTGTGCGTACATTTGCAAAGCACTAGTGTTCAATGGATTGGTTTTCTCCCGCAAATTCCTCATATTGATGGATATCCCTCCACAGCTCTGCTGCTTGGAAACTTTTGCCACAGGGGACGTAGTTGACCTTGACTCTGCCGTCGATCATCGATCCGTCTTGCGTGGTGGTCGATCGTCGCCTCCGGAAATGACATCAGGTGTCATACATCTACCACGTCACTACGCCCCATGCCTCAGTTCCTTTTTTCTGTGCGCTCACGTGCTGCATCGGGAACTTGCTCGAGTTTAATTCAATGTTTTTCGGTACATGTTTTCCATTTACCTCAACAATGTCTTCACACCGGATCTCGGGTTTCAAGCGGTGCTCGGATTGCAAGGGCAAAATGTCAGTGATGGACCCACATGATGTCTGTTTGTGGTGTGACCTGCACATCGTGCGCCAAGATGCAACCCAAGTCCCTGCGAGACATAGCCGATAAGTTGGCCCTGGGCGGACCGTCGCCAAAGTCTCTGGCACGGTCTCTCATCCGGTCGTCTTAGGCTGCGACTGAGGAGCCCACTCGTACCGATGAGAGCCTGCACTGCAAGAAAACAAGGAAGAGGTCCCACTCCAGAAGCCATTCCTCATCCTCTCCCTCACAGAAGAAGAAGCAACGCCACCATCAGTGGGAATGGGATTCTTTGTCGGAGAGAGGTAAGCCCTCTAAGGGACCGACCACTCGGTAAGTGTGGGATTTGTTTAAAAAAGAAATGCTTGACATGTTTTGGTCCACAGGCAGTCGTTGGTGTGGCTCCCACCCCTGACCAGCAGGCCTCGGCAGCAAAAGCGGCGCTTTGTACCCCCGACCCTATGCGTGCCAAAAAAGTTAACGCCTTCAACGCTGACTGAGCTTTGAAGCTCTGTGGCCTACGAGGCCAGGAAATCGCCCTTTAGAAGCCTCTCCCTCTCCCACGGCCACGTCAGAGCTACTGGCGCCTGTATCTAACCCATAGGCCTCTAGGGTTCTGCTGTAGCTAAGCCTTGGCATTCAGACCTGTGGAGCCGAAAGATAAGCTTTCGATGTCGACCATCAACATCAGCGCTTTTCAACCGCTGTCGTGGACAGGGTTTTTCGACTCAAATGAGGTTGATTTTCAGCACTGATCAAGCTGAAGATTGTGAAGACATCAACCCTTTCTTTGTGGGATCTGGCGGCATCCACTATTTTGATGGCACTGGCTCAAGGCCTTCAAGGTGCCAGTGGGATTCACACATCTTCAGATTTTGAGATGCAACAGAAACAACCCAACACCCACTCTCATGTCAAATTCAGGACATTGGTAAAGAAAGCGGTTGACACACTCGGCCTCAAGTCGTCTGCAATTCCCCATCAAGGGTGTGACCTGACAGACATCCTGGATGAGGTCCCGGCTATTGAACACAACATGCCCTTCAATCAGGCCATAACTGACCCTTTGGCTTCCATCTGGAGGACCCCTTGCGCTTTGCCCCCCTGCGAGTACCAATGTCACGAAGTACAGGCCGGCAAGAGTGGATCCCTACTTCCTCTCAACACACCCTTCCCGGAAGGGCTGGTAGTTCAGGCTGCCACTATATCCTTCAGGCCTGCGGCGTCCACGTTGAATCTCCCTAAATACAGGGAAGGGAAAAGGATTGACGCTTTGGCCCAAAAGTGTTACAACTACAGATATTAGAACCCTAGCGGAACACAAAAAAGGATACTCAGGTATACAAAAAGGATACAAGTTGAGTTCCCGGAGGGCTTCTCACAATGACGTATTCCGGATGACTTCTAAGAGGAATTAGATGATTGAAAACCTTCCAACTAATGTCACTCTCAGACTAGATAAAAACAGCCTGAGGGAGTAATTAGTGGAAAGGGCCAGGTATGGAAAGGATATCACCAGTCTGCTGAAAAGAAGACCAGGAGTTTAATCACTACTCTTCATGAAGTAATTACTAGGTATGGGTTAGATTAGAAATACACCAACCTGCAGCTAGATGGACTGAGGACTGTAATCCAGGAATTCCAAATCCGAAAACAAAAACCAACGAAAGGAAAAGAGAAGTTAGTAAGGTGACTAACCCGAACGGAGCGAGGGCCGCACTAGTGACGGGTTGGTGCACACCGGATAGCGTCCATAAGTTCAGTGCACTATCCTTGAAGCAATGAAGGCTGAAATGGATGGATATCCGGTTGGAAATAAGTCTAAGGAATTCCTAGAACAAGAAGGTCCATGAAAGGCAGGGACTGGCAGGCCCTTTAAGGGAGGTTGAGGCTGGGATAGGAACTGATCGCTATGAGTTGCTGCAAGGAGCCAGAGGACCGCGGCTTTGGGTTAGCTGGAGTTCCTGCCGTAGATTGCAGGGTGGGTCTGGCTGACAGCAAGAGGAAGAGCAGTCTGGAAACTGCTGGGAAGCGTGGTAGAATACCGAGCTCCGTAACGCTGACAAAAGAACAACGATCAGAAGCGCCGTATCGCGGGAGGCTTCCGTTTAAGTACCAGTCAGCTGATGAGGGATCGTGAGTAGCGCGATGACGTACCATCATGTGATACTCGCGCATACCTGTGGAATAATTGGTAAGCGGTATGCGCGGTATGGAATGTCCGTTCGGGAAAGGCAGAAGGTAGGCAGCAGAGAAAAGCGCGATAGAAGTCTTACAGGGATTGGCGGGAATGAAGGCGTTTGCCAGAAAACTTCCCCCAGAGTCACCACCGAGTATAAAACGGTCTGGCTGATCTCTGGGCTGTACGTGCAGGGTGCCGAGCATGAGAGGATCTGACAGGCATGACAAAAAGGTGTTTACCTCCGGCAGCATGGTTCTTATGGCCACAAACGTAGCTTGCGGTTTTGCAAAATGGTCTTGCGGTTTGTGGAAGGCAGTTGAGCGTGCAGCAGAATTTGTCCCTGAAGGTCGTATGCAGGACGGATTTATACAGCTGGTGGAGGATGGGATGGAAACTGCCAAGCAGTCCTTACAAACCAGGCCTGGATATTGCTGACTGTGTTGGCTGCTCAATGGCGTCGGTAGTAGTTATGAAAAGGCAGGCCTATTTGAAAACTTCTGGCCTCTCCCCCAATGTACATGACCGCTTTCTTGATGTGTCTTTTGAGGGGGAGATGCTTTTCGGACAGAAGATGGATGACTCTTTGGAGAAATTCAAGGAGTCTAAAATTGCTGGTAAATTTTTGGGTCTGGTTGCGCAGCCGGCTAAGCCTGCTTTCAGCTTTGCCTCTAGAGGCAGAGGCTATAGGCGCTATGTGCCTTATGGCAGGAAAGCGCAGCCCCCACAAGCCAGACAATGGGCAGAGGAGTTTTCCATGTCCTGGAAGGAGCAGAGGAGCTTCTAAGGGCAAGCAGACAGCAGCTGCAGCAGGGGAGACCGCACCTTCAAAGCCGTTTTGAGGTTCCCCTCCCACGGCATACGGACGTTTGGCAGGGCATTGGTCCCCGTGGCAGAAGAATACCTCCGATGCTTGGGCCCTCCAGTTAAATCTGTGGGGTTCTTGTCTCCCCTTTTTGAGAAAACCTCCAGACAGACCCCTGTCTTCATCGATCTAACAGGGACAGGAGCTCCTAGAAGAACTGAGATCCCTGTTGACAAGAGTGCCGTGGAAGAGGTGCCTCGTGATCAGAGAGGATTGGGCTGGTATTTCCAGTATTTCCTGGTACCCAAAAAAGGAGGAGGTCGCCGTCCCATTCTGGACCTCAAGGCTCTAGACAAGTTCATAAGAAAAGACAAATTCTGGATGGCGACGTTGAGAGAAATTCTCCACGCTCTCGAGCTTCAGGACTGGCTGGTGTCCATAGACCTGCAGGATGCCTACTTCCATGTGCCCATACATCAGAAACACAGGAAATTCCTGCGGTTCCTCATTGGTGACAAGCACTATCACTTCATAGTGCTGCCCTTTGGGTTGGCCTTCGCTCCAATGGTCTTCACCAAGCTCATACAGTAGTCGTGGCTCGCCTCAGGAGATCCTGAGTCCACGTATTCTCATACCTGGATGACTGGTTGATCTGGCGGAAGTCAGCAGAACAGGTGTTGACTCATTTAGACGAGACCTGTCGGCTCCTTCACAGGCTGGGCTGCTCCCTGAACTTGAAGGCCAAATTGACACCTGTCCAAAGGCTCCAGTTCATCGTGGCTGTCCTAGACACTCGGGCGGGGAAGGCCTTCCCTCCCGAGGAGAGAGCCAACAACTTACAACAGAAGGTCCAGTTGTTCTGGAACCACGCCACCTTACCATCGGCTTCCTTTCTCCACCTTGCGGGCCTCATGGCCTCTTGCATTTTCCTGTTGCCAGAGGCCAGACTGCGCATAAGATCCCTTCAGTGACTCCTGCAAGACCAGTGGTCTCAGTATCTGGGGGCGCTCTCGGACCTTCTCAAGGTGTCCAGCCAGGTAGTTTGTGGACTCGGCTGGTGGGACATGCGCAAGAATCCGATGGCAGCAGAACCCTTCTGGCGTCCTTGTCCTCAGGCCTGAGTGGTCATGGATGCGCCCCTGAAGGGTTGAGGCGCTCACTGCGAAGACTTGCAGGTGAGCAGCCTCTGGGCTTCGTTAGAAGCCAGGTGGCATATCATCAGGCTGGAGTTGCGAGCCATCAAGCTAACCCTGAAGGCTTTTGTCCCATCACTCATGGGGAAGCATGTCTGGATTCTGACGGACAACACGGTGGCCATGCACTACTTAAACAAGAATGGTGGAGTGCATTCCCGTTCCCTCTGCACAGAAGCGATGCAGCTGTGGGTGCTAGAGTATGAAATCTCGGTCTTGGCAGTTAATCTTGCAGGGACCGAGTACAGTTTGGCGGATGCTCTGAGCAGGCAGAGCACAGTCTCACACGAGTGGGAAGTGTGCTAGGAAGTCCTGGAAGAGGTCTTCCTTCTGGGGTACCCCAGCAGTGCAACTGTTTACCACGGAAGCCAACGGGAAGTGTGAACAGTTTTGCTTGATGGAATTCCCAGCGAACGGTGCACTGGGGGATGTGTTTCTGGTGGATTGGACCTTCCCACACATTACACGTTCCCTCCGATCACCGTCATTCCGTGGATTTTCAGGAGGTTGAAGAGTTTTCGAGCGACCATGATCTTGATCGCCCCGGATTGGGCAAGGAGGACGTGGTACTCTGACCTCTTGGATCTGTCCATCTGTCCACCTCACCGGTTGCCTCGGCGGCCTAATCTTCTCAACCAGTCGGAGGGTTAGATACTACACCCAACCCCGGATTCCCTCAACCTACATGCGTTGCTCTTGAACGGATGAAGTATGATGACTGGGACCGTTTCAATGACAGTCTACAAGATCTCTGTATTCATGCAGGTGGAGAAGATTTGAGGCGTGGTGCAGGGAACACAAAGTTGACCCCATCTCTTGCCCTACCACAACGGTGATGGAGTTCCTTCTGTCACTAGTCATTCATGGCCTTCCGGTTGCAACAGTCAAGGGGTATTTGGCAGCCCTTTCTGTTTTTAAGGGGTCCCCAGACGAAGGTTCCAATTTTTTACCATACCAGTCCTGGCCCAATTCTTGAAAGGCCTTCTCAACAAATTGCCACCAACTCCCTTTGTTGTTCCAGATTGGTACCTTGACCTGGTTCTCGCCTTTCTTATGGGCGGCTCTGTTTCAGCCTATGCATTCTTGTTCGCTTAGGTTGCTGTCCTTTGACATCCTTTTTGATGGCCACCACATCGGCTTGGAGAATTAGTGAGCTGCAGGCCTTATGCTGCAAGCCTCCCTTTTGGCATTTCTTCAGAGTAAATTCCTCTTAAGGTCTGACCAGGGTTTCTTCCCAAGGTTGTTCGGAATTTGATCCTTCACAGTCTGTTTACTTGCCAGTGTTCTACCCTGCTGCCAACCCTTATAAGGAAGAAGAGTGTTTTCACAGTAACAATCCTAAAAGAGTCCTTAGCTTTTATATTGCCCGCACAGCGGAGTTCAGGAAGACGGATCAGTTGTTCGTCGCCCATTCTCCTTCTGATTTAGGAGGATGAGCTGTTTGTGGTGGGCACAATCGAATGATAATCTGGCACGGCAATACTGGGCTGCCATTTATGGAGACACCCGGGTATGACTTACATTCATCATCATGGTTTTTTCATTGAGTTTTTTGCTGCCAATTTTTGGCTGAAAATACTCATCGAGAAATATGTGGGTGCTAAAGGGTTAGCGGCGGGAAATAGCTAGAAAAAACTGGGAGGAAGCAGTTTAAACAAAAAGGTCTCGTTTTTTCAGCCAAATATTTTCTGCAAAAAAACTTGTCGAAAAAAAAATGGGTTTAGAACATAGACCCACAACGGCAGGGATTTTCCTCGATTGCCCACTGGCCATATAAGGAGCAAGTGTTCTCCAGTTGCTAGTGGACGTGGATGACTAAATGTCCCTTTTTTGTGGCATAGATGCCAGCATACTCCACCCTGTATGTTTATAAGAGCAGGCTGATGTATCAAAAATACCCCCGTCACCTTTTACAGTTAATGTACACACTTGCAAGGACATCGCAATCTGTGGGCGCGTGGTGGTCCCTCTATATTTCCAGCTTGCCATTTTTGGGAAATGACAGCAGAGTTGGTGGCTGATGGTGTGCTGCGCGGCAAACCACCATTTAATGTTGCCCCTTTCTGTAGGATTGGTAACGCTTCTGTGTTTTGCGTTGACGCCTGACATGAACAGAATTGGAAATCGCTGTTCTTCCGAAGCCAGCGGCAGCCGCACAAAAGGAAGCTCCAAAAGACTTTTTTTTTTTTTTTTTGCACTAACAGGCGATTTTCGATCAGGGCTCGGGCACGTACCGCTTTGCCTCTTGAACAGATGTTTATGAATCTAACCAGGTGGGAGGGGGGTTGGTGAGCTGAAGAGGAGGCCTGCTTGCTGCTAAAGTTTGTGGCTCTGATGCAGGTAAACAGCCTTTTGAATGGGAATACCCAGCTTCATCGCAAGCCTCGTGGAATATGCATTTCCTCTCCTCTTAACCCTATGGAGGTACATGTAACCCTGGCGTTCTGAAGCCATCGGTGCCGCCTGGTGCTGAGCACAGGCCTCTAGTTTCGGCTGGGCGCTACCAAGCCATTAGCCCATACGCACCAACCCATTGCAGATCTGGAGTCGAATGCTTCGAAGCTGGTGTGCCTCCGCCTGTCCATTTGGGCAGACAGGGCTTTTAAGGGGCAGCACTGAGTGATGCTCAAAAGTGCATTTGCCACTAGCCACTGGCTAGTGATGATTGACTGTTGGCTAATAAGAAGGTGTGATGTGTATATGTAGAGAATTGAGGGAGCAAGAGCACGTGTATGCATTGCTAGTAGCTTACATTGACCTATGCACACATACTTTTCTCAACTAAGTAAATGCTAACAATGAAACTATAAAACAGTGAAATGGTCTATTAGTAAGTTGCATCTCTTTAATTGGTCGGATTACTTTCATTGTTGTCACAGGTGCATGCCAGAGAATGCACACAATTCCGAGACTTTTCAGCATCTTTAAATGAAGGCCAGGAAGTATGTTTCCGGAACACAAATTGGGGTGAAAATTCCAGAGGGGTTGTCTGGGGGGAGAAAAATGATCTAAGCCCCTCCCCTTTTCAAGCACAGTTTTGGAAACTGTCTTTGATGTGGTAGCAGCCAGTTGTTCATGCTACTCGTTCTCCCTATGGCTTTTCTCAGTTGTTGGTGGTTTTTGTTTCTAATTCGGTTGGGGGGGGGGTGTTCTATGTTGCTCCTGTCCCTCTGCAGTCTCTCCTCACTTCTAGTTTATTTTCTGCTGGACCCCCATTTGCCTGGGGGTCTGTCTGAAGTTGACGGATTGAGTGATGGATGTCTCATTGCTGTTTGGCAGGGAAATTCCAAGCCCGTTTCCTGGCTGTTCTTGATTGTGGTCTCTTGGCTCTAGTTAGGGTTGTTCTCAGTTGCTCCCAGGTGCACTGTGGGAGTTGGAGTTTTGAAATTAAAAAAAGTGGAAACACTAGCCAGAAAAATTGCGGGGAGGCATTTGTTTCGACAGAGAATGGCAACTGTTAAGATTTCAAAATCCGTCCTGGTTGGAGGATTTAGGACGGCCACCCTGTTATGTTGAACCGGGCAGATATTGAGAAGTGAGCCAAAACCAGTCAAGGTGAGGTAGCACAGCAGCAAGGCCTGGTCTCGGAAAGGGTGTGAGAGTGGTCTAGGGTACAGCGAGTCCACATAGAGCAACACCAGGAATTCCAGGCAGACAGGTGAGTAGTTAAAAATACAATTATTTATTAGGCTTGTAGTTTACACAGTAAGCAGATGAAAATGCCAGCCAAATATTATCCAATAAAACCTTATGAAACAGATAGATGCATTAACCCTTAGGAGAGATAAGTTAGCATTTGATACAATGACCAATGCAACACAGGTAAGCAGCTCAGACGCATAGAGCTAGAACGAACTCTTGGAATCAACACAAAACAGCTTATGCCAATTTTATGAAGTCCAACCCTGAAATGGGTTTGGGTCTTGTGCTCCAAAGTCACTAGTTCCAAATGATCTACTTCATCAGGTAGGTCTATATACCGATTTGCAATTCCAGTGGTCATGATTAACAGAGATTCCCAAAGTTAGATAAAAGTTCAAGTAAAGTACAGATTATCACTCCACTCAGTCCAGCACATGAGGTTAGGCCCAGACAAGGATCCTTAGCTCAAGTACCACCACCAAGGGTTGGGTAAGAGTGTGTTGGGGCTGGGACTTTACGCCCATGTAACCCTATGGAGGACGGAAGGGGGGCGAGGCTGCAGAAACAGGTATATTAACTTACCTCACTGACACCAATTTTCCAGAGACCAGTGCAGGTGTTCTGTAATCCATTGGGGATACAATCTTCTGCCCTACGTCCAGTCGAGGAGGGCCCATGGGTCGCAGGTGTAGAGGTCACTTTCAGCGTCAGACTTAGTTTTGGTCGGTCGCGGTGCACAGGAATTGGTTCCAGAACGCTTCCAGTGGAAGACTCAAAGGAGGAAAGATGAAGATGAAGACTTCCACGGGGTAGAGCTCCTCAAAACACCTCACGGGATTGAAGCAGTAGTCTTGCAATGGTAGTCATCACAGTCAAGTGGCGACAGGCGATCTTACAGTGGCGAACACAGGAGTGATATGACTGAAAATGCAGGAGCAGGAGAGTTGTGGCACACAAACGAAGATCTGCAAAGTTCCAAGGCTCTGTTCTAAATGACGACGACTGCAGTGAGGTAGCCCAGGAGAGAGCTAGTCAGCGGACCAGTTGGTCCAAGGACACTTACGAAGGCTATGCAGGCACAGATCCTCGAGCAGAGGTCGAGACTGGTTGTTCCCACTGATCTAGGGGTCAAAACACCAATGAGGGCCTTCTTAAGATCAGAACAGAGGAGCAGTGCTTCCCACGGGACAACACTGAAGTTGATGCTGGCCAGCTGCAGAGGTAATCTTCTGGGTGGTTGTCTTTGTAGAAGTCTTGGTTCCAACCATGACCAGATGAACAGTTGCAGGAGTCCTCATTTTATCCAAGATTCCGTATGGGAGCAAGCCCACCAATGTAATGTTAAGGATATGCACCATTCAAACAGCCAGTGGCTATCCCATCATGGATAGCCAATGGTCAGCACATCTGCCCAGCAACAAACTTTACGGCACCAGAGATGTGGTTTGGGACTAGACAGTCACAGCCCCCTTCTCTGGCAAACAAACACAACACCCCCCTTAGCCCACGAAAGCCACAACTTTCCCTGGGAAAGGGCTTTCCATGTAAAGCATTTCCTGACCTGAGAAGGCAGGAAGAAGGCCAAAGAACAGTATGGGCAAAGAACAAACTAAAAACCTTGCGTCGCAACCATTTTACAGTGCAAATCATCTTTGGTAGCCATTTGAACAAATAAAATGACACAAGCGGTTAAAATATCACAGCTGTCACCAGCTTGTCTTAGGCACGTTGTACAAGTAACCAAAAAGTTATTATATAAAAAGTTATAAGAATACAAAGTATCCTAACTGCACTTCACTGTAAGGTGATATGGTCAATTGCAACAATTCAAGAATTCATAGAGAGACCTCATTCCGAGACTGGAGGTAGTCATGGCGCTATTTGCGCCATGACTGCCTCCAATAACGGTACCAGCACCGGCCTCGTTCAATGGGGACTTACCGGTGTAGTCCGACCTTTGCGGGACCGGTAAGTCCCCATTGAAAAAACCATTCACCATTCCAATTTGAGCCCCCACAGGGCTCAATGGGAATGGGGAAGTAGCTAATAACGGTACCGCAATTTAAGGTACCGTTATTAGCTCTGAAGTCCCTTAACGGGTCCTGTCCTTAACACCTGGTCAGACCAGGCGTTAAAGGAGGGACACGCTAAGGGACCTCATAGTAGGGCGGTAAGGGATTACCGGCACCGGTCTCCTTACCGCTGCCCATTATCCCTTACCGCCCCACTCGGAATGAGGCCCATAGTCTTTCATTACTGACAGTCTTTGGGGCTAGTCTGTTTCTGCACAAGAATCAGCCAAACAGGCAAGGGAGGTAAAGCCGAAGGCTTTTTATACCTCCAAAGAGTCAGGACTGGGTTCAAACCATGCAAAAAGAAAGGGTGTTCCATAGAAATCTACGGAGGGAAAGGTGGAAAAGGAACATGTTTCCTAACTGCACCAGTAGCAACATGCTTGGCACATGATTGGGTCTAAGTGCCTGGGAACCCCATCCCTCCCCGCCCCCCCCCCCCCATGCTCCCGCAACCCCCAGTGACAGGATCTTGAGTCACAAGGCTCAGGTGAGAGTTTTGACAGTCGTTCTAATGTTTGGTTGTGGCTGATGCAAAAATATCTGGTACGGTCACTTATTGTTGAATCTTGCTCCCATAAAGCCCAGGTCATGAGTCCTGGCATCCATGGTATCCATGGTACAGTTTGACTTGAATACTCCCAGCTGACTGCAAGTCTGGTACTCATGTTAATGTTCAGATGAGGGTGTGGTTTTTGGGTTAGTCGTTAAAATTAAATACTGATAACCTGTGTCAACGCTCAGATCATAGGCCATACAGGTGTGGACCTCTTTGTAAATGGATCCCCATAGTGCGAACTCTCAGCATTCAAGTATCTTGCCTGAAGAGGTATGCTGGTAAGAAAGCTCAGCTGGTTGAGTGCTCTCTGCTGTGATCTGAGTGAGATCTGCAGGTCGCAGGTTCGAATATCGGCAAGGCCAACTCAGCCTTTCACGCATCCAAGGTCGATAAATAAGTACCAATTTCGGTTGGGTGATATTGTATGTAAATATGTGCTCTGTAAAGCGCTTTGGATAAAGGCGCTATATAAATAACAATTATGTGTCGAGCTGAATACACATCAAAGAGAGGGAAGGTGTATACATATTTATATTAACATGGTGCCTGCAGATAGGTTTATTTGTTACTTTTGTCGCTTCTGCAGCAATATTTGCCTAGCCCGGCTCACATTTAACGCTAAATACAGAAAGCACATGTCTGTCCTGTCCTTCTCAGTTGGCGATTCGTGTGAAAGAGGCGATCTACAAGTCCTTGGCTCTTAAGGGTATAATACGTATTATTAGAGTGGGCAGATCCAGGCACAATCCAACACCAAGCTCTATGTGAAAAGGGACAGTGTGGTACTTCTGCAAAGAAGATTACGCTTGTTTGCCGATTGGGTCATATTCTGCCTTCTTATGCAAGAATCCTTCCCCCCCTTTTATTTTAAGAGGAGTAATTTGCACATTCTCTGTGCCATGCATTCAGGAAAGAACTTCATGAAATCGTGGTACTTTGAGTGGGTCGTGGGCGCAGAGACTGTTCCCAGTGATGATTGGGGTGCCCGCGTCTAGCGCCCGGTCTCCTTCAGTGCATTCATAAAGGTCTCTTTAAAGGAGAACATTAAGGCACAGTTTGCCTGTTTATAACTGATGCACGGATCTGTGAAGAGAGGAAAACTGCAGAGACATAAAACTTGAAATGGTCTTCATCATCTTGGACTGAAAGCTGCACCGACCTTACATGTCACCAGAAGGCGTCTTGTGATGTGCCAGAATGCCAGCTGCAAATGAGCTATAGGGACCCTTTCTTATTTTTGCTATGCAAAGTGAAGGTGGTTACTCTGCACGAGAAATGTGTGCATTAGCAAACCCGTGCACTTTCCACTCGTGCCCCACTGCTAATAAGGCCATGGCAGCGGTTGCACCGCTCTTCGAGTATGTAACGTAGTGCCCGCTCTTTAAGGGTACTTTAATGCCGCACAGACACGCCAGGAGCTCAAATGTGAATTGGACACGCAAGTATCATGTCCTTCAAATGTGCACACGCAGAAACCGTGTAGCAGTTCACCGTGTAAGGTTCCAATTTTAATTTGGTACTAAGGGCAGGGCTCGAAATGGCTGCCAGCCGCAGAAAAGCATGGTTCGCTTTATACCAACAGGTGCCAGGAGCTACTTTTGACTCCCCCTGGCCAACTGATGCCAAGCAAACGCACCTACGTGACATTACTTTTCTGTCTGGCAATGAGTATAAAAATGTATTAGAGACATGTAGAAGACCATTTTATAAGAAGGTCAAAAGTTAGTTTGCAGCTCAGATTGGCGGCACGCTGTATGCTCGCTCCTGGTTCTCTAGGATCGCCCCTGCCTACTGGGTGATGGCACGCTGTGTGCTCGCTCCTGGTTCTCTAGGATAGCCCCTGCCTACTGGGTGATGGCACGCTGTGTGCTCGCTCCTGGTTCTCTGGGATCGCCCCTGCCTACTGGGTGATGGCACGCTGTGTGCTCGCTCCTGGTTCTCTAGGATAGCTCCTGCATACTGGGTGATGGCACGCTGTGTGCTCGTTCCTGGTTCTCTAGGGCCGCTCCTGCCTACTGGGTGATGGCACGCTGTGTGCTTGCTCCTGGTTCTCTAGGATAGCCCCTGCCTACTGGGTGATGGCACGCTATGTGCTCGCTCCTGGTTCTCTAGGATAGCCCCTGCCTATTGGGTGATGGCACGCTATGTGCTTGTTCCTGGTTCTCTAGGATAGCCCCTGCCTACTGGGTGATGGCACGCTGTGTGCTCGCTCCTGGTTCTCTAGGATCGCCCCTACCTACTGAGTGATGGCACGCTGTGTGATCGCTCCTAGTTCTCTAGGATAGCTCCTGCATACTGGGTGATGGCACGCTGTGTGCTCGCTCCTGGTTCTCTAGGGTCGCTCCTGCCTACTGGGTGATGGCACGCTGTGTGCCCGCTCCTAGTTCTCTAGGATAACCCCTGCCTACTGGGTGATGGCACGCTATGTGCTCGCTCCTGGTTCTCTAGGATAGCCCCTGCCTACTGGGTGATGGCACGCTATGTGTTCGCTCCTGGTTCTCTAGGATAGCCCCTGCCTACTGGGTGATGGCACGCTATGTGCTCGCCCCTGGTTCTCTAGGATAGCCCCTGCCTACTGGGTGATGGCATGCTGTGTGCTCCTTCCTGGTTCTCTAGGATCGCCCCTGCCTACTGAGTGATGGCACGCTGTGTGCTCGCTCCTGGTTCTCTAGGATAGCTCCTGCATACTGGGTGATGGCACACTATGTGCTCGCTCCTGGTTCTCTAGGATAGCCCCTGCCCACTGGGTGATGGCACGCTATGTGTTTGCTCCTGGTTGATGCCTGATAAACACTAGCTAGTTTTAGCACCTGCTCATGGAATCTTAATTTCGACCCCTGCTAAGGGAGCAACTCTGTGGCATTCAGATCTGATCTTCTACCGTGTGGCAAATTATGGTACCCCCTTTTTATAGTGCGGGCAGCCGTTTTTGTTAACTTGCATTGCCATATTGTGTTTGCGTGGCATGCCTGCCAGAAGCACACCAGAAGCTTTCAAATTGGAGGGCACATTCCTGACATTGATCCCGGGAGGATAGCTCAGGGGCAATGCGCTCGCCAGGGAAGCAAGACGACACGCAGCACCACAGGTTCGATCCCCGAGTCCGCGCTTGGAAACCTCTGGCTATTAAGCGCGTTATAAATAACCTATTCTATCGTAAGGAGGCTTTGCTAGACATTCAGCAACACTTTTTTTATCTGGTGGCAGATCTGCAACCTCTTCTAAATTGAAGGGCTGAGTTGAATTACAGATTCATAGATCATTTCCAAATCTAGATGAAGTGATATAAAAGGAATGGAAGTCATGGCTAATACTGCGCCAGGACATTAAACCTAGCATCGGCCTATTTTAGCATTCGTTTGATCTTTTCCATCCACCATTGCCCTACGTGGCTCAGGTATGCCCAGATATGGTCCAGAGTTTTCTTTCTCCATATCCCTTAGTTGCACTTCATTGATGATATCCAAAGTGGCCAAAACATCTCTTGGGGGACAGGTGTGGTCTCATTGTCTCGGGCAGAGAGCTCAGGGGCAACGTGCTCGCCATGGAAGCAAGACGACGCGGAGCACCACAGGTTCAATCCCCGGGTCCCCGCTTAGAAACCGCTGGGTATTAAGCGCGTTAGAAATAACCAATCATATCATTCAGAAGGCTTCAATTTAGCAGTTTGTGTACAACTTCCTGTTTTGGGGTGGCACCAGGGCTGACTTTCAAAGGTTTTTTCATCTTGTGTGATAACACAGCAAACTCGAAAACAATACCTTAGGGCAGTGTTCTGTCCTATCCATCACACTTTCATGTCCCTTCTACACACGTCAGTAGTGAGGCCTTCTATTGGGTTTTTAGCCCGTTTTTGCGGCGGCCACATCTTATTAGGAACAGATCTGGCACTCCGGCGATTGCCTCACCAGCTGTCGTATTGTGGAAACTGCAAGTTTTCTAATCGGAGGTTCCCAAACTGAAATATAAAGGGGTGCAGGGATAGTTCCAAGAGGCTAAAAATAGCATAGGCAAGGATAGTTCAAGGGAAGCCTCGTCCTCTGAGATCTCACGCCCACAAAATATTCTTACTGAAAGAGGAATGTGTGCGGTCTGTGGGGAAACCGTGAAGCAGGCCTGATTAATTATTCTCTTTATCACAGCTCTCGCGAGAATGGGGGGAGAAGGATGAGCTGGTAACTTTGTTCACGGAAAAGGCATTGAATGCCTCAACCAGAGGCTCTCTTTCCAAGAAGGCTTGGGCAATTACTGAAGAAAAGCAGTACTTAGAAAGCATGATAGCCAGGGCTTTAAGTGGCGCAGGGCTCTCACCCGTGCAGTCTCCAAATGCTTCCCCCGAGCCAGGTGCTGCTGGGGCACCCTGTGTCACGAAAAGTAGTGAATGTGATTCCTTCTGCGCACACGCCCTTAATCTAACTGCACGCTTCCGGAGACCCACTGTAAAAGCGAGGGGCTGGGGAGACTGCCTGACTGACTGACTGAGTGATTGATTTATAAGCCCTGTGAAAGATTAAGAGAAATTAGACATTTCCCTTCAAGCTAACACTGTCCAAATGAATATGCATACAGGGCTGGCCTTGGAACAGGGCTGCCCGGGCAACCGGCCGGGGCACCATTAGCCCCCCCCCCACCAGCTCAGGGGGCTCACCCAAGCTGGCGTGGTGGAAGAAGGCGCAGCAGGTGCCCAATTGAAATTAAACGCAGCCCGCTCTTGTGCTGGCACAGGCTTTCCAACGCGGGAGCGGGGCCCATTTAATAACAAGTGTGCTGATGCAGCGCCCTATTGAGGTGATTACCTCCCCGCTCTGGTGCTGCAGCGGACGGTTTTCATTATAACGGGGTTTTCATTATAGTGGGGTGCTGATGCTTTCGCATCGGCGCCCTATTGAGGTGATTACCTCCGCAGCGGACGGTTTTTATTATAGTGGGGTGCTGATGCTTTCGCATCGGCGCCCTATTGAGGTGATTACCTCCCGCTCTGGTGCTGCAGCGGACGGTTTTCATTATAGTGGGGTGCTGATGCTTTCGCATCGGCGCCCTATTGAGGTGATTACCTCCCGCTCTGGTGCTGCAGCGGACGGTTTTCATTATAGTGGGGTGTTGATGCTTTCGCATCGGCGCCCTATTGAGGTGATTACCTCCCGCTCTGGTGCTGCAGCGGACGGTTTTCATTATAGTGGGGTGCTGATGCTTTCGCATCGGCGCCCTATTGAGGTGATTACCTCCCGCTCTGGTGCTGCAGCGGACGGTTTTCATTATAGTGGGGTGCTGATGCTTTCGCATCGGCGCCCTATTGAGGTGATTACCTCCCCGCTCTGGTGCTGCAGCGGACGGTTTTCATTCTAGTGGGGTGCTGATGCTTTCGCATGGGCGCCCTATTCCAGTGATTAACTCTCTACTCTGTTCGGGTGGGGAGTCAAACAAATGTGGCACTCCAACCCTCCCCCCATCATTGATCAGGGGCGCGTGGAGGGGTGGGGGAGATCACATTTTTCTGTCACTGCCCGCGGCGCTGCCGCCGCTAAGGCCAGCACTGTACGCATGGTTTGTGGCTTGCTGTCATTTGACTGTTAGGGTGTGTCTGTGACAAATCAAATGAGCACAGTCGAGCTACATTAAATGCTTGGAAGGCTGTCACGCTTGAATCACAGACGTATTGCAAATCTAACATTCTGTTTGATTTTGTGGTAATCGCCGGGAAACCACATTGGTGCAGTTTGGTCCCACCCCCATGCTCGTAGGTGAATCATTCTGTTAGCAAGAGTGATGTAGTCACTACTTGAATAATCCACTGAGTGAGGGAGTGGTCCATTTACAATATGCATTCTGGAAGCAAATGATATTATCTGAGACAATGCCGAGTGACCCAAAGTACACATTTGCGGGGTCGTCACGATTAGGCCTGACCCAACGTGCTCCTATCTGCTCATCAGCGCGCAGTACACGACAGCCTAACGTGTTGCGACTGCGTCACCGCCGGGAAACAAAGGCAGATGCTGTCTTAAAATGAACACCGAGTTCGTACGTTCCGTGCGGGATTCCCGACTAACTCCCGTATCAGTGAAGAGCTTTGCTCGCGCTGCCCGCGTAATCCGCCCGCATCCTCAATGTTCCCTTTCCCGCCCGGGGCTGGCGGGCTGGCGGGCTGGCGGCTCTCATGACTGGGCTACTCGTGTGTCCTCAGAATGAAGCCCGTGCTGCCAGGCAGCCAGGGTCTGTAAAACCTGCCCCCCGTTCCTGCGCGACTTATCTGCCTCGTTGGTGCCTGTAAGGGGTGGACGTTGTTTCGAATCAATTGACTGTGAACTTTGTGTAAAACGTAATATGAAATTCCGTGGCCATTTTGGGTTTGTTGATAACACAACACCAGCAGCAGCAGCAATATGTGAAGGGCTATGATCTGTACCTATATGTATGAATTGATAGTTTTACTCATGGAATCAGTACTGGTGTTGTTGATATGGTAGGATGATCCTGTGAGGGGGCCATTTCAACATGATGGTTGCCCCTCCCCCCCCCCCTCTTGCTTAGAGCAGAAATAAGTCAGAGGCCACCGTGGGGTACATACATTATATGGAGATAAAGATAAGGTTAATAACCGCCTATTATCATCAGACATTGAGCCAGCAGGGAGCTGAAATACTGAACGCCTGCTGAATAGCAACAAATCCTTCTTTGTAGGCAAGTGGCTGATGTGGAGGAACCAGTATTGAAAGGCAAGGAGATGATGACACTTCTGTTTTCCCCAGTGGAAATGATGGTCGGACGGACTCCAGCCAATGCAGCTTGTAATAACAGCACTAAAAAGCGCACATTAACCTCCAGAACGTAAGTGATATTTAAAGGACTATATTGCCATGTTTTTAGACTGCTGACTTGCAATATGGAGGCAGTTGCGTGGCCGCCCTTGATGCTCAGGGCCACTTTCATTTGAAGGGCTTTAAAGGCCCTGGTGTCCCTCCAGGAGTCGACCCTTTGACCTACACATGCTTACAGAGCAGTCGTGTCTTAAGTAGAAACAGGCATGTTTAACAGGTGGCTGCGACAGTCCTGCAGGGCGATGTTTCTATAGTCATAAGTTACAGCAGGTAGTTAGTTGGTAGCATGGGGGGTAAAGTGAAGTGCCAGAGAGCACAGCAGAGACACTGGGCATCCTACACCAAGGTATAGCAAGGTCTAGCTGCTTTAAGAGGCACATATAAAAGGCAGGGGGAGAACACTGACCCGAAGATGCTATAGCACCACTTACACGTCACTCATCAAAGGGTCATTAACTCGGCAGAAAGGAGGAAGTGACATTTCGACTGACAGCAGGTCATATGCCGACCCCCACTCAGGAGACGGACCAAGTGTTCACATTCCGACCTTGAGGTGATGGTCGCAGCCTTTCTATAATGGCTTGGCAGGCTGAAGAACGGTGGCCTGGAGGGCTGCTCAGAGCTATGCCAGAGGTTAAGATTCATTCTAAACCTTGCAGCCATCATCACCCCATGTCAACCCGAGTGGGACGCTTATGCCCAGACGTAGGCCCTGGGCCTGCTGTGCCTGGAGACCCAAGCTACACTGCACTGATGATACCCAATGAGGCCGAAACATGTCTGGGGTTGCTTGTGGTCTTGTGCAGAAGGGTTGCTGTTAAGAAGGATTTCTGAACTCTGTCCAAGAGGGGCAGAGGTTCAGAAGGCCAACCTAGTTTCTTGGAACAGGGTAACCTCTGGACAAGCCAGACCAATCAGGGTAGCTATGGCAGGCGGTCAAGACTAAGTCTCAAGAGGGGTGAGGGTGACCGAAAGACCTCAATGAGCACACAGACCAAGGACACTTACAAATTACTCCAGACAGGTGTTATATTAAAAATATAGACACATTTATTACAAGGCCTTTGTAACACAGACTATAGCAAAGAATCACAGTGACACTAAGTAAACCAATACATCAAAATCAATATAATATATATACAAGACCAGGATGGTCAAAAGGGATGACTGGACGAAATATGTGGACAACCTGGAGGGGACGAAAACAGGCAGTGCAGTTATCTTTAGACCCAGTTCAGCATCATTTATTCACTTAACTAAGAGGCAGTACAAGCCCTAAGAAGAGTGGAGCCTTGTGCTCAATAGTACATGTGTGCCAAGGCACGCGGTTGTTCCAATGGACAAAGCAGGGTCTCTTTAGGGGTCTCTAACAGCTTGGGAAGGTGGATAAGGGGATGAAGAATACGTTCCCACTATTCAAGAAAGACCTCCACTTGAAGGCAGAGGCAGTTCCAGAGTTCGGGAAGGAGTTGCTATTTCGCAATAGCAGTGGACAGGAGAGGGGCCCCTAGGGGCCACTTGTGTGTAAAGTTGGGATCTGGTGCTAAAGGCCACTGGTTGGGGTTACGATTACTCACCGGTCCCCGAGGCAAGGAGACCCAAACTTCGGCAGGTTAGTTCAATTCGGTTGCAGGTTCGACGGCGGCAAAAAGGACGCCTTGGCACCTTTTAGTTCCTGAGATCCAGCGAGGATTCCCAAATGGGACAGTGGCGATTTCTCCACTCTAGGGGGATGAATCGCCCCAGTTTCACTGCAGCAGGTTTCAGGGGCAAGAGGGTCACAAATGCAGCAGACTTGCAAAGGACGTTTTGCTGCAGCAGGGCAACACGGTAACCACGTTTAGTCCGGTCCGGGCGCACTCGTCTCACTTCAGACCTGGGAATGCCAAGTGTAGGAAATTCGGTGTGAGGGTGCCGTGGACACAGAGCTAGCAGTATACCAACTTTTGAGGGCCTCCTCGAAGCAACGGCGGAGACAGAGCAAAGGTCCTGCGTAAGCTGGTCAGCCCACTGGCTGGCCCAGGGACACTTCCGAGAAAGCTTACTTGCAGGTTTTGGTGAAGGTGCCGAGAATAGGTGGTCCCACTATTCCAATGGGTCAAAGCGTCTTCGCAGGCCTTCTAGGACGACCAGATGCAGAGGGGTCCCATGGGACGACAGCGGGCTCAGGGTGCCAAACCTTCCAGTGGGTCACCAGCGGTTCCTCGACTCAGTTTCGTAGTTGCAGGATACTTGGATCCTATCCTTTGTTCAGTGAGAACTCAGGAGATTGACATGGCAGTGGTGTTTCCAGCCTCCTCTTACCCAAAGTTGCCTTCGCGCCAAAACGGAGAGGACTCAATGGGAGATCTGCTCACAAACACTCACTCCATATGTGGACCAATCATAGACCACAGTGGTCTCAGGCATTCAGGACACACCAGACTCTCTGGCACCCAGGATGTGTATTGGGACCAGACATCCCAGCCCATATCCTGGAGGCACACACACAAGGCATGCAGAACCCCGCGAAAGCATTGGGATTCTCTGGAAAATGCATGACCAAATAAGGATGGACCCAGGTCGACTCGACCTGGGGAAGGTGAAGGGGCAACATGGCCAAAGGACAGGACAAAGAACCTTGTGGCATAGCCATTTTGGAGCCATGCCACCTATTCCTGCCAAACGCGGTTAACATGGCACGAAAGGGTTAAAAATACTGCAAAACGATAGCTGCCATCAGTCCTGTCCATGACACATCTGCACAGTTCATAAAAAGTCCAGCGAGAGTATCTAGGGCCTTTGGAAATGACTAGAGACCCACGTGTGCTGCATAGTAAGATACAGTGTACACTTGTTACATGTTGCACAAAAGTTGCAACATGAGCAAAACGACTAAGGGAAACAGTCTCCCAGTACTGACTGTTTTCAGGGCATGTCAGTTTCCCCATTAAAAGTGAGCGAAAGCCCAGAGGAGTGCAGCTGAAGGCTGTGCTTCTCTGGCAAAGTCAGTCAGGTATGTCTAAACAGCAGCAAAAAATGTGGGGATTGACACATGGAGGGAAAATTACATACACATATGAAATCTTCCCTAACAGTTGTGACCTAGCAGTTCGGCTGGACTGCCCCTCTTGGACTGGAACCCAGCCTGTTGGCATACAGTCTTTCCCCTTTTGTAATGGCTTGGCAGGCAAAGAACAATGGTCTGCAAGGTTGCTCAGCTATGCCAGAGGTTAGGATTATTTCCAAACCTTCCAGCCAGCACCTGTTTTGTTTTGCCTGACGTTCGCCTCTGCTCCCCACGCTGCTCACTGCTCGGATCTGTGTGTCCTGCCCTCAGTTCCAAACAAGGCCCATGCTTCCAGTCACACAACAGTTTCAAAACAAAGTACAACCAAGTTTGTGTCGAAAGACTCAACACAAACGTGTAGAGGGCACACTCACCTTGTTCCGTCACTCATTGTATAAGCAGCGCATGCTCCAGTTCGAGTCAAGTTAACAGTGAAGTGCTGGTTTCATTAAACGGGGCTTCTGAGGACCTTTACTGCTGTGGTCTGCTTGCTCTTCTAATGCCTTTGCCTGTCATCCACAGCACAGCCCAAATCCTTCCCCCACCCCACCCCACCCCCTCTCCATCATGCAGCATCTGGGGTATCTTGCTGCAAGGAAGCAAGGTCCTAGGAGATAGGATTTGGGGGGAAATGGGGTATCCTGCTACACAGATACAAGGCCTAGGGAGAGCAGGTGTAATCTTCAGTATGGAGTCCAGATGTATGCAAAGGTTTATTCTCCTGGAGGTCCATGTTGCCTGATGGCATATGTCAGACCTTCTAGCGCCACCAAATTGACCAAAACAAACATTGGAACTGTTTTTGAGTACAGGCATATACACAAATTGTTGGAGGGGTACACAGGAAGACAAGAACAGTGCAGAAATAGTGTGTAAAAGTGGCTGAGCACTGACCTTTTAAATAATGAAACTAAGGTTCTAAGAGCGCACAAGAAAGTCGACCCAAACCTCAATCACAGAGGTCAATGGATCAATCCATCCTCTACCAACTTGTTGGGATGGTTACCCGGTATGCTAGAGGTCGTCTGGAGATTAGTCTAAGGGCCCAACAACCCTTTCCCTGGAATAAACGGAGCACTCAGCCAACCTCAAGTGGTTTCTTAAAAAAACAACTTTACAATGTGTGCTCCCCTGTTTTGTTGCTACATGTCGTCATCACCTGGGCCCCTCCCCAAAAACCTTTCCCCACTGCTGATTGGGTGTTGAGAATGGTAACCCATATAGCTATCCCCTATAGAGGCTATTCTACGGCCCTCGCATGTCAGCTGGTGGACTTGCCCGTCTCCAAGAAACTATCTATTACATTGTTGCAGAGTAGTGGACTTACCATTAGCCCTTGCCCCTTGCCCCTTGCAATCCACCCCCGTATTTCTGTCTCGTGATTGGCTGGATCTGGTCTCCTCAGGCCTGGGACCCAGTTCGGTTCTCAGCCCTCTGTTCACCTCTTCAAGGTGATGTGAAGCGACTGTGTATGAATTGTTTTAGGTAGTATATCACCTTTGCCTATGAGAGTGTGCTCCCCGTATGCAACACTTGTTTAAATTTTTGTCTGGGTTGCTGAGAATGGTTCGTCTTACCACCACAGGTGAATGCCCATTGTCTAGTTCGGCTGCATCACGTGGTTGGTCTGTATTTATGAGGACTTATAAAATGCTTCTGCAGCTGGTCGCTTGTCTAGAGTTTGGAATGTGACTGTTTATCTCTGACCTTGGCTGTGGGCTTGATCTGTGCTTTGTGCAGCCTGAGCCTGCTCCTTCTGTCTGGCGTTCTGTGGCATGAGGCCTTTTGTAATTTTCCTTCGACTTGTAGTGTGATTTCTATATGCTCGTGCTGTGCTATGTTTCCTATAGATTAGTCACATGTGGTCCTACCAGGCTCCATATATACTCCTGTTGTCCCATAGGGTTATTCACGTTAAGCATCTACAAGCTTGCCAGGATCTCTTGTCGCCTTGCGTTTCTGCGTTACTGCATTTGGCTAATGAGAAAAATTATAAAAGCTTTGACAGTATGTATATGTATCTGTCCTCTACCTATAGAACTCTGTAAGCATGTTCTTCGTGTATGCTAATGTGTGTTCGTGTAATGCTGTACAGGGCTGTAAGTATTCTTCATGAGTAACACTTCTACATTGTGGTGTCACTAATGACGTCAGCACAGTAGTTCCTTGGTACTTAATCGAGAGAGTCCATTATGGTGTTTGGTCCGCAATCTCTGTTGGATTCTCTGGATCTAGGAGGATATGCACTGGATATGGTTGAAATTGAGGTCTGAAGGGATACCTTGATGTAAATGTGTCAGGCTGGGGTGCACTTGGGGTTCTTCCAAAATATGATGAGTGACTTCAAGTGTATTTTACTCATCTTGTCATGTTCATGGGGGTGACGAGGGGCATTCCTGAGACCCTCTCTTCAGTGCTTATTTAATGTCTTCTTATTCCAGGAGTTGAAGGGCCACTTGAATGTTCCTTGATTGCAGAAGCGGTGAAGTGTGCTCTCTTCTGTAGATCGTTGGGCCAAGGGCAACACTTTGTGAGATAAACTTCCTTTGTAGCAAACAATGCACTTTGTAATGCACTGTATATGGGTGCAGAAGGAGGAAACTGACACACAGGTGGCATAGTAGTTGCTATCTGACAACCTGATAAGTCCTAATTTACTTTTTATAATGAATGGGAAACAAGTAGCACGTCCATTCAAGTTCTCCTGAGGACTCTTCATCACTCTGCACTTCCTCCTTCTCGTCGCCGTACTTACTAAGAAAGCTCCTGTCAAGTCATCAATACTCTTCCTCATCTCAGTAGGTGTGTAGCTCTCAGTCTTACAATCATGGGGGTAGTAGATAGGTCATCGGGGTCCTAGTGTAAGGAGGTGTGCAAGATGTAAAATGAGGGTTGTTATACTCTCCCAAGATGTCTTTCCTGATCCCCAGAGGTGGAGTCTCTCCCCATGAGATCCTCCAACTGAGTACCACCCCCAATCGATAGCAGACTCGCCTCTCTGGATTCATGGGAGGGGGCTGCCCCTCGGGGAGAAGTGACACATCGCATGATTCATCACAACTGTTTAGTAAAATGGTTTTATTATCTTTGATTTATAAACAATCAAGGTGTGTCTGTTTTATAACTACACACTGGCTATCAACCGTCTTGAGGCGGGTGGGAAAATAGGATGTCAAGGAAATTGTGTTTGATCGCCTTATTATGAACAAGAAATGAAAAGAGGGGATGGGAAGTTGGTATGTGAGCGCAACTTAACTGATGACAAAACTAAAACTTCACCATACAATGGGGATACGTCTCCCCTGGAGACCTTTCTCTCCCTAAATTCTCTTCCCTTAACCTGATTCTCAGTCCGCAGGTGCCTTCTAAATGTTAGTATTTCATAAGTCTTACAGCCTAAGATTTCTGTCTGTAGATCGGGTTGATGAACAGAGGGGTTAGTGTGACTGACTGAATGCCATCAGGGTTAAGCAGATTAAGGTTTTGAGGTTTGTAATGAAATGATGCTCCGGCTGCTTATAAGCCACACTGACCTGGATATTGATGGTCTGTCCTAAGGTTCTGTTTGCCATATGCAATTGCTGCTTGGATGGCACCGAAAGCACCTAGAAGCCTGGATCAATGCTGTTGAGCCCCCGGAACAAAAAAGAGAATCCGTGGAAAGAACATTACTAGTAAGTAATTTCTCCTTCAATGGATTGCATTCTCCAACAGATTCCTCATCTTAACAGACTGCCAAAGCGGTACCAATTTCAGGCAGCGGGCTGGAAGATTAAATCTAGAAGCTCTGTACCACTGCCCTGCCAAAGTGGCCATCTCTACCCCAGGCCAGATCCAGCCTATAGTGTTTAGAAAAAGTGTAGAGACGACAACATCGCCACTTAAAAGATTTCCCTAATCGCTACTACCCTCTGCAACAAGGAGGATGCCGCTACACCTCTGGTACAATGCGCCTGTGTGCCCAGCAGCACCTCCTTTGCTGCCTTCTCTTAGCATTCTGTAATGCATAAGAAAATCCAACGTCATAGCCTTTTACCGCTTGTCCCATCCTGGACTGGGAGAATGAAACAAATAGCTGCTTATCCAACCTAAAGGTGGCTTTCCTAGCCACCTAAAAACTCGAAGCCCTCTTGGGGTCTAGCCTATGGATCTTCTCCTCATCCATAGATGGGAGAGGCAGAGAAAACTGATAACTGCACACTTTGAGAAATGTGGACACCCGAAACCACCTTCGGCAGAAATGTGGGTTTGACTTTTAGCAAGACCGTCTCCTTGAACAACTTTAAAAACAAAGACTTGCATGAAGGCACCTGATGCGTTGTTGGCATGAACTCCAACCCTGTTCACAATCACCTATACTTGTTGCTTTTCTCCTAATGAGTAGGCAGTGAGTCCATAGATCAGAGTAACCGCCTGGTGCCAGATGACAGTGGATGCCAGATGCCTAAAGTCCAGGTACTAATCGGAACAACACAAGGGTGCCGTCTAGAGTCCAGGAGACGCAGGGACCTAGCCCCGAATGGCACCAGGATGCAGCTAAAGATTGGTATCCAGAGTAGGCGGGAGGTCCAGTAGGCAGGCACTATTGCGTGTAGCAGGTAAGCAGTTCAAGAACGGAAATTCCAGTAAGCAATCCAGTAGCCAGGAGCAGGGAAACGTGATGACATCACGCATTGTAGTTCTGAAGACATCTTAACATGGAACTTGTAGTCCCCTTTGTTCTCCAGACTAAACTCTGGCTGAGCTGCCATGGAAGGTGGCAACCCTGCTGCGTCAGGCACCATGCATGTTTATGTATCTGGATCCTGACAGTCATGCTGATGGTTATGGCCACCAGAAAGGTAGTCTCAAAAGTGAGCAGCCTGATGGATGTGGAATGCAATGGCTCAAAAGAAAGAACTTAATTTAAATCCCAAGCTCGGACATCAAAGGGTGTCGGAGGAAGCCTGTTCAAAAGGCCTTTCAAGAACTGGGCCCATCACCGGAATGGAGAAAAAGGAACCCTGCTTCATGGACCTCTTAAATACGGGCAGAGCAGCTAAATAGCGTTTAGCTGTGTCTATTTGCAGCCCTGAGGTTGTCACTGATAAAAGGAATTGCATTACTGTAGAAGTAGGGCACGACATGGGTTTACCCCTTGGTCTTAACACCATGCTTCAAACCATCTCCTTCTACACTCAAATAGACCTGATTGAAGTCCTATTCGCAGTCAGCAGCACCTCTAAAACCTTGGCCATCAAGTCCCAGTCGTCATGCTTAAGCGTCTCGGGAGCCAAGCATGTTGATTGAGAGACCCCGGATTCAGGTAGAGCACCTGATCCTCTGAAATGGATAAGAGGTCCAGCTTCCGAGGAAGTCGGGAAGGTGGTGTTAGGTGTGATTTGGTGCAGTCACACTGTGTGAGACTATAACAAGACATATCTGCTTGGTATTAGGTAACCCACCTTTTGGTATAGGGAAGTGTGACGGAGCAGCCAGGCCTATCTCAAGAGGGGTAATTGTGAGCTATACAGATGAAATCGGTCAATACAAGTAACACACTCTCAAGGTTTCAGTTATAAATATATCTTTATTTATTTACACATCAAGTTTTAGTTGAGCATTCTTTAAAAAGCCAATTGTTTGTAACAGTCAAACTTTGGAATAACTTTTCAACAGTCAATAAAGTTGGTGAACACTCTTCGGATATGCTAATACATTTCTCCTACAACCTTAAGTGACTTCAATAACAAGGATAGTATTGCATTTATATACAACACCAATATACTCGTTAGACTCTGAGTTTCGGACAGGAAGAGTTAAGGAAAAATAGAAAGGTTAGAACATACTTTCTTATAAGAGTAAGACAGCTGAAATCCTCCAATGAAATCTGGGTAAGCCTTTCCCAGCAGTAAAAGTGTTCAACAAATTACAACCTATGAAGGACAAGCAATGTCAAAGTCGATGGATTCAGAAAGCTGCCTTTTGGGAGCCAGGACAGACAAAGTCAGTTGGACAAAGTCTATGGTTCTGATGCACTACTTGGATAAAGTCTTTCACAAAGTCAGATAGTCCAATGAAAATCACTGAAGGAAGACAACTGCCAGGCCTGTGGAAGGGGAGTTGAAGTCAACTCGGAAAGTTAAGCAATTGCATTTCTCAAGTGAGAAAGCACGACTTAAGGCAAGAAGGTAAGTACCCCAAGCCCAAACAGTATCTCTGGTTTGGAGAAAGTGGTCCAGCAGGATTCAGACCCTGGTTCCTGAGCCTCAGTTGTGGGGACAAGAGGGAGGACATCTGGAGGGCTCCTGCGGCAGTACTCTGGGAAAGGACTTTGTCGCAAAGGGTTTCCTTCGATTCAGTGCTTCTTCAGTGTTTCAGTGCCTTGCAAACAGCACTGATGCAAAACGAATATCTCCGGTTGGACTTTCCTTGCTCCTTCGGTCCTGGACTCTGGTGAGGGATTTCCTGCTTTTGGAGTGTCCTTAGAAGGCCCCTGGAGCTTTTGGCCAGATTTGTTCTGAGGACGACGTTGTACTCGGTTATGGTCAATCGACCACTGGCATTGGGCTTGTGCAAGTCTTGAGAGACACAGCAAGTCGGGGATTGCGTCAAAATGGTGTTTGTCTCGGGGCTAGTTGGTCCCACCAGCCCAAGGGGAGAAGTCATCCAGTCCGTAGCTTCTCTGTCGATGCAAAAAAGGAGGTCCGCACAGCAGCAGGGCTTCACCGGTCAATTCAGGCTTCTCTTTGCAATTCCTGCTTAGGGTGTTTCTTCCAGTGGTCGACTCGGTCTCTAGTCCCAAAACCCTTGCCTTTTAAGCAAGTTTACCATTCAGTCACAGCCTAGGCTGTCAATCACACCGCGGTGTGGCCAGCCAGACACTCCTAGAGACATAGGACAGTGGAGTTTTGGGAACCTCCCTCACTTCCTGCCCTTCCAGACAGACTGGAGCCTGGGGTGGGCTTCAGCGTTGAAACCTGCCAAACGCAAAACACACAAAGGGCTCAAATCCCTCTCCACGCACAGAGTAAAAGCCAAGAAAGACCTCACAAACAGAAAATGGTGAAAAAAGAAGACGGGGGTCATTTTAACAAAATGGACAACCATTGATGCTGTACTGCAGCTGAGGGTTCAGCTTGTGGTAAAAAAAAAAAGCTGCAAACTGGTAGTAAAAATGAAACCACTGCCACCAGCTGTTTAAAGTAGTGAGGGTAACAGAAAATGTTACATGAGAAAGTAGGATAGGGGGCTACTAGGTACCACATAAGATGGTGTGTGCTGGACCTACAAAGTAAAAAAAAAAAAAGGTAACTAAGATCAATTTCACCTTACTATTCTTGGGAAAAGTAGTTCACCCAAGAAAGGGTATTTAAACCTTAAGAGAATCCAAAGGACTTCTCAGTGACACTGCACTGAGGGTGATGTGTGTCTCTATACAAAAATCAGATGTCTATGGAGTTTGTTAGACTCCAAAAACTGTGAAAACATAAAATCCTAGTCAGGGAAAACACAAGAGGGAGTGAGAAAAAGGTCCCACTCACTCTGGAGTTAAAATTAAAAAGTCCCAATTCCAGCAAAAGATCTGGGGGTCTTTAAGGTGGGAGGAAAATGGCACAGAAATGAACATTCTCCTCAGTAGGTGGATAGATGGTTAACTCCAGAAGGTCTGGGTACAACGTCCTCCTCGCCCACTCAGAGGCAATTAGGGTTAGGCATGCCCAACGTCACCTGAACCTCCTGAGAAGTTCTTTGGAAACAGCTCTTAAAAGGTGGATGTATGCACCGTCAGTCAATCGTGGATAACCGTTGCAGACATATTTCAGCAGGTCCCCTTGTAGTCTTGCGATTCTGCTCGGCAGGTTCCACAGCCTCTCCTAGGAGTGAGGCTGTTATTGAGGCTGGCGGTGAATGCTCTAGGGGGTTTCTAGTGGTCTCCTGATCAATCCCAAGACCCAGGGCTGGACCCTACGAATGCCCTGTCCATTCTGGCTTTCCTCCTCACCAGGCAGACGCTTACTGGAGCCTCGGGCCTGTGCTCTAACCTCACGTTTGGCCCTAATGTGTCTTGAGCCTTCTCAACGCTCTGCCGCAGACTTGTATCTTCTCCCACCTGAACAATGCGCTTGGTGGCCCCAGGTTGTTTACTGCCCCGACTAGTATTTTTCTCTGTTTCTCCAAGGAACCAAAGCCAGTGATGTGAAGCTGTCTCACAGCGCTCTCTGGGACCGCTTTCCTCTAGGCTTCTTCCGTTTCTCCTTCCAGGTTCCCAGAGCTTCTCCTCCTCTGGTGGGTTGCTTTCTTTTCTTACCTCTCTAGTCTTGGTCTCGTTGGTGTTGTTACTCATGACCTGGCCGCATTAGTTCATTGGGTTCCGTCTACGCCTCACTTCCCAGCATTTAACGTATCTCACTTCTCATCCCATGGGCCAGGGAGAGGAGGAAGAGAAAAGTGCTGTTCGCCATCTTGGATTTTCTTACCATAGTACACTGGCAGTGCCCGGTCAAAAGGGAGTGCTTTCTGTTGTCCTGGCTTATCTATGTAAACTGGCACTGCTTCTGCCCACAAGAAGGTGTGCATGCAACAGATATGTCCCCCTGGTGCAAAGACCACGACCAAAGTCTAATAACACTCAGATTATTGATCCACCCGGAAGTACAAACGTACTGTGCATTCTAAACAGCCACAAGAACCCTGAGCAAAGCCAGCACCTACATCAGTTTAGCAACCCCTCAGCAAATGGTCCAAAGCAATGTTAACAAATACACAAAGGCAGCACAATGGTTGTCCATAGTATCCTGAGAACACAACCAGTTCCCATTTCAAATAACATGCTTTACAGCTCTCTTGTGAGGGGGTGGGGTGTGTGTTGCATGCGTTGGGTTTTTTAGGCGCTAGGCAGCAATAACTTTTCACCTGTTGGACAGGGTTAATACACTAGGGCTTTTTGGGGTGAAAAGATCAGTGTCTACTGATGGTGGAACATGCTTTAGACAACAGCCAAGGTTGAGTACACAGCTCCTCGGGGACCAGAAAGACACACCAGGGTCCTATAAAACATGTCACGAGGATGCTTAGCACTACATGCCTCTGCACAGAACACCGTTCCTAGACTTGCCATTCTTAGAGAGACCCCTCTTGCCCCAGGTAGTGTTTCAGATTCGGGAGGACTCTCCGAGGCTAACCGTGCAGGTCAGTAAGAGGAATTGGCTCTGGATGATTCTCGCAGTAGTCGGGCAGCGTTGTCTCTCCAAAGACCTATGCAGCGTGTTGAGGACTACCCCTGTCCCCACATCCTGACCTTAAAGAAATGGAGTGATTACCACCCTCTGCGATTGTGGGTAGCGGGCCAGGACTCTGAATAATTCTCTGTTTTAGAGGCCTCTCTTTTTAGTGAAGTAGGAAGAAGCTCGGAAAATCAAGACCATTACACACATGATTTCATACCAAGGGACTTTCCAGGTAAAACATTGTTTTTACCATTCTATAACCTTCACACCTACAATCCAGAAATGTACCAAATTACAGATGTCTTAGACGGATCCTTGTCTCATGATACGGTAAATGTGATACGATATATGACGTGACATTTATAACGCGTCTGTACTCTTCCATCAGATATCGTGGCAACTATGTCACTCAATCTAGCATCATTTTTAGATTGAAATTATAATTTTTAGATTTTTTTTTTAGATTGTGCTTTAGTTTAGTTACAAAACTTTAAGCAGATTTTAAAAAGTTACAAATATAACATAAAAAAATAGCAATAAAAACATTCACAATTAATCGTAAAATTAATCGGCTAAAACTCATTGTTCTGCATATACACTTTTATCACACAAAATGTATCATACAATCCATTTACATTATTAATTTTAATGTATAAAGCGTGCAAGCGGCACTGGGGCATGGTGACGCTGTTACAGAAGATTCACTTTGATACAATGGTAAAACGTACAGTGCAACAGTTGTGAAGAAGTTTACATAATATGAGTAAGCAGGTTCCAGGGTTACATGAGAACTACCTAGAAATGTTAACGGAGGGGAGGTCTAGTTGAAGAGCTTGGTTTTCAGAGATTTTCGGAACACTGTGAGGGAGGTCTCCTTCCTGAGAGTGAGGGGTAGAGCGTTGCAGTTTTCTGGGGGTAGAACAGGAAAGCTCGCACCTCCATTAACATTTAGTTCTCAAATGTAGCCATCTGTTCCATCTTTCATCACTCGCTTCCAGAGATAAAAATCTGCTCCATTTATTACATAGTGATTGAAATTATTGCTCTTTCCTTATTCGTTCAAAACTGTAATTTCCCCAAGTCTGTCTTGTCCGGAAGTATAATCGCTAGTAGTGCAGTTGTTTATATATGTCACGCCGCCTTTTCTCTCGGGAAGCGGTGGTAGGTGTAAGCATCTTGCCTCTACCCCTGCTTTCTAAGGCACATTTACTGTGGAACTTCACATCTGCAATCCTGTGGGGCGGGGGGAGGGAAGATTGGCAGAAAATGAACTGCACTAACGTTGGCATTACTGAAAAACCGGGAGAACACACTTTCGAAAGTTATTGACGGATTGGCCGAAAAAATACGCTGGGAAGGGCGCAGGGCACTTAAGTGGTAGCAGACGGGCTCAGAAAGGGAATGGGAGAAAGACTCACAGGATCAGTAGGGCGAACTGCAGCTTAAAATGAAGAATAGTTTTCAAAGGGGACCACAATGGTACAGCCTAAAAGTAGAGCGCTAAGAGTGATCGCTTACAGGATCTAGGTTCTAGGTGCAGACACGTTCCAAAGCAGGCAGAAGAGTAGACAGAACTCGTAAGGCTGTGATGCTAAGGAACACGCTCATATCAATACTGAATCGGGTATCTGAAATTACGCTGATTGATATTAAAGGTTTTGAGGGTTGTGGCAAATCCGCGCACTGCCTGATCCAGGGCAGCAGGGGCTGCTTGTAAACTGAGTGTTTGTGGAGCAGTCTCCTGAATGTTGAAACAACCCTCCTGACTTTCTCACATTCACTTAAGGCCCTGTGACATCATCCTCTCATGTCTCAACAATTCCCTCCTCTTGCGCAATTGAAATTTGAAGAAAGCAAGGGATCCGATTTGTGCCTTGCGATTTTGTATTGCGCAAGGCAACAAAGACGCTTGATCCAGGCCATCTCTGGTGACACTTTAATCTCTGCCCAGGATTAGCCATAGATCTTCCATACTGGATTATCTTTTTGCCTGATCAACATTTTATTTCAAGCATGAATTAGGCAGACACTGTTTTTTTCTTCTGGACGCATCAAATATCGAACAAAAGATCCAGGGACCCCCCCGCCCCCTTTGCCCCATGGTTCCTCCGATGTTAATAATCCTGTTTGTCTCACAACGTCAAAGTACTTAGAAAGAAAAGGGAACATGTGAGGAAACGTAGGCTGAAGGAATCCAGAAGTCTTTGTTAGGCAGCTGGGCCGGCACGCAGCAGCAGGAATGCAGGCAGTTGTAAAATAAGTATGCTACCTTTGGCGGGTCGGAAGGAGGAGGCCAACACTTTAAAAGTTTTTTGATTTAAACTATAATAAAAGGCCAATCTTTCCCTATCACTAGAGGAATCACCCCGCCTATCTAAATAATTATAGGCAAAATAAATGTCCCTGGTCCAAACCCAACACTACCCGACCGTCCACTAATATGAAGAACTCAAAGTAGGCCAAAATAATGTCTCACTTCTCCTGTTCTTTCCTTTCCTCGTATTCTCTTTATAGAAATATTTCTCTTTCAAACACGTCTTGGATATTCTCTTGATGTCTACTTTATTAGCTCTTCTAGCTCTTCAAAATACATTCCTGGATCTGATGCTCTCTTTAGTGATAAGCTTGTGACCGCTTTCCTTCAGACAAACTCTCACATGCTTTTCTTTTGCTTTATATCTCTCACAGTCTTTAAATTCAACCTCTCCTAGGTTTGATATGACATTATCAGATTTTAGTGTCCCCCTCTCCTGGGTCCTCTCTATTGGATTATTACTTCTCTTATACTGTTCGCTTGACAGTCTTATCTCACAGTAGTTGTTCCATGTTTTGTGGCATGCTCTATGCACTCGTCCACCCTATACTCATGGGGCCCGTCCTCTTCTTCCCAGGGTATTCGTTTCCAGTCTCTCTTTACTTCCCATACAGGGTTATTCTTTATGTTCTTTATTGGCTTCCCACAACTCCAGTTAAGCTGGTTTATTATTCGTATATCGTGCTTATGATTGGGACAAGTTTCTCCATGCATTTACTGTTGCCCCGGCGGCCTCCTGCTTCTAACGTTCTCCCATGGCAACCTTGCAGGGCTCTGCACTCGCTCTGGTAAACAACTTTGTTGCCTGGCTTCTTGTTCTTTGGTTTTGCCGGCTTTCTGTTCTCGTCTTCCCTACAGGCTGCTGTCGTCCACGGAGGCTAGTAATGGGGAGCTGCTAACGCTCCCGGTTACGATGGTCTCGGCGTCGTTAGCCGGGCATCTCACCTGCCACGATACGGTCGTCAACACCTTTCACAGGATACTTGTTCTTCTGCCAACGGCTTCCCCTTTGTTTGACTTACCGACCCTCTGGCATCTCAAGTTGGCATTATTCGCCATTCTGAAAGTCGCGAGCTCCGCGGCTTGATTCTGCTCTGCCTCTCCATGGCGCGCAAACGTCAAGGGGCTTCCCTTGCGCACCATACACACTCTCTCCTTGTAATCCACTCATCCCAGTTAAATGCACATCTCTTCTTAAAGAGACATCTTCTTTTCCTTTTGATGACTGGTTCTCTTCAGCAGTGCCTGCACCAAATGTAAGGAGTTCACATTGTTCACGGTTGGTAGTCCCATATATGCTGATATGGTGCTTGGTCTAGGGAGTTCCTCATGGGAATGAGAGTCCTTGTCCCCTGGGCGGGGGGGGGAGTCACTCCCAGTGAGGTCCCACTTGCCCAGATCCCTAGGGAGGGTCTTGTGGAGTGGGCTCACCTCCCTAGTCTCAAAGGGGGTGGCTTCCCCTCAGGGAGAAGGGCCGAAGACCCTTGATTCGTTACAAACCTCAGTATGAACTTTGACTATAGTTTGACTGTACAGGCTCTAAGTAGCTACGACGGCAACAGCAGCCTCCTTTGGAGCACTCAATCACCCCATGCATAATCAGCTCTGATTGCAAATGATCATCCACATCGGATGTAATCTCACCACAACAGCCGTGAACGATCTGCTGTGTCTGATGTCCCGCTATTTGCAATCTCTATTGTTGCTCCAAATAAACGTTATTTAAAATCTCACAATCATAAGAATATAGACCCTAAATTCTTTCATTATTCTGCAACATATGTTTGTATTTACCGCCTGCTGATATCACGTAGGCAGCAAATTCTGGTACCTAAAAATAAAATGATTGGGTGGACAGCAAAAAACCAAAACATATAAAGTTGATAAGATTCCTGATTAAATTAGGAAAGGAAGAAAAAGCACAGGCCCACAGAACATATGAAGCCTGATAGAATAATGAAAGGAGCCTAGAAGACCTGATCGGCTGGTTTATTGCTTGCATGCCGGTCTTGGGAATTAAGTCAATCACGCCCAATCACATACATGTGCCGGCCAGCAAGATCCTACAAAGGAATCATACTACCAGACCCACCAAGGGCATGCAATGCCGGCAATCTTTGCCCTACACCCAAGGCTCTATATTGTCTGTCCACTGAGCAGAAGACCCCAAGTGGTTGCCCCTTTTAAGGCGTAATTGCTTTGCAGAAGGTATTTGTACATTTATACATTTGCTGCATTTTTTTTATAACCAGCAAAAATTCGCAACTTTGTGTTGTCTCTATTTTCATTACTGGGGGTCTTTAATATTTTTTCCAGTTCTAGAAGTTATTGCTTCTGGAACATTGAGTCTTATTACAGTTTTGAACAATACTAGTCTGTTTATTGATGATGGAATTTAAAACGACTTCTCTTGAGAAGGAAGGGCGGTTACTATTATCTCCTGTCCTTGCAATTTATGGATGAATAATTGCTGTTTTATAGGTTTTTATCTCTATTCCAGTGGTTTGCATCCTCCCACACAGATTCCTCATCTGCTGTCTTGCTTTCATTTTCTATTCCTCAAGCAGGGATAGAATGCCTTTTTTTGGGATCATATTCTACTACAGTGAGAGGCCCTATACGTTGTAATGTGCTCCCAGCACCTACTTGGGTGCTGGGAGTCTGGAGAACATTAGCATCATGGGAGCGCTCCTGGCACTAGTGTAGTCACCTTAGCTGGCCAGAGCATAATTTGCACTACAGCTCAGAGCTCTGGAAATGCGCAGATCACCTTGGAGAATAAGGTCACTTGCGCGTTTCCAAAAATGGGGCGTCTAAAACGGCACAGCCTCTGCTCTTTTTTTGTTGCCCCTTTTTTTGAGAAACTGGCCCAAAATCTACCGTTTTGAAACATTTGAAAAATAGTCGCGATTGGAGGAGCTTTCTGGTTGGAAATAGAGCAGAGAGAGAATAGGCCAGAGATGGGGCGGTGTGCCAGAAAGCAGAGGTAGCAGAGGGCTAGAGGGGGTGGGGTCAGTGGGACAAAAAGCAGAGAAGGAGCGGTTGGCCAGAAAGAGGCAGCGTGCTGCTGATGCGAAGCTAAGATGGGAGAGAGGATGCAAGACGCAGCAGGAGAAAGAATGAAGGACTGTAGACTGCAGGAGGAACGGGGCGTAAGCTGTCAGTTGGGGGTGTGGCAGAGACTGAGAAGTGCGAGTTGCTTGGCAGTGTGGCAAATTGCGTGCCTATTTATTGAATATTTGTAAAGCGCCTGCACAACAAATGATGTTTCAAGGTACCACAAGATAAAAAGGAGGGGGAGAGTGAGGGGGCAAGTCAGTAAGATAACAATAACGGTCCTATAACGGTGCAGTTAAAGAAGTGCGAGAGAGGGGAGTGTCAGTGTGCACATACGCAAAATGCTCGGGTGGGATTGGAAGGGTAAAGAGGAGAGAGTGCAAGTGAAGGGGGGTGGAGGAGGCGGGGGAATGGCAACAGGGGCTAGACAAGTGATAAGAGGAGGTCAGGAGGGCAAGTGCCACATAATTGCATGGGGTGCAGGTGGTGAGGGTCCCACATGGCTGGCAATGTGAGAGGTTTGGGAGTCTACGGTATGATGGGGAGTTGGTGAGTATGAGGGATGTTGGTGAGTGAGATGTTTGGGTGCTTGCGGGATTGTTGAACATTTAGGGATCATATTTTCACCATTAAAACTGATAATGGTCCATATAGTTAACAATTTTAAAAAGTCATGCACATTCAACCCAAAAAGTAGAGCAAACCAAACCCTGTTCTGTCAAGCCAGGGACATCTGGTACTCTTCCTTTTAAATAGGTACAAAAGGTGCAGGTAATAACCTGGTTCTCTTGTTGCCTCACAGACTGTCTTTCTTGCAAACTGTTAATCTTACACCAACCAGTGAATTCAAATTGTGCTGCAAAAATGCTGTAATAAATGCAATTTTGTGCCACAAAATTTGCTTTTTTATGCCGCAAAATATTCACTTTCATGACGCAATATTCTGGAGCGTCTGATATTAGGCATGGAGTTAACATCTGAAAAGCTGTTCCCCAGACCAACGTTCTTTCTGCCTTACCATGGAGGGCAAACATCGAGGACCGTGCTGCCTTCCACAGGACACATTTGTGAAGGATAAACGGATTCCAATGATTTGACTCCTAAGCTGCATTGCTTAGACTAGAAACCCCAAAAGTAAAGGATTAAGGTTCTAAGGTTGGCCATTTTGGGCGCAAGAGGGATATGTGTAGAACAGACCAAGGCATTGGTGGAAGGGTCAGCAGGGACTGTGCATCTAGATTAATTATTTATTTTTTTGATACTCTTTATGTAAGGACTGTCCAGGCCTCTCCTCGTGTCTGAACGCTTGACAGTGCACAAATGGCGAAACAATTGGAATACGTAGAGTGCCCTGAGTGAGGCCAGATGAGGAATGGTAGGTTTTAAGAAGCGATGATTGATTATGAAGGGGTTCAAGTAAGTACCCGAGAGCCCCATTGTGGTGTAAATTAGATCTCACTGGCCGAGGGGCAAGCTTGCTGGAAAGACTCTCGACAGCATGGATTTCCAAAAGCAAACTCCATGTTTAGCGAGCTAGCAATGACCGGAAGGCAATGACACAGCGATGGATGGTCACAACCGGGGACATATACGTGAATAAGTCTGCATTTGCCAGAGCATGTCGGGACCTCTGTGTTGAGGCCTTCAACAGAAGTGCCATGGTCAATCGAAACCTGTGTTGAGTCTGAGGTCCACAACCTTTGGATCTGCAGATATTTTGGGCTAGCACTCCCAGCAGCCCTAGCCAGCATAATCAATGGTGAGAGATCATGGGAGTTGTAGTCTGAAGAGCTGCCGGTTGTAGACCCCTGTAGGGAGTGGTTGAGGGATTGAAAAAGCGGTGAACACATTTTACTACCTGGAGGTTTAGGACAAACCTAGGTAGAGTTTTAATTTCTTTCTTAAAAGTTGCTAAAGATCACCGTGCTTAGAATTGTCCACAGAAAATGAAAACTCGTGGACTCCTGCTGACCTAGCCCCCCTGTGTCCTGTTCAGTTAGGGTTTAGGGAGTTCTTTGGGAAAAGTCCTACCCTAGATACAGCATCATTGAACTTTAAACCTGAGGCACAGTTGTATGTTCAGTTTTGTTCTGTCTCAGTCACGAGAACACTGCGCTTCCACCCAGAGTGGCGCCCCCTCCTCCTTGAAGTTGTGCATCCAGTTATGAGTTGTCAGTTAATGGGAAGATTTCAGGCCTCGGTTTATTGCCTTTGTTGCCTGCAGGAGCATTGGAGGTGGAAAAGGGGATTAGATCCACGCCTTGTTTATACTGCCTTGAATGTAAGTACATCTGAGCCCTTCACGTGTGCTGCGTTCCGGCGCCCGTCCCCATCAAGCGGGGTCTGTGGTTTGAAGCAAGTCTCCCAAGCATCTCGTGTTTCGGCTGCAATGAGTGTTCGTGAATCAGTGCAGGCCTTGCCCTCTCTTGCCCCCTAGAGCCCTGGCCTGCTGCCTTTGCCCGTAGGCCGCGTGCGGCAGCTTTGCGCTCCTGCGCCCGGAGTGCACATGACTCCCTCACAGCCTAGTACTGAGTAATCCCTAATGCCCGTCCTCCTGCGCCCCGGGGAACCATGAGGCCTTTGTGTCAAAGGCTGGTCCCGGTGTCACCCCAGGGTGCTAACCTGGCTTCACATCATACCCCAGTGACCTACATCCGACATTACTGGCCGTGCTCTGTCTGCATTTAGAAGAGGAAGGTGGCTTTATAAACATCCTCTTCATCTGCTAGAGGTAGGATGACCAGATTAAAATAAATAAATATACGGGACAGACCTTGGACATAGAAGTAGGACTAAAGTAAACACACATAAAACGGTTGTCCCACTTCTATGTCACTGGTCTGTTGCAGGGGTGGAGAGGGGGTGTGCTCATAGGCACACTCCTCTGATTGGAGGAGATCAGCCAGGGAGGGGAAGGGAGAGGAAATGGGGGCGTGAAAAGCATTCACGTGCAGGAAGAGTCACGCCAGGCCCGATTTTCAGGAGTTCGAAATCGGGTCCCGGCAAAAACCTGGACCGTAGATACCCACCCTTCCAATCCCAGGATCCCGAGACGGAGGGCGATTTCCCTGGACTGTCCCGGGAAAACCAGGATGCCTGTTCAACCTGGCTGGGGAGCAGTCAGGGAGGTGGGCACCTTGGTGGTGACTGTTTGGTGCCAGGTTCCGGCTGGGCTTCCCCAGTTCCACTTGCGGCTTGTCAGGAAGAGTGGGTCGAAGAGGGAGAGTTTTGGCCCAGCCACAAGTAATTGAAATGTCAGAGTGGATAATCAGCATCATTAGATTTGACTTACCGGCCTTGATTGTTTCTTCATGTATTATCTATGGATCACCTCTAAGCTGACGAGTAGCGAATGCAATGAAACCCGAGTCCGGCAGATCTCTCGGAATCGTTGTGTTGCCTCTTTCATCGTCCATACCTGGCTGGAGGTGGACATTAGCTGCGCGTCACTGGTATGTGCTTTGGCCCATTGAGTTTCCTCCTCAGCAGATATTTGCCAGACAGGTGCAGTAGCAAGTATGAGTGGTTCATCCTGAGATGGTCGGCGCTCCGTCGCTGCGGGAGATCAACAGCTAACCATGCCTCCTTCCACAGGATCTGGAGAGCCACACCGCAAAGGGCATTGGAATGCCAGGGGTCCCAGACCTTGCGGTAATTCCATGAGACCGTGATTGTTGCCCTGTTTGGAACGACTCTTCCACCATCCTGGAAGGATGCACCACAGGAGGACAAGACAACAAGGAGGACAAAACAAGGTGGCGCCCAAAAGGTTTGAGGTGTCCCCGCCCATCATTTAGGCTGCCTTTGCACCTCAGATTCAGTGCCATGTAGCAGGCAAATGTCTCCCGGTTTGAGGGGACGTGGTTGGCTGTGGGTGTCTGCCGTCCTAGTGGAGATCATGACATGTCCTTTCTAGAGGACATGCTTTTCAGAGACGAGGAGGCACATACCTGAAGTGAAGACAGGCAGTGTTGTCGCCACTTTTCCTGTTGTCTGTTCCAGCAACCAAGCCACTTCAAGGCTTGCTTCAATTATCTCTCATTAGTATGCACTGCCACCAGCCGGATTAGACAAAGGAAAAGCAGATCCATGGAGCCTTTGATATTTAATTTAGGCTGCCAATGGTTGGAGGAAGGTGTGCCTTCCACCTTGTTGAGATGTTTTGATGTAACCGTGGCTGTCACATTCCTGCTGAATATGACTGGCGAAGACGGCGCCTGTAGGCTGTGTCTTCCTGGAGTATATGTGACTATGCGTTTTATGCGGGAAGCAGATGAAATGTGTGCGGAATTTCCATACACATTTCTCAGATCATTCATTTTCACTTATCAAAAAGCCCAAGCGAGCACACTGTCTCCGTGCAGATGGTCGATTTCCTCACACAGGCCTTGTAAGAATATCCTTAAAGTTGGTGAATTGGCGAAGTGCACTCTGCCCACCCATAGTGTGCATTCAACCACAGTTGCATTTTCTTCTCATACCTAGAGATCTTTAAAGGTCCCTTTTGTTTAGATGCCTCAGTCAAACTGTAGGAGGAAAATGAATGCTAGGTGTTATTGGCTAGGTTTCAATCGTGTGCGTTGCCTAAGCTTTTGTAATCATTTACAATGGAGATTCAGAATGCCACATGGTCTAGTGCATCTGCAGCCTCTGCAAAGCTTTCTTTCCTTTGCACATTGTGCCATTTTCATAGATGTAAGCGGCTGAAGTCAGCGTTGCCAGATGACTCCATGTCAGGAAGAATACCATGTTCCAGTACTGGGCTTTCTTTTCTCCATCAATTACTTGCTGGGAGTGGCAGTGTTGGGTCACGTCAATTGATTGAAATGAACTGAAGTGAAGCACAAGGTAAAAGCATAGCCCAGGAGAGTTGTAGGGTGTCTTCCATAACCCGGAGTCATCTGGAATCACTACCGAGCAGGAGTGTGCTGAAAACAATGAAACAATGAGCCTTGTTCTCTCACCCATGCGTCCCACAGTCACTCTTGCACTTTAATGGGTGTTAAGATGAATTTCTGAACTCTGACCTGGTGGGCAGAGGTTCAGAAGGCCAGTCTAGTTTCTTGGAACAGGGTAACCTTCTGGACAAGCCAGACCAATCAGGGTAGCTATGGCGACGGTCAAGACTAAGTGTCGGGAGGGGTGAGGGTGACTGAAAAACCTCAATGAGCATCCAGAGTAAAGATAACTTACAAATCACTCCCAGTCAGGTGTAGATATATTAAAAATACAAATACATTTATTCAAGGCCTTTGAGTTTCAACACAATAGTTATTAACAGTAACACTTTAAAACCAACACAATCCTACTAAAATACATTTATACAAAACCAAGGGGCCTGAAGGATTAATGCACGAAATGGGTCCACAACCTAGAAAAAGGAAGGAAGCAGGCAGTGCAGAGTCTGTAGGCAGTTCTGCAGTGATCACAAGCCTAACTGAAAGGCAGTCCAGTCCCTAAGAAGAGGGGATCCTATTACTCAAATGTACTTGCAAGGCTGGCGCACGTGGTAGTGCAGATGGGTGAAATCGGGGTCTCTTGCAGGGTCCATAGCAGCTCAGGAAGGTGGGTGAGATGATGCAGAATAGGTTCCCACTATTCGTGGAGGGTCTCCCCATTCCAGGAGTTGGTAATAGTTTGCTAGGTTATGCTAACAGTGGAAAGGAGAGGGGCCCTCAGGGGCCACTCATCTGTTAAAATGGATGGATGTGCTAGAGGCCACCAGTAAAGGTTGCCAGTACTCACTGACCCCAGGCGCACTCCAGACCAAACTTCGGCAGCCGAGTCCACTTCGGTTGCAGGTTCAAATGCGGCAATCTCGCGGCTCTGCGGCTTTCAGTGACTAAGTTACAGGGTTGATTCCCAAATGGGACAGTGGCAATTTCTCCGCTCCTGGTGGATTGATCAGGCCAGTTTCACTGTAGCAGGCTTCTGGGCACAGAGGGGCACAGCTGCAATGCACTTGCAAAGTTCGTCACCACGGTGTGTACTACTGTTCGGGCGCTCTCTTTACTCCAGACCTGGGAACGCTAAGTGTACGAAATTCGATGTGACCGTGCCATGAACACAGAGCTTGCGATGTACCAAGTTTGAGGGCCTCCTCGAAACGGCGGTGGTGACAGAGCAAAGATCCTGTGCAAGCTGGTCAGCCCATTGGTTGGCCCTGGGACACTTCCGAGAAGGCTTACTTGCAGTGTTTGATGAAGGTGCAGAGAATTGTTGGTCCGACTATTCCAATGGGTCGAAGTGTTTTCGCAGACCTCAGATGCAGATGGGTCCAGCGGGACAACTGCGTGCTTAGGGTGCCAAACCTTCCAGCGGGTAACCAGAGGTTCCTTGACTCAACTGCTTAGTTTCAGGATACTTGGATCCTATCCTTCATTCATTGAGAACTTCAGAGATCGACATGGTATGGATGTTTGGGGCCTTCTCTTATCCAAAATCTCCTTCGCGCCAACACGAAGAGGACCCAATGGGATATCTGCTCACATACAGGCATACCATTCGTGGACGAATCATGGACCACAGTGGTCCCAGGCATTCACGGCACACCAGACTCTCTGGCACCCAGGATGTGTATTGGAACCAGACAGTCCAGCCCACATCCTGGAAGCACACACACACACACGGCATGCAGACGCCTGTGTAATCTTGGCGTTTAGCGGGAGAATGCATACCCAAATAAGGACTGACCCGGGTCAGCTCGACCTGGAGAAGGTGAATGGGCAAGATGGCCAAAGGACAGAACAAAGCACCTTGTGGCATGGCCATTTTGGAGCCAGGCCACCTATTCATGCCAAATGCCTTTTACCTGGCAGGAAAGGGTTAAAAATACATGAAAAGATAAGCTGCCACCAGCCTTGTCCAAGGCACATCTGCACTTCTCCGAAAAAATCCTTTGAGGGTATCTAGGGCCTTTGGAAACGAAAGATATACCCAAGTGCACTCTCCTGTGAGGTACATTGTGCACCTGCTACATGAGGCAAAGAAACTGCAACATTGAAAAGACTCAGGGAAACAAGGTCTCCCAGTACTGACTGTCCTCAAAGTGAGCGAAAAGCCCAGTGGAGTACAGCAGAAGGCTCGGCTCCTCTGGCAAAGTCTGACTATGCTGTATAACATCAGCAAAAAGTTGGGGGGGGGGGGTGGGTGTACACAACTGGAGGGAGAATTACAAATGAAATGGAAATCTTGCCTTACAATGGGCAGAATATTTGCTAGCTTTCAGTTTCTCGCTGCATGATGGGCTCTTCTGCCAGCTTGGTGGCGCCCATGGCTGTAATTTTAGGGGGTGAGACAAGGGTGTTATCACCAACTTTTGTGGCACACCATTTTGTCCCACTCATTGTCCCGCCTACATTACTCCACTGGTGGCACCGGCATTACATGGTGAATCTGGAGAGACCATGCAGGTGTGCCAATAGCAGGAAGTGCGTGGGCATCTATGATGGGCCCTGCTGGCACATGACCTGCCCTTTCGACCTCGTGCTGCATTGCATCTGGGAGGCCACATCCTGCTTAATCAGCTGAAATTCCAGGGATTGTCTCCAAAAAGGACCTGTGCCAAGCAGTACCGTTCCTCCCAATAGCCTGCTGGCTTTTTGTGAAATCGTTTAGTTTAGTTTTTTTTTAGGTTGGGGGCCTGGTTCCAAGATTGTGTGCACTGGCCTCACGTCACCTTATTCCTCCGTTTATGGCATCACACTTCTCACCATGGCGACGGGAGGAGATGCCACAGACAGGGTTTCTGTGAGGCCACCCGTTACGTAACAGGAGCTGGACGCATCTCGAGGCACGAGGAGGGATCCTTGGCCCTCCGGAGTAGGACCCGCATTGGGAACGGGCAGGCCGGAAGCCACTGCAGTGGAAGGTACTGGCGTTTTCCTCTTTCCATTCATTTACTCTTTGGAGCTTTTCTGTTCGGGCGCGTGTAAGCTGTTTTGAGATTTTTGCCCCATAGCCTAGGAATGTTTTTAAACCCCGCTTGTGCATCTTGCGTGGACTGTTTCATGCGTGGGGCTGTGCACTGCTTGGTGGGTGGCGATGGGCACACATGTGAAGGACTTTGATTTTTTTGTGGTTCTGCCTCTAGAAATTTTCTAAAGTGCTAAATTGAGGATGTGCGGGAAAAGAGCTTTAAAAAAAATCCGTCTCGTATTTTGGACGCATACCTTGCTGTGGTTTAACGTCTGACTGAATAGCAGGACCCCTCTGCAGATGAGACCCCTTGGCGTTCGGAGAAGCCATGTATTTCGGGTTAGCCTTGAGGTCACCCACGGCTTTGCCCAGGGCCCGGGTGGCATCCTTTCCGGATCAGCTCAGCCTTGACCGCTGTGGACACGTCCAGGGGTTGTCCCCATGCCCTGGGCTGGTGCTCCCAGGCCGGAGAGCCGGTGGGGCAGAGCCATCGCCGTGGAAACCAGGCTCCCGCGGAGGTCGCCCGGGGTCACCTGCATCTCGCCGTGCTCTTTTAGTCCTTAGCCGAATGAAAAGGGCCTTTTGATGGTCGCGTCCAGGCTTCACGGAACCGTCGCGCTTTCTTTCGGCTGCGCCTTAGTGCGGTGGATGCGGCAGTCCAAGGCGGGCAGGAGAAGCCTTTTCCTCCGCTCCTAGACGTGCAAGCCCGTGCCCCCAGCCCCCAGAAAGTGTAGAGCGCAGGCTCACCGCGGAAGCAATCTCTCTTTCACAGGGCCTGCTGGCAGGTGTGCGTCTATGCCGTCTGCTGCCCCAGGTGCATGGAGATGTCTTTCAAAAGGGTAATCTTAATGCGTGCTCTTGTACCTGTGAACTGGGACAACAAACACTTACAGTAACTAGCGCCTTGATGCCCCAGGACTTTAGGCGCTGAAATAAATACAAATAAATATATATAAAGTTACAGGGACCCTTTAAGGAAGGACAGGGACCCTTTAAGGAAGGACAGGCCCACTTCAAATACCTTATGTTCTTTCAAGAGATGTTTATTTTTGAAACTGTTAACGCCGTTCGGTGCTACCCTCGCCTCTTTTTGCTTGAACTTGTACAACAGGGCAGTTCAGTGTCTGTTTTCACTTCTGCCCTCCTCTCCCCCCCCCAATTAGGAGTGTAATGCGACACACTGAGTTGCCTGGCAACCTAGTGCATGTGTGTACTACTGTGCTTTGAAACCAGCACTGCCTAATGCACACCAGAGAACGCGGACCCCGTCCGGCCTGATTGCTCGCATATTGTTTGAATTTTGTGTTTTGTACACATTGGAAAACATACGTTTAGTGTAAGCAGAATCCATAGACGCACATCTGGAGCGCGTGCCTCAATGTATTTGTACATATCGCTTCCCGGGATGTTTCAAAAGGACTTTAAACCTTCTGCATCGAAACCCTGGAAGAAAGTTACAGGAATCCCACCGGGATCAGCAAGTGAATTCCATCAAGTCCAGGGAAATGTGGGGTGAAAGTTGGTGCCGTTTCTGGGGCGTCGGGGAGGGGGGTACCTGGGGGTAAGGGAAAGATTGGTTCATTAGCACTTGGCATCCCAATGTTAACGATTGCAAGCATTCCCAATTCAATGCAAATTGAAAGGGGGCAGGGTATTTCTAGAATCATTTGGCCTGCCAGCCTCTGAGCTGTGGTGGCACTGCTCCTTTTCCCAATCTCTGGTTCTCTCTCCCATATGCGTGCGGGTGGAATCCTAAGGGCATCCACTCGAGGTGGGTGAACCGTCCAAGAATTAGTAGGAAGTAGCATGGGTCATGGACGTCGGGTACGTGGTTGCTGCGGTGCCCAGGCACCCCTCTCTGACAACGCTACCCTTTCAATGCCACAATCTCACATTCTGGGCACCAGCATCACACCCGGACATTCATGAATTGGCTCCACTGGCATGAACTGGAGAACTGGCCGTGTGTATTTATGGACTGGGCAGCCAGGAGCGCAGTGCACCCGAAATATGCTGCACCCAACACGCTTCCTGAACTGATGGGGTGTGTGTGTGTGTGTGTGTCACGCTTGCAAGTAGGGCGTTATGCAGTGTTAAACTGATGCATCACATGCAAACCTTGATATTCTATTTGTTTACTGTTTTTTCCCGGCCCATCATAGGTCCATCTAGCAAGCCCTCACTGTTTCTCTCGCTCTCTCTCTCGCTCTCTGTGTTGTTTCTCATTCTCTTTCCCTTTCTCTCTTAGGCTGGGCGAGAGTCACATTGCCAGGTGTGCTCTATAAGTTCTCTGTCAGTCAGTGCAGTATGGTACGCTTTCACTGTTGGCCTGGTCTGGTTCTCTCTCCAGTTCAATGCTCTGTTGGCCTGGTCTGTTTCTCACTCCAGTTCAATGCTCTGTTGGCCTGGTCTGGTTCTCTCTCCAGTTCAATGCTCTGTTGGCCTGGTCTGTTTCTCTCTCCAGTTCAATGCTCTGTTGGCCTGGTCTGTTTATCTGTACAGTTCAATGCTCTGTTGGCCTGGTCTGTTTCTCTCTCCAGTTGAATGCTGTGTTTACCTGGTCTGTTTCTTGCTCCAGCTCAATATGCTCGGTTGGCTTGGTCTCTTTTGCTTTCTCTTTCTCCAGTTCAATGCTCTGTTGCCTGGTCTCTTTCTCTCTCCAGTTGAATGTTTTGTTTACCTGCTCTGTTTCTCTCTCCAGTTCAATATGCTCGGTTGGCATGGTCTGTTTCTCTTTCTCTCTCTAGTTCAATGCTTTTTTTACTTGGTCTGTTTCTCTCTCCAGTTCAATGCTCTGTTGGCCTGATCTCTTTCTCTCTCTCTTTCTCTCTCCAGTTCAATGCTCGGTTGGCCTGGTCTGTTTCTCTCTCCAGTTCCATGCTTTGTTTACCTGGGCTGTTTCTCTCTCCAGTTCAATGCTCGGTTGGCCAGGTCTCCTTCTCTTTCTCCAGTTCAATGCTCGGTTGGCCTGGTCTGTTTCCCTCTTTCTCTCTCCAGTTCAATGCTCGGTTGGCCTGGTCTGTTTCTCTCTCCAGTTCAATGCTCGGTTGGTCTGGTCTCTTTCTCTCTCCAGTCCCATGCTTTGTTTACCTGGGCTGTTTCTCTCTCCAGTTCAATGCTCGGTTGGCCAGGTCTCCTTCTCTTTCTCCAGTTCAATGCTCGGTTGGCCTGGTCTGTTTCCCTCTTTCTCTCTGCAGTTCAATGCTCGGTTGGCCTGCTCTGTTTCTCTCTTTTTCCTCTCCTGTTCAATGCTCTGTTGGCCTGGTCTGTTTCTCTCTCAATTTCAATGCAGCCTGGCTTTATCGCCCGCGCTTCATCCACTCGTCTTCTCTGGAGGTGATAATAGAGTCTTTGTTCGGTTGGTCTCTTTGTGCCAGTACAGTCTGCTCCCTCTGTCGCTATGGGATGGTCTCATTCTGCATCTCTCTCTCTTCCCCTCCCTCTGTTTCCTCTCTTGTGCCCTCTCTCCACATGAGCACCTCTTTCTCTTTCTCTCTGTCTCTGTCTCTGCTCTGCGTCTCCCCCGCTAACCTCCCAGGTGTGTGCAGTGACAGAGGCATCCTCAGTGTTTTGGATACTTAGTCTTCATGCGTGCACAGCAAGAATATTGCCACCACACTTAGGAGGCCGTTGTCATACAGTGGTGTTGGTGGTGGCGGGGGCGACATAGGCCTAGACTTCAGGATCTACCGATGTCAGTTTTCTGTCTTTTGTTAATTATTGGTGTTTGTGCAATCAGTGGGCAGCTTGCAGAATTAGACATTGCCCTGGTGCTCACAGAAGAAACCGGCCATTGCTTTTAATCGGAGGATGACCCCTTCCGTGATGAAAGGCCATATTCAGATAAAAAATGGTATGCATTCTCGGCAGAACAATCTATTAAAAAGATTTTAATTGCATGAATTCGTTGAATTGATTAGTTTTACCAGCGTACAATGTTCATGTCAAATGATGGCATTCAGCATATATTGTATTTATTATAAGAACGTAAATTGGCTCATTGAGCAAAGAACATTACCAACACTTAAACTAATCTATATATTATGTTCTATTCTACTCTTAAAATACCTAATTGAGAAAGGAGCAAGGGACAAATAGCACCAACGAGGGGCTGTGGCCGCTTAAAATGAAAGACCATTTTGGGAGCATAGGAATCCCTGCAGAGCGATATATTTGACACATATATATGGGATAGAAGGGTTGTATATTTGTACCCCTGAGTACATAGTGCAAGCTGGAACTGGTGCTCGTTTCATTTTTCCCAACACTCGCCCTAACTTTCAAGCGTTCGCAACCTTCATATATACACATTCAGATAGCCTCAAGATTTGGATGTGAGAATAAAGTAGCTGCCACGTGACACTCCATTGGAATCCAATGGCCATCCTCTTTGGTCTATGTTGACTTTTACAATCGGATGTTCAGAGAGGGGATGCCGTGTTTTAGGGTAATATTAGCTCTGCACATGCTCACTCTCTAATGCACAGACATCCTTGGAGAATTATGTATATAGGATTGAAATAACACTCTGCTTCAACCACAAATAATTGCTGAGCGTGGATGGTTATTGGTGCAATCCTGCAACCTGTGCCATCTATTCAGACAATGTGGTCGAGGAATTTGAGTAGTTGATGGCGTGAAGTACAATAGTACATGGACTGGTAATGAGGCCTGACTCACGGAAAGAGTGATCTGAAGGGAGAGGGAGTGCTCTAGTGGGTACAGACAGAGTAAGGACTAGGGAAGGAATGTGTTAAGGTAAGTGTTCGTCCTCTCGGCTGATGCGCTAATGAGTGAGGAATACAAATAATTGATGTTACTGGAGTTTTTATGGCATATGGGTGCACGTGCTTCCAATGGTGTGAGCGAGGAGGGAGAATGCATGAAAGTGAGAGGATGTGCAGGGTGAGGGTGATCGGGAGGGACGGGGTTGAGGAGGATGATGGATTGGAGGTTGCCTGGAGTAGAGCAGTGGCAGATAGTGTCAGCTAGGTAGAGAATTAGAATTTTAATTAGGATCCGATTGTGCATAGAGAATTATGCAACATTAAGTTGGTGAAGTGAAAGTAGCAGAAGTGCCAGGAAGATTGTGGAGGGTTCGATGTCGATGATGAGTATCTCGTCAAGTTGAAGGAGTAGTAGCAGGGGAGGACCAAGAGGAGAGAGGCACATGAGTTAAGGTGGTTCTGTACCTGAGTTTGTATGAGGGTTTTGGTAGCATGGAAGTTGAACAGGCATATTTATCTGATGTTAAGTAGGTTCCTCCTGTCCGCGGTAGAGGTGATACCCATGAAGTGATGGAGGTTGTGTTCACTGATTAAAAAGGATCCCAAAGCTGTGTTATTACAAGAGGGGGCGAGAATGTCCGGCAGGAATGAGATGGGATAGAGCACAGCGGATGCATTGGAACCAGGAAGTAGATCACTTCGCTCATTGTGACGTTTAGTCTCAGACACCGAGGGGCCATCCTGTGAGGGATATCAGAGTGGCAAGCAGTAATGTATCCAGGGAGGCCCGGAGTAAGAGCAGAACTACGATACCCATGATACTTCACCATTGACTATACTGGTTAGAATAGATGGGACTTTTAGTCCAAAGCATCTGGAGAGCTCAAGGTTGCAGACCCCTGCTTCTACACCTAGAATGAAAGGGAGATAGCTATATTGTAGTTTCTCCAGCATGGGTCTGGCATGGATTCACATGCTCATGAATATTCCCCGTCGTCAGGCCGGGAATCCTCGGTATAGAAAAAATCAGTATCTGTTTTGTTTCTGATCTGTCTTTCTTAGTAGTAACCAATCACTGGTCTCTGGGTCATACTACCCCCAGCCAATGACTGCCCTCTCCCTAAGCCCCGCCTCTGGCAGCCATCCTCAGATTTTTACCGCACGTTCAAGTGTTGGGAGTCCTCGTGCTGTAGCTCTCTAGCTTTTGCTGCGTTTTTCGCGCTTTTTTCAGGAGATTTTTCTCATTTTTCGGTTAAATGGAGCCTCAAGCTCCACCATTTCTACATCCGATCAACGGGGACCCATTTCGGAGTTTCTACGCCCCTCAAGGGTGAAGATTTCGTCGAGTTACGCTTTTGGAGGATTCCAGAAGTTCCATGGCCCAGGAGAAAGGAAGCTCGACGCCCGGGAAGCTGTTCAGGACCTGCCCTGGATGCCAGCTTCAGAATGTGTTCAAGGAGGACGAGCATTCGTTATGCCTCTACTGTCTCCATGAGGACAAGACGCACGTGGAGAAAGACTGTGCATTTTGTGGGAACATGTCGGAGCGGACCATGAAGGATCGCCACCTCTGTCTCGCCAACTGGCTGGAAGGGAAGAGCCCGTCAGTCGAGAAGAAGAAGAAAAAGTCCGAGCAGTCTTCTAAGTCCTGTGAGGGCGCCCCGGCGATGGGGGCCCAACAAAAGGCCAAGCACTGTCAGTCCGCGGGCACCGGGAGCGCCGAACGGTCGGGCTCCTTGGCTGCCAGGCAGGGCGCATCCTCCCCGGCGCCATCAACCACGAGCCAACGCTCTGGCTCGGGTAAGAGGAAGTCTGAGAACCCGGCGAAGCTTCTGGAGAGGCCCCGGTCGATCTCGAAGACTCCGGCACAGGGGGAGCGAGGCTCGGACCCTCCCCCCAAGGTGAAGGCCCCAGGCGTGCCAAAGGTGACGACGGCCTTAATTCACCCTGCTAAGACCTCGATTGAGGATGTCGCAGCGGCCCTGGCTCAGCCTGTGGAGACTACGCCAGTGGAGGCGACCTCAGGATCCAGAGTCTCCCTGCCACCGCGGAGGGAGTCGTCTTTCAGGACCATCGAGAAGACCCCCCACGAAGTCCCAGTTGGAAAAAGAGGGGGAGGGGCAGGTGGCCATCGTGGATACGGACACGACCTCTGAAGAAGAGCTCATCGAAGTCGTGGAGGAAGCCCAGCCCATCGGGAGGGATCCCGACGAGGGCGACTATGAGAGCAACAACGAGAGCGACGGTGGCGCCGACGAGGTTCCTGAAGAGCCCTCGCGGCCATCGTTTCCGGTGCCACAGGACACTTGGGCAGCCATTTTGTCAGCAATTCAGTTCTTATGCTCGGAGATAAGGATAAGGTTGCCCCTCCCCCCCCGACGGAGATACCTGAGCCAGACCCGACGGGGGAACCGGAGCCGGGACCTTCGGAAAGGCCACCGCATAAAAAGAGGACGACGCATCCTCCGCCACCTTTTCCACCTCTGCGGCCTGCTCTGCCTTCCCCCCCGTTCAACTACCCACGGGGATGATACAGGCATGGACACGGCTACGACAAGTGCAGATGACGACTGAGGCGACGACGGGACGTGTCCCCCCCCGTCGCCCCCTGCTTGGGCGTCCCCGCCCAACGAGATTGGATCCTTCCATGGCATGATTTCCAGGGCATCCAAGCTCTTCCAGCTCTGCCCCGAAGAGAAGAAGGAAGGGTTTCTTTACCAACGGCGTGAGGCTAAAAGGAAGACGGTCCTCGCCGTACTACTTCTTGATGACATCTGGGATGAGGGGCTCTCCCTCCTCAAGAACCCTGCCACGGCGCCTGCAAAGAGGGACCGGTACGAGAAGAAGTACTGGGTCCCCGACGCTGCCCCCTTGTGCCTTCGGGCGCAACCTACCCCGGATTTGGTCGTCTCGGCGGCAGCAAAGAAGAAAGCTGGGGGGGGCATCGGCTTCGACATCAACTTCCCCGCCGGACGGCGAGGGCAGGAAGCCGGACGCGATGGGACGACGGGTCATATCATCCGCAGCGACGACTATCAAGGCGGCCAACGCCCTGGCTATCGTAGCCCGCTACAACAGAGTTGTGGTTCAAAATCGCCCCTTTTTTGGATTTCCTTCCGGACGCCAAAAGGGCTGAGGCCCTTGAAATCTTACAGGAAGGTGAGATTGCTTCGGACATCGCCGACACCTGTTTCCGTCAGTTGGGCAACGGCGTTTGCCTGAGACGACAAGGATGGCTCAAGGCGACGGATTTCCGCCAGGACATACAAACCAAAGTTTTCGACATGCCCTTCGACGGGAACAACCTGTTTGGGAAGGCGGTTGATGAGTCCCTTCAGGCTATCAAGACGCACACGAAGACTGCCCGGGCACTGGGAGTTCTCCAACAACGACGGCCGTCCTTTCGGCGCTCCGGAGGCAGACAAGGTGCCTCCAAGGAATCCGGCAGTGGCTCCTCGACGTACCGCCAAGCGGCAAGATCTTCGTCTCAGGAGGCCTACAGAGGATGCGGCAAGTCAGGTGGTGCCCGTCGTCGACAGGGAGGTCAAGGAGGCAAGGCAGCCTCCAAACAAGATTGAACCGACCGTAGGGTCGGGCCCCCACCGAAGCACCCCAGTGGGAGGCCGGCTGACGAGGTTCGTCAGCGTGCGGGAGTCCATCTCCACTGACTGTTGGGTGCTGGACGCCCTGGCCCAAGGGCACGCCCTCGAGTTCCAGAAGAAGTGCTCTCGCGTTCCACCCGTGGCCAGGAAGGAAAATCACGTCCCTCAACTACTGTTGGAAGTAAGGGCGATGCTCAAGAAAGGTGCCATCAAGCTCGTCCCAAAGAGGCTTCAGGGCTCCGGAGTTTACTCAAGGTACTTCCTCGTAAAGAAGAAGACAGGAGGATGGCGTCCCATCCTGGACCTGCGACGACTGAACAAGTACATCAAGGCACAGAAGTTCCGGGTGGTCACCCTCCAGCACGTGCTGGGACAGCTGGAGAAGGGCGACTTCCTGTCGGCGTTGGATTTGGAGGATGCGTACTTCCACATCCCCATTCTAAAAAGACACCGAAAGTTCCTCAGGTTCGTGGTCCAAGGGCGGCACTACCAGTTCAAGGCTCTCCCGTTCGGATTGAAGTCGGCATCCAGGGTGTTCACCAAGTGCCTCACACCGGTGGTGGCGCAGCTGCGCCTGCAGGGGATCCACGTCTACCCCTACCTGGACGACTGGCTCATCCGAGCAAGGACAAGGGAGCTCGCTGTGGAGCACACTGCGAAGACCATCCAGCTGCTCACGGATCCCACCTGGTCCCGTCGGAAGTCGCCCTGTTTCTGGGAGCCAAGCTCGACAGTGGCACGGCTGGCCTCGCCGTCGGAGGAAAGGACCAGGACCATTCTGGGCAAGGTGCAGCGTCTGCTGGCCACGGACGTGGCCAGGGTAAGATCTATCCAGTCCCTCCTCGGGATGATGTCCTCCTGCATTTATCTGGTGCGCCTTTGCAGACTTCGGATGCGCCCCTTACAAGAGTTCCTCGACGCCCGCTGGATCCAGTCGACGGACAGCTTCGAGGACAGGATCCCACTGAACAAGACGTTCCGTCAGGCGATCCGGTGGTGGGGTACCCGCTCTCATCTGTCGGCTGGCACAGACTTTCAGACCCCAGCTCACCAGGGTTGGAGAGGGTTGGAGAGTGCACTCCGGAGATCTTCACGTGAGAGGCCTTTGGCTCCCGGAGGAGAAGCCACTCCACATCAACATCTTGGAGCTCTGCGCAGTGTTCTGGGCCCTCAGGTCTTTTCTTCCTTCCCTCAAGGGCAAGGTGGTGAGGATCTTCACCGACAACACCACCACGATGTTCTACATCCGGAAGCAGGGAGGAACCAGATCCCCTACCCTATCCAAGGAAGCCCAGGATCTATGGCATTGGGGCGTCGCCATCGCTCACTCACTCACTCAGCAGAGAGCTGCGCTCGTGCCACAAGTGGGAACTACGCCAGGATCAAGTGGATCGACTCTTCTGACGATGGGGCGAACCCCAGACCGATCTCTTTGCGACGGCGACGAACTCCAAGTGCCGGAGGTTCGCCAGCAGGTTCCCCCAGTCGAGGAGCATGGGCGATGCTTTCTCGTTCCCCTGGCACGGCCTATTTCTTTATGCGTTCCCTCTGTTGCCGTTGCTGCTCCGGCTCATCAACCAGCTCAAGAGGTCCCGGTGCAGGATGATCCTTGTCGCTCCGGCGTGGCCGAGACAGATCTGGTTCCTGGACCTTCTGGACTTGTCAGCGTGCACACCAGTCAAGCTGCCGACGGATGCAGATCTTCTCTCCAGAAAAGGAGGCGCCATTCTTCATCACAACCCAGAGTCGCTGAACTTGCAGGCCTGGCTCCTGCAGCACTAGAGTTTGGAGGGTATGACATCCCAGCCGACTGCAGAGAGGTTCTTGCAAAGGCCAGGGTGTCCTCAACTCTCAAGTGCTACGGACATTAATGGAAGAGATTCTCTGTCTGGTGCCGTGCACAGAAGATTAACCCTCTGCGGATTACGGCCCCTCAAGTATTGCCGTACTTACTGTCATTGGCCAAGGCTGGACTAGCTCACGCTTCCATCAAGATACATCTGGCCGCCATCTCACGATACACCAGAACTACAGGACGGGCGTACTTGTGGTCTCATCGGCTGGTGAAGGAATTTATGAAAGGATTGTTCCGATCGTTCCCGCCGGTGAAGGCCCCTGCCCCGGCGTGGGAGCTCAACGTGGTGCCGACCATGCTCATGGGGGGCCCCATTTGAGCCTATGCATTCGGCGCCGTTGAAGTTTCTGTCGTGGAAGACCGCATTTCTCGTGGCCATCACCTCCGCACGACGAGTGGGAGAGATCCAGGCCCTATCTTGCAAGCCACCATACTTGACTTTTCACGACACGAGAGAGTTGCTGAGGACGCACCCCTCCTTCATGCCGAAGGTACCGTCGGACTTCCAGCTCAATGAACCCTTGGTGTTGCCAGTTTTCTTTCCGTCGCCTTTGTCGCCGGCTGAGAGGACTCTGCACTCGCTGGATGTAGCTAGAGCGCCGAAGTTCTACGTGCACCGCACAAAGAGTTTTTGGAAGACATCACTGCTGTTTGTAAACTTTGGACCTGTGAATTAAGGGAAGGCTCTCTCGAAGGGTTCCATTTCCAGATGGCTCTCTGGCTGCATCATGCACTGTCACCGGTTGGCAAACCGACCGCTGCCCGGCCGTCCGAGAGCCCATTCGATCAGAGCGATTGCTGCTACCACGGCGTTCCTGTCTGGTGTACCCCTGCTCGACATCTGCATGGCTGCTACGTGGAGGTCGACGCACACCTTCACGAGATTCTACTGTGTCGATCGGGACTCCAGGGAGGAGTCCAGGGTCGGCCAAGCAGTGCTGCGCAACCTGTTCGCTTAAGGTGAGCCTGGTGAGGAGGTAAGAGATGCTTAATGTTGAGTTTTTTGTATTGCTTAATGTTGAGCCTGTTGCCACCTCCCGTGGTTGTTTGTGTATACTGCTATGTATTCTTATATTCATGAGCATGTGAATCCATGCCAGACTCCATGCCGGAGAAGGAACAAGTTACTTACCTGTAACTGTTGTTCTCCAGCATGGGTCTGGCATGGATTCACATGCGAACCCTCCCGCCTACCCCTCTGCGGCTCTTCACTTGGTCATACTGCCACTTTACGTGCTACCAATCTGAGGATGGCTGCCAGAGGCGGGGCTTAGGGAGAGGGCAGTATGACCCAGTGACCAGTGATTGGTTACTACTAAGAAAGACAGATCTGAAACGAAACTGATACTGATTTTTCTATACCGTGGATTCCCGGCCTGACGACGGGGAATATTCATGAGCATGTGAATCCATGCCAGACCCATGCTGGAGAACAACAGTTACAGGTAAGTAACATGTTCCTTTTTCAAAATCCAATTCCTGTAATTTTGTCAGGATGTGTGATGTCACTTCCTGCAGGGTCACCAGAGGTGAGGTTAAATGGAGAGTGATGGCTCTTCCTCCACCCCTTTGATTCGGATGAACTGATATCAGTAAGACTGAGATATCAGGTTGTGGCCTTCCCACGCATGGCCTTGTGTAATGGCTAACCTTTGACCTTTCTACTAAGCATGTCTTGTTTTCTTTGTCTGGGGCCATCATTCCTTTCAGATATGGCCGATCGTCACTTTCAGAATCGCCCACTTTATTCATCAGTCTCAAGAATAATCCGAGAGGAGGGACAGTGTTTTCTCCCGCTTTCCCTATCCCTATTATATAGGCGGCGCACCATCGCCCACCTAGGGAAAGCGACTCCTGACAGGGGCAGGGTCTTCTTCCTTTAGGGTCAGTCAGCACGCTGGATTACCTATTTTGTCTGGACGAATGAGACAGTTTGTCTATGTTAAATATTTCTTTCATGAACTGTTTTGTTGTGTTATAAATATGTTAAGATAACGGCAAGGGAAGCAAATTATGTTTCTTGAGGTTTGAAACCTTTATCCTGATGTTGCAATATCAAGAATAGTCAAGACATGTGTACACGCCTTATCTGTTGACCTTTGGCTGTGCAAGGAAAAGGTCATGTTAGGTTAGGTGTACATTACTTACACATCCTCATCTTTCCACCAAAAGTGTTTCTTCGCCACCCCCAGGTGGTTCCTGGAAGAGAAAGCCCACAAACAGGCATGGTATGGTACTGCGCGACTGCTCTCGGCCTTCTCTCAATGCCTGCACTAGCACACGCTCAGGTTGCCTACTGCTGCTGCTGATGATGGGACTGCACACGTGTGTTTTAATTACAGTGTAAGCGATAGGTTAAGCAATGGGCGATAAAAGCTGATAGAAGCAGCAACTTCACTTTTTGGCAGCCTTTGAAATCCCCCCTAGAACTCCTCCAGTTGGGTAGCTCCTGATTATAGTAGCCGAGAACAGATGGGGATGCGGACATGGAGAGTGTCAGGCTCCCCTAATTAGCAGCCAGGCTTATGATTGAATATGGGGCGCCACCCCATGTTTATAATTCGACGGTCTTCATTCTTCACGCTCAGAGTTCTTATTGCTTCGCTTGCTTGGGAGTACATCGGTGGTGCTTTTCCCAATCCCTGGTGCTACGTGGGGAGGAGGGGGCCGGGGGGGGGGGGAATGGGCGATGCGCAGTGCTTTTAATCTCCAGCCTTTCCTGTCACTTGTGATATGTGGGGTAATTTTCAGGTATTTTTTTTTTTCTGGCAGGTCTGAGTAAATGGATTGCTCTATAGATAATACAATAAGGAGACCAGTGGTTTGTGAACAATAAAGCAGAAAGTGTCCTGCTTGCGCGATCAATCAGCCTGGCCGCACGGCTCATTGCCTCCAGCGATCTAGAGGTGGCCCACTCTGCCGGAAGAAAGGGGCAACATTCTCATGAAGAACGCCGCGTCTGTCGCCCTTCTTCAAACTTCCCCTTCTTTACCTTTGAAAGGATAGAATAGATGGGCGATGCTCTACGCTAACTCGCACCACTAATCCTGCCTCTGTTCTTTCCACGCCCTGTCCTGTGGCACCTGCAATGTGCCTCTTAGAACAAGCGATCTGTATATTTCTCTCACACATTATCTGCCACTTCTATAATTCACTCTCTAGGCCCTTTCTCAGTGTAATCTATCTGCCTCGTTTTCACCTGCTGTTTATCCACCCATGATGGGTTTCCCCTTGCCCTCTGTGGAAAACCTCAAGGTGTCTCCCTAGCTAGTCCCTGGGGATCTGTCATCCAGGTGGCCAGGACACGGCCATAGCTATTGGATCCGGTTCTTGGGGGGGGGGGGGGGGGTGTGCGGGAGGATCACCTGGACCAGTGGGGGACATGACATCTGAAGAAAAGGTGCCCCAGCCAAATGAATGGGGAGAAAATGGTGTGCAATGAAAGTTGGGGGGACAAACACCCCTGTCCCCTCTAAAAGTACGCCCATGCCTGGATGGGGGGGTCCTTAGGGAGTTGGACACCAACGGGTGAGACGCAGTATCCCCTTCTTTCAACACCTTTTCCCCATCCTACCACGTAATCCCCTAAGGTAGTTTCAGATCATACCTGACTCAGAAGATTCACTTACCAGTGTTTACCTCCTCATCGTTTGAAGGAGGAAGCGAGGCTACATTGTCTTGACCCTAAGAGGGCGCTTAGTTTCTACATTTCCACATTAAGGCAATGTGGGAAGAGAGGATCAGTTGTTTATTGCATACGCAGGATGGGCACAGTCATGACAGAAACTATTTTGAGATGGATACAACTTTGCATTTCTGAATGCTAAAAGTGTGCCGAGAAAGAGGTACTTGTGGGGTTATAAGTGCATTCCACTAGAGGGAGGGCAGCCACGTCAGCTCTTGAGAGAGTTGTCCCTGTCATGGACATTTGCTAGGTGGCTAGACTGGCCACGTCCATACAGTGCCAAACATTAATGTCTGGATTGTATGAATGTCCAGGATGCTCGATTTGGTCGGGCTGTTCTCCCAAGTTACCTAATCTAAGGCTTGTGTTTTTGCCCTCTTCCCATCTCGGAGTTTTTTCCGAGTACTGCTGTGGGAGTCTATCTTAAGATGAAGAGGATGCCATCCATTAGAAGAACATGACCCTAGGTAAATCATTGTTCTTCCCTGCTTTATTAAAGGTTCCATGTATTCCCGGCTTTTAAATCCTATTGGACTCATTGGAGAAATTTGCTATGACTGCATGCAACAATTTTGTCATTGTATTTCTTTCACTTACAACATTGCGTTTTCTCGTGATATGGGTTGCCAAACGCATAATTGTGCTGTGCAGTAAAACAGGCCAGCATTCTGCCTTACTGCCTCCGGCGAACCGACCGAAAGACATATGGGGTGGTTTCAGACAATATCTGCTTAATAAGAGTGAGAATGAGGACAGCCGGGGCAAAGTGATATGATGAGTGCTATGTACGTACCTGCCAGACTACACAAGTGCATAACTGGAACACTGTGTAATGTAACTGAAAATACTGTAATGTGATGACTCAAGCCTTTTGGGAAGAAACAGTCTGACACTACGGTGGTGGCGGTGCATCACAGAGAATGTCCGAATTACACCATCAATGACTTGAATCTAGGAAAGTGACCTCTCCCCCATCACTAAATGATATCAGTGTCTGGGTCACATCCCACTCTTGGTGTGCATTATAATCCAGTACTGTCTAATAGGTCCACCACCAGCATTTCTCCAATAGTTACAATGCTCTGGTCAGCAGCTGGTCAGCAGCTGCATCCCTCTTTTGTTGGTTTTCCATGGGAAAACAGCTGTGAGGGACACACAGGGACAGGCATTTAAAACGTTGGAAAGCGCTGTTCTGTTGGCAGCCACACTAGAGTGCAAGCGGGATCAGCCGAGATGGAACTGGGAGATGGAAAAAGCCTTTCGACCATTGTCTTTTGGGTGGAAGCGAGCAGCGTGGCTTGCACGTGTGAATTGCTCTGTTGGCAGTTACACCACAGTGCAAGCGGGATCAGCCGAGGTGGAACTGGGAGATGGAAAAAGCCTTTTGAGCATGGTCTCTTGGATGAAAGTGTGCAGCGTCTCTTGAACATATGACTTAACATGTCTTTGAGGATGGAATGGAATCATATGACCAAATGTCTAGCTGTGAAGTACTCTAGAATCCCAACCTCGAAAAGCTAAAAAGGTTTCATTGTGTGTTCGTCATTTGCTGGGACCCTCAGCCTATTTAGAGAGCTGTGATCTCCTTGGGCTGGGTCCCCACCATACTCCCTTTGTACCTGGGCTGGGTCCCCACCCTACTCCCTTTGTCCCTGGGCTGGGTCCCCACCCGATTCCCTTTCTTGCTGGGCTGGGTCCCCACCCGATTCCCTTCCTTTCTGGGCTGGGTCCCCACCCAACTCCCTTTGTCCCTGGGCTGGCTCCCCACTGACTCCCTTTGTCCCAGGGCTGGATCCTCACCTGACTCCCTTTGTCCCTGGGCTTGGGTCCCCACCTGACTCCATTGTTTTCTGGGCTGGATCCCCGCGGACTCCCTTGCTTCCTGGGCTGGATCCCCGCAGACTCCCTTGCTCCCTGGGCTGGATCCCCGCGGACTCCCTTGCTCCCTGGGCTGGATCCCCGCAGACTCCTTTGCTCCCTGGGCTGGATCCCCGCGGACTCCCTTGCTCCCTGGGCTGGATCCCCGCGGACTCCCTTGCTCCCTGGGCTGGATCCCCGCGGACTCACTTGCTTCCTGGGCTGGATCCCCCCGGACTCACTTGCTTCCTGGGCTGGATCCCCGCAGACTCCCTTGCTTCCTGGGCTGGATCCCCGCAGACTCCCTTGCTTCCTGGGCTGGATCCCCGCGGACTCCCCTGCTTCCTGGTCTGGATTCCCACAGACTCCCCTGCTTCCTGGCCTGGGTCCCCGCTGACTCCCCTGCTTCCAAGGCTGGATCCCCGCTGACTCCCTTGCTTCCAGGGCTTGGTTCCCGCTGACACTCCCTTGCTTCCAGGGCTGGGTCCCCGCTGACTCCCTTGCTTCCAGGGCTGGGTCCCCGCTGACTCCCCTGCTTCCAAGGCTGGGTCCCCGCTGACTCCCCTGCCTCCAGGGCTGGGTCCCCGCTGACTCCCCTGCCTCCAGGGTTGGGTCCCCGCTGACTCCCCTGCCTCCAGGGCTGGGTCCCCGCTGACTCCCCTGCCTCCAGGGCTGGGTCCCCGCTGACTCCTTTGCTCCATGGGCTGGGTCCCCGCTGACTCTTTTGCTCCATGGGCTGGGTTCCCACCTGACTCTTTTGCTCCATGGGCTGGGTTCCCACCTGACTCTTTTGCTCCATGGGCTGGGTTCCCACCTGACTCTTTTGCTCCATGGGCTGGGTTCCCACCTGACTCTTTTGCTCCATGGGCTGGGTTCCCACCTGACTCTTTTGCTCCATGGGCTGGGTTCCCACCTGACTCCCTTTCTCCCTGGGCTTTGCCTGGGTCCCCACCTGACTCTCTGGCTAGTATTGTTTTTTAAATCCATGCATGTCCACAATTGTAAAGCAGCCAGTTCTGGGGCTTCTGCAGTCATGCTTGTGTGCTCTGTACACAGTTTCGGGTTGAACCTCTTTGTGCCTCTTTTAATAAATGAAGATTAACCACACGTTACGCTTAGCTAGATTATGAAATCAACAATACGCATCACTAGATAGGATTGTGAAGCTCAATCGTGCATTACGTTAAATAGAATTGTGTAGATTAGCCACCTAGAAGAACTTGGAGAGTAGCCGATGTACTAACCACCCCACTCCTGCTCCCCTCCAACACACCACCCAAGTACTATACACGCCCACTGTGTTAGCCAATTCATACACAAACTCACACTCACCATAAGCAAGACTCACATACAGCAATCCTGACACTGTACCATATCCATGCGGATACAACAGGCCAGTGCGCGCAGCCTTAAATAACAACCAATTTACACATAAAACACAGACACTCCAACATAACAAGCACTCGCATACAAAACAACCCAGGCATTAGCCTTACCCGTACAGATACAAGAAGCCAGTACAGCACTCCACAACCTCAACTAGAAGCCAATCTGAACATTAAACACACATACACACCCAACATAGCAAGCATTGACATAGAAAACTACCCAGACATTGGGCCTTACCCGTACGGATACAACAAGCCGGTGCACACATACAATCCATCTGCAAGCCAACACACACAGATGCCAGTTTCCCCTGGTTCTGGACCTACATTTCCACTCTACCCTCACTAACCAACCATGTCCTCTTTCTTGCAGGACCACGTGAGGGCCTGGAGACTGCCCCTGGGTGGTAGCGGTGCGCGGTATAAATCATAACATAACCTTATCACTAAAAAGTACTTCAAAACAATTGGCCTGCTTGCACACAGCATTTCAGCACCATGTGGCTCCACCCTAATGGGATCCACACTGCGCCGGGACAAAGAGCACATTTAAAGCAGAAAGTTGAAGTTTTCCATGAGTTTTCAGCTATAGTGTTTGCTGGAAGCTGACTCTCGTGCAGAACACCAAAACATGCCTTCTCCCATAGCAGAACTTCTTAATAAACACATGAAAAAAGTAAGTTCCTGTAGTACACAGCTGGATGTCTTGTAGAATGCTGGATCAAAGCTTCCTATTGCATCCATAGTTAACTTACATGCACTTTATATTCGATCCATTAAGTTTTTGATTCTGTCGCCGGCGCATCTGATCTTTGAGAAACTTTTCCAACAAGCGATGCAGCAAGGGTTCACTTCTGCTGCACCCAATGCCTCTACACGCCCTGCACGGACATGATGTTGGGGCTGGTACATGTCAAGGCACCACTCTACGTGATTGCATTTCTTTTTTTTTCTGTGCACTCTGTCCACTTCAGGAACACTATTACTGAATTGTGCAAAAAACGTCTACTCCTGCGAAGGTCTCGGGCTTCAAGTCCTGTGCAGCCTGTCGTCAACAAATGTCAGTTTCCGACTCCCACAGGATCTGTATCTACTGTTTGGGGGACCAGCATGACCCCCAAGACTGAGGGTTTCGTCGGTTGATGCCTACAAAGGCTCTCCGAGAACGGTCGGAAAAGCTCTCTACCTTTTTCCACGAGGGAAAAAGACAAGAGATTGTGTTTTAGGATGCAGGTTGTGTAGTGGTGGTTGGAAAACCGGTCCCAGAGACGAAAGAAGCGCAACAGCACCACAGGAGGTCACGATCGATCATTGAACAGTTACTCTCTGCACCACTTTTCTTCCCCTTTGAAAATGAGTAGTCCCCGTACAGCGACTCTCGGGAAGCCGCTCCGCAGGTATTGTTTCCCAACCAATCCTCCATCCCAGAGGAATGTGAGGCTTTCAGGTTGAATTGACATCTTTGCCGACATGGAAGGACCGCAAATACACACCTTCAGGCTTGGACCCAGCTCCTATGGGTGCCATGCACCAACTCGCACTGCCCTCGGGAGTCGAGCAGTCTGCACTGGCACCCTTGGCATCATTGATGCTGGAGTTCCTCTGGAGTAGACCCGTTCCTCATGGGGTCATTTATGTCAAGATGGGTGAGATCTTTGATGAAGGTGACCCTTTCACTTTTCCAAAGGAACCCCAAGGTCATCGTGAGTTAGGGATTTCCTGACGAGTTCTATGTTGAGGGGGGAAGGCCTGTTGGAGCTGGTATCCGACTTGCAGGAGGTAAGTGCCTGGACGAATCCCCAGAGGTGGACATTTTCCCGGCGCCAACTCTATGGAAGCCTCAGGCCTTATTCCAATTGTTAATAGCCAACGCATAGAACTTGCTATTTGTAATAACTTGTTATTAATATAGTGCTTTTATCTAAAGTGCTTTACATACATACATACATACATACATAAGGTGGTGGACACTCTAGGATTGTATGCGTCACCTGTCGGCCTTACCTGCTCAGTTGGTCATCTGGAACACTTCTTGAGGTAAGGCGGGCCCCTCCTGGTCTCCATGATGTGGAACTGGGAAATGTAGCAAACCCAGAATCCCCACTATGAATGCCAGGAAGAAACATCGCAGTGGGGGAAAGTGGCCGCAGAAAAAGCCCCAGCAGATCCAAACATTGATTCTTCGATGAGTGTGGATTCCTGAAGGTGATATGAACGATGTCCAGGAACATCCAAGGAGGAAAACAATATCCAAGAGGAAGAAAGGTCCAAATTGAATGTCAGATGGAAACACAACACAACACAACACAACAGAATATGAAAACCAGGAGCAATTTTAAAAGAACTGAAAAGTTGAAAAAATAATGGTGATCCAGAAAACAAGAAGGAATGTAGCTCGGGAGCTGGAAGGAAACGAGACGAACGTACAGGAAATAGGGACAAGGAAACCGGGCAGTGTCAGTACTCCGGAGGACAGGAGTCTTGAGACGCGAGGCAGGTTCTGTGGCAGTCCAAGATATCGAATTCCTGGTGTTGTGCTGTATGCCATCCGATGAGCGCCGTGATGTCGTCATGTGAAGGATGGCACGGTGCTTCCACGTACCACAGCCATCTTGGTGAGGATGAGCCAGTATCCACAGCGGACAACCGTAACAGTCTGCCCCCTCCATGCCGAAAGTTTAGTTTGAGCTTACAGACATCTTGGTTGAATGTCCTCGAAAGGAGACCTTACTGCCCTTCAATCTGGCAGTTGAGGCCCTTGTACTAGAAGCCGGGGTAAATTATGCCTCCATATCTGCAGTGGACAGATTTGGGAAAGAAGCAGCACCCAGCTCCTTCAGACCCTCCTTTTGTGTCCACCCACAACTCCCCTGAGATCTTGATGGTCCAGGCTGCGACTGTCAACTTGAAAATATCCACATTTCCTTCTCGGCCTCCGGACAGAGAAAGCAAGAGGTTGGATGCGTAGCGGAAGAACGGTTTTGCCTTTAGAGCAATAAATGCCTCCTGGGCCCTGGCTAAATTGTATTTTGATCTTTGGTTGGCAGTGTCTGTGGCGGCCGAGCACATATCCGACTGGCGGGTGAGAGAGGGCTTTGAGGCCCTGCTTCAAGATGGCAGAGAGGTGTCTCATATAGTGGAGTCAGAGCTGGACACAGCAGACTATGTGGGACGGGCCATGTCTTTGGGCAAATTGGTGAGGAGACACTCCTGGATGAGAACCCCGGTGTTTGCCCAGGATGTGCAGGCAAAGCTCTTATATATTCTTTTAACAAGCATCATCTCTTTCGAGTGAAGTCTGACGATTCCTTACAGAGGTTCTAGTCCTTTCAAGCCACCACAAAATCCCTCAGTCTGGCAGTGCAGCAACCGTTGGCTCTCACCTCCAGGGGTAGAAGCTTTCGATCCTCACCCCCCCTATGCCCACTATGGAAGAGCCACGCACACTCGGGCAAACAGCAACCGTGCCGTTTCCCCAGAGGTAGGGGCAGAGGAGCGCCCATGGGTGCCATCTTAGTTTCTGTGGTACCCTCTGCTGCCCCTTTAAAGGGTGCTTTCATCAGACCCAGTTGGAGGGAGAGTTTCAATGTTTGCCTCGGAATGGTGTTGCACTACGTCGGACACTTGAACCTTACACATAGTTCACCACGAGGATATTTTTTCTGCTTCACTCAATACACTCCCGACCATCCTCCTTCCAGCCGTCTTTTGCCTCTGGACCCAATCCTTCTGTCTCTCTGGTCTTCTCACACTCCCCCTTCTGTCTTTCTACACTGCCCCCTCCTACTACACTCTCAGCAAAAAGTCATACCTTGGGGGCGAATCGCCATCCTTTTCGCTGTGCGGGCTCACTGCGTACTGGTAGCTTGGGAAGGCTCATGTTCGTTTTCTGGGACCCCCTTTTAGTGGGTTCTCCTAGTAAGTCTCTTTTCGTCCCTGGTGCTCTAGGAGCCTCTGGGTTGTTGCACAAGCTCATTTCTGTTGTCCTGGAGATCCACACCTTCTACAGTGTTACCGCATTGGGAAGCTGGTTCTCTTTCTCCCCGTTGCGGCTTCTGGTAGTGCATCTGCAGGCTTATGGAGACTTTAGTTGCTCCGTTTGCAGCTGATCATGCTCATAGTTTATTGGTTGTTGATACCTTTTCTCTGCATTCTGGTCTATTTGCTCAAATACCGGTTTTCTGACACACATAAGAAAGGACTGTCAGCCAACTGTACGAGTCCTGGCATGGGCAGATGGTGGTCTACTCAGAAACATGTTGTCACGAGGGGGGCAGGAATTGGGTCTGCGTTTCTAGTATTTTCCCTAAGGGAAAACACTGCTTCTCGATTGCTCCCTGCAGCTCCAACCCTCCGCACAGAGGGTTTCCTAACCCCCCTGACAATGCCAAAGACTGAGCCTTGTCTAAGAGACTAAAAGGGCAAGTTTCCTCCCATCTCATCTAGCTGGTCTGCATGGGCCGTAGAGATGTCTCCCTCCCTGCAGGTCGGGTTCTATGGTTTGGCAGCAGTGGTACATCTTTGTGACAGTCCTCTGTTCCCAGCGTCTGGTCTTGGTGGGGGTTGGGGGAGCGGGGGAGAACCAGGTGATCCTCCCATACCTCTCCCAAGCCCTTTATCATGGAGTAGGTGATGGGCCCCGGTCCCCTCATTCATCCCCACCCACACCCTCAGGACTTAACAGGAGACATTGCTGCAGAGTATTAAAGGGATTCCCACACCAGGGATTATTTTGGAGCTATCCTTCCCTATCACATCCCTTGTGTGCGGCCGCCACTGATTCATTGGCTGAACTATTGTCCATAAACCTTAGACCTTCTGCCTAGCGCTCCAAATCTGACCACTATTTTGAATTTTAGGGGTCTCTGTTATCATAAACCTTTTTCATGCCTTTCCCTGAGGAAGCCCAAACTGTGAAACCCTTGTTGGCACAGTTCCACATAATGAATGTATATTCACTGTTGAGAAACTAAGACTACAGGTGGATTATGGGTTTCATTTTGGAAACAAACCTTTGAGGACCCCTGTTAAATATTTACAAATAATATTGTGCTTTCACATTAGATGGTGCATCTTCAGATCACACTTGCCCACTTCGGTCTTCGGTTTCCTGTTCTGAAGCTATCTCACCCTCGCGCTCCCCATAACCTTAACTATCCCCATATATCCGGCTATTTGAGAGGACCTCGCTTTGGGGATCTCAGTCATGGTGTCGACACTGTTTGAGTGTCCCCTGGTGTTGGGAAAGTAAGTTAGTTGAGCTGCTATGGCTTCGGTGAATGCAGGCTCCAACAGTTTCACACCACTAATCTCCCATCACTTAACTACAAGTTAACCTTCATCACCCTGGTCATCTTTTATTCCCGGCTCCTTTAGCACCCAACCCAACCCATTTGATGTCTGTCACTCTGAAGAGGGGGGCAGTCGCCAATCGCTGATTTGCCTTTTTGGTGTTACCAGAGCAATTGAGATACTTGGCTTTAAATTGGCAGAACGATCCTGGCAATGAGTGTGATATTTTCCTTGTTCACCAACACACAACGTTTCATGATCCATGACTTATGTCTGGGTGTCATGAAAGAGTGGAGCTCCACCCCTGTTGTGGCTAACAGTCTGGTCCTTCAATTCAGAAGCTGTAAAGTTGACAGCAACCATATCTTCACATTTCCTGGAGGCAAGATGTTGTCCTTTTTGAAACTCTATATGGAAGAGGTCCTTTCTTCGCCTCACTCCCTCCAGACAAAGCCTTCAATGTCTGGTATCTTGCCAGCAAGCAGTTCATCATGAATATTTAGCTCTGTGACAACTCTCCGATGTACACTCCCAAAACAGATGCTCTGTGCAGTCCTTTCTTCTATGTCTAGTCACATGGTCCTTCTCAGGACACTGGGACCCTTGGAGGAAGAAGCAAGTTGACCACTATCCTTTGCGATAGTAGCTGTGTGCGACACTGTGGACCTGCTACATGGACTGCTGATGAGAGGAGCTGGAGCAAATCAGAGAGGTGAGGTTGAGATCAACTGTGGCACCCAGTGGCCGACACTGACCCAGTAGAGACAGAAGATGAGAAAGTGACCCTGTCAAAGAACTCTCTCCTGTCTAAGAACGATGAGGGACACAAGGCAGAGCAAGAACCTTGAATATCAAAACCAGCGTTTTTTGGTGACGTGCTCTGGCCTAAGGGGAGAGAAACCTAATCAGGGTGAGCGCGACCATGTTCCACAAATGGGCAATTTAAGATAGAGCCCACAAACACCCACCTGAGCATTGAGAAAGGGGGGGGTGCTATGTCATGGAACAGAGTTGGAAGGACCAAAGTGGTAAAGCTAATGATGGAGAGAGAGAGAGACCAAGAGAGAGAGAGAGAGAGAGAGAGAGAGACCGATCCACCCCTGACCTTAAGCAACCTTGGATGGTGGGAAATGGCAAACCAAAAAGAAATTTTGGTTGGAAAATGTCTCCCTGATGGAACACTTGGTGTAACCTCCCAGAGTTGACTGAAGGGAGCACATACCAATAAGCCTGTCTGCTGCAGCACTGAGGAGGGTTCCCAGACCGAAATGCAGAACCCGCTACATACTGGAACAGACTTTGCTTCCAGAGCGACTCTGCAAAACGTTGCAGGCTGGGACACGGAGTCCAAGTTTCAGGTAGCCAACAGAAGGAAGTACCTACTAGGACACCACAGCAGACTGGGACATTGAGCCCAAGTTCCCAGAAGAAAGTGAAAGATGTACTTGAGGGAAATAAAACCCTGACACTCTCGGAAAGCAAGTCTAACTTCCCAGAAGGACCTGGAAGACGTAAGGACTGATGGAACCCTGTGTGCTGACACAATGAGTATCAATCTTCAAGCAAACTGAAGGAGGCAAACCCCGCCATTACTGTTAACTGAAACTCTGGCTAGAAGTTTCCCAGAGTGAACGGAAGAATGAATATGCCATGCAACCACGATTGACTGAGACGATGAAACTACCGAGAACAACCTGAAGGAAATTTTAGGGAATCTTAGGAGGGGCAGGCACCTATTCGACAAGGTTGAACTTTGATTTGGACTCTGGAAAAATACTTCAAGTTTTTCCCTTTCCTGACATTGTTTAGATTTAGATGCCATATTTCAGTTTGAGACACTCCCTAATTCCCTATAGGCATTTGGCCCAACTGGTGAACATTAATCAATGAAACACCTTCTTTAAACCACAAGCTATTCTTATCTTGTCAGATGTGTTATTGCTTGGCTTTCCCCACACTGGCTTATGAAGACAGTGCCATTACATGTAGATTTTTAGATTGCCCTTCAATAAGGCTTAACCCCTCCCCCTTTTTTCTGGTGTACCCATTGTTTTCAGCTTGTGTGTTATTTTGTTCTTACTGCATGCAGGAGGTAGCAGAGGGTCACTTGTCAGCTTGAGACAATCTTGTCCAATGGGACCTTTTCTCTTTTGGTTTCTGAACAACATTATGCCCTTTGTGTTGTGGCATCAATTGGACCAAGACAATGTGCCAGGAAACATAGAATTATGCTGCTAATGGATTGCATCCTCCCAGAGATTCCTCACCTTGGTCGATACCCCGCTGTGGCAGCGAACGTTGGAAACTCTTCCACAAGGGGGCGTGGCGTAGTTCTATGACGACCTCCGACGATACATCTCAGTTGAACATTTATGAGGGCCTCTGATGATCTGTAACGCTCACCTGACTCCCACGGAGGCGCTGGCCTGGTTCGCGCTGCTGTGACCTCTTCTAAGGTGATGCGCAGGGTTCGGAAGACGGACTGGACCGGGCCCCCAAATCTGGCTTATCTGGCTCGCAGAAATATCCTTCTGTAGGCGAAAATAGGGGATTAACTGTCTGCGGGGTAATGCAATCAGCCTCCCACTTTCCCCTGTCACCCTCCTCGAAACCCTTCTGTGATTCCTCGTAGCGTCTCACCTTAGGGTCTGGAAGGACGAGCTCTCCATCCTGCTTCTGATGCAGGGGCGCGTTGGTATCCAGTTACTTCACTGGATTTTCGGATTGGTGAGAACCAAACTTGCTTGGCTTCCAGGTAAGTTTTTTGATAAAAGGTTCCCCTTGTGTCCATGCATTAATGTACTAATGCTAGTGTCTTTTTCCCCATAGGGGCCGGGGTACAGAATGCCGGGGAACAAGCACCGACCCGAGATGAGAGGTGAAATCCTTGTAGAAATCAGGTAAGTCTTTAATGAGCGTTTTTTTGGTAATGTCTTTTCATTCGCTCATTAACGCTGATGTCTCTTTTTCCCCTTAGGGGCTGGGGTCCGGAAATGCCTGGATGCGGCGCGGACCCGAAATGAAGAGGGAATGAATCAACAGGTAAGTCTTAACATGGAGATTTAGCTTTCCTTATTCCCTTCTCTCTCTCTCACCTTTAGTTCTGGTCTTTTTCTCCCTAGGCGCTGGGGCGTGACTGTGAATCCGGATGATCGCTGCTGAACATGGAGGCGCCCTGTAAAGGTGAGTGGAATGCGGCGCTGCAGCGATCGACGCAATGAGCTTTAAATAAAAGTCTTCCTTTTCAGGATTGTCGGCGAGATGTCTCCGGGATGCGGATTTAGCAGGTAAGGACTTTTCCTTCTTCTGTTCTCTTCTTCTCTTCCTTTGCAGGTGATCCAGGATGCTGGCAGGCGTGGCAGAAGTCAAGATGCAGGAGCAGACACGGTGAGCGTCCAGCTGCTAGATGCAGAACAACGCGAAGCATGTGTGGCTGTTCAGGTGGGGTTTAAATAGCCTTGGAAGAAGTTCCAGGTATGTATCCTTCCTCCAATCATGTATGTATCCTTCCCCGACCACGCTCGGATGGTAAATTAGTCCCATAGGTAAAGTAGTTCCTTTCAGGACTCAAGGAGGCCGGGATCCTGCAGCATGGTCTGCATCAGGTAAGTGCACCCAAGCACTTCCATAATGAGCCTGGCGCCAGGACTGATGTCTTTTATGAGCCTGGCGCCATAGGCGCCAGGACACTGTCCAAAGGGCCCCTATATGGGGTTGCTGGGTCTTTCCTTGGGGACTGGATGTCCGCTTTCGGGGACGCAGGGCTTGAACCAGCTCCCCGGGAGCGGGCATCATGACATGATCCGTCTCTGTTGAACGTTGGTAACTCTTTCAACAGGGGGCCTAGCATAGTTCTGTGATGACCTCTGACGATTCGGCCCTGTTGAACCTCGGAAACACTTCCACAGGGAGCGTAGTGTAGTTCTGTGATGACCTCAGACGAACATTCCCTATGGAACCTTGGAAACTCTTCCACAGGGGGCGTAGCGTTGTTCTGTGACGACCTCAGACGAACAGTCCCTATGGAACCTTGGAAACTCTTCCACAGGGGGCGCAGCGTTGTTCTGTGACGACCTCAGACGATACATCTCTGTTGAACATCTATGACGTCCTCCGACGATTCGTCACTGTTGAACCTTGGAAACTCTTCCACAGTGGCCGTAGCGTAGTTTTGTGACTACTTCCGACAATCCATCTCTGTGGTCCTGGAATGGATGCCGCCACAACATCAATAGTGTCCACCATGTCCTATGGCCCCAGTTCCTTTTTTTTCATGCTCGGCATGCTGTTTTTAGGATCACATGAAAAATCTTTTGCTGCGTCACTATGCCCAGCACCGCTAAACATTTGGTTGTCAAGCACTGTAGGAACTGCAATATGTTTTTGTGCTTAGATGTTAGAGTGAAAGTAGACCAGTTTAAAATAAAACACCACCCACTATGACTGCTAAACAATATCGCTTTGACCATACGATATAAAGGTGTTGCGCACATTCCCTAAATGGTTTTGTGAAAACATTTCTTTTAAACAAGCAAATATTAGAAAATTGATTAAATATGTATGACCTAAAACATTTTGTTCAATCATAATCTGCTATTCAGTGACCTAACTTTTTAGACACAGTTTGCAGTATTGTAATTGTGATTGGTTATTTATTACGTGCTTAATACCCACAGGTTTCTAAGCGTGGAACTGAGGATCGAACCTGGGTTGCTTCATGTCGTGCGAGCGCATTGCCCCTGAGCTATCCTCCCAGCCCAACCATCACACGTTAACCGGGAGGCAAAAATTGAAGTTGCAAGGTACTAGACAGCCATGAAAAATTCACTTGCCACCTCAATTCTATAGATACACACAGCACAGCATCTCTTTCTCGCCAAGAGCCAAGAATCACAAGTCATTGTGGCTAGTGGCGAGTGCAAATTTTGCACCCTGCGTTAACGACTGGTAATTGAAAAGACATACCAATTCTTTCGTAGCTGAAAAGGTCCTGAATTTCCAATGTTCTACTGAGTTTGTTTCTGCAACATTTTGTGCTGGAAAGATTGAGTAGACGGCTATTTTGTGAGCCAGAGTATTAATGGTCTCCCTGTAGCACCCTTTGTGATCATACATGCACATGGGTTAAGCTGGCATAAGCCAAGTGGCCCAACCCAGCAAACCCACATGGTAGTAAACACTGGTTTTCTAGAAATCGTAATATATGCCGCATAACGTCCATTGGACGACCTCCCTGCCGCTATTCTAGCTCGTATAGCCCGCATATTGTCCATCCTCACCGTTCCAATTCTACTGGCGGCAATGCGGAGCGAACCCACGTCCAAATCTCAGCAACCGCCCATGCCGATTTGTCTACCACTCACAGTGCATACGCATGTTCATTTTAGCTTCAAATGTGGGCAATGACATTTTTTATAGCATTTATGTCATGCCTTACCTGTTATAGGTCTGTAAACCTCGTTATGCGACCTTTCTGTACTCGAACTTCAGGGCCGGTAACTCATGGTACATCCCTCAGTCTGGGTCTGTAAAGCTTAATTAAATGACCTTTGTTGACTTGTGTGATGCTCCAAAGGGAAAATGTGCCATTTCTGACAAATTGAGGGCACCCGCTCGAATGGGACTGGGTTGAATGGCACCATGATGTCAGTCTATAATGCCCGAGTGGTGGCATCTGTGTTTATGATCAATTATAAAGTACGGTCATGATTGATTTCACCGTGGTCGACATTGGGGACCGTTTTATATTTCCAGGGCTTACCTCAGGGCACCTCTGCATTGTGTCTTGGAGATGCTGGCCTGCAGGCTCAGACTGGCCTATAGGGCAATAGGGCAGTGCCCAAACCCGAAATGCTAGTGTGGGCAATTTTTTGGGGTAACCTTTTTTGACCCGTGCGGGCCCATTTGATAAGTTACTTCCCCATGTGGCTAGTAGTTTTGACCAGTATTACTGAAAAAATATTCTTTAAAATGCACAATTTACATCACATATTATCAAAAACCTCCCCGTTGGATACTACTCAGTTACAAATAGAATGAATAGTTATTTGCAGCTGCGGGCCACTTTTTCATTGGTGCCTGAGACAATTGTATGCCCCAGTCACCCGTGCTGGACTGGAAATCTAAATGTCCTGTAGACCACTGGTCTTCAAACTTTTTAGGTCTGCTCCCCCCTCCTGAGCAAAATGTGGGCAAGCCGGGCTCCCCAAAAATGTCAAATGGACAGTAAGTCCAAATTACTATGAACTATCGACTGCCGTCGCTGCACCCTACTCCCAGGGCTCCCCACCTGCTCCCATCAGTCTCTGGGCTCCTTCACCCCACTCCTACCCAGTCCCTGGGCTCTCGCCACAGACCCTGGGCTCTCCCCACCTGCTCCCACCACTATCCCATGTCTCCCGCCCATCCTGCTCCCACCACAGTACCTGGGCTCTGTCCGCTCCCCCCTGCTCCCAGCACAGTTCCAGGGCCAGTGGCGGCTGGTGAATTTTTTAAGTGGAGGGGCATCAATATTTCTGCCAGATATGCCATAGCGACCAAGCGTAGCCCGAACCAATCAAGGGAGTCTCAGGGGTTGGGGGGGGGGGGGGGTTTAAGGGACAGGTTAAAATGATGCATTTTAGAGCATACTTTAAAAAATTAAATTGTGTAAAAAGCCAAACAGTTTGCAATTCGTGCTGGGGGGCCCAGGCGGCAGGTATATTTTTTTACTGGACATCTAATAGATGTCCAGTAAAGATACCATCCCTGGGCCCCACAGCGCCTCCGCCCCATCACCTTACACTCACTCATAGCACAAGCATACACGCATCCATGCACATATTTAAATAAAAAATGCATGAACATAAACTTACTTTCTGCCCCGGTCCTGAAGTTTCCTCCCCAGCGCTCCAGCACCTGCATCAAGAACAGGAATCTGGAAGCAAGAGCTTCCTAGTTCCTGGACATGTGTGCAGCAAGAGCTTACTAGTTCCTGGACTTGTGTGCAGGGGCCTGCACATGGGTGCTGAAACACCCCGCTCCAGGCTGCTCTGTGCGTATGTGTGAGGAGGAGCAGGAGCTCCCCTTGCACTTACAGACATGCAGTTCCCCAGCCAGCATTTCCAATGATCTATGCAAGGCTGACTAAACAAAACGCCCCAGCCTTGCATGGCTCAGTGAGCATGTGCAGCTGGGGAACTGAATTGTCAAAGGGAAACCGTGTTTCCCTTTGACAGTGCAGCCAGCTCAGGAGCACTCCCTCAGCTGGAAAAAGCTGAATAAATATTCTTGAAATATAACAATTTGCTTACATTTTAACAAAAAACAACCCCTTGGGTACTATTCAAACAGTCTGCCACTAAAGGAATGAATTGCCATTTGCAGCTGTGGGCCACTTTTTCATTGGTGCCCGAGGCACTTTTATGCTCCAGTCTGACCGCGTGAGCAGCCCCTGCCTATTTCCTCCATTTACACCAAAAAAAGAAAGAAGTGTTTATAAAAAAAAAGGGTGGCTGGGGTCTTGCGTCCCCCGGGAATCCGGGGGCTGGTGTGCGCCACACAGTTTGAAGACCTTCCTGCCTTTTCCAGCTAGTCGCTGCAGTGCAGCACGCACGCGCGGGCAGGCCATGGCATGCGCTCCTAGAGCGGTCTCGTGTGCGCTCCATCTGCGCTGCTCTCGTGCACAGCTAGCCTGCCAGCTCAAGATGTGATTTAGCAGAACATTTGTGCAAGCCCGTGTGCCCCATCTCTTCCTAGCACAGGGGGCCTTTAATGACCCAGATCTAGCCTGTTGTGTTTTACTTCTTCAGCCGGGGCTTGCTGAGATTACAAGTGACAGCTGGAATTGGTTTCAACCGCAGCCAAATTAAAATTGTTAAACAAAAAAAAGTTAATTGTTATTTTTTTAATAGTTCTTCGTCTCCTCCGAGTGCTGACTCCGTGACTGTTGGCTTTCCCGCCCTTCATTCGCTGGCCCTGGGCCTTCTACTTGCGCGTTGCCGCCCAGTGAGAGCTCCAGTCAGGGGTGGGCTGCCCTAAAGGGAACTCTGGAGAAGTCCCTGTAGGCCTCTGCGCCTCTCGTGTGGGGTTTCTACATTTCCCCATAGGAAAAGGGTCGGGCTTGCTGAAAATGAGTAATATGGGGTCACTTCGAAAATGATTTCCAGGGCCTCTTTTGGTTCACAGTGTCAGCGGTGACTGGCCTATAGGCAACTCTGAAGATGTACCAGTAGGCCTCTGCACCCTGGGCCTCTATTGGTTCCCAACCGCTCCTCCCCGCTCCCCCCTCCCCCCCGCCATGTGACTCCCAGAAGCTGAAGCTTGGCAGAGACACACGTCTTATTTCCAAGGCCTCTTTTGGTTCACAGTGTCAGCGGTGGACTGGCCTATAGGGAACTCTGGAGATGTCCCGGTAGACCTCTGCACCCTGGGCCTCTTTTGGTTCCCAGGCCACCACTGGCCATGTGACTCCCAGAAGCTTGGCACAGGCACACGTCCTATTTCCAGGGCCTCTCTTGGTTCCCAGTGTCAGCGGTGGACAGGCCTATGGGGAACTCTGGAGATGTCCCAGTGGCCTCTGCGCCCTGGGCCTCTTTTGGTTCCCAGTACACCCCTGGCCATGTGACTCCCAGAAGCTTGGCAGAGACAGACGTCTTATTTCCAGGGCCTCTTTTGGTTCCCAGTGTCAGGGGTGGACAGGCCTATGGGGAACTCTGGAGATGTCCCAGTGGCCTCTGCGCCCTGGGCCTCTTTTGGTTCCCAGTACACCCCTGGCCATGTGACTCCCAGAAGCTTGGCAGAGACAGACGTCTTATTTCCAGGGCCTCTTTTGGTTCCCAGTGTCAGGGGTGGACAGGCCTATGGGGAACTCTGGAGATGTCCCAGTGGCCTCTGCGCCCTGGGCCTCTTTTGGTTCCCAGTACACCCCAGGCCATGTGACTCCCAGAAGCTTGGCAGAGACAGACGTCTTATTTCCAGGGCCTCTTTTGGTTCCCAGTGTCAGGGGTGGACAGGCCTATGGGGAACTCTGGAGATGTCCCAGTGGCCTCTGCGCCCTGGGCCTCTTTTGGTTCCCAGTACACCCCAGGCCATGTGACTCCCAGAAGCTTGGCAGAGACAGACGTCTTATTTCCAGGGCCTCTTTTGGTTCCCAGTGTCAGGGGTGGACTGGCCTATAGGGAACTCTGGAGATGTCCCAGTGGCCTCTGCACCTGGGCCTCTTTTGGTTCCCAGGCCACCCCTGGCCATGTGACTCCCAGAAGCTTGGCACAGGCACACGTCCTATTTCCAGGGCCTCTCTTGGTTCCCAGTGTCAGGGGTGGACTGGCCTATAGGGAACTCTGGAGATGTCCCAGTGGCCTCTGCACCTGGGCCTCTTTTGCTTCCCAGGCCACCCCTGGCCATGTGACTCCCAGAAGCTTGGCACAGGCACACGTCCTATTTCCAGGGCCTCTCTTGGTTCCCAGTGTCAGGGGTGGACTGGCCTATAGGGAACTCTGGAGATGTCCCAGTGGCCTCTGCACCTGGGCCTCTTTTGCTTCCCAGTACACCCCTGGCCATGTGACTCCCAGAAGCTTGGCAGAGACAGACGTCTTATTTCCAGGGCCTCTTTTGGTTCCCAGTGTCAGGGGTGGACTGGCCTATAGGGAACTCTGGAGATGTCCTGGTAGGCCTCTGCACCCTGGGCCTCTCTTGGTTGCCAGTGCCCCCCTGGCTCCAGTTATGTTAGCAGTTGAACCATTGATTTCTTGAAGCATTGACGGCGGATCCGCCACTTGAGCTGAGCCTTCAGCAGAGGGGGGAACCGGAGAGCTGTCACGTTCTCAGCTTAACGAGCAGTTTTACTTGTCCCGAGTTTCTCTTTCTCCGCCTGAAAGCCAACAGATTTATGCAGAAACCGTAAAGGGACTGGAAGGGCAAGTGGCAGTTGTATCACTCGGCAATCTGCCACCCTCTCGCGGATGCCATGGTATCAGGCGAGCCCTGGGAGCCTCCCTTTCCTCACTCTGGCAGAGATGGTGTGTATAAAAGAGCACGGTTCTAGGCGACAGGCGTTGGTCTAGGCCCTGGTCCACGCCTCCACTGCTCTTAGTGTGTGTGCACATGTATGTTCATCTTGACAGCACTACCGGGCCGTGCTTGCTGTTACCTATGGGTCTGGTGCGCATAAAATGTGAATAAACAAACAAACAACATCACCCTCTAAACCTCAGACTTGCAAACAGGAAGGTCAGTCTCTCTGGATTTCCTCTCGATTTCTGTCCCCCTGAGCTTTGAACATGGGGGTTTGATATCTGCTGCTTTTCTAGTTCCCAAGTGAAGGGCCAAGGGTGTTGCTTTCGTGCCTGAACTTTGCTACTCTGGCAGATCATACCCATCTCCAGCTTGTGCTTGAAAGGGTGGCCTTTCCCTCTGTTGATCACCCTAGTATGGTACTTCTAGTCAATTCCATGTTTACATCTTGCCCAGCTGATGAAAGAACTTTGTGTGGAGGCTGAACTGGTGCAGGGGTGCTGCACGGCCTACCAGTGGTCACTTGGCGCCCTCCCTGTGGGAGTGGACAGAGCACCCCCTCACCCTTCATTGCTTGCCCATTCACTGAAGAATCATTTTGCAGTTTCTGTGCATAGTCCATAGGGCTGTCCATGTTTAAGGCCCAGCATTCCTGGGAAGCAAATTATCAAGATACAGTCCAAATGGTCCCAGCAACAGCTTCCAGCAGTTATCTGGCGTTTTCTGACTTCAGGAAACCCCCTCGGAGGGCTCGAGTTAGGGGTGTATTACACTTTCTGTGCCCCTGTTCCTCAGCAAATTAAAACCAACATATTTATTTAGTGTCTTGTAGCCTAAAGGAATAGGCCTTAACACAGTTAATATAAAAACAATTAATTTGTCAACAAATTAAAATAGAAATCAACTGGTAAATTAATTAAATCGGCAAATCCAATCCAATCCATTTACATTTTAGATTTTTGTATAGAAGTCTACAAGGCAATCCATAATGATCTTGATAATAGTGCGGATGCAGGCGCCCCCAAAGAGATTCCCAGCGGTGTAATCTAAGAGCCTTTAGCCCCCTCCACGCCAGCTTGGGGGTGTCTTTCAAGGGCTCCCCCGAGCTGGTCTGGTGGCAGAAGGCGTGGCAGGCGCTTCATTTTCAGTGAATGCACCCGCGGCGGCTGACGCACCCTATTAATATCATTACCTCCTCGCCGGAGCGAGGAGGGTAAAAAAATAAATAAATAAGTGGCCCATCCTGGCCCCACAAGTCTAAGGAGAACTATTGCTCGATGTTTTACATTTCCTTTAAGCACAGAGCATCTGAGATATTTCGGTTCCTTAAACCCTAGCACAAGCAGCTCTCCAGATGTTTTGGACTAAGATTCCAATTATCCCTCACCATTTACAGTGCTAGCTAAGACTGATTGGAGTTGTAGTCCTAAATATGTAGCGAGACACAGGTTGCAGACCCCTGGCCTAGGGTAGGGTGACCAGATTATCAAAATTAAAAAACGTGGCACGCAAGTGGCATCAAAGTAGGACTACAAGCGGTATTGGCTACCCTGGCTACCCGTCGGTAGTGAGGGGAAGTGGGAGTGTGCTAGGGGCGGATTTCAGCTATTCTCCTGGATATAAGCTGTGTGATTTGGCTGAGACTAAGCATGTCAAAAACAAAGACGCCTTTAGCTCGGATTGCCATTTGAGGCCTTGCTATAAAAATATTTCCAAGCAGTCTTTGTGGCACAGTCTGTTAATGCATGTCGCTGTTAAGTGAAAGGTTGGGGGTGCAAGGGCACCCCAGGGACGGCAGAGATTTGGCTTGTGTTAATATTAATTTACAAAATTAGAAAGTTTGTAATTTATGATATAATAGGTTATTTATAACACACTTAATACCCAGAGGTTTCTAAGCGCGGACCGGGGGATCGAACCTGCGTTGCTTTGAGTCGTCTTGCTTCCAAGGCGAGCACTTTGCCCCTGAGCTATCCTCCGGAGACATGTTGAATTTTGGCTAAAGGAGCAATGTGCATAGAGATGTCAAGATGTATGCACTTCCTGCAGTCCCATCTGGTATTCTGCTAGTCGCTAGCCTCCCTCTCCCCAAAACTAGAACAGAGTTTTAAACATTTTAAAATTTAAAAAAAATCGGATACAGGGCGGAGGGCGCAACTGGGACAGTCCCAGCAAAACCGAGACGTCTGGTCTCCCTCGTATTGTTTGTGCCTGGCAATGAAGAAATGTCTGTTTGGGGTCAGAAATTTGGCAAAGAGAACTCCAAGAAACTAAAATTTCGAGGCAGGTTCACTGGCTCTCTGGTAAACAGAGAATCATTTTCAAAACACTCTCCCTGGCACACAAATGCCTCCATGATGCTACCCCTCCATACCTTGCCCAGAGGATTGTCAAACACACCGGCACAAGACCTCTTAGAGAGGGGTACTCTTAACCTCATCCTTGTGCCTAAAACCAAAAAGGCCCGCGCAGGCGTATCCAGCTTTCCCACGATAGCTGCCACACAATGGAATGCCCTTCCGCCCAACCTAAGAATGATGGAGTCCCACCAAGCCTTGCGCAAAGCAATCAAAACACAACTCTTCATCTAATACCACTCAATTGTTTTCTTATGTCTGACTAAATTGTGTGTATGTATTACTGCAGAATTTCGTACCTGCAACTAAGATACCTTTCGGTCACATGTAACCTTGCCAACTGAAAATGCGTATACACTTCATGTAACAAGCGCCACGATGCCTCTGGGCTGCAGGTGCGCTATACAAATGCAAATAAATAAATAAAATCTTCGTGTAACAGAAGCAAGGAAAATAAAAGAATCCCATGGTTCGTTACCACATTTTGGCCTTTTTTGTTCGATCTTGAGATATTGGCGCTTTTTATAAAGTGCACACATGGTTGCAAGAGCGTTTCAAAGAGACACATGTTAGGACCCACAGACGCGTGCACACGCATACGTTTTCGGACGGTTACTATCCGGACTACTAAGGGTGATTGTAGAACAATAACTTCAATTGGTGATTGTAGAACAATAACTTCAATTGAAATGTACAACAAGTGTATGCTCATCCAGCACTGCCTACAAAATGACCCAGATCCCAAACAGATCATCTGGATTAAGACTGTGACCGGGTCAGTAACCTAACCCTGTCAGGAAGGGATGGGGGATTCCCTCTCAGACTGAGGTTTAGGGGGGCCTACCAAGGTTGCAGCGAGAGCGAGTTCTACCCCAGAGGGAGAAAGTGGCAGTTGGGAAGCCCCGCTTCCTGTCCCTTTATGTGCCTGTGTGATTGGCAATAGCAGCACTGTTGATCATCCCATACCTCTGTTGCAAGATGCTGGCCAGTTTTTCCTGTATTTTTTAGAGAGCCATGAATATCAGCAGCCTTGTTGATGGACAAATGCGGCTGACGTCTCTGAAGGAAACATGAGGTACGGTTTCCTGTCCTTGGTCACTGATGGCATGGAGGCGGCACGCCAAATGGTGCAATCGGGACTTAATGCTGCGGATGGTCTGGGCGGATCCATGGCCACGAGCACTGTGGTCAGGCACAATAGGACGGATTTGTGGCCGATGTTCAGGCCAAGCTGCGGGACATGCCATTTTTAATGTCCAAAACCTCTTTGGAGCTAAGACCGATGATGCCCTGAAGAAGGTCCAGTTGTCTAAGGCAACGGCTCAGTCTTTAAGACTTGCTGTGCAATAGCCCTCCACGCAGTCAGCCTCTCGAGGCAGGGGTTTTCATCCCTCCTCCACCTGTGCCCCAAGAGGCTGTGGTCAGTCTGCCCTGAGAAGAATGCATGGAAGAGGCTTCCTGCAAGGTCATGGTAGACATGTCGAGGTGCCGCGGCCACAGCCACCGTCTTGCCGGACCCCAGGCCGCAAAACCTCAGTGATGGGCTATGCTGCTTAACGCTGGTAGGGGGGAGGCTTTCCCTGCTCAGCCTGCAATGGTCAAGCACCACGTCCCATGCTTGGGCCTTACAGGTCCTCAACGGAGGCATTGCCTCCCATTCCTCCAGCACCCTCTGAACCACAGCCATCAGCCTGTCCCCTTGTCTCCGGGCCCCTTCCTCCTGTAGGAGGTCAGTCAGCTTCTGTCCAAGAGCGCAATCGAACTGGTGCCGCGATCAGAATGAGGACGGGGTTGGTACTCCTATTTTCTGGTGCCAAAAAAGGATGGAGGGTTGCTTCCCATTCTGGATCTACGGCTGCTGAACTTGGTCCTGCGCAAGGTCAAGTGAGGGTTACACAAGCTCAGATCCTGCAAGCCCTCGATTTGCAGGATTGGTTGGTATTACTGGACCTCCAGGGTGCCTACTTCCATGTGCCGATTCAGCGGAAGCACAGGAAGTAACTGAGGTTCGTGGTAAGCCAACATCACTACCAGTTCAAGGTACTGCTGTTCAGTTTTTCTTCGGTTCCCAGGGTTTCCACTAAGCTGCTAGTAGTGGTGGTGTGTCGCCTCAGGAGGGAATTCATGTCTTTCCCTACCTGCTTGCTCCCCAGATCTTGGGTCAGAGCATCTACTCCACACACGCACTCGATTGCACAGCCTTGCTTTCCCTTCACTTCAAAAAGTCTTGCGTTTCGCCATCACATTCCCTCCGAATTATCAGAGCAGTTTTGGACACTCGCCTGGGCAGGGCTTTGCCACCTGAGGACTGATTGGCGAACATCTTTTGAACCTCTTTCTGCCTAGACAATCAGAGAGGCATCCCTATCCTGGACATTTGCCAGGCGGAAACATGTCCGTCTTTGCACACATTTGCAAATCATTACTGCTTGTATTCCTTTGCGGGGGAGTATGTCTGTTTTGGCAGTGCAGTTATACAGAGTTTTCTAGTTTAGGTGGTGTTCTTGCTTCCTCCCTCAGGTTACGTACTGCTCTGGGAGTCTATCATAGATGAGGAATCTGTGAGAGGAAAGAACCCATTAGAAGAATAAATTACTTACTTCTTGGGAATGTTCTGTGTGATGGTTGTTCCTTCCACAGATTCCTTATTTGCCTCCCCACCTGCCCCTCTTGGCAGAAAACTGGTACACCATCAGTTCTACGGTCCTTGAGCATCAGAGTGCTAGGGAAAAAGAGTAGAATTTAGGAAACTGGGTGGAGCACCTCAATATATACTGGCCTCGACGTCCTGTCTATCGCGGGGCATGTAGTTGTGTGGGCCAGAGCCTTACTGCGGCCCCTGGGGGTGGAAATGTTTCCGAAGAACAGCAGCGTAGGCATAGGGATATCATAGATGAGGAATCCCTGTGAAGAACATTAGGATAATCATAGATGAGGAATCCCTGAGAGGAACATCCATCAGAAAGAACATTAGGATAATCATAGATGAGGAATCCCTGGGAAGAACATCCATCAGAAAGAACATTAGGATAATCATAGATGAGGAATCCATGGGAGGATCATCCATCAGAAAGAACATTACAGAGAGGTAGATCATTTGTTCACTTCACTCAATCACCTTTCTCCCTTTAGTATCCTATTTCTTAAATTCTCTGTCTGGTGACATGTTATCAGGGAAAGTATTAGGGTTGGACCTCGCACTCAAAAGCTTCACCAAACTCTTCAGTTTATGTCTTCATTTGCTGGCTCGGTAACAAGAGCTTAGTTTGGGCTGTTGCATCATGAGGGAAGATCTTGCACTGGATCTGGGGTACCAGCAAGAACTCCCCTTGCCCCAACCTTTATGGAGTGTAGCGTACAAGCACGTGTGGGCAACTCTTCAATGGTGTCCAGTCATAATGTCGAATACAATAATTTCGAAAGTCAAAATGTCGAAAATATTTAATCGAAAATAAAAATGTCGAATTACAAAAATGTCGAATTTTTTTCAATTTTTTTTCGAATTAATGTTTAAATAAATAATTAATTATAGTTTATAAAACATAATTTTTTTAAATGGTTAAAGGTATATCCATGGTGGGTGGGGAGGAGGGGGGGGTTGGGGTAGGGGTTTGGGATGGGGTTTTTTAATAATTAATTATTTAATTAATGTTTAATTAAATATTTTTTAAAAAAAATTAAAGGTATATCCATGGGGGATGTTGGGGGGGATGGGGAGGAGGGGGGGTTGGGGTAGGGATTTGGGATGGGGGTTTAGGGGGAGGACCCCCCCAATAAAAAACGTTAGTATGTGTGACATTTTACATAGTTATTTTAACATTGGTTTTTCGATTTTTTTTTCGACATTTTATTTTCGAATTAATGACTTTTTCTATTATATGTATGTGTTTTCGACATTTTTGCATTCGACATTTTTGCATTCGACATTTTTGTAATTCGAAATTATTTTTTCGATATTATGACTATAAACCCTCTTCAATGTATCACCTGGAAGAAAGCTCAACACTGGTGTGGATCCGATGTGATATTTGCCATGCATGATCCTTAGTGTTCGGTGTAGACATTGTAACGCATTCAGTAAAATACATGAGTGGCAAGTTCAGAAGCAGCATCTGTGAGGGGGTGGGGAAAATGGAGGTGCAGGCATAGATCTGCACAGTTATATGCAATTGCCAATGTATTTAAATAATTCCTGAGTTCAGCCTCTGAACACGGGAACAGGTATCGAACTCGTGCTGCATCGGCTTGTCTTGTTTCCAAGGCAAGTGAATTGCCCCAGATACATTCCTCCCCCATCTTTGATATGTCATCCATTTGCAGACTGGTACACACGTTTCCAACAGCCGCTAGGTGATGCCCACCATGTATGAGCTGAGTGGGTCGAGACATCGATGGCTCAGGAAGTGAAGTCCTTGGTATGTGTATGTATAAGGAGCCGCATGGGCCCCTCTGAATTCAGTTGATTTGTTCTGTGGCAGGTGCTGAGTTTTTTTTAAAGAGTAGTCACATTTCTGATTTTGGCCTGTCCCGTTTTTGCCTGCCTCGCGGTTGAAGCCCTGTAAGGACTTTGGGCAAACAATGTTGGTCTCCGGTCCGCACCGTTGCTCCATGTGGTGTTTGAGTAAGGTCCACAGCATGGAGGATTGTAGGCCCTGCTGGGCCATGCACGTAACGGCACTTCCGGAGCAAATTTCTACGGCGTTTAGCAGAATAAAAAGGCACCAGGAGACACTGCTCCGGATAAACCTAACCCAAAGTTAATTCGCCAAGAGACCTTAGTTCCAGAGTACCCTTCAAGGACGAAGACGAGAAATGGGAATAAAGAAGCACCATCATTGCAGTGGCGAGTCTTTTATTTTTCCACATCGTGCTCTTTCTAGGAAATTGTACCACTGGTCAGACCCTTGGAGGATTGTTAAGCTATGAGGTAGACACTGCTACCTAGCATGTAGATATTCCTGCAAATACCAGTCCAGCCTTTGTAGCTTCCTCTCTATATGAATAGGAGACCTTTTGGGCAGCAATTCTTAGTTTATTAAAAAAACATCTGCCTCACTGACACCAAACTCTTAGGCCACTGCTCCCCTTCAGTATAGCATGCGCTATGCAAAAACTTCCCACCTTATGCCTATGTACTTGGTTTTGATTTCATTGGTGAGAGAGCTAGAGTCATTGGTCCCTTTGACTCCGACACTGCCCTACATTGGCCATGCTCTTGGCCAGATCCATTGTAGCCAGTCCTTTCACCCATTCTTGAGCCGAGGCTGGGTCTCCCCACCGGCACACTGGCATGGCTCAGTTTGAGTCCATATTTTTGGAGGAGGAGGAGGCAGAAGAGTTCCATTTGGCTCAGACCTCTTAGAAAGCATGGGTTACTTCACCCTGTCTCATGAGTTCACACTGGAAGACACTTTTGACTCGTCCCACTAAACCGGGCATTGGGACTGCAGGACTCCAGTTGGTTGGACATTCACCTGCCTCAGAGATCTGTGTTATCACTCTGTCTGACCTGGACCCTGGTTTTAAGGCATTCCACCATGTTGTCGCTGGGGCAGTATAGTTGCTCAAATTAACTACTGTCTCAGTGGAGAGCAAAGTCCACACGCTCGCAGACATTCTAGAGTGGAGGCCTCAAATGTTACCCTGTTTCCATTTAGCAAGGCTCTAACTGACTTTTAATCACCACCTGGAAGAGGCCTGTCACTGCACCTCCTGTCTGTAAGAATAATATCACAGACCCTATTTCCTTGTTGGCTCATCTGTTCTTCCGCATGCTTTCCTCCACCCTCTCTGCAGTGCATCCTCCTCACGCCACAGAGTTATTTCATGTGATGAAGCTTTTGGTGTTAGAAATGGGGGGGGAGAGCTGGGAGCTATTTAGCTCTTGCCTGTAGCATAGAGGTACCTGGTTAGCTTGACTCAAACAGCTACCAGTAGCTACTTTTGGCTCCCCAGGCCAACTGATGCTAATCTATAAGTAAACATTAGGACACTCTTTTATGACAATTAAAGCATGAGGGATCATAAGTAATGGGCAAAATCATGTATGCATCTTATGTGGCGGTTTGATTTGCGGAACGCTATGTACTAGATGCTAGTTGTAGCTTCTGGTCACTGTTTAAGTACGGATACTGTGAGGGGGCCGAAATATGAGGTGGACAACTTTGTAAAGAGTTTTCAACTTAAGTTTTTTAATTAAATGTACAGGTTGGATAAACACCTCACTATCCCTACCCTGACGAGGATTTCCCTGCCTAAAATAAACTAATGGAAACACCCTAACAAAGGGATATCGAACACTCGCACTTGTACAACAAATAAAGCAAAAATGGGTTATATGGCACTTCAATTCAACAATAATGTCTAACATATGATATGATTCACAATGTCTCTTTTCATAACCTGGGTGAGTTTCCCTTCCCCAGCCCTGAACACAGGTGTTCTCCACGGTATCTGGTCATTTTTTCGAAAAGTTATTTCCGAAACACCATTTTGTCAAACATTTTGCCGAAATGAATTTATTCGAATGTATTTTTTTTTATTATGTTTTGTTTTTTGGTTTCGTAAGAAAAAAAAGTGTTAAAAGTGTTTTTTAAAAAAAGAAACATTCTGCCAAAATTGTGTCGAGAAAAATGGCATTCGAAAATATAACATTCGAAAAAGTCACTATAAACCGTTCTCCACACTTCAAAGGAAACGAGGAAATCAGTGTTGACACAAAGTTCCAATACAGTTCCTAAGGTCTTGTACTTGAACTCACAAAGTTATGTTGCATCAATAAAGCATCTCAAGAAAATCACAAGTTCACACTCCTCCTGGAATAAGAACTGTACCACATTTGTCTTCTCCAAATAAGCAACCGCAGTTGTCTTTATCAGGATAATTTTCACAAACTAAAAAAACTATTCCAACTCCTCCTGGAGTAGGAACAGGTTTCAACTTTGAAGTAACAACAAATGTCTTTGTCTGGATGGTTTACTGCAATTTTGGTTTAAAAAAGAATTGTAACTTTTCCTCGACAAGCTTTCACAATTCTTCAAATGTAACAAATGAACATGAGTTGTTTCTGTTAGAACCACAGTTTAGCACTTGCATCAACTTATAACGGGCTTATTCTTTTGCCAAGCTCTTTTGGGCAATAACCTCTTGCCCTACTGATCTACTCGCCTGCCCGTCTACTACTTCAACAACAAGAACAGAAAAGTGTTTGAGTAGTAACTTCCAACTTAGAATAACAACAACTTAATTAGACGTCTTTAGCATAAAACTTTAAATAAGTTGCAGGGAAAGAAGGAACCACATTAGTGCTCTTTAAGACTCCTCTGCAATTATGCTATTCTCCCTCTGAATAACCTTCTCCAGAAGGGCAGCCTGTTTACCACCTTTCTTTCCCCTCTGCACCAACAACTAAATACTGGCAAAAATATATTCTCACTTTTCTTCTATCCTGACTTTGGCAGTGTGGGTTTCTATGACATGAAGATCTGTGTTTCATAACACATAAGCAGTAAGTCTCCCAATCATTAAGCCTCTCAGTATACCCCTCTTGCCTTGAACACTGTTATAGTGGTAGTGCTGGTTGTGAATATACTCTTGGCTTGCGTATTGCTTGTAAGCTTTTGGACTTTCTACAGCTTCCCGACAGGTTTTCTGGTCTTTCTACACTCTCATGTGTTTATTTATACAGTCATTTAGTTTCAACAGGCACAACGTTTGTTGCTTTTGTATAGTTCGGTATTCAAAACTAGGGCTGCTTTCACTCACTCGCGTGTGAAGCGGCCTGCCATGAACACGCACACAGTGTTGGAGCGCTCCGGAATCACTTGCAAGCTGTGAACTCACTGGGTAAATCGCTAGATTATACTCTCGTCTGTGTTTCCAGGTCTTCGGTACTTATGACTCCTTGCAGTTGGGTGGACAGCCCCCTCTGGCCCTCCACCGCTCACGCCACTGATGAATGGAGCCTCCTCTGCTCCGGAGAAGGCAGGGTGTAACACAGCCCCCTAGAATCTCCAAAGAGGCAACACTTACTACACTGCGACTGCTTCCCGCTGCGCAAACTCTGCACAACTGCAAAATTGTGTCGGGCAAGCATCTCTTCCTCACGCTTCCCGCTGCACGACCTCTGCAACAGGGAGAGCCAAAGGCAGAGACTCTTTCAGGACCCATCACAGATTCTGGCATTCAGTGGTCCCGGCGTCGTCTCTCACCTCAGACTTCTCTCTCAGCTGCAACCACGGCCCGTGCTGCTGCTGCTTCTTCCTCCATTGGCAGATGGGGAGCAGGTGCAAGTGGGTCTAGGTCACCTGGCCTAAGCACCACCCACCTTCTTAGCCCTGCCTCTTCCTTCCTGCTCTTAACTATTAGATCAAGGGTGTCTCTCGCCCGGGCATCCTAAGCGAAGGGCAGACGAAGAAAAGGGCAATTCCTGTTTGGACCTGTTTGGACCTGTTCGGACCAGGAGGACCCTGGGCCCGACCCCCTGCTTAGAAAGCAGGTAATCATGCACCAACATGTGTTGCTCCCTCTGTCTCCACAGGCCATCCCCACCCCCTCTGGTCACCCCGTGATGTTCCCTTGTACCCCCACTGTTTTGCTTGATTCTTCCACCCAGTTCCCCCCACCATGCCCCTCAAGCCTACTTCTGCAGGAGTCTGTCCTGATAAATTCTGGTTTCACCATCACCGTCTTGTGGCCAATTCTGGATTTGACTTTTATGGACTTCATTTATTCACGGTGCGTCACCCTTTCTCAACTCTCATGCCGAACTTCCTTTGCATCTTGTACTGGTGGCCCTGAATCATGCTGTTCCCATCTTCATCTTGTATCCTGGCTTGCAACATTATGTGTTACTACTGACTTCTGCAATTGTATTCACTCTCCCCACTTGCTTCTCCACTCTTTTGACTGCTAACTCTGTTCTCTCCTCCTTTCCCTTCTCCCTTTTCCTATCTCCTCCCCTTACTTCTATGCACTTACTCTATCAGAATTGTCCCTGGACCTAGTATGATAGCAACCTCATCTGTTTCCTCCCCACACCCCCTACAGCACTATCTGAAATGTCGTCAGGCCTAGTATGATAGTCCCATGTTTTGTTCCTCCCCTCCCTTTCTGCACCCCTCTCCCTCACCTTTTGTTTTTCTCCGGCTCTACCAGAAATGTCATCAGGACTAGTACGGTAGTTGCCTGTCTGCTTCCATTTTCTTTCCCACTCTCCCCCCTCCCTTCTTTATCTATGCCTTAGCTTTTGCACTATCTGAAATGTCGTCAGGCCGAGTACGATAGTTAATTTCACATCCTAACTGTTCATGGCCTGTAAGAATGTCATTGTATTTTCCCTTGTTCCTTCCCTTGCCTTGAAGCGCTTTGAAACACATTGTGTATAGGCGCTATATAAATAAACTATCATATCATATCAGTGCTCTACTTCTCTCTCTGCTCCTCCCGTTTCTTTTGCTAGCATCTGAGGGAGCTTTTTAAGCCTCTCAGTCCCATTCAGGTGTAGGTCCTCAACACTAATTAGGAGCTCACTCCCATAGTAGTGTTCCTCTGCATCCCTCTTCCTGGTCCCGGTACTGAGGGAACTATGGGACTTTACGTCCCTGGCAACTAAGTTAGTTTTTCTAACTCTTTGTGCTTTGCTGGTGTGCCTTCTATTTTCTACAACGTTCATTGAATGAATATTATAGAAATCAGTTACTAGTTTGGTTTGAAAAGAGCAATAAGGTTTTCTATGTTTTTGTCGATTATTATTCAGAGACTTCATTCCATTTCCCCTTGAGTTTGGGAGCATTTAGCTCTAGGGGTTTGAGAATGAGTTTCATTCACATTTATACCACAGGAGCTTTGGTAGATTTCTACCCACATTTAGGTTTTCAACAAGTGGAACAGTTAGATTATTGTGGCAACAAGTAATTCTGTATTTTGGCATTTCTACTACCTCTTCCATAGAGGAAGGTAAACACTGCGTCTCACCCTATTGATTTCTCTCACCTCCCTGAGCCTTTTCTCCTCCTAGGTGATCCTCCCGCAGAGCACCACCCCCAAGGTCAGGATCAGGAAGCGCCAACCTTTCCCTGGCTATCTGGGAGGAGACTTTAGGCAGGGATTTGGTAAGGGATCCATAGGATTCATTACAATACAATACCTATGAGCTACTTTTAACTCTTGCTTCTACAATCTTATTTTCCATTCCTGAACTATTTTAATACATCACTTCCCACCGTAGGGTCTCCTTGTCTGTAAACAATGGCTTACTGTGTCCTGCCCGGGTAAACTATACTGTAGTCTCTGGAGTGTAAGGGTTGCGAAGAAGGAAGCTGATAAAAAGGTGTCATGGTGGTGGTTTATAGACTTTTATTTGTGCATAAAAAGGCCCTCACTAGCCCTATCTTTTAAGGGGGATTTTCCTCCCTCAAAACTAATACTAAAGGGTCCATCAAAACAAACCCCAGTGTCCTGTGTCATAAACTACTTCTATCCCTCACACTACAACTAGAGGATAATCTAACAGAGTTCCTTTTCTAGGAGAAGGTCTCTCTTCTCCTGATGCTTGGATAGTATTTAAAAGAATGTTCAATTGCAACAAAAATGCCAGGGGGAATGACTCTGTTACCCTGGCTTGCGGGTTTCACACAGACTTTATACAATTCCATGTCCCGGAGAATGGATGTCTTCTCCTCGTGTTGATGTATATGGTTTCCAATAAAACCAGGTGGAATAACTCCCTTCCCCGGGCATCTAAAATGTTCTCTCTCACAATCTTCCTTCAGTTTGATTTACACTTTGCCACTTTGTATTTTGTATTAGCAAAGTCCCAAATCTTTCTTTGTTGGTCCCGGGCTTAGTGCTTCCACTGCAACAAGGAAGTTCTCCCTACTTGCTCAGTTCCCTTTTGTTGAGTCCCACACCCTTCTCTGGGGGTCAGTGGGCTTATTACTGCCACTGTGATGAGGAAGCTCTCTTCAGATGCTTGATTTCCGATAGTTGGGGTCTGCAACCCTTTGCTGGTGGTCCGTGGGCTTATTGTCACCACTGCAACAAGGAAGCTAGCCTCGGATGCTTATTTTACAATCATTGTCTCCGACCCTTCTCTGGTGGTCCAATGGGCTTCTTGTTGCCACTGTGATGAGGGCATCTCAGCAGATCCAGGTTTACAAGTTCTAGGGCCATGGTTGCTCGAAACCTCTTGAGCTGTCTGAAAACCCAAGAAATGATGGGAATTGGAGGAAAGACATAGTGGAGAGGGAAGGTCCAATCCACCAGAAACGCGTCCCCTAGCATGCCGTCGCTGGGAATTCCCTCAAGCAAAACTGTCTGCACTTCCTATTGGACTCCATAGCAAAGAGGTCCACTGATGCGGTACCCAAGCGGGAGAAGACCTCCTCTAGAACCTCTTGGCACACTTCCCATTCGTGTGAGACCGTGCTTTACCTGCTCAGAGCATCCGCCTAAACTTTTCGCTGTGTAAGGAACTCATGATGGCAACAGTAAAGACAAGTGATCACAGTTCAATGGTGTTTATTGAACAATGAATGCAGGGTGGAAAAACGCCTAAGCTAAACCTACATCAAATGATAAATAAGGCAGTCTTAGTAGCGTTGTGTTAAAAATAAAAGGGCCTATACTAAGAAAAACCTATTGCCAACTCCTTACAACTAATTACAGAAAGAGTGTGTGGTAGGTTATCAAAAATAAAGAAAATAGTGTTCAAATAATAAGTCAGAATGTGATTGCCTTGAGGGCTCCATTACACGTGTTTTGAGCACGGAACAAGGTGTGACTTTGGAGCACAGCAAATGCTCGAGCCTACCCGGCACGAGCTGACAGTTTCGTTCTAGCTGGCACAGCACACGCTCACGCTTTCTCAGCACGAACCGACGGTTCCGCTCCAGCTATCAGGTTTGTCGATGGTAAAGTCTCTTGGCATTAGAAAAATCTCTTGTCTTCGAGGCCTGATGTATCCAACAAACGAACACAAACAAAGTTATGTTACACAGTTCACGTTGGGTGATGGCTTCACCTCTGGGCCCCCCTCTTCCGGGCACCCACCCATCACCTAAATAATTCTACCAATCAATTGAATAGTTCCTTTCTTATCACCCCTGGATCTCCGTCAGCCGGGCTCGGATCCTAAATTACAAGGGGGTGCCCCCTTCCCCTTCTCTTGCAATACTTCCTGCTTCACAGATCTTGATGTCTTTTTAAACAGCACTACAGGCTTTGTTCCTGACTGTCGGCTTCTCTCTTCAAGGTTCACTCTCACCAACTTTTACAACACACTATTCATCCGCTTATTTCACCAAGTGGGATTAATTTCTCTTTGCGTCTCAATCATCTGTAGGTCAAAGAATTTCGACGATACAGGGGATTTTACAAGACCTCTGTATGGCCACTTTGACCTCTTTTTGCCTCTTCCCAAGGGCTTCTGGTTCTGTTAGTTTCTACCGTTGGGTAATCGGCCAGAGTTTCCTGCCTGAGCACCCATGTGGCACCGGACTTCTCTGTTGCTGGTTTTCCCCCTCTTTCCTCAATCGTATCTTTAAGTCTTTCAAAGTTCAAATTAGCCGTTGGCTACTTTTCATTCAACAAATTTCGGTTGCTTATCGATTCTCCCCTCGACTCACCGGCTGTGATGAACTGCTTGCCTTTCTGTATCCTTGGAGTCCAGAATTGGTACCAGCAAAACCAGCATCCTTCCCGGCTAGTTATCAGCGCAGGAGCGTCTCGTGTGCCATAGACATCTGCTGCAACACACGCTGGCTATTGTTCGCGACCTTATTTTTCCATCTGCAGAGGTTTCACAGTCCTTGCTCGGAAAGGGCAAGGTTACTTTTCTCCTTGTCACCCTCTCGGTATTCGCCGTCTTTCGCCTCCTCTTCAACTTCCGCGCTGAGTTAGCTCACGTTGTGCATTCTCCCTTTCTCGTCTTGTGCTCTGGTGCTCCACCTTTTATCCCTGTGGGGAAGGGAAAGGGCTGTCCGGTGTGTGTGATTCTAGTCAATTGCCAGACTTTGCCTGACCCTTGTGTTGGGCCATATCGGGTAAACGGCTCTGGTGTTAGTCTGTTGTCTTCCGTGTTGTGTGAAAGTTGTTTGTGTTTTGGAATATGCTATGGTATCAGTTAACATTGTCCCCATACATATAGTTGCCGGGAAACAGCATTGGCGACATTATTTATGGGGACAATATATGGGGTAAATGGGAGCAGGGTTTTCCCTCGCTCCATCAAAAAATGTGTGGGTTGCGGGGGCGTCCCCCACAGGTTCCATCTGATATTTTTGCCGCAAAATAAAACGGTGCCATACTTGCATGGCAACATTTCTGCTGGGACATTATCACATGGAACCTATGGTAGGATGTGGAAAAGGTGTTGAAAGGAGGGGGATACTGCGTCTCGCCCGTCGGTGTCCCACTCCCCAAGAACCCCCCATCCAGGTGATCTTCCCTCACTGGTCCACCCCCAGGAACTTGATCCAATAGCGATGTCTATGTCCTGGCCACCAGGATGACAGAACCCCAGGGACTAGTTAGGGAGACACCTTCAGGTTTCTCACAAATGTCCCTGCCAGATAAACTGCAGAGACCGAGATTTGCTTCTCCAATAGCCAGAACAACAGCAGCATCGCCTCTCTGCAGAGGGGGAGGGAAGGCACGCCACCCTGCTTGTTCTGGTAGCGAATGGCCACTGTGTTGTCTGTCAGAATCAGAAAATGCTTCCCCTTCAGCGACTGAGCGAACACCCTCAGGGCTAACCTGATGGCTCGCCACTGCAGCCTGTTGATGTGCCACCTGGCTTCCATTGCTGACAAAAGGCCGTTCACCTGCAAGTCCTCGCAGTGAGTGCCCCAACCCTTCAGAGACGCATCCATGACCACTCAGGCCTGAGGCCAGAAGGGCTCCCCCGCCATGAGATTTCTGCTGTCGGCTCACCATCCAAGGTCCTTGACCAATGCCCTGGATACCTTGAGGGAGTTCATGAGGACTCTGAGGTACTGGGACCACTGCCCTTGGAGTCATTGAAGAGATTTCATGCACAGCCTGGCATCCAGCACTAGAAAATTACAGGAGGCCATGAGGCCTAAAAGGCACAGGAAGGAAGTTGCTGTTAAGGCGTTGTGGTTCCGGAATAGGTTCACCATCTGCGCAGTGCTGTTGACTCTCTCCTTCTGGGTGAAAGGCCTTCCCCACCTGAGTGTCTAGGACTACTCTGATGAACTGGAGCCTCTGGATTGGCAACACATGGGACTTCAAGTTCAGGCAGAATCCCAGCCAGTGGAGTAGTGAGCAGTTGTAATGTAATTGTGGATTTATACAGCGCTTATACCCAGTCTGGAAGGGAACAAGGGAATACAGTAATCATTCTTAGGCCTTGATGTTTCCGAATGATCTAAACAGAAAAACTAGCATACTAGGCCTCACAGCATTTCTCCTAGTGCAAGTGCATGCAATGTTATAGTTTCGACCTGCTGGGGAGGGGGGACAGAATAGGTGGGGGAAGGGGGACAGGAGACACAAACTTACTAGTCCTAGTACATTTAGTTAGGGCATGCGTACAGAAGGAGGTGTGAGGAAGAGGGGATTGCAGGGGGAACAAACGCGTCCAGTCCAACAGGGCCCTGGTTTAAGTGCAGAGAGGTTGCCTCGCTCATAGTGAGTAAGCAGAAAGTACAGTAGTGCTAAAACATAGTGCAGTTGCCCGGGGGCAAGTGCAAAGACTGGTGGGGTGGCCTGGGACCTGTAAGGCTCTGGAGGTGAACCAGGCAACTAGTCAGCAGAAACTGAGCAGAGTTATACAGGAGAAGGAGGAATGAGGGTGGGAAAAAAAGAATGGAGGTTAGCAGGGTAGATGAAGAGAGGAGGAGGAAGAGAAGAGGAAGGTCTTGAGGAGTTTCCGGAACTTAATGTGCTCCGGCTCAAGACGGAGAGAGGCAGGGAAGCTGTTCCAGAGAGAGGCACCTGCAGAGGATAAAGATCTACACCCAAATCTCGGTTTGTGAAAGCGGCTCAACCCCCAGAGAGTTGGAGAAGGACGAACTGAGGATTTTAGAGGGAGAGTATTTAGGAAGAGAGCGTTGTAGTTAGTAGGGGCCCCGGCCCCAGAAGGCCTTTTGGACTATGCAGAGGGTCTTGAACTTCATCCTTGAAGCCACGGGGGAGCCAGTGGAGGGAATTCAGCCCCAGAGAGATGTGGTCCCTGGGCTTGAGGCCAAGGATAAGTCTTGCGGTTCTGTTCTGTATGAGTTGTAGAGGACAAGTAGGAAGGTTGAGAAAGAGACTGTTGCAATAGTCCAGCCTAGAGAGAAGCAGGGCTCTCGAGGTAGTGAGCCTCTGGGGCAAAGTGAGAAAAGGTAGAATACCTTTGAGGCTGTGCAGTTGGTAGAGTGTTTTTTTTGCAGAGGATGCACAAGAGAGTGCTTGAGAGGAGAGGGGAAAACTTGAGTGGCAAAAGAGAGGTTGCAGAGGTTGGCCAAGGATGGAGCAAGAGTGTCAATATTGTCCTTGATGGGTTTGGAGGGGCAGGGTTCCTCCTGTTTGGAAGAGGCTTTCATAGTCCGGACTAGTCTAGAGACCTCATCAGATGTGACAGGGATGTGGAGGAGAGAAGAGGGGGGGGAGTGAGGGGGTGGCCGAAGGGGCCCAGGAGAGGACAGTGCAGCAGGGGGAGCAGAAGAGACTGAGGACAGGATGGCCTGTGTTTTGGTGGTAAAATGTGCAGCCAGGGATGAGCAAAGGTGAGTCAAAACCTCTGCGTGAGACAAAACCTACTCTGCCGACTTCCCCTGGATCAGCCAGTCGTCCAGGTACAGGAATACTTGGACTCTGGATCTCCTGAGGTGAGCTGCAGTTACTGCCATGAGCTTGCTGACGACCCTTGGAGTGGAGGTCAAAGGAAAGCACCTTGAACTGATTGTGCCTATGCCTGATGAAGAACCTCATGAACCTCATGTGCTTTCGATGTATTGGCACATGGAAATAAGCATCCTGCAGATCTATAGACACCAGCCAGTCCTGCAATTCGAGAGCATGGAGAATTTCTCTCAATGTCACTGCCTTCAACTCATCTTTCCTCAAACTTGTTGAAGGCCCTGAGGTTCAAAATGGGACTAAGACCTCCTCCCTTCTTGGGCACTCGGAAAAACTGGGAATACCACTCCAATCCTCTCTGCTCGGGTGGTACCACTTCCACGGCATCCTTCAACAACATGGCTCTTAGTTCTTCCTGGACCTCCTGTCCGGGTTGGCTTGGAGGTGGTGGGGGGTCTGTCGGGAGGTTTCCTTAAGAAGGGCAGACAATAGCCCCACCGCACGAGCTTCAGGGCCCAGGCATCGGAGATAATCTCCTGCCATCAGGGCCATTTCTCTGGCAGCCGTCAACCAACGGCAAGTTGTGGGAGGAAAATCAAAGCGGCTTAGAGGACAGAGCCGCCCCCGCCACTTTCTCTGCTTTTTGGTCACTGGAAGCCCCCCTGCTGCTTCCAGGGCACGAGAAATGCTTCTGCCCATGCATGGCCTGCGGGAGCTGAGTCTTCCTGCCGTAAAGCACATACGCCTATAGCATCTGCCCCTGGAAGCAAAACGGAATTCAGGTTTTGCTGGCTGCGTAGCTAGGCCTATTGACTTCGCAGTGATCTTTGACTCCTTACATTCTTGTAAGGAGTCATCAGCCTTCTGGCCGAAAAGAAATTCACCCTCAAAGGGCAAGACCAGCAGTTTGGTTTGTACACTCGGCGAAAAGCCTTGAGACCTCAAATAGGCCTGCCTCCTCAACGCAGTCGCCAATGCCATTGAACAGCCCACGCAGTCGGCCACGTCCAGGCCCTTTTGCAGCGACTGCCTGGCCACCTCTTTCCCTTCCTCCACCAGCTGTATGATGCCATCTTGCAATTCCCCCTCAGGGATATCCTGCGTAGCATGTACCATTGCCTTCCAGAGGCTGATGGAGTACTTTGCGAAACCACGAGCCACGTTTGTGTTTCTCTCAGAGCTATGCTGCCTGATGTAAAAACCTTCTTGGTCATTGCGTCAAATCTTTTGCCTTCTTTGTCAGGAGGCAGATTTAAAGTTGAAGTTGAAGATGCTGGTCTGGTGGAGACTGTGGCAGCTTGTTTGACAAGACATTCTGGGGAAGGGTGAGAAGACAGAAACGACAGGTCTCCTCTTTCCGGCCTATACTTTCCGGTCATGGTGGAGCTGACTGGGGGACGGAGCTTTGATACTGCTACAGAGTGGCTACAGGGCTGGCAATCGCCGGATTCAGAGCTGTGTTCCGTTCCATAACCGGACCCGCGTCCAGTATGTCTGTTAGCTCGTAACCTTGGACTGGCACTGCCAAAGCATCCAGTCCCAAGGTGTCAACCACCCTATATACCAGTGCCCTAAACTTGGCATGGGTGTTGGTATACGGTTGACCTTGCCAGACTTTCAGGTCAGGATTCTGTGTCCAGCCCGCTGGCCTCGTGAAGCCCTTGTGCCAGCTCTAAAAGCTGAGCTTGGTCGTTGAAATAGTCGATGCCCCCTAAAGCAGCGTATCGAGTGCGCAGAAAAAAGGAACTGAGTTGTGGGGCGTAGTGATGCAATTATATATACAATGCTTGATGTCGCGTCCAGAGCTGAAGATCAAGTAGCGAGCAAGATTGATCGATGATCGACGGCCGAGTTGAGGTCCAGTTTGCCCCCCTGTTGAAGTTTTTCCAAAGCAGCCAAGCTGGATGAGGATGTCTAGCAGATGAGGAATCTGCAGGAGAAGAATCCATAAAAAGAACATTACGGTAAATAATTTCTCCATCTCCTCTGTTCTTCTTCATCCTAGTCCTTTTAACTTTGTCTTTATCCCCTGTGTTACCACAATACATGGGTTTACTTTCAATAAAAAAGGCTCTGTCCAGTGGGAAGGCTATGGAATGTTAGGGAGTGACCGTACTCAATTGGCTGTACTCTAGGTGGTCATCCTGTCCCTCCCCATGAGGTCCTCACGCATTAAACCACCCCTAGTGGTGCTATTGGGCAGTGGCGCACCTCCCTAGCCTCATGGAAAATGTCTCCCTCTTGGGGAGAAGTGAGGACACCTTGTGAATCGTCACAGGAGGAAGAAGAAAATAAAAACAGGGAACAGGAGGGAGGCGAGGAGAATCGGGAAAAGTATAGGGACGCGCAGAGCTAACAAATTGGGGAGATACAATGAGAAAGTAGAGGGTATACGATTGTGTAAGTAGGGGCACATGTGTTAAGGATAGGTAGTGGCTCCGGCGGAAGAGGGGAAGGGCATTTTCAGTGAGGGTATTTCCTGGGACCGTGCAGGAAGTACTAAAATTGGTGGCAGCATGGGGGTGTGCAATGACAATACCGGGGCCGGGGCCTAGCCCACATTTTGTACTTGGTAGCTCAACCAAGCTTTCAGAAGAATGTATTTAACTGCCATTGTTGCAGTTTTTACTGTAAGAATGGCAGTGCAAGGGAATATGTTCTAGAAAAGAAATAGGATGAATTTACAGCATGCAGACGCGCCATTAAATGAGTGTAGCTTCAGAATGCTGAAGACCTCTGTTGCTGTCCCTCTTCAAGGCTCCTGTGGCTGCTCCCTTGCAAAGCTAATCCTCTCCTTTGGAATCTGCATCAGAAGCATGCAGACAGTCTGCAATAAAGCTCGTGTTTTCGGCGCTGGGTACAATTGTCTAATTTGTTTCTTACGACCTATTTTTAGATTTGTATAAATAGAGCACAGCTGTTGAGGACAGAGACTAATGGGGGTGTAGTAGAAAAGGGCTGATGTTGATAAAAGTACTGATGGTTTGTAAACCTCATCAATCTTGATAGTCAATGGCAGTGTAACATTGCCACATTCTTCCTTGCAAGAGTGCCTCCTGACAGCTGCTGGCACTGCAATGCCTGCAGCGCAGGTCTGGTACTGTGGACTCTGGGGACTCCCCCGCCCCCCCACCGGGTAAACCACCTTTACACTAGTCTCTCTGGGGCAGACATGCCTACTCCCCACTCCCACCCCTTTCCACTTCCTGCTAACCTGCTTCAGAAGGTTTTAGGAGTAGTTTCTTAATACAAACTAGCAGCCTCGCCTTTCTTTTATGCTCTTTCTACAAAGAGCAATGAGTGTGTGATCGAGCGCGTGAGTTAAGTTATAATATGTTATTTGTACTTATATAGCCCGGCTTCCGCCATTTTCCAGAGAGAGACTGTGGGCGGATCTGCATGTTTATGGGTGTCTGGTATAGACTTTTTCAGTGTTGTGGTGTTGGGTGACCAGTGTGTATACCTCTATAGTATCAAGTGTGGGTTTATGTGGTGACTCATTTGGGTTCATGCACGCAGCACCTGTACTAAAAGGTAGGGGTTGTTGTGTTGGCACAGTGTTTCCTTGTTAAGGTGATGTGAAGTCTATTAGGGAGCAAAGTTAGTTGGTGGTTAGTATTGCCCTCATTACGAGGTTGGCGGTAACCCGACAGTGCTGTTTTGGGTATTCTCCACTCTAGGCCTAAAAAATCATTTGGGACCACACATGCTCCGAGGAGTGCAATATAGCGGTACCGATTGGCAACAACTGGTTGTGATTTGCATTGTTTCTCTCTGTCTCAAGTGGCCTTGGGACTCTTCCCTATTGCACCTGAAATAACACTCTACATTGGTAAGTCTCTGAATTGTGTGCACACCTTTAAACCAGATCCGAAACATACTGTTGTGCCTCCCACACCCACCTTCTAACTTCATTGACCTGTTCAGCCACTATTTTGCCCCAGCAATTATCCCTAATGTTGGGCTAAACAGCCGTTCAAGAAGCTCTCTTTTGTTTGGCAGCTAGATGTCTTGTTATTCAACAGGGGTCGAAGCGCCTACGTGCATGCTCTGTCCAAAGTGCACATGCTTATAAACCTTGTAGTGCATACAGTATTGGTGGACTAGCGGATAGAGCACTCTCTCGGGGGAAGCAAGCGGCCCAGGGTGCTGGGTTCGAGCCTGATCACCAATGCGCTCCTTTTTTTCTTCATTTTAGTAACTGTGCACGTGCCAGTTAGTTGACCAAGCGGAAACAATGAAGAGAGTCTCGGTGATCTCAAGCTTTTTCCCCTGGAAAGACTATTTTAAATCCCCTCCTCCCATTTTAGGATTTGTTAATAATTAGCAGTATGCACTTTACTCCACGTGTTAGTAATTAATAACAAAGCTTACTAAGGGCTCATTTGAAATATTCTCCCCGGCGATCAAAGTCTACATCACTAATGCCCTCCTTTTCATTTTTCTTTTTTTTTGTACTTTGATCTTTTCACTGGTTTGTCCCAGATAGTCATGTCATCATCGATAAACCCACACTAGGCATGAAATCCTTATATGGATTCTTTCGCAGTGACTCGGGTGTGAGGGCCTGCTGCAACTGTCCACACTCGGGGACTAGAGCAGTCTGGGCTTTCATTTCTCCACCAAACACCTCATGCTACTTGCAGCCTTGACTCACTTCAGATGAATAGGTTAACTAATATCTGCCACAACAATTCTCTCAAACGTATTATTGTTTTAAGCTGCTTGATATTAATAATATGTCTTAAAATGAAATGCCCTTTTGCAAAATAAAGCTCTTCATCCCTGGTGTATTCAGTTCATGCTTTTTTCTTGCTGACTTCTCCAACAGATCACCCTCTTTCATGGCTGCCTCTACTCCTGCACTGTTTTTTTGGGATGTGCACACTCTCGTTAAATGTGTAGCTGCCTGTGGTGCATCTGTTCTCTTACCCACAATGCGTCGCCTGCTGGGCGCATACGTGTTGATCACCAGCCTCAAAAGGTTGGGTAAACCCTGTGTGTGTACAGGTGGGAGTAGGGGCAGCAACGGCCCGAACATGAGGGAGCCCCAAGCACAGAGGTGTCCATTCATGGGTCATTGCAAGAGCCTGGCTGGAGCCCAGCGGTTAGTGGTCTCACCAGGAAGCCCCCAGAAGATTGGGAGTTTGATCCTCCCCAGCAGTGTTGTTGCGGAGAACACCTGCATTTTTTTAAATGTACTTCAGTTCAATGAGCTCTGCTTGATGGCATTTATTCTCGTGTATATTCACTCATACTCAATAATGGCGATCTGTCTATACATCTACTACAATGGCCGCAGCTTTGGTTTTCATCACGAAACGCATTATAGACATTTTAAAAATGCAGGCGTTTAAAAGCCTCTATGACCTTTCTTTACAGTATATCATCTTCTAATGGATTCCTTCCTGCCATGTATTCCTCATCTATGAAATCCTTATCCCAGCGCAGCTGTTCTCTGGAAACTTTTCTGCCACCATCAGCGTCACGCCCCATGACCTCAGCTCCTTTTTTCTGTGCACTATGTTCGATTATCGGGAATGTGCTCACCAAGGTTTTCTAGGGATTCGCCATGCTAATTCCTTCCAAGACCTCCGGTTTCAAGCCATGCACAGACTGCGGTAGGCAGATGTCTCTGATTCGCACCATATTTGCTTGAGCGAAGACTACGCCACCCAGGACTGTGGCTCTTGTCAGTCGATGCACCCAACGGCCCTTAGGGAGCAGGCAGCGACATTATTCACCTTCATCCATAAGGCGAAGGCTCTGTGGTCTCAGTTGAGGTTGCACGCGTGGATCGTCGTTCCAAAAAACGAATGGCTCCGCGCTTGGAGAGGAAGAAGAAGTACCGTAAGAGGTTGGCTCGCCGAGGCAGTCGGCACAGGCACCTTTTCCAACCCACATGGGGCAATGGGAAAGTTAATAAGTAAAGTTACATTTTGTAGAAATGTTCATATTTGTTATGAGTTATTGCAGTCAATTTTAGGTTCTAGAAGTTCACATGAAAATGGAACATTTAGGGAAAGGATTGAAAAAGCCTGAATGGCTGTACCCTTTTTCAAACCTCTACACTACCGATGCTGTTGTGATGGATCCGCTCCCATCATATATTACAGTACAACAATATGTGCTCTGTGCTATCTTGCGGTGAGATGTAATTCCTATCATACGGGACAGTAGATAATGCGGCATGTTATCTATAGCTAAATGTTAGCGCACAGGCCGTTCTGTTTGTGTGCAGCACCACACCATGCAGAGAGCCGAGAGGTGCAGTTACTTTGCGTTTAGAAGTATTTATACATCTGTACACAGAAGCAAAGGTAAGTCTCCTTACAAGTGAGCTTGGCAATAGAGATCCTCTCCCTTCACTCAGCTACTCAGCTGTAAGTTCAAAATACTTAACTCTGTATACATGATATTAGATGATATACATTTTAGGTCTCATGTGCTAATAGACATTTAAATTGACACTTTTTCTAATATGATGTAAACACGGCTTACGGCTGATTTAGAGCACATATTAACCTTCTCCTGTAACGCGTCTCTTGGCGTGTATTTTGTTGACGTGCCTGTGAACCGGCGGGGGTCTGCAAACTATGTCTCTCCAGATGTTTTGCAATACGATTCTCATGATTCCTCACCATTGGCTGTGCTGGCTAGGGTTGATGGGAGTTGTAGTCCAAAACATCTCCAACGTTTGCAGACCCCTGCTCTAAAGCGTAGTCTTGTTTTCAACAGTGCAGCAAATGCATTTATATGACACTGCGCCTACTTACATGGAATGTTTAGAGTTAGTAATATGAAAAACTTTGTGAGGGCTAGGGGTTCTCTAGGTTGTTTACTTGGAGTGTCAAAATGGGGCTGTGTTGGGTGGCCGTCGTGTTGTCCTGTAGGGCCCACACGTACCCTCTCCTTCTCTGATCCTCCTCTGACGAGAGGGTATCCGTGCTGGTGGGGGATCGGGTCTCCACATATCTTACGAAACGCCACCTGTGTGATCTTCTAGTGTCCTCCGATGACCGTTTGTCTTCGCGTGTGTAGCGACTTCTGCGGTCTCCTTCTTCTTTCCTGGTACGCCGCCTTTCGCTGTCCGCTGGCGGCCTGGGCGGGCTCTGTGGTGTGGGTCTGCGCCTTTCCTGGTATCGGTGTTTGGGCGTTGAGTGGGTCGGGGCGTTCTTGCACATGGCCCTGTAATGGTCCATTCCCCCGCACGCGGCGCACTTCTGCCCTATGGCTGGGCATGTACCTGTGTGTGGATATTCGTAGCCGCATTTGAAGCACGTGGCGTCGGGGTGTTTGTTGGTCAGACTTGGGTGGGTGTATATCTTGTTGATTACTTCTGCGTTGTCACTGGGTTGGTGAATGGACACCTTGCCGAGGTTGTCCAGTTGCGAGTCCACCGCTGCTTCCATGCGGGCCAGCGCCAGGATTTCTTCTAGTGACCGTTGTTTCTGTAACAGTTGTTTGCGGAAAGGCTGTGGGAGACATCCAGCTATCACTTGGGACCTGAGCGCCTCTTCGTTGGAGTACCTGTGGAATTCACAATGTTTCAGTTTGATGCGTAGTCGCATCACAAAACTGTCTATGGACTCCCCTTTTTCCTGTCTTGTTGTGTGGAACATGTGGCGCTCATAATCCACGTTTGTATGCGGAGCGAAGTATTCGGACAGTTTGGCCTGTAGTTCCCCATATGTGACGGTGTCTACGTCCAGCAACTCCCCCGCAATGTCTCTTACCGCCGGTCCCACTGCCATGAACAGTGTGTTTTTCAGCCTCGTGTCGTCCGACAATCCTATGGCCCCTGTGTAGAACTTGAAGTCTCGTAACCATATGTTCCATCTGGGCCCCAGGTTGGAGGTGTCTCTGATTTCAAATGGGTTGGGCATCTGCATGACTTGGACTGCTCCTTCCTGGTGTGCATGCAAGTTGTTATCCTGCGCAGTGTCGGCCTTTCCAGATGCCTGTCCTGCTCCTCCTGAGGAGGACGCCGGGGTGGTCGCAGTGTCCGACATGACTGCGCCGCAGTAAGGGTGTTGTGGCACTGACCTTTGTGCTATGTGAGATGCACTGTGTGCACCTACGTTGGTGCTTCTTCGTGCTGTGGCCTTTGGCCTGTCCTGCGGCCTTTGGCCTGTACTCCTGCTGGGTGCAGGGTGCCAGCACGTCTTCTTTTGAACACCCGCGTGTGGGGGCGGGGCCGCTTGTGGCGGGTGCCTCCGCGGGTTCGGAGCGCCCGTGTCCCGTGGGCGTCTCTGATCGGGTGTTTGCTGTGTCACGCAGGGCCGGGGCCGCGCTCACACGGTGCGCTCGACCTCGGGGGCGGGGCCGCTCGTGACGCGTGCCCGGCGGTGCCGGAGCGCCCGTGTCCCGGCTTGCAAGTAATGTCAAGCGGGAACCGGGGCCACGTTCACGCGGTGCACCCGTTGTTGCCGAGGGTGAACGGGCTGAATGTGAGGCCTCTGTCACGCGGGAGGCGGGGCCTTGCAGGGTAGGCACCCGTGCCCGAGGCGTGCCGACGTGCTAAACTGCTCGTCTGCAGACCTCGGCACGGCGCCTGCGGGGTCCGGTCCCGCTTGTCGCCAGTGTTGGGTCCCTGCTTCGCACTGAAGCGGGCCCAGGCAGCTGATCCGGCGCACGCCGGAATAATACGCAGGAGCCGGGTCTGTGCTCAACCTTCTTTATTAACTGTATTGGCGGAACTGCCGAAACCTCCCTCATCCCTCCCCCTTCCCCTGATGTCACGTCTGGGACGTCATGTCCTGAGGACCCAACAGGGGTCCGCCCACACAACTATGTGGGGCAACCTGACAACCTGTTTGTGCAGGCGCTATAAGGGTATAGTGCACCGCCTAACCCAAACGTTAAGGATTACTAATTTAAAAAAAAAATCAAGTGCCTTGAGCCCAAATTGCCAAGTGCCGAACATTTCTGCATTTAAAGGGGAAGTTCTCTCAGAAATTGAATTGGCCAATAACATTTCTGAGAGAACTTCCCCTTTAAAGCAGATTGAAATGGTTGGAAAAAAATGCTTAAGGAGAGTTCCAGGACTAGGAGGACCTAGTATTGCGCGAGCTGCCGCTGACCCGGAGCCACCATGGTTTGAAAGGGAATGCACGTGGACGCGGTGTGACCTTAAGTGACCCAGATCTGTTAAGACGGAGAACAGCCTGTATTTGCAGCACGCACAGACAGCAAGGTTGATCACTGAATGCAGAAAGTCTCCTGGCTCGCGTCCAATAGATAGCATTGCGGTCTCGCCGTTTCACACTGAACGTACAGAACAGATTAGATCAGCAACAGGCCCACAAAGAACCCCTTTTGTTTATGTTTGAGCTGCAGCCAGACCTAAACAATGAGCCTGGCGCACTCCCCACCGCCCCCCCAGGACCGGGAATGGGCGCTATTCCTGTGTTTGCAGCCACTTCGGAACACCTTGTGTCGAGGAAGCGTGCGTGACTTTGGCATTGCTGGGCGTGGGCTTGTGCAGTACTCGGTGGAGCCCGTCCAGCTCTGCCTAGGTGCGTGTTAAGTGAGCAACGAGCAGGCATCTGGTGCCAAGCCTGTGTGTAGCACAGCAGTCTTCCGGCTATTGTTCAGACATTCTCTTAAAGGGACACCCTGCTCTTATTTCTGCCTGCATTGGAATGTACGGATGTGTGGGGGCAGGTGAGGCACATGTCCTCAGGGTTATGAAAGGTAAATCCAGGCGTCTGTCTTCCAGGGCTCTTGCTCTGCTCCCAAACAGACTCCTTTGCCCATTGTAATTGTGTAGCCACGGATGGACCGTTCACTGGTATTAAAGCATCAGCTCTCCTCTGCTTTCCCTGGCAGTGACTTTTGCTGGAAGCCCAAGCTCTGACCACGTGCCTGCCCCTGCTGCGGCATTTCTCTCTAGTGGCCCACGGTATGTTCTGTCCCGGCTACCAATGTGTGAATGAGGACATGATTTAAAGCAGACTTCGGGGCCGGAAACATGTCATATTTTCAGGATACCCCTCGATAATATACAAGAGCTACATTTGCATATAATGATTCTAAATGAATGCATGTTTTTTCTCATGAATATTAATGAGGGATATCTGGAAAACCTGTCAGGATTCCAGCCCTCGAAGCCTGGAATTGGACAACACTGATCTAAAGCCTGGTTGTCCAACTCCAGTCCTCGAGGGCCGGATCCATGTTGGGTTTTCTGGATACCCCTCATTAATATCCATGACATACATTTGCGTACGATGATTCTATATGTATACACATTTTTCCTAATGAATATTAATAAGGGGTATCCAGAAAACCTGTCAGGAACCTGGCCCTCAAGGCATTGGAGTTGGACAATCCTGAAGAATTGGTTGAACCAAAAGGTTTGGCTTTTGCCAAAGGCGGATTCCTGGGACCAAAATCAGGGTAGGTGGCCTGAAAGATCATGTGAGACCGCAGACATTAACGCAGGAATTGTGGTTGTGATTTCAACAGGTCAAATAATGTCATAGCAACAGTGCAGAACGCAATATTATTTAGAAGTTATACTATGCTATAACCAGCACAAAATCGGTTTCTACTCCAGCCTTAAGACCAGTATGAAGAAGACCATTGCCCAGTGATACCACAAGTATTGGATTTGTGCGATATACATGTTTGCTGTAGGATATTGCTATCATAGACCCCACCCAGACCTGCCACTCTTGATTTGGTCTAGGTCTGGCCGTTCAGCCAGCCTGCAAGCCAAGAGAAGACACTGCATGGAGGCAGGACCCGTACTACGGTGTGCACCGCTAGTTGCATCCTCCTTGTCCATCCAGGCCCTAGACCAGAGGTCTGCAAACCTTGGTTCGCCTGATGTTTTAGACTATCATTCCCATCTGTAGTAGCCAGTATAGATAGTCATGAGGGTTCATGGGAGTAGTAGTCCAAAATATCTGGAGAGCCACACGTTGCATACCTCTGCCCTAGGCCACCATTTGCCTCTTGTTTGGGAACCAGCAAAAATAGGTGAAACCTGCTGTGTGATGGCAGTTATGGCTGGGCAATAATGGTTTAAGTGATTGCAATGGAAACCTGCCATGATGTTGGGCCTAACGAAAACTGGAAAGTATGTGCACAGTGGGACAGAGGTAAACGATCAGAGATGTGCCCATCTAGCACACTTGAAATCTACCACGATGTGCCAGCTGGGAGTAATGGAAACTGAATATGATTTGCTAATTGGGCATGAGGCAGTTTTAGTATTGGGACTAATATGGCCTGGAAATGATGTGCCAAGTGGATTTCCGTCCAAAATATTGCTCGCTGCCCCACAGGGAACCAAGCTGCACCTCTCTGATGAGGCCCAACAAGGCTGAAACACGTCTGGGGTTTCTTGTGTTTCCGTGCAGAGGGGACCTGGCCTAGCAGTTCGGGCTGAGCTGCTCCAATTGGTGACAGTACCCCACTGATTTGCCTATCCCTGGACCCCTTTTACAATGGTGCAAACAGGCTAACAATGGTGTGGAGGTCGCCCAGAGCAGTGCCAGTGGTTCAGATTAATTCAAAAGCTTCCACCCATCACTTTTGTGGTTACACTAGAAACCTGCCATGATGTTGGGCCTAACGAAACTTAGAAATTATGTGCAAAGTGGGACCGAGATAAACTATCAGATATGTGCTGAGCTAGCACACTTGAAATCTGCCACGATGTGCAAGGTGGGACTAAGGGAAACAGAATATTATTTGCTAATTGGGCATGAGATAATTTTAGTATTGGGAATAATGTGGACTGGTAATGAAGTGCCAAGTGGATTTCTGGCCAAAATATGGTGGATCATGACAAAAAGAATCTGCATAGGCGAATTTTGCTGATTTGATGTCAGATTTTGCCCGCCCCTAGTAAAGCAAACGGATCTGGGTTGTTTGCTCATGCTCGATTCGTTTGCGACTGTACGGCCCCCAGTCTAATTGCTTGGGCCCGTTTTCTTTGTTCATTGTTTTTTTCTTTTTTGTCCCCCGCCGCCAATGCTAAGAAGCGGGAGACACCCCTGCACCTCAAATCACCAACATAGGGGGCAGGTGACACCCCCACAGGCCCCACTCCTCATGTATGGCTATTTTGGCTTCGATCAAAACGGTAACACCCAATTCGATCAAAACATCCATACGGACAGGTTTTTTCAATCAAAATGGGGGTTATCAGGCAAACCTCTACTGTTACAGTTCTAAGAAGAGGGAGCAAACTAAATAAAGCACTACAGAAATCTGTGATCTTGAAATCTGTTGCTATAAGCTTGAGTATTGGATTCTTCACTTTCTTTTGGGGGTTTCACCAGACTGTTGAGTGTTATTCCAGTGGAGGCAATATGCTTTAGAGGCAGAGAGACCTTGAGCAAGCCTTCCTCTGTTGACTTTGATGTAACTGGTCCATGCCTTTATTTTTTATTTTTCAGTTTGTGCTATTAGGTGTCGCAAGCAACACCTACATGCCAAAACTATTGCATTCGAGTACAGATGGGGAGAAATGACAAATGAGGAGGGACACAAAACATTTGTAGGTGGTTTTTGCTTATTTGCCCACCCGTTGACTTCACAATGGATTGCTAATCTGTATGGCCATTCCTGCTTCTGCCTGCCCAAACACCTCAAAAACCAACCGTTTTTACTTGTTTGTAAGTAATTAGGCATTTGCCAGGCACTGCTAATAGATGCCCAGGTACACTCACCATGTTACATCTGCTTCCATCAATGGCCAGTTAATACCACTAGGGCACCTCCTTGCAATTGCCTTTCCCATGCCTACACAAAAGCCCAAACTATTGGCATTGTCAATGTTTGTTTTTTATTTTGCTGTGGCTGGACTCACCTTTGGAAATGGCCTCAGGAGTTTTCTTTCTGTTTCCTGGGAGCGTTCAAGCAATGAATTTGCATTAGAACCCGGTGCAGGGGAGCCAACAAATGAGCTCTCTCCCAACACCGGGCGTGAGTGGGCAGTGAAAGCCTGCCTCGGAAGGAGCTCCTGGCTCCCCCGCAGTACAGACGCCATTCTCTGCCACAGTCCCGCGTTCCACCCCTGCAGACACCTTTCATCCTCCCCATGCCCGCCTCCTCTCAGGTAAGCTGTCCTGTGGCTGCACACCTCTGGGACACAGGCCACTGTAATCTTCCTCCTCCAGGATGGCCGCCATAGACCGCAACAGGGCAATATGCTCCAGAAGCCATGTCGCGCGTCCCTGGCAGCCATCTTTGTTTTGTCATAGCTTCAGTTTGATGATAGGATGCATGGCTTGCGTGCAACGCCTTATCAAAGGGGAATGTTTTGCTTTTTATTTTTTAACCATCAGGGCACTGCGTGCTGCTTGCCGGGGTGCTAATGGTGTTAACATCTTCTTTTACGGTAAAGCTTGGCCACTGACAGCCCTCACAGAAGCCCTTGTCACATTCATAAGGCTGGCAGGCCATTAATGGCCAATCCTGGCTTGGGAGGCGGGTGTTGAGGCGAATCATCATTACACTTAACCATCCTAATCTTCAGATTCATCTTAAATTGTCTCCATTGGAGATGGTCACGGTGTTGGGAGTAGTTCATGGTTCAGTGTGGACCAGCACTTTATAATGTTCCCTATGTGGCCATACAGTGGCTGTCAAAGCCCCTATAAGTTTGTTCTTTCTCAATCCTCCCGTTGTAGTCCTCCTGTGACCCCAGTCTATGCTATCCAGGGACTCATGTTGGGGTGTCCGCTTTTGAATGAGGCGTGCCTACTCCTCGCCGGGGACTCCCAGCTAGTTTGGGAATGTGTTCTTATTTGTATCTTTCCCGGCGATCAAGGCCTCGCTGCTGTGTGATCTTACAGCAATGTCTGCACTTTTTGTGTTAGGCTTCCGGGTTTTTGGATTATAAAAGGAATGCGGGCCAGGACACCCAGGCCGCTGCACTGCCTTAGCCGAACAGCAGCCATATCCTGTGCATGGGTAGTAGTCCATAACAAGGAGCAAAGCCTGCTGTTTGCTTTCATCTTGCCCCTCATGCTGGGGTGTGTTTCGGCCACTTGAGTTGAGAGTTCAAGTGAGGTCATTCATTATTTCCCTATGGGTATTAAAATGGAGACACATTTACATATGCTCAAATATAGTATGTAGGTGTGTCGAGGTGTATGTGTGTATGCACCTAAATACACACGTCTGTTTATGTGTGTGTGTCCCTCAGTGGAAATAAACATGTTAATAAAAGGGTTAAGGCTTGTGACAGTCAGTCGTGAAACTTTGTCCTAAGGCAGAGGGGTCTACGATGCCCAGCAAACATAGCCAATCTAGCCAGAGCCGCAAGCTACCAGAGAAGCCAAACAGGGAGGAGCTGCCGAGGCACCGCCACATCCCAGGCCGTGCCCTGACTTAAGTGACATTGTTACATCTTTTTTGAATGAGCGGAACACCATGCCCTTTTGCTTATTGGCAGACCACAGAAAGTGTAGACCGCTGTGCTAGAACTGTGTTTTGGCAGTGGTTGTGTATAGGCAAAGCCTGGCATCTGTCTGTTGCTAAAACTGCAAAGGGTGGGTATCCAGTGATAGTCACCTGAGAAAAGGTCGCAGATGTTTGGTGCCAAAAGGTCCGCGGCGCACCCTCAATCCTCCCGACTACAGCGGCCTCTCTCCAGCCGGCCGCAATGCCCGCCCTATCCACCCCAACTACCACATGCCTCTGGCTGGTATCAATATGCTTTGTGGCAGGTGATTGAGAAGGTGATCAACCATGTGTCTCTTGTGAGATGCAAGGCAATTAAAGCACTGGTATTGTATGGCATGGACGCTTCTCAGATTATAATCTTGTCTGGATTACACACAGTCGATTCATTGGCAAGAGTCATAACAAGAGACCCCCCCACCCTCCCCCAACCCCCTCCAGCCCGACGTAGAATCCAAAATCATGGTAAAGCCTTTTCATGGAGAGAAGCTATTTTGTAACCGGGTTCACCATATGTTGGTGAAGTTGAGCCAAGGGAGACTGAGGTCCTGTTGCCTGTCTGCCACTCTATTGTGACACAGCAGTATAGGTTTCTGCACTACAGAGCCTACACCAGCTAAGGGCCAGAATTCCAGGAATACAGCGAGTCGCAGAGGTGGCTAGGAGATGCCCTCTGAGTAGGTGTGGCTGTGCCAGTGATGTGTCCTTACAACAACAAATTCTAGTGGCATCAGGCTGTAACCAGGGCACAGTTGGTCCTTCGGATTGAGAACAGGGGTCCACTCTTGCCTTCATGACATTTCCAACCAAATGTCTTCCGCATCTGCAACCAAACGAGCACCACCAAGCAGAGTTGTTCTTAGACGTTGCGGGAGTACACCAAAGCGAGCACTGTAAAGGACGCGCAACCTAGTACAGTTTATGGGAATCGAACAAACTAGAGCCACCATCTTCAGGCTCTGCTCCGCATGGTGCAGCCGCAACACAAGGTAACTCTGCCAACCAGTATTATCTGGGTACCATGTCTAGGCGAAGAAACTTCCCTGGGGAAGCTAATAGTCACCATTGCGGTAGCCAACCACCTCAGCGGGTCTTTCGATCTGCATTGAGGTGAGTCCATTCCTCAGTGAGACCTCAATGCGACACTCTTGGAAAAATTACTCTGGAACAATACAAACATTTTGGAAGGAAGACATTTCATATGCATATCTTCCATTTTATTTGCCCAGATCAAGTATTGTTACCAGGCGTGTTTGGTTGGCGGGGAGGTGCTCCTAAGGTTCATTGTGATGTGCCCATGGGCTAGTAGCAGGACAAGCCCAACAAATGTGCGCACCGGGCGTGCAACTAAGCAGAGTAAGGCAACAGTAGTCGATTCAGAATCCATCACTTACCACTAGCTTTTGGTCATTGGTGCCCAGAATTGTGCCTCTGCAGGACACAGCCATGCCATAGGAATAAAGTCTCCATCATCCTGCTTACCTCTCGGACATAAGCCATCTGCTGTCGGGTCATGTTTCTTAAATTATATTTGAGTCTGTGGTTTGTTGGAGATAATCAAAGTGTAACTTCTTTCTTTTTTCCTGCACTTGCACGTTCTGAATGTTCACAAGGCCTAGAAGGACCGCTCATATTCCCCTGATCATCTGTTTATTCTTTGCCTTTGCTCCCATGTTCCCTCCCCTTTGCTCTGTGGACGCTTTGAAACGCAATTTCTTGATGTACAAGCGCCTTACAAATGCACAATAAATAAATATTATTTATGGGCGCTCTTTTGAAGCGAATGCAGAACATCAGTGGTCCTGTCTGGAGGCCCCCCCCACCTTCTTTTTGCTGCAGTTCTGTCCTCTGGCCTCCAGTTCACCACAATCCTACATGGAGCCAACGCGGCTTCACAGGCTGAGCCAGCACTGCAAAGCCACTGCAGAAATGTCCCCTTCAGGGGGGCTCCTAAGGAACATTAACACCTTTTCAGCAGTAAATAATGTAAGGGGGCTAGCTGAGGAGCACCCTGCAAAAGATAAGAATGTTCCATCTACGAAGAGACCATCAGGTCTCCCCAAATCCAGTTAATTTACCGTTTGTTACTGCCAGGTTAAAATGTGGTCCTCAGCCCCTGTATTCGGTCTAGCAACAACTGGTGACCGTATTGAGGGCCAATCACATGTTGCGCAGAGTTGGTTGACCATATTGAGGGCCATTCATATGTTGCACAGAGTTGGTTGACCATATTGAGGGCCAATCACATGTTGCACAGAGTTGGTTGACCGTATTGAGGGCCAGAGTTGGTTTGTTTTTGTTTGTTTGTTTGTTTGTTTGTTTGTTTGTTTAGTTTATTTGTAGAGCGCTCCGGACCCGTGGGTAGAAGGGCGCTTAAGAACACGGTTACAGGCAAAAGATATGCATTTACATTTACAAGTACATCAATTTACAAAAATTTTTACATAGTACAACAATTTACATATAGTGTAGGTATGGTTGCGGCTGTTAGATATTCGGGATGATGGTGGATGCTACTCTTTGTTCAGTAACCAGCCAATAACAAGTTTCCTAAAGATCGGAAAGGACTCGGTGGTTTTAATTTTGAGTGGTAAGGTGTTCCAGAGTTGGGAGGCTAGTACAGTGAAACTCACGCCTCCTGCTCTTTTTAAGGCATATCTGGGCACTAGCAGGCATAGGGAGTTGGATGATCTAGTGGTTCTGGATGTGGATTTTAGAGTGAATTTGTTGGAGAGGTACGGTGGGGCTAGGTTGTTTAAGGCCTTGTAGGTGAGGCAGATAGTTTTGAGGTCAATTCTTTGCTGTATGGAGAGCCATTTGCACGCTTTCCTGGTTGTGGAAATGTGCTTGCGCCTTGGGATGTTGAGTGCTGCGCGTAGAGCATTGTTCTGGAGAACCTGGAGTTTGTTAGTTACAGATTGGTTGGCTCCTAGGTACAGGCTGTTGCAATAGTCTAGTTTGGATTGAATGAGTGCTCTGGCCAGAGTGAGGCACCTGTCGGGGGATAGGAAGGGTCTGCTTGCCCTGATTAGCTTACCCGTATAGGTAGTGGCTGAGGCGGTTGAATTGAGTTGTTTGGAGAGGTTGGAGTTGGCATCAAGGTGGAAACTTAAGGTTTTCACGCTTTTGACGATAGGGATGGCGTTACCGTCTATGATAATGTTCTTGTAGATGGGACTGAGTTTAGACAGGTTGTTAGGAGAGCCGACCAGCAGAAGCTCCATCTTCTCATCATTCAGGCAGAGGCCGTGGGTGGCCATCCATGCCTGAATGATTGAGAAGATTTCGTTGATCCGTGTGACGTCTGCATTGTAGTTCCCTGAGATGGTGAGGAGAATCTGGGTGTCATCTGCATAGTTAGTGTAGGTGACACCCAGACGGTCCAATTTGTCGAATAGGGGCTTTGTAAATATATTATACAAGGTGGGGGATACACAGGAGCCTTGTGGGACTCCGCAGGTGATGGGAATGGGGTCAGCAGCAGCTGTAGTGGAGAAGACTTGCATGGTTCTATTCGCCAGGAAGGATTGTATCCAAGCGGAGGCAGAGGAGGAGAAGTGGGCTGCGATGGAGAGGTGGTTGCATAAGATTTCGTGGTCGACTAAGTCGAAGGCCGCTGAGAGGTCTAAGAGAAGTAGGATGGCTGCATTTGACGGTATTGAGGGCCAATCACATGTCACCCCGTTGGTTGACCATATTGAGGGCCAATCACATGTTGCACAGAGTTGGTTGACCGTATTGAGGCACAGAGTTGGTTGACGGTATTGAGGCACAGAGATGCCGCACAGTTGGTTGCCCGTATTGAGGGCCAATCACATGTTGCACAGAATTGGGTACGTGCCCAAACAGTGGAGCCCACAGTGTTCAGACAGCCCCTTGTATCTTCATTCTTGAAAGTGAAATCCTGGCTTGACCTCTGTGGGGGCATCTGTGTGGCCACCCACAGCTCATTCTTGCACACACATTTGCATTCTTTTTGCAGTGGCCAAATGAAAAGAATCTTGGCCAGATAGGTCTCCCTTTCTTGCATGATGCATTGAATCCCATTTTTTGTTTTGCCACTTAGCGGTTTCAGAAGTCAACTACATGAGAAAAAACGATTGGTCGCATTTAGGTTCTTCCTTGCAAGACCATTGTCTGAAAGGCAAGGGGTGCACTTCGCCATTCCTCAGCCCCTTCTCTAGATGTGTGTCTTATGGCGGGGGCACAGTACCACATTCTAAGGACAGGCCCGGGCTCTCTGAATCTGCCATTAGTAGAAGTCCTACCAGCAGAACATACCGTTTTGGAGATTTAGAACTGCCGGCTTGCAGAAGTATCTGTCTGAAAGGTGTTGCGTGGATTGCAGCTCCCAATCGGCTTTTGGTATAATGCAAATTCTTAGCCAAGTGTGTTTTCGCCCCCTTGCTAAGAAATACACATTTCAAGACACTGTGCTCCTTGTATTTACTTTTCTTTTGTATAGAAAACACAAGAGACTACAAGTTAAATCTTGATATTATTTTCTTTTTAAAGGACAAGTTAAAGGCCAGCATTCGTTTTCCTGGTAAATCTTTAACATTATAACGTTTAAAAGTTGTAACGGCTCCGATAGAAAAGCCAAAGATGTTGCCTTTGCCGGTGCTTGTTAATGTTCTGTGCATTGCACCCGAGCGTTACCTGCGTGCAAGGGCGCATCGTGCTGGCCCCAGCCCTTAGAAGGAACACGCCTGCAGCCAGATATGTGCTCATTACAGTGGAGCCCAGTGAGACACCGGCTCCTTCCAGCCACAGGAAGCCACGCGAGAGCCGCCGATTCCTAATCCACTCCAGTCTCCAGGCCGGATAATCGCGCCTTGTCTGGCCTCTTGAAAGCGACACAATTGCAGTGCAGCCAACCACATGTGTGGCTGCTCTGAGCTGAATCGCTCAGCTGCAGCACACACGCGATGACCCCTTCCCGGCAGCCCGTGCTCTCGATGCATAGGATATATAGTAAGGTAGGGCAGGAGAGATTATATGATATGATAAGGCATTTATAACACGCCTATACACAAGTGTTTCGAGGCGCGACGAGGCAAGCAAAGGGTAACAGAGGGAGGACAAAAGACAACGATCTTACTAGGCCAGGTGTCATTCAGTGCATGGGAACGGGAAAGTGCGTGGGGAAAGAAGGGGGGATAGTAGAATAATAAGAATAAAAAAAACAGCCAGATGATGGCAAGTGCAAGGTAAGTGCAGACATAAGTGCTGGTTGGGGGACTGTAGGGATACAGAATAACAGTCCCCAGGTGCGGAGGGGTTGCCGGGGGGGCAGTGTAGGTGTGCAATTGGCGGGGCCTGGGCCTGAGATCAGAAAGGGTGGCCAGGTAACCAGTGCAGTTTCAGCCAGGAATTCAACAGGGGAGAGAAGGCACAAGCAAAGAGGATGGTTTTGAGGTGCTTTCGGAACCGGAGATGGTTCTCCTCAGGTTTAAGGGAGGCATGGAGGCTGTTGCAGAGGGAGGCACCAGCCGAAGAGAGAGATCTACCACCAACTCGTTGCTTGGAGAAGCGACTGACCCTGAGGGAGTTGGAGGCGGATGTACGAAGAACTTGAGAAGGAAGATATTTGGGAAGAGAGGGTTGAAGGTATTGCGGCCCCAGAAGGCCTTGTGGACAATGCAGAGGGTTTTGAACTTAATCCTCGCAGCCCCTGGGAGCCAGTGCAAGGATTTCAGTCCTGGAGAGATACAATCCCTGGGCTTGAGGTCAAGGACAAGTCTTGCAGTCCTGTTCTGGATGAGTTGCAGAGGGCGGAGAGTAGAAGCAGGCAGATTTAGATAGAGGCTGTTACAATAGTCCAGACTAGAGCGAACCAGAGCTCTGGAGACCATGAGCTTTGGGGGAAGAGATGCGGGGAAAGAGATGAACAGTCCAGAATCGACACCATAACCAGAAGATTGCTAGTCGTAGGCTGCCAGAGCAATTCGATCTGGCTCTAAAGACGCTAAAGTGCATACCCGTGGCACCCTGGTGCTGAGTTCAGATGCCCCGCTCAATTTTGCTTTTTCATACTTATTGAACAGCCACCTATCATACACCCAACTTGCGAGTTGGTAGGAGAAAGCGAGAAATGAAGGTGCCCAGAGGTGATACCGGTGGGTCCATAATTTGATTAGCACACTTACCTATTCATGGACTTTGGATATCATTTGGAGCCTGCTGCCTCAAAGCTTTGATTGGGCTTTTCTGAGAGTCTGTTGCCCTCAGAATGCACCAATCGTGCAGTAATTCCTAAGGGAGTCAACTGCAAGCTGCACAAAGTATTGGTATAGTCATTAGATGCCGTGCCGCTACAAGAGGTCCACAGGTATCCAATCCTTCTTTTCAAGTTGCATATGCTGCTCCAAATCACAAGCGTAGAAGTCTCAGAGCACCTAGGCTGGTCCAAGGGTTGGCATATGCTTGGAAAATGTATCGTACTTGTGCCTAGGGATCACCAAGCCTGGAGGGCGGGGGTGGGAGGAGGGACATGGCAGAAGCAGGTAGTCTAAGAGCAGGTGGTATTTAAGTAAATCGGGACTACTGGATATTGCTGGCTTCCGTTTGGACACGTGTGATCGCAGGATGGCCATTGGATGGCATTCTTGCCAAGAAAGATAGCAACATGTTTACCATTTACAAGGGTGGGCATGGCTCAGCTATTTTGTAGATATTGAAGAGCTTTCATAACTAGCAATGCCATCCCATGGGAAAGCCATTAATGACCCGCTCATGGTTTCTTTCCATCATGCTGTGAATCATTTGATTTGCAAGTTATTGCAAGCCAAATCCCTTAGCTTCACCTTGAATGTATCAATATCCTTTAAACACACACACTACAAAATCAGACTGTGCCGCATTACTACATCTGCATTCCCTTGAGAGGCCCTGAGATGTGCAATTACTCGTCATTCTCTACACTGACGGAGATGATGCTCCATTGAGAGGTCTCCTGTATACCACTCTCCCTCCTGCCAAGACTGTCCTCCATTTTGCAACCAACTTCATAACAGAAGCCAAACAGTCACACCACATAACACTGCAGCTTGTTGATCTTTACTGGCTCCTCTTGGATGGGCAGTTTACTCACATGTTGCTGCTTTCAAAATGTTCCGATTCCATCACCCGTCCTAGCCAATGATCAAAGTGTACGAAACGAAGTAATGGCAAGAATGTCTACGAAAAGGCATTGCAAAATACAATAAGAGTATACAGTCACAGAGTGGTCAAGGGGCAACACGTGAGTTACGATGGCTCTTTCAATATTTCTCTTTCAGAAAGAAATGGAGTAAGGGTGACTAAGCTTTGGTGGGGGGACATCATAGTCTCGAAAGGAGGACAGCTTGCTAGCTCAGCTTGGAAGAGCTTGCTGTTTCAGCAGGGCCCACTTTACACACCCAGATGGGGATAACTCATGGGCTTGTCGGAGGGACCCATCCAACAAGCTCGGAAGAGGAAGTCGCACAGGCTTCATTGTGGGAGCAGCACTTTGGGCAATGGTTCAAAAGTAGGAAAAGCAAACTTTAGTATGGAGTGGATACCGAAACATTTGTGCAGTTTGTTGTTCAAGATTATGATGATTTGGGAGTGTGTCAAGAGACAGCCTGATCCGGACAGTAAGGCCAAGTCGAGAAGGAAGGGTTCGGGAAAAATATCCGGATCGGGGCACCAACCCTTTCAACATCCTTGCTTCAGGCCCTTCCTTCTTGGACCTTGCACTGTGCTCTTTGGTTTCCACCCACTCCAAACCACAGTCAAAGCAAACCACTACACAACCACTGCCATGGAAGCATTCAAGAAGAAAAGAGTGATCTTCCAACCCGTGAAGCACTGCACCAACCTGCTCGCAGGCTCTGCAATACCACAATCCACTGACAAATGCACCACCGTCAGCAGCTTATTCAGAGCAGTGGTCGAAGTGGGCGGGAGTGGTTGGGAGCGGTGCTCCTCTACTTTTTTTAATTGTTTTACTGTTCCTCTTCTTTTATTTTGAAAAAAATCCTTCTGGAATGGTTTCCTTTTTTAATTAAAAGTGTAGGAAGAAGTTGAAACTTGCACTTCAGTGCACTGCACTGAACGTTCCCTTAAACAGCTGGCATGTTTGGGGATTTGATTTGCACGTGGGAGGGGGCGTGGCAATGGAGTTTGTGGGAAGTGGGGGCAGGCCACCAAGAAACATGGTTCCACTACTTCTTTTCGTACATTTTGACCAATGATTCAGAGGCAAGATATGCAAGATACTCCAACATATTGACAGTTCTAAACACATCACTGACATCTGACCACTAACTGACCGCAACATATTGAGATGGAACACATTCAAGACAATTACTCCAGACACCCGACCAATCAACCATCTACAATGAAGACCTCTCTGCTCCTCCATTGGGAAGATTATCAAAGGTGATACACTCTCTGAACTTCCCAATGCCACCAATGCTGTGGTTACACAATGCACTTTCCCATATGCACTTAAAAAGGGACAGATCCCCCCCATTGAAGAAACCCACACATGATCTGGATGGTCCTGACCAACTGGCCCCCCAACACCCAACTACCCTTTGTCTGTGTAGTGATTGAGAAGATTGTTGCTATCCAGTTGCATAAAAGGATCACTCAGCATAGTCTTCTTCAGGACTTCCAATCTGGCTTCTGACAAAGATGCAGCACAGTGGGAGCTCAGATCCATGTATTTGATGATTCTCTACACATCCTGGACAAAGGGAACCCTGGCTTACTTGTTCCTCTCAACTTCTCTGCTGCCTTCGATACAGTTGAGCATGAAGCCCTCTTCAACATCCTCTCCACACGCATGGGCTTTGATAGAACAGTGCAACATTGGTTTGTCTCATACCTCTCCAACAGATCCCAGCCCTGCCGAGTAACCTGGAAGTCCCACAAAGTTCCACTCTGTCCCCTATTATCTCCATCCTCCACATGGAGACTCTGGCGGAGCTCCTCTCCAACACCAGCATCATGATGTGCCAATGTTCAGATGACACAAATGTTTCCCAAAGATAAATTGCTTCAATGACACTCCTCATCTCAAGCAAGGTCTATCCCTCGTCCAAACCTGCATGCCAAGTGCCTACCTGAAGCTCAACCCTTCAAACACAGAATGTATTCTCTTAGGAAACCCCACTAAGCTTGCACAAGTTCAGGATTGGCTGACTGACATGAAGCGCGATTTATTAGCGCCCCAACTCTGACCCAGTACACATTTCTTTGATTTGATATTGACTGGACCTCACATTCACAAAACACATTACCAAGCAGACCCAACAACATGGTACCAGCTTGTGCCTCTCTGTAAAGTCAAACCTTTCATCCCTGTCCTGCGTTTTGGAACAGTTTTCATGCGCTGGGCAACTCACACCTATACAGTTGCAACGCTTTACTCGCAGCCTCTCTGCAAGCTGTCCAGCACAGTTCAGCGTGTCTCATCACAGGACTAAGAACATTCGTCTAGGTCACCACTGTCCCCAAGGAGCTGCACTGGCTCCCCCTTCAAGCAGGCATCTTGTTCGAGACTGCCTGCATCACCTGCAAAGCAGTCATAACCAAAATACCACTTTGCTTGGCCGAGCGACTCCGCATCTCCGGAGGCCAGTACATCACCAGAAGCCTCAACATCGCCAGGCTGGAACTACAGAGCTGCAGGAAAAATGCACACTGTCTCTGCAGCGACTTACCAACGAAGGCAAGACTGGCCTCCTGCAACACACACTTCAGGAAGGACTTGAGGACCCTACTGTTCAAAGAACATCTTGCCTATTATTCCACTGAATCCTGTTTCTACTCCTCTGTTGCCGCAGCGCCCTACTTTTAACCCTGTGGGTGCTTACCCTTCACACAGTGCTCTGTTATGTTACATTGGTGGACTCTTGGTGCAGCCGTGCAGAAATGAGTAGTGGCCTGATTGGGCAAGGTTAGTTCTATCCAGCACACTGCTACTTCTAGTATCTCTGGAGGCCTAATGGTACACCAGGACAGGCCTGGACATCTCAGATAACCAAGCAGTAAATAGTTCTTAGAGTCCAACTGGCCATCAAGGGCAAGTTCTGCGAATTCTTGAAATCTGCACAAAAGTAATCCAAGAAACAACCCATTTGAACCATGTTAGTTGCGCTTGAAGGGAGGTACCCATTGAATCCATCTGAAGGCCATTTTCTAAAAAGTTCTTCTTTTACCAATATTTAACAAACCCTCTCTGTGCTCCCAATGCTGCAAACAGATAGTTTCAACACACTTGCAGAATTTTGTTCGCAGGACTTTGATTAGTCTCCTAGTAACTGCAATAGTATGCCTTCGCCCTCTTCTGCTCCGTGCCCATATAAGTGGGTTGAGGAATTCCCAAGTTTAAGGAGCAAATGTGCGCTTACGTACATATGTGCCCGATTCATGGAATTGTTCTGCACTTCTGAAAAGTGACTTTGCACTGCTGAAAAGTGACTTTGCGCTGCCGACACAAACCCTGATTCATGGAACTGTGCAAACTGTATTTTTGCAGTGCAAAGTCATTTTTGAAGTACAAAATGACTTTGCTCTGCAAAAATACCCTTTGCACAGTTCCATGAATCAGGGTTTTTGTTGGCAGTGCAAAGTCACTTTTCAGCAGCGCAAAATATTCCACGAATCGGGTCAATGGTCTCGAGCTTTAATGATAACCAAATATAAATGATTCATGCCAGCACCTGAGATTTATAGAATTTATAGTCCTTAACTTATAATTAAAAAGACAAAACTAAAAGTCCCAGAATTACAAGAAAAAAACAGCAGTGGCGGCCTTTCCCACGCACGGAACCAAGAAAGCTGAGTGCTCTCAATGTCTCCGGAGAATGTCTCCGGAGAACAGTTGAGGCGTAACCTCAGAGAATTTTGGATTGGAACTAAAGATTTTAAATATTAAATATCTCCCACACAAAGGGCCTCATAAGTATGCAGGTCCGGAAAAAATGCTGGTAATTCTGCCTCCATCTTTTTTTCCAGATTGCCATACTTCAAGTTTGTCGGGGTAATGGCTACGTATCTCCTGGCAGACCTGACCTCCTGGGAGTTCAGGACCCTACCGGCAAATAAATTCCAGAATCACCAGCACTGTTACTAACGGTGCCAGTGATTCAGGAATTCCCATCTCATGGAGTCCTATCGGACTCCAGGGGAATGGGAATTACTGGCACCCCACCGCCCCTAATATCCCCGTATTACCGGGATATCAGGCGGCAGATAATATCTGGATGTCAGGCCGCAGAGACAGGAAAGGGCAGTCTGCCGGTATCCCGCCGGCAAACTTATAATGAAGGCCAAAGACTTGCTTGTGGTCACGAATGCAGACGCATCTCCCTTGACACATGCATCTGAGGCATGATGGGTCCCATGTAGGAGCCGTGTAGAGGGCTACATGGCTTCCTTCCCAACCACATGCTTGGCCATTAGTTCATGGACTCTGATGTCCAAACAGAAGCTCTGTTTGATGGATCTTTGCCTGGCCATCGTACCTTGCCTTGGCCTTGCTGCAGTAATCTTTCCAAAGAGAACTAATCTGTGAACTGTATCAAATAGGAGAACATTTTGGTACCACTGGGTATCTTAGCATCAGATCGATTCGTTATTGCCCACCCATCTCCTCTCCGTTGCCTCAGGAATGTTTCTTGTCTTGATATGGCAGGAACTGTTGAGCTCAGGGTGGGGATCGGCATGGATTCGATCTGGCTGCCACTTCTTGCCCTGAAACACGCACTGTCTGTGTGGCACCATGGGATTTAAGTAGCAAACCGTGGCACAGCGAGAGCGTGAAGCACTCTTTCATAATCCCGGATCGGTGACTGGGGCACGGAGATGGCATCTGCAAAGGGACCAATGCAAACCCTGGGATCAAGGTTATCCCGAAGTCAGAGCTCTCAAGTTTCCTGGGGCCATGCATAGGAAGGCCATCCATTCTGTTTTCACTTTGGATTTTGGAACTTGTTTTTTAATCTTTTGGTGCATTTCGTCTCGGAGGATAGCTCAGTGGCAATGTGCTCGCCTTGGAAGCAAGACGACATGGAGCACGCAGGTTCGATCCCCGGGTCCACGCTTAGAAACCTCTGGGTATTAAGCGTGTTATAAATAACCTATTTGGACAAGTGCACCATTACAACTCGCAGTCCCTGCACACCTTCTTGGATGTTGGTCGATGTGGTCCCGCTACCCATTGGCGACCAGTGCCACTTCAAGCACCTCTTAACTTTAGGTTCGGGCATCATGGGGAATCGGGTAGAGATAAAGCAGTGTAAGGTGATTGGATGGTGGGATTTTACAGCAGGAGGTAATGTCAAATGCGGGTGAGTGAATAGGATGGTGAGCGTGACGGCACAGCTTCACGGCGCCGCCATCTTATCAGGTTAGGCGACCGGTGAGGCTAGCATATTAGTCCTTACCGATTGGTTGCAGTGTGCCTCACTTGCATATGCAAGCCCTCAAGCTTCATCTAGCATAATAGTCTTCCCCAATTGGGCGCAATGCCCCCAAATGCATGCATCTCCCCCGACTGTGCACCTTCACTGTGACCCCGTCTCTAGTGCCTCAATAGAGGCCCGGGTGAAAGGTCCGAGCCTGCCCATGGTCAGAGTGACCTGCTGCCACCTGCGGGCTGTGCTGGGCTTCCTGCCGTCCCACTCACTCCTCGTTCCAATTATGTTCTGCTGACAAACTTATCACCCTCTTCCCAGAAGACGTTAGCCCCTGTCTGCTTGGGTGCCGCCGGCCGGTAATTTATCCCATGTGTTTGCTATCCGTTTTCAGATAATTGCTTTGTCTGGAACAATTCCTTGCGCAGGTCTGTCTGCCGCAACCAGGCCAGGGCTTGCATGGAAATGTGCGCCGTTTGCCACTGTTAGAACCTGGAAGTGCGCAATTGGGCAGTAGCAGTGCGCCTGCCTGCTCTTTTCGAAGAAGCTGCTTTGGGGAATTGCGCCTTGAACTTACACACCCGCTGCCTTTTCAACGACACCACCCTCTTAACGTATGGCATTTCCTCGTAACAAAACATGTTCAACCGGAGCGTAAGAAAACTGCAATTTTGTGCAAAATTTGTCCAGCGGCTCTATTACAGAATCTTTGCGCAGATGCAAGTGCAATTTTGCACACAATTACCACTGGGACAACAACTGGCCTAGTGCAACAAACATATTCTGTCAATACATTTGTGCACCAGCCAGGGCTATGTTTGCCCTAGGGTTCATTCGGATATGCATTGGGCATCTGTCTACCCTCTGATTTTGAGCCCAGATCCCTTGCCCGCCCTGCAACTCGCACACACTGGGCCTCATTACGACCCAAGTGGTAAGGGGTTAACGGCGCCATAAAAGGTGTCGGCGCCATTAACCCCTTACCGCCTAATTACGAGGTCCCTTTGCGGGTCCCCACCTTAACGGCTGGTTTTACCAGCCATTAAGGAAGGAACCCGCAAAGGGACTTTCGAGGTAATTACAGTACCGCAATTTGCGGTACCGTAATTCCCACCGTCCCCATTTCCATTGAGCCCAATGGGGGCAAAAATGGGAATGGGGAAGGGCCAATGGGGAATTACCGCCCCGCCAACCTTGGAATGGGGCGGTAATTCCGCCATCCACCATGTCGCAATCGGTAAAATACTGGCGTCAACCATGGCGCTAGTAGCGCCATGGTTAACGCCTGGGTCGTTATGACCCCCACTGCCTCCGGCAACCCTTGCACTTGGGTCTTTGTCCGCTACCATATAGTCCCCATACTTGCACTTATTAGGCACGTGCTGTCTACACTTAATTCATGCACTTGCCACCCGATGGCAGCACTACCTATTGTTGTTTTGATCCTATGTTTTGCACTTCACACTCCTCCCTTCCCCTTTCCCTTTCCCCTCTCCTCTGCACTTGCACGTTCTCGATGTCACTGGGCCTAGTAAGATTGTTGTTTTGTCCTCTCTTGTACCCCTCCCTTGCCTCATCGCGCCTTGAAACAATTGTGTATAGGCGCGATATAAATAAAGTATCATATCATATACATGCATTAGTACTAGGGCATACATTCCCTGGTGCAAAATAAATTGAAATACATGTTTTGCAATGGGAAAATCTTTGCCCAATGCAAATACCAAGCAAAACTGCATTTGCACTTCTGCAAAGTTTCAGCAATTTGGCCCCTGGTGCAGAGCTCGGATGTTTCCTGTGGCCGTGTGTGAGAAGGCCATTCAGTCTTGTTTTTGCTCAGAATTATGGAAAATGTAGTTGTCATTCATTTTTAATGGGGATGAAAAAAAACTACAATCGCCAGAATCTAAAGGGAAAGAAATAGGAGTGATGGCCATGGGAAACTTGAGAGCTCTGCTGGTGTGTTTCATCTGAGCCAGTGACCTTGCTCTGCCCGTTTGCCATTGGTTACGCTATTTATTTACTTTGCTTATTTGTTTGTCATACAGCTTGAAACAAACTTAAACAACTATACATCACAGTTTCACAAAAATAGATTAAAACAAATAATTTTAAAACATAACATTTTTAACATTTTGATAATTGATATAGTTTGGAAATAAAAACCTCATACCCGCTAAAATCAATGAAATATGATTTACATTTAGAATTCTGTACCAAAATGATTTGGTTGTTAAAATACCTACATACAAAACGGGAAAAGTGCTGAAGGCTCATGAGGTGTACATTTTTACATTCAATAATGAAATGCTCTAGTGTTTCAACATTTCTTTGGTTCTTGCTGATTCTGCACAACCTCGCCTCTCTGAATTTGCAGTCTGGCTCCAATAAGTTCATTAGTCGGAAGCAAATTAAAACAAAGTCTTAAAGACATTTTTCGCCACGTGGAACTCAGGAATTTTACTAGATATTGAGGTAGATAATTTAATGGCTTCTTGGATAAAGACACATGTAATATTATATTTCACAGCCTTGTCTTTATTTCTACAGCAGTCCTACAGCCCTAGCTTTCTTTTAACTTCTATAGACTGATATCTCAAGATATCTGGCATAAGATTGAGGGACAATAATAGTTCCTCACAGCTCCTGATCAGAACTATCCCCCAACAGTAGAGCTAGATTGCAAAATAAAGCTTTCTGAAGATTTAAAATGTTGTTATAAAGAAATAGTTTTCCACCAAACATTAACCTCTAACCTCGAACAATGGTGAGCCAACTAAACGTATAACAGAGACCAGGACTACCTTTGGAAGGTTTAAAACATACCCTCAAAATAAACTTTCCAATTTAAACCATACAATATTCATTGATGGATCGAAAAGGTCTGCCCTGTAAGTTAAATTCTGAACAACCTTTACTTCATGGAATCTTGGTAATATCTTAAAGTGTCCAAACTTTTGATTGATTTTCCTAGCTTGGGCTGCCAAAGCGAATATGTTTGGTTTTAACTTATTATATATTCGTTTTTTAGAAATTCACCAGTGATTTGGAAACCGAGATAAGTCACCTGACTTAATACCTGAAGTTTAGCCTGGTTAGATCTCCAAACAACATTGATATTTTTTGATTTGGAAGGATTCATTTACAAGCCATTATTAATATAAAACGCAAGCACATATAATAAACACTGTTAACCGATTGGGGGCAGATAAAAAAAAAAAAGAAAAAATGAACTCCCCGCCCCCTCCCCCAGGTCATTAGCATTGGCTAAGCAGTGCAACTGTGAAATATCTCAACGAGGAGGATATAGCCTGGCACCTTGAAAGCATCTTCAATGTCAGAAATAAAAAGGTTGAATAAAGTTGGTGCAAGAACGTAGCCCTGACACAGCCCCCTGAACGTCCCAATACTATTAGACCTAAGACCCTTTGAATTTCGTCTCACTCACTTGTATTGTTGTACCTGTATGGATGTCTTAATAAATTAGGCAGTGTGTGAGGGTATACCCGCTCAGCTTATCCCGTAATGGATTCCTGTTTACACAATCAAATACACTAGCTGGATCAATGACTGCTAGAAATATTGGTTGTTTATTTTTACAGCAGGTGTTATAAAGCCATTGTGAAGATGTCCCCAACCTTTTCTAAAACTGGATTGATGCAGGTCAATTATTCCACTATTCTGCAGCCATATTTCTAAATTCTTGAAAATAAGGGCAGGAATGTTTTGCTGGATACACATAAAAGCGCAATCATGCGATAGTTTTGAACATTTAATCCAGCCACCTTTTTATATATTGGAGCCAAATGGGTTCTCTTCCACGTAGGAGGGTCTTTAACATTTACACATGTTTCAGGCTTGTTGGGTCTCATCCGTGAGGTGAAGCTGTGCCTCTCTGGGCATAGTGAGCAGGGAGTCCACGTTTTTTAAAAATATTTGCAAGGAACTTGGGGTTGGTCACCCTTAGTTACCTGGGGGCAATCGGACGTGGACTCCCTGCTCACTGTGCTCAGAGAGGCACAGCTGAACCTCACTGATGAGGCCCAACAAGGCTGAAACACGTGTATGGGGTTGCTGTTGGTACTCTTGTTCGGAGAGGAATTGCCATAGCATTTTGGTGCTGGACTGCCCCATGTGGGCGGGACAAAGACTGATATACAAATGGATATTTCCCATCTGTGAAAGGTACAGTGAGCAAAAAGTGTGTGCTGCAAACTCTCAACTCAGAACAGGTTATCATGCCGTGTTCTTTCTGCAGAGGAGCGCCTGCTACCTTTTTTGAAATACATACACTTGACTGTGCCTGGTATACTCTCCCGCTAGGATGTTCACACAATTACTTTTAAACACTTCTCTTCACCTGGTGTATTCTCTTGCCATGACTTTCACATAATTACTTTAAACATAAAATGATACTAGCCCAACACTGCAGTATCGTTCCGTGCTTAACAATGTTTGTTTTAATAATAGCTCTCTTTTCATACAATGGGGGTTTGCTCCTTTTCCAAGTTCATTCGCATTTATTTGAATTTCTTTCTCAATTCTGTCTCTTTCGGGATATGGGCTCAGTGACCCGTTCGTGGCACGGCTTACATGTATGTACACATCTTCACGCAGTTCCCGTGTTGCTTAAATGAGGCGTCATGCACTTTTAGGCAACCCAGTGACTGTTCTGCCTTCCCTGGGTTTACGGGGGGTTTGTAGTGGCGCTCACTTGCAAAGCTTCTCTGCTTTGATTTTCTGCGTGTTGCTGGCTCAGCGTGCCCCGTTAACCGATTTGCTGTGTCCTTCTCTGTTATATGCGGTTCCCGCTGCCTTGCGCTCTTGGGCGGCGAGCCGACTGCATTCTGTTTTTTCTCTCCTGCTGTTTGGATCGGCCTCAACACAGTTTCCCGCAGTGTCCTTTTCCCAAGCGTACTGCTTGGTATCCGTGCAAGTCACTGTGCAGCCCAGCGTCTGCAGCTCTCTCTGATTGCTGTCAGGTGTACTGGATTTAAACTTCCGGCATGACTGAATAATCTCCAAAGACTAGATCGCTGTCTGGGCTGTCTAAGTGATCTTCATTATTCTGTCCCTCTTCGTCTCAGTGGTTACCATGTCGTCCCTTATATGATGTTGAGGAAGCTGGTATGAGATCTTATTCCGAGTGATCATTGCTGCTCCCTGCCTCTTCCTCGTCTCAGTAGTTGATTTATGGGCCTTTGTGTCAGGTTGGGAAATGCTAAGAGTGGGTCTGGCAAGGGGTTGAGGAAAAGTGTTTCAGTATTGAGGAATGGAGGGAACATTTGCAAAAGGGAATGGAGCAAATGAGATTTCCCACACTGATGTGATGTCATTCCCCAGAGGGTCCCCTGCCCCCAGGTTGGCTTCACTTATATAGCCGCCCCCAGGGTCAGGATCAGGTAGCAGTTGCCGTCCCCTGGCCACATAGTGAGAGGCTACTTCAGGGAAAGGAGTGATGACATCATATTTATCTCAACTGCCATCCCCATTGTTGTCCAAGGATGAATAATTTAGGATTTTTCCTAAGCTCACTTGGTGATCTTCTAGGATCTGTTGGGTACTAGGTGCATGGGTGTGGGAGAAAAATGAGGAAAAACGAAAATGTATTAAGACATTGAAAGGGGCCCTAGGGGTCCCTTACGTCTATGGGAACAAGGCGAGTCACCACAGACGATAGATACGCCAGACACGAGGTTGTATTCCCAAAGCTAGGGTTTATTGCAAAGCAGATAGTCTCAGTTGGCCAACTCGGTCTCACGCCCTGCGACGTGTATCTCTAGACCTCGAGGGATGCAAGAGAGTGAATTACGTACATCAGTTACATATATACAAAATGCATATCATACAATCAGCTATGACATGTTTAACACCCTCCTTTATTGGGTTTCTTTGAACTTGGTGTGATGATGGACACTTCCGACAATTATGACACCTTCAAATATCTATTCTAGTAACAATATGCAATTTGCAAGTGCGGAGGCATCTTTCAGTTGTTGATCAGAACACAGTACTTCTGTTCTTGGAAGCGAGCTACATACGGGGGTAGAGTCACATTCCAGACCCTGCTATCTATGAGGTGCTATTCGTGTCCTGGGAGCCGACACGCTCTACAGGGCTCAGTAAAGGCGGGCCGTAAGAAGAGCATAATTCAAGCCTTTAGCTGCTTTATTCTAACATATTCTACCATATATCGAGACTGGCTGGCAGCTGTGAAATGATTAAATGCCCTGCAGCTCTGCTTCAAGGCTACATTCGGGAGGGAGCCGGGCATTCCTTCCTGGCGCTGCCTACGTTGTGTTACAACGAGCTCTTGTTATCCTCACGGCCCTGCGGCCTTGTCCTTTCACGTGCAGACAACAATGTTTTACAGTCGAGCAGTGTAAGCAGAAAATGTGCTGCGAAGCAATAAGAACAGAAAGCAATGAGCAATGGTTAGAAAACAAAATGGCGATCCTTCTTACATCAAAATGGTTGTTCATTTGCAGACTCGGAAACCTATATGTCTGTCATATCGTGCATGAGACGGTTGGCCCACGGCCACCAAAATACATTTGCCGTTAAACATGAGAGGTATCCATTTTTCTAGACTGACAACATGATTGAGTATAAAGAGGAAGAAGTAGGAGCAGGAGAGGATGTTGAAAGGGTGATGGGTAACCCCTCTCAATAAAACAAGGCAGTGTACTCATTGACCTTACAAAGAAGTCATTCACCAGATCCTTCAAAAGTCCTCCGTATATTGCATGGTTTTTGTGCACATATTGTCCGATGCACTGATGTTATTTTTAGCTCAGATCTGAACAAAAGAGGGATTGAAAAAGAAACCCTTAATTCTAGTCTATATGGCTGCGATGGAGCATGCTGGGAGTCTATGATCGACCAGACCTTCGGCGACCGAGCAATCCCCTGGGCACACAGCAAGGGAAATGTTCTGTTCTGTGATCAGAGTCTGAAATCCATTCAATGTTCTTATGACCCTGTAAATCACCCATACCATGGTGTTTAAAGTTGAAAAGTTTACTGTTCCAAGAACCTGGACAGAGCAGGGTGGAACTAGTGCTGCCATAATGGCATGCCATCAGCAGAGGAGAGGCCTTTCCCCCACTTGTTTTTTTTAATGTCATAAGGGGTTGATAGTTTCTATGAAGCATTGGCCAAATTGAAAACGCTGAACTTCCTTATCATTAAAAAAACACATGAGGACATTTCAAGCCCTAATCTGGAACAGACCCGGTTCCAAATTCATTTTGGGAGAAACTAAGTTGAACTTCATTTCATTTTAGTTTACCCATTATCTCTCTTTTATTGCTGAAATACAAATATCGAGCAGACTTAAAACCAGCAGTGAACTAAGACCAACTTTTCTGGGCACTGTTGACAGTACAAAAAATGGAACGGCTGATTGGACACACATGTAGCACACATGATATCTTGTGTTGTTTGGTAGAGTCATAAAAAGGTTGCCAAGTTATTGTTCCGACCTCTGGTTCGTTCCACGATTCCATGGCTCGCCGCCTAATGTCCTTCCATTATCCGCTTTTCTTTTTGCTCTACTGGTCTCTGACCATTTTGTGGTGGCAAAAGATCACAGTGGGCGGTGTTGCTGTTGCCGAGCTCGGGTGCAGTGCAGTCACTTATCATTGTGCTATGGGTATTCCAGGAATTTGCCTGCCCAGGAAGACAAAAGTGCAAGGGGTGGGTTACATGGTGCTGTCTAGAATTGCACAGAGAGCAGCAACCACAGTAGAGGGGGGAGCAGAGTCTTGGGGGGGGGTCACCAAAGTTTCAGGAAATAGAAATGGTATTGCTATTATTGTGACATGTTAGATCACCTTCATTACAAAGGATGAAGATTAATTTGCTCGAAGCCTTTCCAATGATGACGACCATAGCGGAGTTCATAATTGTGGGGCAAAATTATCTCGCAGAATCTAGCTTCACTAGGAACCAGGTAAAGGAATGCGTGTGTGTCAATCCATGGTAGAGGGTAGCAATCCTCACTTGACTGCTGATAGAGCACTTGATCACATGCTGGAGGCGTCGCTAGGGGTGTCCTGGGGGGGTTGTTGCCCCGGGTCTTTGTTGAAGCACTAGATAGAAGCTCAGGGGCCACAAGAAAAAGGCTAGCTAGCCCCGAGTCCCGACATTAGTGTAGCCCCAGATCTTTTCCGGGCCTAGCAACACCCCTGACGTGGATGCATTTAGAACTGGTTCTTGGGTCCGCGCAGGCAAATATTCACAAAGCGTTGTCCGTACCTCTGAGAATAGTCTTGGAGTCGACACATCCTGAGACAAAGCTTCTGAAGTTCAGGTGGGAAAGGCAAGCCTGCAAATGTGGTGATTACATGATGGTGGGCACAAATAAGGGGGCTCTTGCAGAGGCTTCGTTTCTCTACGACCGGGGTCTGCAACTATTAGCTCTGCAGATTTTTTGGGACTACAACTCCCATCAACCCTTACTGGCACAGACAAGGCCGAGGGATCATGGGAGTTGTTCTCCAAAACTCTTAGAGAGCCACAGGTTGCAGACCCCTGAACTATGACAAATTGTCTAGTAGTTTTGAGATATTGCTGCAAACTATAAAGGCATGGCACGTCACAGAACCAAAGTTCATACGTCAATTGAAGGATTGAGACGTGTCCCGAAGTAGCGTCCCCCTGTTTGCCATTTTCTTTTGCACATGGGGCATGGTCTGTCTGTTCGACATACAGGCATGACCGTGGTGGGGTGAGAGGGTGGAGGTGGTTGGGATCAGTAAAGAAGGTGTGGTAAAGGGGCCATAATGGGCCCGGTAGGTCTTTTCCTGCATTGATATTACTTTCAATTCTTTGCCTCGCATGCCTTGATTAGCTATATGCAACTCCTGGATTGTTTGCCACCTCCTCAAATCTCCTCGCTATTCTACTTTCCAATTAGTATACGTGTCTCGTATAGCCACTTACCCTCGGAAAATGAACACCAGCTAGTACGCCCCTACCCTTCAAATACCAACACCCCCTGAACTCTACCCCTCCCTCCTCCAGTTCAACACACACAGAGGCCCCCAGCAATCCATTCCCGCACTAAGCGTAGATCTTCTTAGTGGCAAATTGGGTATTATACCTATAAATGGGGCTCCATCTGAGTACATGAACCCAAGTGCCCTCTACGCAACCAACCTAAAAACATACCAGCCTAGATGGCACACAGACCTGCAAGCCCCAAGACAACTGCAAAGCCGGCCCACGTTTCTCCTTCTACCCTTACTAACAAACCCCATCTGGTTTCCCTGCACGGGTGAAGTGCCAGGAGAGCATGCAAGTGCCAGCAGTGTGCTGCATCAAACCCAATAATGGAACACAGCAAGTGTCTCGAGTAATTACATCCATGCAGTAATTGCCCATTTGGCAATCAATGGTTCTCAGGAAATGTCTCTTTCCCGTGAGCTCTTCAGTTGCATGCCTTTGCGTCTCAATGGAAAGGTGCCACAGAATGGATCCATTTAGGAGTTTTCTGGAGCGCTATGTGTCCCTTTGCAGTAACGTACAAGTGCTTTTCGTGGTAGGTTCTGCTCTGGGGCAAAATCAAGGCCTCCGTTCAAGCTGACGCGCGTGCGCACATGATGGCTACCTGTCCAAGCAGAGAAAGGGAATGTGGAACTTCTCCTAAGCTCATGCTATGCTCCCATAAGCCTCACGCCAGCGCGGGTGAGAGAACATTGACGGTTCTGGGCTCTTCCATTGCCCAGGGCAGAGTGGCTTCATTGACAGACGAGCTAGATGGGCGTAAGCACCCTCTGAAATGGGAGTGGTCTCTCTGAGCAGTGGTCTTATTTCTAAGTTTTTTAACGAAGTGAATTTCTCATGGTAATTTACTTCCTTGAAAATACTTAGAAATGTATAAAAAAATGTTTTAATGGAGGGTTTGCCCCATGCCACACTTTACTACCACCCGTACCCCATCCAATCTCCCCTATACTCCCTAACCGTTAATTACATCTATAGAATATATTTGAAGTCATTTTACCTCAAAGCAATTGACTGTGTTAAAACAACAGCGCATGATGCCCTGCTTCTGGCCGCCTGGTAGGAACCTTCTGAGGGTGGTTATAACATTGTGGGAGGCTGGGTTACCCTTTTCTTCAATTTGGCAGGACCATGTCTGTTTCTTAGTCATGGGCTTCTTCCCTGAGGGCATCAGTTCTGAAAAACATTGGGCCTCATTCCGAGTACGGCGCTAACCAATGGCGCTATTAACACCTTGGTTGACGCCGTACCCGGACCGGCAGCGCCTTGGTGGATGGCGGAATCACCGCCCCATTGCAAGGTTGGCGGGGCGGTAGTTCCCCATTCACCAAGGCTCTTCCCCATTCCCAAATGAGCCCCCATAGGGCTCAATGGGAATGGGGAAGATGCAAATAACGGTGACCGTTCATTACGGTCACCGTTATTGGCTTGGAGGCCCCTTTGCGCCCTCGACTTTAACACCTGCTCAAAGCAGGCGTTAAGGGCGAGGGCGCAGAGGGAACCCGGAGTATGGCGGTAAGGGATCACCGGTCTCGTTACCGGTGGCCGCTATCCCTTAACGCCATACTCGGAATGAGGCCCATTGAATCTCCCACTCATTTATCTTATATGTTCCTCTTTATTCTCATTCCTGAAGACACTTAAGAAAAAGCTGGGCAGAAGGCCTGGTTGGTTAATGCAGTATCATTAATCCAGAAATACCCTGGGCGTTTGTCTTCCCTAAGTAGCAGATTCAGTAAACTGGGAATGCAACTTTTTCTTTTTTTACTGAGGGGTTTCTAGAATTCATTTTGGAGGTTGAATTTGACCAATTTAGGCATTACTTGTGCTGAGGAAATCAGACACTGGACTTTCATTTCGGGTGGGGTCTGTTTGGTAAATCTTTTTTTTTTTTAATTTTATTGTGCACTGTCCGCATTTTTTTACTTTTAGCATAGTGTACAAAAACATATAAAAAATATAGACAATCAATTCATATTTGCAAATAGACAATCAGAGCAGTAAAAATAAAAAAGGAAAAGCTTAAAAAAAAGAGAACACATAATACCTTACATAGCATAACACATAACACATAACACTAGATCTTATTCTTTGCATCTGCACATATTTCTCGGTTTGGTACCAAATTAAATTCCTTCAAAATTCTAACCACTTCGGCAGTCATGAAGATCTCATTACCTGAGTTCTAAAACTCATCAGTATTTAACCAGCATACATTTGTTAAATCTTTAAGGCGGTATTGCAGGAGGAACGCCAGAACGGACAGCACGCAGTCCCCAAGCAGTCCCAAACTGTATTCTGCCACCACTTTATCAGCAATTTCTATAGGTTTTCAAAACATTGGGCATCATTGCAAGTTCGCTCGTACAGTTGCGGTAAATCCGTTTACCGGCACTTTTAATGTAGCAGCAAATTACAAGTAGGCTCAAACACCATTACCGGTAATTCCAGGTGCCGGAAATGCGAGTCGCCGGAATCACCGTTGCTGGTAATACCACCAACGGAATACTGGAAGGCTCAGACTCCTGTGCTGGAATTACCGGCACAACGGTCAAATACGAGTCCGGATTTGCCAGTATTACTAGCCCAAATATGCTGGTAACACCAGCAACATCCTGGCAGAGTTGCCAACATCTCAGAGCGGCTGGTTAAAGTACACAGGTGTGGGTACATGGGTCACAGGTGCACCCAATCCACCCAGGTGCACCCAGTGTACACAGGGAGAGCAGAAAAGGGCCACACCTTCCCCAAACACACAAAACCAACACACCCATGCTGCCCCTTCTTGCTGCAACAATGGAACTGGAGTTGCTGCTGGGGCTGCAGTATCTGCTGTGGTGACAGGTTGCCAGGGAGAGAAGGAGGAGGAGGATGCAACAGATGGCCATGCAGGGGGTGAGGAAAAGGAGGGGTGCAGGGATCCCGCGCGCAAGTTCCACACACGCTACACAGATGCCCACATCTTCACCTACTACCGCCTTGACAGGGCCACCATTAGGGAACTCCTGACCCGCATCAAGGAGAACATCTAGAGTGTAGGATCGGCATCAGGACAGCCATAGCACCGCTGGTAAAGTTGGTGTCGGTCCTGCACTTTATGGCCTGTGGCACATTCCAGCACTCTATGAGCCAGCTGCACGGCATATCACAGCCTGCATTCTGCATCACCCTACCCACCACCCTGGCACAGATTATCAATGCCACCAAGGCCCCTTTCCATGCCATTGCAGGCATGCCCAATGTGTTGGCAGCGCTGGCTTGTGCACATGTTGATCCGGTCCCTCCCCCACGCCTCAGAGGAAGTCTACAGGAACCGGAAGCAGTTCCAGTCCCTCAACATCCAGGTGACCTGTGATGCTGACCTGTTCATTACGCACTGCTGTGCACAGTTCCCAGGATCAACACACGACTCTATGGTCCTACAGAACAGCACCCTGCCCGTGTACGTGGCACGTCACAGAGGAGAATGGACCTGGATGTTGGGTGAGTACATTTACAACCACTGCATCCTGAGTTGGAGGCAATGGCGGTGGTGATAACCATGCCATGGATGCAAGTACAGAAAGCACCCTTCACATGCTGGACCCACCCGCATACCTCTTGAATTGACAGGCCATAACACACGGGTGAAACATGACTAGAGATGCAGCAGTCACTGACTGACAAGGCCATTGCAACCCAACCGGCCAGTAACACAATACACTACAGCTACCAGAATGCAACATCCCCCCCTCCACCCCCACTTGCAGTGGCAGTGAGTAGGTAGGCATGGCTACCTAGGCACATCAAACGTATGTCCTGGGTCACCCCCAAGAGCCCATGGGCAAGCTTGCAGATGACATGTAGCAGCAGAAACAGAGTGCAAGGCAGAGGAACACACATGCAGAGACACAGTCCAGTGATGCAGAAGTAGCCGTGCACATGCTATGACACGTACATGGCTAGAACTGGTTGCCCTGGCCCACACAAAGTTGGCGTGAACTCCAGGGGTGGGCGAAGAGCAGGTGTAGTGCTGAGAAACCACAATGTCGCACATGGCGAGGACGTGGGATGAGGCATCATTTGACCCCCCCACCCCCATGCAAGGAATTTTACACTGCCTAACTGAGGGGCACTGCCCTGCCACCTGAGCTGGTATGCTCTCTGTACACCAGAAGTGACACAATCCATCACGACCAACAGACCACTCGCACTTGTTACAATGACTGCCATCAGGAACCATGCATGTCAGCAGTTCACAGGCCCACACCACCCCACCATGGCATGCCTCATTCTCTCCATCAGGTGGTTTTAGCTAAATGCGTGTTGGCCATGAGCAGTGTGCAAGTATCGCCATGTTGGACTGGATCCCCCCCAAGCAGTGCAATACGCATGCAAGGACTGGAATGTGAAACATAGTAGCACAATGTGAAAAGTGAGATGCATACACAGACTGTCACATTTCTGTTACTGGCACATTTCTGCCAATAATACCAGCGATTTCCTGTGTTTGCAGGTAATACCGTGGTGCTGGTATTACCATTTCTGGAAGTGGGGTGTACGCGCGCCTGCGCCTCCCCATGTACCACTGGCACGCAGTATTACTGGCGTTTTACCGGCAAACTTTTAATGAAGCCCATTAACTCCAATGCAACGAATAAAAGATTCCAGGACTTAATTGTATCTCTTCCAATTAGCAAGTTGTCTTCTATGGAGTCATGCAGGCCTGTCTCTCAAGGTCACTCCTACCGTCTTCAAGCGATATCGACACAGATGTGCGCCCATAACGCAATTAAGACTTTCACTCTCATTTGCATTTGTTTGGAGCTGCTTTTGTTAGTAATACATTACTATATTTTTGTCAATGTAAGCAGGGTAATGAATAAACCTGTTAAGGCAGCACAACACAAGCATGTAAGCAAAAACCGGGTTTGTGTGCCAAGTTTATTTGCTCCATCCTGACTACAAGCATATGATTCAAAATTGAGTTTCTAAGCTACACAAGGCCTGGGTGCTGAATGTAAAGTCCTAGTGTTTCTCGAAAAGCATACACTTCTCATTTTCATTTCAATTCACTTTCAATTACATTTCCCGGAAACATTCTTTAGGCAATCATTCACATATAGCTGCATTTTCCTTCTACACCTGTTGTTTCGAAAATTCACTACCAAAGCTGAACAATTGTTGCCCTGATCTCAATATAATGATTGGGGTTAAGAAATACATGCGTTAAGGCTGGCTTAAAGGCAAAAGCTTAGTAAACTTACCTGGACTTTTGGTCAGTGGCCGAGCCCAATACTCCATCTACAATGTCTAATGAAAGCGTTAGCTTTATAGCCTGTGCTCTTGCGTCCTACCACCTGTCCCAACCATGAAAGGAGTCCTTATGTTGCTTTGAAGCTCCCCATTCGGCCCTCCCTGTTTAATAAAAATCAGATACTTGTCCTCTTTTGCTAGCTCACTAGTTTGGTCTCCCAATCTGCCGCTAGCAGACCAACTACCCAGACATGGAAAGAAAAGCGGGATCTTGGGGAACAGAGTTTTCACCCCTTCTTTATTTTTTACTGTTTATTTATTTCACTTGGTATATAACAACATAATGACCGTACATCAGCAAAAAGACGTGTTCAGAACAATCGTATAATCATGGTTGATACGCATTTGCAAACTGATATCAGCATCATTAGGGGTTTCAAGAGATCGGTCTGAGGGGGCCTGGTTTACCCTGGTTAAATATGCCCGAAACTCGGCCCAGATGTTCTTAGGAGGCTTACTGGCGCCTGGCACCAAAGTGATGTACACTTCTTCGGTATCATTGGCCCAGACCATGTCTTGCATCCAAGTTTCTTTCGCGGAGGGATTGTTGGTGTCCATTTCATGAGGATAGCTCTCTTGGCCAGCAGCAATCCCAAGTTCAAGAACATGCGCTGGGTTACCCCCATCCGGCCAACATAGCCCAGTATGCAATCGCAGAGCGATAGTTCCAAATGCTCCCCCATTATCTCAGGCAAAGTGATCTTAACAGCGTTCCAGTAACCGTTTAATTTGGGGCAGGACCAGAACATATCCCGCAGATGAGCTCCTGGAACATGCTTAGCCTCGCCGAGGAGTAGTATTGTCTGTTCAAAATCTTAAGTGTATAAGTCTATACTTCGAGTTTAGCAATATTCCCTTTGATGATAGGCGATGCGTCTTCCATTGAGAATCCGAGAATTCTACCTGGAGATCTCTGCCTCATCTCGCTCTAATGTTCTGTGCGTCACCAGTAGTCGTTGATTGTGCAAGTCTATATAGAACAGAGATGCTCCTTTTAAGATTAGACCTTTGAAGTATGTAAGATTAGCATGGGTGTGTTGGTGGTTTATCCGGAAATGTGAGCCCTAGTGCCCGCACCGCTGTGCGCATTCACAAATAATAGAACGCCCGCAAAGGGTCCCCACTGACTGCTGTCATCAATATTTCCCATTCTACAAAGCAGCCCTCCACATATAGGTCTCCAGTCATGAGTATGCCTGCAGCGCCCCCGGTTCTAACCATACCGCCGTCCTCAGTCGGGGGGAGCAACGGGTTCCCCCACAAGGGCAACACTCCGTCATAAGTGGTTCCTGAGTCCCCTTAGCTGACATCCTCCTCCATGCCTCACATGTGGCCCAGACGGGATCCTGTTGGTGTTTTGCCCTGTATGTGCTGCCTATCAGTAAGGATGGTAAGGATACGGGACTAGCACACACCTTCTCTAGACGTGTGTGAGGTAGGGGAGGTTCCATAGTGGCCCAGTGGAAAGCATAGTGTAGCTGTGCCGCCGCATAATACAGTTTAAAATCAGGTGCTTTGAATCCCCCCTCCACATATGGTCTGGTCATGTGCGTCCATTTCAGGCGCACCAACACGGTCCACCCATACGAAGGAGGAGCATGCGGCTGGCCATAATGCAATGTTATGAAACATGTAGAGTATTTTGAGGAGCACCACCATTATAATTAGGGATAGCCTTGTGACCATTGACATTGGAAGCCCCCCCATCTTCTCGGCTTAGACCCTTCATGTATGATCTTTAGTTCATTTCATGGTTTAGGCCGGGGTTACGGGGACACCTTTATCCCCAAGTAACGGAACAAAAGGAGAGCCCACAACAATCCCATGTTGGATGATTCCGTCCCAGCTGACGGGAAAGATTTCAGATTTGCTGTTATTTAGATGCAGCCCAGAGTGTGCGCCAAACCCCACCACAGTTTCCAATACCTTTTTTAAGTTAACCTCTGGGTCTCGTATATATAGAAGTACATCATCTGCATACACTGAGATGATTTCAGGTTTACCCCCTATCATTATGCTGGCCCGACTGTGTTCGGCCCGAATCTTGTCTGATAATGGCTCAATTATCAGTGTAAATAAGAGCGGGGATAGCCTAGTACCCCCTCTGAGTTGCATTAATGTGGATTTGCAACCATTTGTTCGGATGCGGGCATGTGGGGATGCGTTAAGTAGTTTCACCCAGGATATGAAACTGTGTCCAAACGGATCTGTGATCACTGCGCTGCCCGTAACTGCGCCAACAAAAAAGTCGACGCCAATTATGGCGTGGCACAGTGATCCGATAGATCACTGTGCTTGCATCCCCATGGGCCGCATTATGCTTGCCAACCCCTCACCCCACTTACCTTGACGGCGGCACACTTCTGTGTGTGCCGCCCGCACCCTTCTATCCCTGCCAGCTCCTCCCACAAATAAGGGCGACATTTTGGAACGATTCCGGTCCAAACCCTTAGTTAAACAGTACTTGGTAGAGGAATGGCCAAGACACTGTGTCAAATGCTTTTTGCATATCCGGCGATACCACCACTGCTTGAGCATCAGAAGAGATCAGGGTCATGATGGTGTATAGTCGTCTAAGGCATAGTGCCGTTGATTGGCCTGGTATGAATCCCGCCTGGTCAGAATGTACCATATGGGTCATCAGGGGGGACGGGTGCATCGCCAGTAATTTCCCAAATATTTTTGCGTCTGTATTTATGAGGGATAGGGATCTAAAAGACCTGCATTCTTCTGGTGCCTTGTCTGGTTTAAGCAGTAGTATGATGCTTGCCTCCCATACCGAATCAGGTAGCACCCCTAGCACCAGTGCCTCCTCCCACAGCAGTAATAGGTAAGGGGAGAGAATCTCATAGAATTCTTTATAAAACTCGGCTCCCAGCCCATCAGAGCCGGGTGCCTTGCCTCGGGGGAGTTCTTCAATAGCTGCCTGTGTTGTTTCCACCGTTAGTGGTATCTCCAGTGTGTCGCACGTCGCACTGGAGAGAAGGGTGGTGGGTATTTTATTTAAATAGCTTTCTGTCTCTCTGAGAGGCTCTACCTTTTGGGTTGGTATAGAACCTGGTAGAAGACATAGAATACCCTATTAATATCTGTATTATTATGGGCTTTTGGACAATTTGGCATTTGGATACATGGTATGTGTGCGTTCCCCAATTCGGATTTAACCAGATGGGCTAGGGTACGGCCCGGCATGTCCGCCTCCCCGTATCGCCTAGCCATCTGCGTTCTGTCCATCAATCGCACCTGTCTCTGTGCCAGATCCCTGTATTCCTCTAGCGCCAGTTGTGTCTTGAGATGGAGGTCCCTACCAGGGGATTGCCCACCCTCTTGTTGCAGGGTGCCCAGTGCAGCTTCTTTCTTAGCAAGTTCTATACTTTTCAGGACTCCAAACTCTGCCAGCATGGCAATACCACGTAAAAACACTTTAAAGGCCTGCCATAAGGTTACTACCGTTGAGACCCTTTGAGACCATCCCCACATTTGTTTCAAAGTAGATTGTTATTTGTTTGTGCAGTTGTAGGGAGAATGCTATGTCAGTGAGTGCTGCTGCTTTAAATCTCCACGGTGGCTGGATTGTCTCTGTGCTGGAGCGGTCTAAAGTGATATCTAGTATATTTTTTTAAATCCCTGCCTAACACTACCTCCGCCAGGGGGTATTGGAAGCACAGATTAAACAGGCTGTCATAAAAGGACAGATCGTCGATGTTGGGGCCATAAACCTTCACTAAGAGGATTTCTTTCTTGTGTAAGAAAACCTGAACCAGTACATATCTGCCCTTAGGGTCTATCTTGGTGTCTAGCAGCACCCAGAGGTGTATCAAAATGAGTGCGCCCCTAGCATTAGTGGAGTAGATGGTGTAGTATAGAGCTGGCCATCGAGTGCATCCATCTACTGGAGAAAAAGGATTTGTGCTCCCTTCCGATTGACATGCACAACTATTTTCCAAGCTTTGATTGGATTCCCCAGCCCCCTAATGTTCCAGCTAAGAACCGTGATTTTTGAGTCATCCCCAATGCTTGAAGTATGATGTCAAGTGTTCCCGATGTGGATGTCTGGCCCTAAACTTCCCATGTCTTTTCCCACGTTTCACCAAGTGTGTTTTAAACCAACTCCATAACTCTGACCCCTCCATTCCCCGCCACCCTCACTGCAACTCGAACTGAGGCAGTGTTGTACCCCCACAACATAACCAAACCTGAACAACGCATTGCACTTGCAAGGGGGGTGCTGTAGCTGCACGGAACAAGCAGGATACTTAATTCACAATACCTAAATCGCAGAACATACCCCGGCTGCCGGGCATTCCTCTGAGCTTGTGCTACAGTAAGCCTTGTATACAAGTGAGAGCCTATATGATCATGTATGAGATGGACCCACAGATTGTGTGTCGGGCAAGGGTATATGTGTTTCAGTAAAGGATATCTCTTCAGCTGGGACAGTGGAAAAAAAAGTCTTGTGCTGGAATTTTAGGCGAGCCAGGAACAGCATAACATAGGAGACATTTCTTTCATGCAAGAGTTTTTTTCATCCCCGTGAACGTGCAGCGCTCCAGTTGAATGGCCACTTTGAAATCTGGGTAAATGTGTATACTGTTTGACTCCTAGCGAAAGTCGCCATTTTATCTGGCCCACCGTAGAATATAATAATAATAATTTAGCATTTATATAGCGCTACAAACCCTCAAGTATCTGAGCGCTGCTTATTATTACCCACGGTGTGTGGTGCTCATTTATCGACCTCGGAAGGATGAAAGGCTGAGTTTGGCCCTGCCGGGATTCGAACCTGCGTCAGCAGGCTCTGCACAGATGTCAAAGCGAGCGCTCTACTCGCTGTGCCACCGGACCGATATGATCTCTGTCTCTGTAGTTAATGACGCGGGCAATCATTGGTTGAGGATAATCGCCCATTTTGGGTTTGGGCTCGATGGGCATGCTCAATGGTAAAGTGAGAGGAGAGCCCAGATTCGCCCAGCAATTTTCAGAGTAGTTCCTCTACCGCGATCTCCAGGTTACCTCGTAGCACCTCCTCGGGTATCCCTACAATGAGTAGGTTATTCCTGCGTGACCTTGATTCCCGGTCGTCGCATTTGGCCTTCACTGATCTCATATCGTTCAAAAGAGTTTCCACTGTGGATTGCAGGAACGTAATGTCGTCCTCGGCTGGCGAATCCTGCATTCTCGAAGTTTCCTTCTCCAGTTGGGTCCTTATGGACATGACCATTGTGGTGATATCGTCCAGTTTGCCATTCACTGCATTGAATCCTCTGGTCATGGTATCAAGTATTTGCTGCATAGTTAATGGCTCGGGTGTCATAGGGGTTTCAGTGGTCGTTGTTGAGGCTGTCACCTCAGACGTTTTATGTGCAGTCGTCGTGAATCGTTCCATGCCCCCTCCTTTCTTACTCGCAGCACTTTTCGTCATATTGTGGTTAGAGTAGTCGCAGTTCCCAGCACCTAATCTCTCTGATCGCTGCTTTTCACTTGATGGTTGTGCCTGCTTGTGGAGGTGGTGGTGCAATCTTTCGCACCTGTCCTATCCTGTAGAGGATGTAGCGTATGTGGCTGAGTGTGTTAGTCAGTATTCAGAACTAGTTTCTCAATATGGCCCAGCTTGTGTGCTGAGGATAGTTCCAAATAGTTAACTCAGGGTGTTGACAAGGTATTGCCACTTCCAGAGCCCAATCTCTGTTTTCTGCAAAGTGAACTGGATGCCCGGGTTTGCCACTCAGAGGGTTAGGGGGTACCTCAGGGATCCTGCCGAATGCAATGATGTGTCACGTAGTGTTGCTGCCCCCGCCCCCTCACAGCAGTTATCCCTGGAGGGCCCCCTGTACTCACAAGTGCATCGTAGTTCGGTGCCGAGCCTCGTTGAGGGACATGTGTGCCTGGCAGGCTCTGCTTTCTACCAGCCCAGCCTTGAGTCCACGCCGGGTGCAAGTGTTGATGATCTCTACCCCCTAGCTTCGATGCTGCGGGGTGGCAGCAGGCCGGGTTGGTTGTCCTCCGCTGGCAGTGTACGTGGTATTCGGCATAGTGTTGCCCAACCGTGGCGCTGAACCGGATTGCATCGGCACCACCAGTAAGGAGAGCTAAGCAGAGGGCCCGCTCTGTAGCTAAAACGTAGATGCCTGAACTTCGGCACTGATATCCGGTGATGCCAACTATGAGCCAAAAAGTATGCAGCACTGGGTCTCCAAGGACCTGCCGCCTCATCCCAGGGTCTGGAGAGTCAACGCACGGAACCTCAATGCAGCAGGACTTTCACTGCAGAGGCAGTGTCTAACAAGCAGGGCTGGCCCGTTCAGTGCTAATATCAAGCTCGGAAGTGTGTAGGGCCGGGCTGCAGTACCGACGGGGCCTCTCCAGTCTCGGTTTTCACTCCCTGGCATCGGGCTGGGTCGGATCAATTGGCCGCATGTCGGGTATGCCGAAATACCAGTTACCAGTGGCGTGTCGGGCCGGAATATGATTTGTTTGAAGGAATGGGTTTGCACCACCTCGAATATGCTGCTACTATCACCATTGTGGTGGTCTTAGGGAACCTCTTCTATTTTTAATAGTCAGTACTCCCAGAAAAGCTTGCTCTCATGGTTCCCCAAGCCACCCATAACAGTTCACTGCTCTCACACCTTCAATGCAGGGGTTAGTCATGGGATCCTATGTGTCCTTAGGTATATTTTCTCCCCTATAAAGATGTTAGTTCATAATATTAACAAGGTGGTAAATACATTACCTGTCTGTCAGTGGATTATTGTGCCTACTCTCCAGCTTCATTCTGCCTTCCTCATACATTTAACCGCATGAGGGCGCAGTGGAGTGCCTGCTCGTTTCAGGAAGTGGCTCGCAGGGCAGATGGGTTCATAGACTTGCTGGTGGACCATGCATGCAGTGCCGCTCTTGTTCCTTCTCTACTTTGGAATAAGCCTGGCTGCGGCTGGATCGGTCTCATTTCCAAGGCACTGCAGGAGCGCCTTCCGTTATCCAGTCGGCAGGCGCAGCAATTTTTAGGCCTTTAAGAGACACTCTTCCTGCCTTCGCCGCGCTTCGGCGCATTTGTGATCACGTAACACTTGACAACTCTCTCTCTAGGGTGTTCTGCAATGAAGTTGATGCTTCTTGGAACTTGAACAAATCATTATGCCTGACACCCTGTAATGTCTGCTGCATTACATTATGGCAGTTTGGTATCTGAATCCTTTCCCCGAAGGCCCAACTGCTCATTCCAGAACTATAATTCAGTTTTTGGGGAATTTGTTTTTTTATAGGCTTCCTTTCACAGGTGCCTGTTAGTCTTTTTTGGCAAATCTTTATCCTTGTTTTGGGACTTCATCAGTGTGCATAACCCCCCCATATTTCAAATTGTTACTCTTAGTCACAAGTTGTCCTAGATTGTAAAAAGAATAGCTGTGCTGTGCTGTGGGTACATGTATAATTTCCATATGGGCACATGCTATTCTCCAGCATGGGGTCTGGCATGGATTCACATGCTCATGAATATTCCCCGTCGTCAGGCCGGGAATCCTCGGTATAGAAAAAATCAGTATCAGTTTCGTTTCTGATCTGTCTTTCTCAGCAGTAACCAATCACTGGTCTCTGGGTCATACTGTCCCCAGCCAATCACTGCCCTCTCCCTAAGCCCCGCCCCTGGCAGCCATCCTCAGATTTTTACCGCACGTTCAAGTGTTGGGAGTCCTCGTGCTTAGCTCCCGAGCTTTTGCTGCGTTTTCGCGCTTTTTTCAGGAGATTTTCTCATTTTTTCGGTTAAATAGAGCCTCAAGCTCCACCGTTTCTACTTCCGATCAACGGGGATCCGTTTCGGAGTTTCTACGCCCCTCAAGGGTGAAGATTTTGTCGAGTTACGCTTTTGGAGGATTCCAGAAGTTCAGAGGCCTACCCCGGACATGGCCCAGGAGAAAGGGAGCTTGACGCCCGGGAAGCTGTTCAGGACCTGCCCTGGATGCCAGCTTCAGAACATTTTCAAGGAGGACGAGCATTCGTTATGCCTCTACTGTCTCCATGAGGACAAGACGCACAAGGGAAAGGACTGTGCGTTTTGTGGGAACATGTCGGAGCAGACCATGAAGGATCGCCACCTCCGTCTCGCCAACTGGCTGGAAGATAAGAGCCCGCCAGGCGAGAAGAAGAAGAAGTCCGAGCGGTCTTCTAAGTCCTGTGAGGGTGCTCCGGCGACAGGGCCCAACAAAAGGCTAAGGACCGCGAGTCCGCGGGCACCGGGAGCGCCGAACGGTCGGGCTCCTTGGCTGCCAGGCAGGGCGCATCCTCCCCGGCGCCATCGACCACGAGCCAACGCTCTGGCTCGGGTAAGAGCAAGTCCGAGAACCCGGCGAAGCTTCTGGAGAGGCCCCGGTCGATCTCAAAGATTCCGGCAGAGGGGGAGCGAGGCTCGGACCCTCCCCCCAAGGTGAAGGCCCCAGGAGTACAGAAGGTGACGTTGGCCTTAATTCACCCTGCTAAGACCTCGATTGAGGATGTAGCCACGGCCCTGGCTCAGCCTGTGGAGGCTACACCAGTGGAGGCGCCCTCGGGTACCAGACTCTCCCTGCCACCGCAGAGGGAGTCGTCTTTCAGGCCCATCGAGAAGACCCCCACGAAGTCCTCGTTGGAAAAGGTGGGGGAGGGGTTGGTGGCCGTCGTGGATACGGACACGACCTCTGAAGAGGAGCTCATCCAAGTCGTGGAGGAGGCTCAGCCCATCGGGAGGGATCCCGACGAGGGTGACGACGAGGGCGACGGTGACGCAGACGAGGCTCCTCAAGAGCCCTCGCTCCCGTCGTTTCCGGCGCCGCAGGACACCTCGGCGGCCATTTTGTCAGCCATCCAGTCCTTAAGCTCGGAGATAAGGACTAGGTTGCCCCTTCTCCCGACGGAGGTGCCTGAGCCAGACCCGACGGAGGAACCGGAGCCAGGACCTTCGGAGAGCCCACCACTTAAGAGGAGGACGACGCATCCTAGGCCTCCTCTCCCGCCTCTGCGGCCTTCTCTGCCTTCGGGGATGATACAGGCATGGACACGACTACGACGGGTACGGGTGACGACGGAGGCGACGACGGGATGTGTCCCCCGTCGCCCCCTGCCCGGGCGTCCCCGCCCGACGAGATTGGATCCTTCCATGCAATGATTTCCAGGGCATCCAAGCTCTTCCAGCTCTGCCCCGAGGAAAAGAAGGAGGGGTTCCTTTACCAACGGCGCGAGGCTAAAAGGAAGACGGTCCTCGCTGTACCGCTTCTTGATGACATCTGGGATGAGGGGCTCGCCCTCCTCAAGAACCCTGCCACGGCTCCTGCGAAGAGGGACCGGTACGAGAAGAAGTACCGGGTCCCCGACGCTGCCCCCTTGTGCCTTAGGGCGCAACCTACCCCGGACTCGGTCGTTTCAGCGGCGGCCAAGAAGAAAGCAGGGGGGGGGGCATCGGCCTCGACGTCAACCTCCCCTCCGGACGGCTAGGGTAGGAAGCTGGATGCGATTGGACGACGGGTCATCTCATCTGCAGCGACGACCATCAAGGCGGCCAACGCCCTGGCCATCGTAGCCCGCTACGACAGGGAGTTGTGGTTCAAGATCGCCCCTCTGTTGGACTTCCTTCCGGATGCCAAGAGGGCTGAGGCCCTGGAAATCTTGCAGGAAGGTGAGATTGCCTCGGACCACGGCATTACGGTGGCTATGGACATCGGCGACACCGGTTTCCGTCAGTTGGGCAACGGCGTTTGCCTGAGACGACGAGGATGGCTCAAGGCGACGGATTGCCGCCAGGACGTTCAGACCAAGGTTTTGGACATGCCTTTCGATGGGAACAACCTTTTTGGCAAGGCGGTTGATGAATCCCTTCAGGCGATCAAGACGGACACGGAGACGGCCCGTGCACTGGGTGTGCTCCAACAGCGACGGCCGTCCTTTCGGAGCTCCGGAGACAGACAGGGTGCCTACAAGGGAGCCGGCAGCAGCTCCTCTACGTACCGTCAAGCGGCAAGGTCTTCGTCGCAGGAGGCCTACAGGGGACGCGGCAAGTCAGGTGGATCCCGCCGTCGTCGCCAAGGTGGTCAAGGAGGCAAAGTGGCCTCCAAGCAAGATTGAACCGACCGTCGGGTCGGGCCCCCGCCGAAGCACCCCGGTGGGAGGCCGGCTGACGAAGTTCGTCGGCGTGTGGGAGTCCATCTCCACCGACCGTTGGGTGCTGGACGCCCTGGCCCTGGGGCACGCCCTCGAGTTCCAGAAGAGGTGCCCCCGCATTCCTCCTGTGGCCAGGAAGGAAAATCACGTCCCTCAAATGCTGTTGGAAGTAAGGGCGATGCTCAGGAAAGGGGCCATCAAGCTCGTCCCGAAGAGGTTTCGGGGCTCCGGAGTTTACTCAAGATACTTCCTCGTGAAGAAGAAGACAGGAGGATGGCGTCCCATCCTGGACCTGCGACGACTAAACAAATAGATCAAGGCACAGAAGTTCCAGATGGTCACCCTCCAGCACGTGCATGGACAGCTGGAGGAGGGCGATTTCCTGTCGTCGTTGGACTTGGAGGATGCTTACTTCCACATCCCTATTCTAAAGAGACACCGAAAGTTCCTCAGGTTCGTGGTCAAAGGGCTGCACTACCAGTTCAAGGCCCTCCCGTTCGGATTAAAATCGGCGCCCAGTGTGTTCACCAAGTGCCTAGCACCGGTGGCGGCGCGGCTGCGCCTGCAGGGGATCCACGTCTACCCCTACCTGGACAACTGGCTCATACGGGCAAGGACAAGGGAGCTCACCGTGGAACACACTGCGAAGACCGTCCAGCTGCTCACGGACCTGGGGTTCTCCATCAACTTTCCAAAATCCCACCTGGTCCCGTCGCAAGTTGCCCTGTTTCTGGGAGCACAGCTCGACACAGTGGCGCGGCGGGCCTCACCGTCGGAGGAAAGGATAAGGACCATCCTAGGAAAGGTGCAACGTCTGCTGGCCACGGACGTGGCCAGAGTGAGGTCTATCAAGTCCCTCCTCGGAATGATGTCGTCCTGCATTTATCTGGTGCCCCACTGCAGACTTCGGATGCGGCCCTTGCAAGATTTCCTCGACGCCCACTGGATCCAGACGACGGGCAGCTTCGAGGACAGGATCCCGATCGACGAAGCGTTCCATCAGGCGATACGATGGTGGGGTGTCCGCGCTCATCTGACAGCGGGAACAGGTTTCCTAGCCCCGGCCCACCAGGTGATGGTGACGACAGATGCCTCCCTGGAAGGTTGGGGAGCGCACACCGGGGGTCTCCATGTGAGAGGCCTTTGGCTCCCGGAGGAGAAGACACTCCACATCAACATCTTGGAGCTCCGCGCAGTGTTCTGGGCCCTCAGGTCCTTCCTTCCGTCCCTCAAGGGCAAGGTGGTAAGGATATTCACCGACAACACCACCGCAATGTTTTACATTCGGAAGCAGGGTGGAACCAGATCCCCAGCCCTATCCAAGGAAGCCCAGGATCTGTGGTATTGGGCCGTCGCCCAAGGGATGTTTCTGGTACCCTTTCATCTGGCAGGGATAAAAAACACCATCGCCGACTCACTCAGCAGGGAGCTGTGCTCGTGCCACGAGTGGGAACTGCGCCTGGATCAAGTGGACCGACTCTTCCGACGATGGGGCAAAACCCAGATCGATCTCTTCGCGACGGCGGTGAACTCCAAGTGCCGGAGGTTCGCCAGCAGGTTTCCCCACCCGAGGAGCATGGCCGATGCTTTCTCGTTCCCCTGGGAAGGCCTGTTCCTTTATGCATTCCCGCCGTTGCTGTTGCTACTCCGGCTCGTCAACCAGCTCAAGAGGTCCCGGTGCAGGATGATCCTCGTCGCACCGGCGTGGCCGAGGCAGATCTGGTTCCCGGACCTTCTGGACTTGTCAGCGTCCACACCAGTCAAGCTGCCGACGGACGCAGATCTTCTCTCCAGAGAAGGAGGCGCCATTCTTCATCACGAACCAGAGTCGCTGAACTTGCAGGGCTGGCTCCTGCAGCACTAGAGTTTGGAGGATACGACATCCCGGCCGACTGCAGAGAGATTCTTGCAAAGGCCAGGGCATCCTCAACTCTCAAGTGCTACGGACATAAATGGAAGAGGTTCTCTGTCTGGTGCTGTGCACAGAGGATTAACCCTCTGCGGATTACGGCCCCTCAAGTATTGCCGTACCTACTGTCTTTGGCCAGGGCTGGCCTATCTCACGCTTCCATCAAGGTACATCTGGCTACCGTCTCACTTTACACCAGAACTACAGGACGGGCGTCCTTGTGGTCTCATCGTCTGGTGAAGGAATTTATGAAAGGACTGTTCCGATCATTCCCGCCGGTGAAGGCCCCTGCCCCGGCGTGGGAGCTCAACGTGGTGCTAACTAGGCTCATGGGGACCCCATTCGAGCCTATGCATTCAGTGCTGTTGAAGTTTCTGCCGTGGAAAACAGCATTCCTCGTGGCCATCACCTCTGCACGACGAGTGGGAGAGATCCAGGCCCTGTCTTGCAAGCCTCCATACTTGACTTTTCACGACACGAGGGTGGTGCTGAGGACGCACCCCTCCTTCATGCCCAAGGTGCCGTCGGACTTCCACCTCAACGAGTCCTCAGTGTTGCCAGTTTTCTTCCCGTCACCTTCGTCGCCGGCTGAGAGGACTTTGCACTCGCTGAATGTAGCTAGAGCGCTGAAGTTCTACGTGGACCGCACAAAGAGTTTTCGGAAGACATCACAGCTGTTTGTGAACTTTGGACCTGTGAATCAAGGGAAGGCTCTCTCGAAGACTTCCATTTCCAGATGGCTCTCCGGCTGGCAAACCGACCGTTGCCAGGCCGTCCGAGGGCCCATTCGACCAGAGCGATCGCTGCTACTATGGCGTCCTGTCTGGTATGCCCCTGCTCGACATCTGCAGGGCTGCTACGTGGAGGTCGACGCACACCTTCACGAGATTCTGCTGCGTCGACTGGGATTCCAGGGAGGAGTCCAGAGTCGGCCAGGCAGTGCTGCGCAACCTGTTCGCCTAAGGTGAGCCTGGTGAGGAGGTAAGAGTTGCTTAATGTTGAGTTGTTGTATTGCTTGATATTGAGCCTTTTGCCACCTCCCGTGGTTATGCATGTGTATACTGCTATGTATTTTTATGTTCATGAGCATGTGAATCCATGCTAGACCCCATGCTGGAGAATGAACAAGTTACTTACCTGTAACTGTTGTTCTCCAGCATGGGTCTGGCATGGATTCACATGCGAACCCTCCCGCCTACCCCTCTGCGGCTCTTCACTTGGTCATACTGCCACTTCACGTGCTACCAAATCTGAGGATGGCTTCCAGGGGCGGGGCTTAGGGAGAGGGCAGTCATTGGCTGGGGGCAGTATGACCCAGAGACCAGTGATTGGTTACTACTGAGAAAGACAGATCAGAATCGAAACTGATACTGATTTTTTCTATATCGAGGATTCCCGGGCTGACGACGGGGAATATTCATGAGCATGTGAATCCATGCCAGACCCATGCTGGAGAACAACAGTTACAGGTAAGTAACTTGTTCCTTATTGTCCCATGTCTATACGGGCACACACTGTTGTCCCATATCCATTCTAACAAACTAGGCAGTCTCTACATTATCTGTTGGTAAGTTGTCACTGGGGACTAAGGCAGGATGAACCGCCATCAAAAGTGTGAGGACAAAAATTCACAGGTCACTTTTAGGGGTGCACATCAACACCTGTAACGGTCCCTCTACCACTCACACCTCCCCATACACCCAAGGAATATTTTTGTGTTCTATTTCCTGCTAACATGTGCTGGAAATGGTCGAAAGTTGAATAAGCCCTACTGTGCTGCTGTGCAAGCATTTTATAGCACCATCTGTGGAAGGTATAAGCCTGCTTCCATGTAGGGATGGTGGCAGCCTGCCCTCTTTTACAGGGCCACCATATTTACCCCTTGGTGACTTCGAACTTGCCTGGACAAATCTCCCCAAAATTTGAGAAACAAACACATCATAAATTCGGGTACATTGGCAGTTCACTAAGTGTGTTTGCCCAGTACTACTGAGGACTAAACATTCTACTCATACATCCCGTCCCCTTTCCTCCATCATTGTGGGGCATCCCTCCAACATGGGTATGGTACCGGAAACTTTGGCAGCAAAACAATTGAGCTTCCCCTTTAAATTTAATATAACACAGAGGGCCACAGCCTCTGGCATGGGAACGCCCCGCCGAGGCCGCGCCCTCCGGTGCCTCAGCTCAGTCCCTTTTTCTGCACGGACGGTGTCGGACCTGGCAGCCAGGGCAGAGACTTTCTTAGCGGCCCTCTTGCTCATCATTTTAGTTTTTCAATCTCATTTAACCTCCCTTCGGTGCCTCCTCTCCCCCGGCCCATGTGATCTGCAGGAGGATTCACGAGATGTGCATCATGCAACCGCTTGTTCCCGGCCTCGGACCCCCATGCACTCCATGTTGAGTGTTTGGGGCCCGAACACCGCTGGGACGCATGTTCGCCTTGCAGCGCTCTTGGTTACAGGGCATTAATGAATCGGTTGTTGCGATGGAGGGAGATCTTCCACACTTCTCTGCCCCACCTAAAGGAATTAGTCTTCAGGACCTCTCTTTAAGACAAGGTAGACCCTCTGTTCAGCACAGCTCCACAGTGCACCAACTCCTTTCCAGGGTTCCCACAGATAGGGGTTCCTCGGATTCAGGTTCCGGCAGGCCTGAGGACTCGAAGGCTACTGGCTCCCAAGCTGAGGGGCTCAGGCGCCTTACCGGACTGCCCTTGGAAGGGCGATCCAATTGTTCCTCTTCTTTGACCCCAAGGGTTAAGGGTTTGTAAAATTCCACTTCCAAGAGTCTGTCCTCAGCACGATCCAGCACGGCTACCGGCACAGGTACCGGGGGCGGCCAGCCTACCAAAGCTCGCTCCGAGGTCGTGAGTCAGGGCGTTACGACTACCGGCCAGCCGGCAGAGGGCTCAGCGCCTACCAGAGTGATCTTTGAGTTTGAAGCTTCTGCTTCGGGAACAAGACCCAAGCTGGATCCCCCTGGCCCCCGTGTCTGAGGCCTTTTGTGGTTCAGGGTCTTTGTGCCCTCCCACCCAGGGCATGGCGCAAGACTTCAAAATGGCAGAGGAACGTGGCAGAGCTTGCGAGACAGACGGCCATCTTGGATCCAACTCAGGACCTGCCCCTGCTTTCACCCATTGAGTGGGTTTTGCCAGATGATCCCAGTCCCCTTCCCCCTGGAAGCGGCAGCGGATTGTACAGTACAGGCATCTGGTCTCCTCAAGGATACATATACCCATCACAACCTTACAGCTACACACCTCAGGCGCCTCAGCTCTTTGACCAGAAGCAGAGACCCAGCGCCTCGGAGGGCCAGACCCCTAGGGACTCGGTGGCTAGCGAGGACCGCTTCCTCTTTCTCATGCGTTCACCTCAGATGAAGGGGCTCCTGAAGGATATAGTGAAGGTCCTATGGATACTCCACCCTTTTCTCCAGTGCTGCGGGTTCCCGTGTCAGTCCCTTCCCCAGTTCAGACCCCTCCACTTCCTCTTGTACCACCAACACCTCTCCCTCAATAGCCATTGGACCTGTCTTCGTCACCTGACTTAGCGGGGACCCTGTCGGCAGCTGTGTCCCAGGGCCCGGGCTCCCCTCGGTCTGTAAAAAAGGTGGGAGGGAGCTATGATGATGATGCCGACGCCTTCGACGATGAACCCTCAGCATCCGTTAAGGCCTTTCATGACTGCCTTCAGGGCCAGGAGAAGTTCTTGGGGGTCCCTCTGCCCGAGGAAGCACCCCATGAGTCGGGAGTGCTAGCAGAGTTTTTGGGTAAGCACACCATGATCCGGTCTGGCATTCTAGTCCAGAAGGATGTCCTGCAGGTGGCGGCTAAGGTCTGAGAGAAGTCCAGGGTAACTCCCAGATGAACAAGAAGCTGGTCAGCAGGTTCAGGCTGACTGACGGGAGCCAATAGTCCCGGCCTCCCCATTCGCAGCCGTGTTAATCAGTGGTGGCTGGGGCAGCATTATATTCTAAACCATCGTCTTCGTCGTCTTCCTCCAGAGGAGCCACTTCCAGCTGTTTCCAAGGATGACCAGGTCCTCCAGTCTTTGGGCAAGCACTGTTATTCCATCTCAGGGCTGCATCTACCACAAGCCAACACAGACTCCCTCTTGGCTGTGGCTAACCAGACGCTGTGGCAGGAGCTCAGGGAATTTCTGCCCGACCTCCCTTCGGTCAAGCAAGCCTCTTTCAAGGCCAGTCTGGCAGATGCCAGGACCTCATGGCGTCTTCCGTTCCCACAATGATACCCAGGACCTCAGACTTTTTTCATATGGTAGCTGAGGAGACAAAAGCGGAAGGATTCCTTTATTAACTACGTGAGTCCATACGGAAGACCATCTTGTCCGTCCCCTTGCTAGACGATATCTGGGAAGAGGACTTGGCCCTAATGAAGACTCCAAGCACCGCTCTTCCCAAGCGGGACAGACTGGAGAAGAAATACAGGGTCCCAGACTCGCCCCCCAAGTGCCTGAGGTCCCAGCATTCACACAACTCTGTGGTCTCTGCCACAGCCCGGAAGTGCTCGATGAACCAGTCATCCTCGTCCATGGTGCCTTAGGACCAAGAAGGGAAGAAGCTGGACGCGATCGGCAAAACGATCACCTATACTGCGGTCTCCACCATTAAGGCTGCTAATGCCCTGGCTATTCTGTCCTGCTATGATCAGGAGCTATGGTATAAATTGGGCCCTATTTTGGACTTCTTACTTGAGGACAAGAAAGTAGAGGCTCTGGCCATGTTCCGGGAGGTGGAGGTGGCCTTGGATTAGGACATTATGGTGGCAGTGGACATCGCGGACACAGGTTTCTGCCAAATGGGCAACAGAGTGTCTCTTTGTCGACAAGGATGGCTGAAAGCAACCACCTTCAGACCAGACGTTCAGTTTAAAGTGTTAGACATGCCATTTGATGGAGAGATCCTCTTTGGCAAGACCGTCTGAGTCTCTGCAAATTATCAAGACAGAGACTGCATGTTCACTAGAGGCCCAGCAGCAACGTCGATAGTCCTTTAATTCTTCGAGAGGAAAGTCTGGCAGGTCCTCCAAGGGGTATACCACCCGTTATCGCGACCTTCTCGCTCCATGACTCAAGAGGCATACATCGGTTGCTCACAGGCATACGCAGAGGTAGTTGGTGCCGCCTACAGGGCAGTACCCCAGCACTAGAACAGGCCTGGGCCGGCCGTGGACTCGGGCCCCCACTAGTGCACCCCAGTGAGAGGGCAACCCAGCTGGTGAGATGTGTCAGCACGTGGAAGTCTATCACCACAGACAGATGGGTGCTGGACCTTCTTGAACAGGGGCACACCTTGGAGTTCCAATGCAGGAGTCCTTGTATGCCTCCTGTGGCTAGACAAGAACAACACGTGGTGCAGCTGCTACAGGAGGTACATGCCATGTTAAGAAAGGGGGTGATGGAGCCCATCCCCCAGTGCCTTCAGGGGCATTGGAGTGTACTCCAGATACTTTCTGGTCCGAAAGAAGACCGAGGGGTGGAGGCCGATCCTGGACTTGAACCCCCTCAACTACTTGAAGTCCCAGAAGTTCAGAATGGTCACGTTGCAGCATGTGCTCGGCCAAGTGGAGGAAGGCGACTTTGTGGAATTGTTGAAACTGGAAGACACCTACTTCCATGTCCCCATGCACCTGAAGCACTGCAAGGTCCTGCGGTTCGTGGTCCAAGGACGACACTATCAGTTCAAGGTGCTCCCCTTCGGACTGAAATCGGTCCCAAGGGTCTTTACAAAGTGCTCGGCTCCGATGGCGGCGCATCTTAGCCTTGAGGGCATACACGTCTACCCTTACCTGGACAATTGACTTGTACGATCCCATTCCCATGCACTAGCGAGCCAAGACACAATGAAGACTGTGCGTCTGCTGACAGAGGTGGGATTTTCCAGATTATCCGAAATCCTGCTTGAGCCATCGCATAACGCTCTGTTTCTGGGTGCCCGACTGGACACAGTCACTTGCTTGGCGTCTCTGTCAGAAGAGAGGGATTTGTCCTTCCTTTGGAAGGTACAGCGCCTGTCGTTGGCTACAGTGCGAGCTGTCAAGTTGTTGCTGGGCATGATGTCCTCCTGCATTAACCTTGTCCGATTTTGCAGACTACAGGTGAGGCCTCTCCAGGAGTTTCTGTATGCGAAGTGGCTGCAAGTCTCGGGATCCTGGATGGACCTGATCGCCCCCAACGAGGAGTTCCAGCAGACGAGTGGTGGGGCGTGCGCCCTGACCTCGCGGAAGGGGCTTTGAACCAGGCGACAGTCACCACAGTGCCTCACTGGAAGGTTGGGGAGTCCACACCAGGCAGTTGCACGCCAGAGGCCTCAGGTTACTGGGAAGAAAAGACCCTTCACATCAATGTCCTGGAGCTTCAGGCGGTCTTCTGGGCCCTCAAGTCCTCCCTGCCATCTCTGAAGCGGAAGGTGGTGAGGGTCTTCACGGACAACACCACCACCATGTTCTACATCCAGAAGCATGGCGGGATGCGCTGTCTGCCTCCCTCCAAGGAGGCCCAGGACCTGTGGCACTGGGCCATTCCTCAGGACATTTCTTGTTCCTTTTCACCTGGCGTGAATCAAGAACATCATTGCAGACTTGCTCAACAACAAGCTACGTTCTTGCCATGAGTGGGAGCTTTGCCAGGATCAAGTGAATCCTCTATTCCGTGAATGGGGTCAGCGTCAGATCGACCTCTTCGCGACGGTGATGAAATCCAAGTGTCAGAGGTTCGCCAGCAGGTTCCTGCAGCCGAGGAGCTTGGGGGATGCTTTCTCGTTCCCATGGGAGGGGCTCTTTTTTTACGCCTTTCCTCCTTTTCCACTCCTGCTACGTGTGATCGACACACTCAGACAATGTCACTGCAAGATGCGTGGGCACCACAGATCTGGTATCCAAACTTGCTATGTCTGTCGGTGACTGCATCCATCAGGCTGCCTCTATTTCCCAATCTTCTTGGCAGAGAAGGTGGGGCAAGTCTACACCACGACCCAGCATCGTTGAACCTCAGGGCCTGGCTCCTGCAGTCCTAGAATGTTGACATTATTCTTTACCATCGAAATGTAAGGACATCCTGGCCAAGGCCAGAGCCTCTTCGACATTGACATGCTATTGCCATAAGTGGAAGCCCTTCTCTGTGTGGTGCCGGGCTCCGATGTTTACTCCTTTGCTTGTCACAGCCCTGCAGCTCCTACCATACCTGCGTTCTTTGGCCGAAGCTAGAATGGTCATGCCTCTATCAAGTTGGACCTAGCCGCCATATCCTGTTACACCAGGGCACCGGGTAGGCCTTCTCTGTGGTCGTACACACCTGTCGAGGAGTTCCTGAAGAGCCTCGTCAGGACTTTTCCACCAATGAAGGCTTCGGTCCCAGTTTGGGAAATCAAATTGGTATTGACTGAGCTTATGGGGACCCCCTTTGAACCGATGCATCAGGCCCCTATGAAGTTCCTCTTGCGGAAGGCGGCTTTCCTTGTGGCGATCACCTCGGCCAGGCAGATCATGGAGATCCAGGCCCTGTCGTGCAAACAGCCATACTTACCCTTCTATGCTACAAGGGTGGTATTGTGTACACACCCCTCCTTTATGCCAAAGGTGCCGTGGGAGTTTGACCTCAACAAGCCTTTGATGTTGCTTGTCTTCTTCCCGAATCCGTCATCGCAACCAGAGAGGGTGTTGCATTAGTTGGATGTTGCTTGTGCCTTGAAGTTGTATATGGCGCGCACGACGAGTTTTTGGAAGACTCTCAATTGTTCATCAATTTAGGTCCTGTGAATCACGGAAAGACTTGTCGAAGGCTTCCATCTCCAGGTGGCTCTCCGGCTGCATCATGCACTGTCGTCGGCTGACTAACAGACCTCTTGCAGGCTGGCTGAGAGCCCATTCCAGCAGCACCATTGCAGCAACAACAGCGTTTCTCTTTGGTCTGCCTCTGTTTACATCTGCAGGCATGCTTCGTTGAGGTCCATGCACAGCTTCACAAGGTTTTACTGCATCGACGTATTCAGGCTGATAAAATGGCTAGTATATGTGAACATGGTGAATTTGTTGTGAAAGGAAAGAAGTACTGGTTGGGACAGAAACATGGTTAACTGATTCTCCCTGCACTCTAGCTGGGGCAGTTTTGCATAGAGCTGATTGTGACCTTGAATAATGGAGGTGGCAGTATCACTGGGAGCTGATTATTCCCAGACGTTCTAGCCATGAGCAGATAGGGAGTGGGGGTTATTTATTACAGCAAGATGTACCTGGAGCGTGAACACTTATTGGAAAGGCATTCTGGGAAGCTGATTTTCATTGCATCCTCTAGCTGGGGTAGTGTCGAAAAAAGCTGATTGTCCCTGTCTGTTCTGACTGGGGGCAGCATCATGGCAAGCTGACCATCACCATGAGCTTTTTATCTGGGGCAGGATGACCAGGAACTGATTGTCATCTGTAACGCTGGGAGTAAGTACAGGGAGCTGATTGCCAACACCCTGACCACCTTAGATAGGATAATGAGGGGGTTGGTTGACAGCAGGAGCAATTGGCTCTTGGCAGTGCAGTATCCCAGGGCGATGCTCTCTACTATAATCATTTATTAAAGAAGGTTGTATGGAGCCAGTTGTTACCACAAGCTTTAAGCAGGGCAGGAGCATTAGAAATTAATCGGAACACTTGACTTATTTTCTTTCTTTTTTTTTTTTAACGCCTTCAAAAGATATACAGGCACCAGATAATGCATTGCAGGTTTATTTTTCCAAAAGGCTTTCATTAAGCCGAGCAGTGACCTGTGTGATTGGTCCTTATCTGGTGCTGGTGGGCGCTTAAGGAAACATTGCGCTGGAAGCTACACCTGCCAGTCACTCGCAAGGGTCTTTGTGTTCTTGTGAGAGCTCTGAATAAGCACATTTGCAGATATCCATATGTATGACCTATTGGGGAGCACACAGGCACCGCACCGAAGGATGCCATTGTGACAGTGACCGGAGTAATCCAGCTTCCATCCTGGTTCCATCTTGCCGAACCATGTATTGTGGACTATTGGGAAGAGATATTCTACCGTGTAATGCCACCTTGGTCTCCCCTCATTCCGCTGTGACTCTAGGCTCTCTCGAGGGGTTCATGTACATGAAAGGCATTTCTGAGAGAGAAATGGAAGGGATATGGAGATCTCCTTAGGTCTAGAAAGGCTTGGATGGCGACACAGGAGGAGCGTAACCATGATGATAGGCTTGTGTGAAGATTGGTGCTGAGTGCCGGGGGTGCCCATGAGCTAGAATACCCGCTGGGGCGGCGAGGTGGAGGAGATGTATGCGGTTAGCCCTCTTTCCATGGGATTTTGGAACTACTCACCTAAAGAGAACAGTGCAGCCTCTTTGCCTGGGATGCTGTACCCTTGCGTCTGTACAGACTGATTCCTGAATGGTGGCGGCCCCATTATTTAAGGGATTTTCTGAGGGTTTACATCAGGACAGAGATGCTCATCATGGTGTGGATCTGTAATGGTGCCTAGGTTTAGAAAAGGCCCCCTATTAGCAAAATAATGACCATCTTAGGCTCCAGCAAAAGGTATTTTTGTAGGCTATTGTGGAATGACCCACAAACCGGAGTAAAAGCAGAGCAAAAAGTATGGAGGATCCCTGTTTCATCAGGTCTTTAACAGCACAGAGGTATATGGCTGATTATTTAAAATGACATTTTTGCTTTATTAACCTTGTTTGAGAGGACGGCCTCTGGTTAAAGATGCAGCACTGGGGTATCCCCACACCAATACTGGTAATTATGCAGACACTGCAGCTCTCCTATCTCAGCAGGGGTTGGGGGGCAGTTGTCATTCCTCCCCAGCATCTCTTAACTTAGCTGCCTGGTACCTGAGCAGTTGACCTTTGCTGGCTTCAGCATTTCAGATCTTGACCTTACCATCATGCAAGCTGGCGGAAATCAATCTACCTGCTCACAATGCTAGAGCAAGTGGGCTAGGCTTTAATTTTGGATGTTAGAACATTCGTTTGACCCTCACCATCCTTCATTGGATAATGTCCTATCATTTCTGGCTTCACCCGCATCGATATACATTTTTTTTGTCATACATACTTATCAGCTATAGGATCATATGTTCGTTCTGCTGAACTCAACATATCCACATCAAACCCTGTTATTAAAAACACTTTGAGGGTTTGCTTCATATTTTTCCATCAGTGGCTAAACCTCACCCAGTATGGGATCTCAATGTTATATTAACTGCAAATTTTGCATAAACCATTTGAACCCATGGCATCAGCAGAGATAAAGCTTGTTTGGTGGAAGACCGCTATTTTAGTGGCCATTACTTCCGTTAGACGGATTAGCGAGATTCTAGCTCTGGCGGCAACTGAACAATATACAACATTTCATTAGGAAAAGGTGGTGCTAAGAACTTACCCTAAATTCTTGCCTAAAGTAGTGTCAGCATTCCACTTGAACCAGGTGATGATTTTCCCTACACTTTTCCCATCCCTGCAGAAAGAGGGGGGAAAGAGTTCTGCATACGCTTGATGTGGGGCTGACACTTGAATGCTATTTGCAACGATCAAGCGCTTACAGAAAATCTGACGGCTTGTTTGTTTCTTTTGGCGGTCAGCAGGCGGGCCTTCAGTCATCGAGGGCTACAATAGCAAGACGGACTGTCGCCTGTATTACTGAAGTGTACAAGCTGCATGCCCATGGGATGTCATTAGTAAGGCAGCAACTTGGTCTTCGCTGTGTGCTTTTTGTAAACACTACACGTAGGGGCACTTCCGCCAGAGCCGACGCAAAGGTTTGGATAGGCAGTACTACACAACCTGTTTTACTAGATTATCGCCAGCTTCTCAAGGGGATTAGTGCTATGTAATCTCCCATAGCTATTGTGGAAAGGGGACGGGGCGTAGGAGTACGAAAAAGTTACTCCCCGTAGTGACTTCTGTACTCTTAGTCCATAGCCCCCTTTCCTCCATACGGCCGCCCGCCGCCCCCATTATTTGGCTGTTAGTCAGGTGTCCCATCTAGCAGATGGAACGACTGATTCGTGTTGCTGGTAAAGGAGTCGGCGGGGCTAGCCACGCCCCCACGCTCTGCACCACACCGGGTAACCTACATTTCTTAAAGGATAAATTTACTTTTGTGCTGTGCAAAAGTGTTCCGGTCCAGTCCCCATAGGACCGACTCCAATATGTATGGAGGAAAGGGGACTATGGATTAAGAGTACAGAAGCCACCATGGTGAGCAACCTCTCCTATCTTCCCCATATGCCAGAGAAAGACGGTGAAAACCTGAAATGCCTTCATCCTTTGCCGGCCCTTAAAATGGATATATACATCTGGAAGTAATGGTCCAATCGTGCACCTAGCATGTATATATACATGTTTTAAATTTGGTGGGAGGGATGATCTGTGTGCCCCCAAGTCCCAGGGACATTTGTGGCCACCGCAGCATAGCACCCAGTGAAGCAATGCTTAAAGTACTGTTTGGATAAGTGAGGGCAACATAAGAAATGATGGCAGAACTTGCCTGGTGAACTCTTTGGCAATGTAACCAACACTATAGCCAATTCAAAAAATGGATGTGGAGCTCCTAAGAGTGACTGGGACATGGAAAACAGATGATCACTCTTGAATATGGGGTTTGGTCTTGTGAGTTTACAATTGGAGTTTATGCTTCCGATTGTGACTTTGTAGCAGCAGTCCCGTTTACAATGCAATAAATATTAACAATGGAGAAAATAACCAAGGGAGACCGGGAGCCCCCTTCTAACCCTGCTCACATGTCCGTACTTCGGGACAGACGCTTCGATGCCCACCAGTGCAGAGTGGTGCCCTCCTTCAGTCACATTCCAGGACTTCGTGACAGATGCTTCGATGCCCACCAGTGCTGCAATGCCCATCGACGCAGAGTGGTGCCCTCCAGTACTTCGGGACAGATGCTTCGATGACCATCAGCGCTGCAATGCCCATCGACGCAGAGTGGTGCCCTCCAGTACTTCGGGACAGATGCTTCGATGAACATCAGTGCTGCAATGCCCATCGACGCAGAGTGGTGCCCTCCAGTACTTCGGGACAGATGCTCCGATGCCCATCAATGCAGAGTGGTGCCCTCCAGTACTTCGGGACAGATGCTCCGATGCCCATCAGTGCAGAGTGGTGCCCTCCAGTACTTCGGGACAGATGCTCCGATGCCCATCAATGCAGAGTGGTGCCCTCCAGTACTTCGGAAAAGATGCTTCGATGACCATCCGTGCTGCAATGCCCATAAATGCAGAGGGTGTGCCCTGCTGTAGGAAAGTTTCTTGGAATTTCTTATGATATCTGGAAGATTTATGATGGCCCATCTGTGCCCGCCAGGCCTCGGCAGCCTGTTAAACAGCCAAGAGCCCTGCAAACACTGAACCCATACTTGGCATGGGGTAGTATTTTGCTTCTTTTTTTATTGGAAACGTGCCTTCTTTTCTGTAAACAGCTTTACAGTTATGTATGTTGTGCCTTCTGAACAACTGCGAGGCTTGAATTCTGCCACTTTGATCTGCTTGTGTGTGGCTGTGCTTTTTGCTCTGTGGTGTATGAGCTTTTAGTCCAGTGTTCAACCACATGACGTGCAGCACACGTGTCTTCTGTACTTCACGTGCCAATGCCCGTCATGGACAGTATCGGAGGGAGGTCAGTGTGTATGTCCGGGACTCGCTTGAGGGATACGAAGTTCTGCACAAAGGGGGGCACTGCCATGTGGCATCATTATTGACTGATGAGGTCCAATGAGGCCCAAACATGTCTGAGGATGCTTCTGGTCTGGCGCAGAAGGGGTGTTACCTAGCAGTTCTGGCTGCACTGCTCCTTTTGGGATGGGACCAAGCCTGGTTTGCATATGGTCTTTCCCCTTTGGTAATGGCTTGGCAGGCGTATGATAGGTCAGATAGCACAGTGGGTAAAGCGCTTGCTTTGACATCCGTGCAGAGCCTGCCCATGCAGGTCCGAATCCTGGCAGGTCCAGGTGATAAATGAGCACCACACAGGGTGGGTAATAATAAGCAGCGCTAAGATACCTGAGGGTTCCTAGCGCTATATCAGTGCAAAATGATTTGATGGGCTGGAGGGGTGCATAGAGCAATGCCAGAGGTTAAGCCATCCCCCCTTTTGTTTTGCGCGCATCATTATTGGATCACATGAGATTTTTTTATTGACCTCGTAAAACTTTGAAGTCATTCTGCTAGCCTTGAAAACTCTCTGGCGGCAACGCTGTCATCTTTAATTTTGCTCCAAAGAACGTAGACTCTGCTGCCTCGTGCCATGATAAGGGCAAGAGAATTAGGCTCCGTTCGTAGGGAGCCAGATGGAGCGCCTGGTTGGTGGCCTTCCATAACTCCCACACGTTTGGGCTGTGCAAAGTGAGGGGGGCCAAGCCACCAAAGCTGTGAACAAGCAGCGAGAGCCAGCATTGGCCGAGAAACTGACAAGTTAAGTTGTTTAGCACCTACCCTCTCCACCAGGCAGCAAGGGCCCTGGCAGATGAGGGTACCGCCCCTGGCATGTTATTACATTCCTTCCACTCATGTCACTATCTTTTCAGTAGATGTTTAAAAGCTCTGTTATCATTTGAGAGACGGGTTTCTTTTAATGTTATGAATTGGCCACCTTGTGTGCCTCTAGAAGAGACACCATGTTGGCAAGCACGAACTCTACAAACAGCAAACATGCCCTACTTGACAAGTAATGGCCAATCAGATTGCCCCTTTGCTTGGCGGAGCCCCGATCCTTGATCTTCCACGGCCAATCCCCAGTGCAGATCCACATGAGGTTTCTGTCCTCCTTTTCACCCCCCAAGTCATGGGGCCCATTCACGGAGACTGTGGGCGGCAACCCTCGCTGTGCAGAGCGCTTCTAATAGCAGCCATGCTGTATAACTTATGTTATACTTGGCAAAGACCGACTTCCCAAGCCAAATCCCTAAAATCTTGCATTTATTTCCCCTCTGGTTTAATGGTTCTGACCTTCACACATCATCAAAAAAGAACTGCATTTCTGTTGTTGATAAAGGGGTGTAGGTGGGAATGGATAAGGGGGGCAGATGAAAAAGGAAGTGACTTGGCTCATACATATGGAGCCACAGAGATTTAATTTCCGGCCTTATAAGTCTTTGCCAGCTGTGTAAACGTCTATAAATAAAATCTGCAGCAAAGTATGATTTTAAGGTTTCATCGCATGCAGTCTGAGGCCATGTGCTTGTTGGTTTGCTAGCGGTCATTGGCCCTTTTGACCACGGAGTGTTACTCTGGCGCCAGGGATGCACAGAGGATCTCCTTGTTTCTCATGCGGGGCTACTTTGACGCGCAGCTTTTATGCTTAACCGCGAGGATCTCTGTGTGTTGCTCCCTCTTGGTGGGAGATCTCAGGATGATGTCTGTAGCCAATAATGCAGTCTCATCAGTTTGCTGATCATACATGTCTGGTTCCTTTGCCCCGGGGATAGGAGGGGCTAAAGTTGCGTTTATACGAAGGCCCAATTGAGGTTGCTTTAAGGGGGACAGCCATGCGTTGGTATCTTCTTAAAACTCTTAAGTAAGTCAGGATGGTCACCTCAGACAAAAAAGTAGTCAAGTTTTTGTTACCTCTGAAAAAGAGCCAAATGCACCAAAGCTGAACCCTGAGCCAAAGTGCCCCGTGCTCTTCGTTTTGTCTACGTCCTCGCTGAACCATCCGCGGTGGACTGCCTCATCTGATGGACTAGGGCGTATCAGGCGGGCCCAAACTCGTGCATTTGGGGTAGGGAGCTGTTACTTCCGAGATTATCCTTTCTAAAAATGGATCAAAATGGTGCAGTCTTGAGGGAAAGTAGACTTCTTTTCCAGGCAGTTCTGTAGGGCAGCAACACATGAAGTATGCCCAGGGTTTTCAAATGCAGATACCACTGTCCCAGATGTGCCCCATGTCACTCTCATTGCCCTTCTGGCTTTCTGTGGGATTCTTATGCATGGCTTTCTTTCACTCTTCGGTCCCTTGCTTCTGCCGCATGCTTGCAAGAGCAACATGTCAAGGCAATCCCCATCTTAGATTTGCACTCCTTCCTTGCCTGTTTTTTTTCTTCGACACAAGATCGACCAGTTCTTAGAAAGCTAAGTGTGATCTCAAGCAGCATTTGCCTCTTCCCATATGATGGTTAATCCTTGATACCATATCCTACGGTGCCTCTGACTCTAGAGATGTCCTATGCTGGAGAAGAACACTGTTCAGTAATTATCCACTGTGAGTATTCCAGCAAGCGGTTATCATATCAGCTCCAGATGAGCTTCTGACAGTTGTGGGTTCAGGTAACATGCCACTCTTTGCGCACCTGTCACGTGTGTAAAGGACAGCCTTGGGGCTATTCAACAGACTTCCATCAGCAGTTATTGCCTTGAAATAGAATCTTCCTATAACAAAGCGCTGTAGTTGCGAGGGATCCCCAAACTGTGCACAATGCAAACATCAGCCAAGGCTACCTAGCCCCCATGAAAAACATATTTCTTTAGTACTTGTTCACTTGGTTTTGGACTTAGGTTTCAAGGAAGTGTGTCTAGATTCTTGCCCAAGCCGTTTTGTATTTCCCATGACTAAGGTACAGAAGAGAGGCGAGGATTCACAAGACGTTTGCCCAGCCACCTCCCATTTATGGTTCTCAGCACTTGGATAATGAAGGTGAGTAGCTAGGCCTCCAGACTGATATTAAAAGGGGTTGCACCGCCATCACAAGGCAGGTTAATTAGGATACTGTCAAAACATGTTCCCCTCTCCCTAAACTAAACCCCCTAATAATGTATCAATCCAAGAGGTTTATGTAAATAACAACAAAGAGAAGATGCAAGAACTGGCTGCCTGTCACCTGACTTCTTTGGCTTAGTCTTAGAGTGTAATGGCTCCATGTTGGTGCAGCAAGGTACCCAGCTCCTTTGATGATGCTGGCTCCTGTGTGATGCAGCAAGGTACCCAGCTCCTTTGATGATGCTGGCTCCTGTGTGATGCAGCAAGGTACCCAGCTCCTTTGATGATACTGGCTCCTGTTTGGTGCAGTAAGGTACCCAGCTCCTTTGATGATGCTGGCTCCCATGTGGTGCAGCAAGTTACCCAGCTCCTTTGATGATACTGGCTCCATGTTGTGCAGCAAGTTACCCAGCTCCTTTGATGATACTGGCTCCATGTTGTGCAGCAAGGTACCCAGCTCCTTTGATGATACTGGCTCCATGTTGGTGCAGCGAGGTACCCAGCCCATTTTAAGATATTGAATCATGTGTGGTGAACTTGCAGATCCATTATATTGAGTTTCCTTTTATCCCCTATCCATATGCATGGTGTAGGAATGGAGACCTTGCCCCCATCAAATAGGTTTGTTTTAAACTCATCTACTACCAATCTTGAAAGATTTGCTTCCTATGCACCCAAGCTCAATCTTACTTTGCCTCAAGCTTTGCATGTATTGGCCTTCATCTTTGTACAGCCCCTTGGTCTGTGGTGGAAGGGCCATTGTGCACGCCTGAATACATTCAAAAAATGTCTGTGCTTTGTTTGGAGCTGGGCAAATAGGAGATCTTTAACTCTGCATCTTTCTCAAGAGCACACAGTGAAACCCTAGGTATTTACTCCATACGTTTTGTTCTTTGAATTTTGTATTGTCTCATGAATCACCTCTAAATGTGAGTCTAGATGGCAGGCAGGCAGGCAGAGTGAGAGAGTGAGAGAGTGAGAGAGTGAGAGAGTGAGATTTTTTCTCTCCCTCACATCTGCTTATTGGCTTGGACATAAGGCCCCCAGCTAGTTATCAGTGTGCACCTTGTAATAAACTCACTGCCTCTGCTCCCCTTTCATTGTTTAGTTTGGGCTTGCGACTCCCATAAGCCAAACTATTGCATTAGATTATTGATGGGGAGAAATGGCATACGGAGGGGGACACAAAGCCTTAGGTGTTTGGTTATTTGACCTCCCATGACCATGCTAATGCCTATGGCCATTCCAACCCATTTCCTGCCTCTCCCCAGTGAAAATACCTCCTCAAGGGAACCTTTTGAGCTTACTTTATTCAAGCCTTACCATCAGACATTGCACTCGAAGTACCTGCCAGTGTGTTTTCAAAGCAGTCTGCAGAGGGTTAATTATTTAATTAAAGTTTTAAACTCTCTACTCGTGTAATCAAAATGTCAACCAGTTCTGCCTTCAGCCACTCGATTTATGAGCCTGATGCCTGTTCTTCGCTGAAGTCCTGTTAAAAACAAGCATTGGCAAAGCCAACCGTTTTGGCTTGTGTATAAGTATTAGGCATTTGCGAGGTGCTTCTATAAGATGCTCAGTTACTCATACCGTGTTGCGCCTGCTACCATCCATGGCCAGTTAATGCCACTACGGCTGTGTCTGGCAAGTGTCTTTCCCAAGCCCACACAAAAGCCCAAACTGTTGGCATTGCCAATGCTTGTTTTACAATATTGTCTCTCCGCCTGCTAAATCTTTTTTGGTAGCATCCCGGCGCATGTAACGTTTTATTAGCTATGCAACGCATCCGCAAGAAACACTGTTTTCAAGATTAAACCCATACGTAATGTGGCCAGTGCTGTGAAACGGCATAGACTGCAATACGCTGCCCTTGTCCTTGTAGTGTCCTACTTGCTGACATGATCCCAAGCAGCTGGGAATATCATGAGGAGAAGGCAAATTGAGTAATGCTTACTTCCCTAACTGCATCTGTAGGGCTCAAAGTCCATTCCACCCTTTTCCTGAACCAGCCTCGATCCATTATCCTAGATTTACTATCCAGGGTTCAAAATAATATTGGTTAAGCTGGAGCTAAAAGCAGCTCCTGTGTATCGCACATTAAACAGTGAGCAGGAGCTACCACTGGGAAGAAAGGAGTTAGGACATAATGTTCTGCATATCTAACATCCACAAAAGATGTCAACTGTAATGTGAATCATTGTTTCCATTATGTATCTCCCTTTAAGCTTTACAGTCCATGTAGCTATGTCCTAATGTTTATAGATTGTCCCAAGCACACAGGTACATTTCATAGGTGTGTTTAGCATCAGTTGGCCTGGGGAGGCAAAGGTAGCTCCTGGTAGCTGTTGGTGTCAGGCCAACCTGGCTCTCCTGGGCCATAAGCAGGAGCTAAATAGCTCCCAGCTCCCCTCAATTTCGAACCCTGCTATCCCGCCAAAGAACCACTGTCTGGCAGAGGAAATGTGTAAATGAGGGCTGAGATATGCAGGTGATGTATTGGGATTGCAATCAGCAGGCCAAGGATTGGTCGCAATGTGCCGCCCTGGCTTCACACACTTATTTGGGACTAAGGAGGAGTTTCTCATTCAGCCTCAACGCTGTTATTTAAAGAATGATCTATTGGATTGTGAGTACCAGAGTTACTGAAGATTGTAAGTAACATCACACATCATCAAAAAAGAACTGTAAGGCTATTTCTGTTGTTGATAAAGGGGTATAGGTGGGAATGGATAAGGGGGGCAGATGAAAAAGGAAGTGACTTGGCTCATACATATGGAGCCACGGAGATTTAATTTCCGGCCTTATAAGTCTTTGCCAGCTGTGTAAACGTCTATAAATAAAATCTGCAGCAAAGTATGATTTTAAGGTTTCATCGCATGCAGTCTGAGGCCATGTGCTTGTTGGTTTGCTAGCGGTCATTGGCCCTTTTGACCACGGAGTGTTACTCTGGCGCCAGGGATGCACAGAGGATCTCCTTGTTTCTCATGCGGGGCTACTTTGACGCGCTGCTTTTATGCCCCTATGCGTAACTGTGAGATACCTGTTGCTCCCTCATGGAGGAAGATCCTAGGATATCATCTGTAGCGAGAGTGTGACCTCCTTCTTAATTTATTTACAAGTGTTAAATGTACTTTCAAAGCACATCCAGTGAAATCAATGCTCATCAGCTGCAGCGTCGCAATCACCATCTGATCAAGATTGCTTATCGATAAATGATCTTTGTGACATACAGAGCTGTGTGTTCAAAATGTTGCGAAGCATGCACAACGTGCTTATAATAAGTTTGTTATTTACCCATTGATGAATATATCTCTTCACCTCCCTGCATGGCTAAATGGGTTTGTACCTTTATTTCTGACAGATCTTCTCGAGAAGACGCGAAGGCAAGATGAAGAGATGAGATCCTTGCAGGTAAAGTGTGTTACGCTGCCGCGCTCCAGTATGATTTAGGCTCTTAAAGTACCTAAAAGTACTGAGTCAGGATAGCAAAAATTGACTTGCATAGCATCATGTAGAATTATAAGTGTGTCTTCGGTGAGTGGTTGGACACCAAAGGACTGCACCTCCGCCCCATTGGCCATTTGGTAGATGCTTGACAGGATTGGCCTTTTTTGCAGCCAAACTGGGCTGCATTCAAACTGATGATCTAGTATTGAATCTTTGTTGCAAATTGTTCAGCTATCTGTCCTGCCTTTTCTTCCCCTCTGTGAATTGGTCAACATGTTCTTATGTTGGAGTGTAAGGGAAAGTTTCTTATTACCTATTTGGTGTAAATATATTAAATGTAGGATTTTAAAATGAGAGCTATTGAAAGTTTTACTGCTTTACAGCATTGATCGTAGAAATGCATTGATGTAATTGTTTATTGCATACAGTAATTTTAAAAATATTTGAAGGAGAAGTGGCTGCCCCCTCCTCCCAAAATTATAGCTATAGCACCCATGGTGCATTGAGAGCCTGACAGGATTTTCAGAAGTGAAAAAGCAGCAATTTTTCCCCACATTTCTATTGTAAAGTGCAGTTAAGGTGAGCAGCTTTGACGCATCAAAACACTTGAAATTCAGCAGCTGCGGGTAGTTATGACCGGTTTAACTCTGCTCGTTCCCGTTGCAAAGCCCATGAGCACATGTATATTATAAGAGAAGGGATTCACAGTGGCATACAAAATGGCATTATGGGGGGCATTGACAGGAGCATGCCGAGTTAAGCTAGTCATGACTTCCCACACCTGCAGAATTTCAAGGGTTTTGTTGCGTTAAATCTGGTCAACTTACATGCACTTTAACTAACTAAAGATTTTTCAGTGAATTTCCTGGGTCTTGTTATACCATAATTGCAGTGAACATATATATATATTAATTGAAAAAACTTTGTTAAAGGGACATTATGGTTAAATTGCACTAATAAAAACCTATGAAATTCAACAAAAAAATGTTGTTAAAGGGACTTTATGGTTACAAGTAAAACCAAAAGCCACCAGAAATTCACCAGTTATGGTAAGCTAAGCAACCATACCTCGTGCCACCAATGTGCACTGCTAAGACTAACACCCAGGACATCAAAGATGACATCACATGGCATCACATATGTGGGCACTTGTTTTTGTCCACTGACTGTGAGAACTTTAAAATTCGAAAGGTGATATATATGTAGACTTTAACCTTGTCCTATGCTGTTAAGGTACTTTCCTTAGGGTTTGGTCTCAGCTCATGGTGCACATGTATGAGGCAATAAGCTGGTCTCAAACACACAGTTCATTTGTATACATGACCATTAACTTTAATGTTATAGACATTTTCTAGTGATTTTGTTTCTGTCTTCCTTTATTTTTCCTGTATGTGCCTTTGATTTGTATGCATTGTGGGTCTTAATATGTATTCTTTGTACTAACAAACATTACTCAAAACTCTGATAAGGTAGCATTCATGATTGTACTGTCCAAAATTACCAGATCAAATATATTGCACTTCTATGGTGCATGCTGCAGCCATTGCCTATGTGTATGTATGATTTGGTTCCTGTATTAACAAAAACACTCCAATATAATGTTTTGTTTAGATGACTACATTCTTTAATACATTAAGTAGTTCATGATAGGAATCCCGAACACCCCTGACATGTTGTTACCAATATTATAAGCACAACCCCTTGTAGGGACTTTTCATCAAAATTAATTTCATATGTGAGGTCATCTTTAATGTCCTGGGTGTTAGTTTAGCAGTGCACGGTGGTGGCGCGAGTTATGGTTGCTTACCTTACTATAACTGCTGAATTTCTGAGGTTTTTCGGTTTTACTTGTAACAATAATGTCCCTTTGCGGACTTCGGGCATTGTCACGTGACCACGCACGGCATGATGTGTTCGCGAACACGTCCACACCTCGCGAATGGGTTGGTGCTTCGCAAATAGTTCGGAATTGCATTTTCCGCTGATCTAGGAACTTTGAAGCTCAACATTTACCCTTGCACACCTCCTACACCTATTTTTACTCATTATCCATTAACAATCCAGCACATACCTGGAAGAATATTAGCAAAACTGCTCTTTATTTTAAAAATAGCATCAGCTATTGCCATCCCGCCTCCCCAAGAGCCACCATCACCACCACTGCCAGCTGGGGGAACTACACAACAAAAAAGCACAGTACTTCAAAAGACAATCAAGAGAACCAAGAAGATGAGGCAGAGGAAGTGCCTTCCTCTAGCACCCGGCGAGAATCATGGGTGTGGCAGTTCTTTACCACTGTTGGGAATGTACCAAAAGCTAAACCTACCAAAGTGAAATGCAGTGAGTGCTCAGTCGCGGACTACCTGGACAGTACTCCTACGGGACCACCTCCATGAGCCGCCACACCAAACCCAACCACCGCAATGCTCTCAGAAAGGCTGTTCCTTTATTAGTAAGTATTAGGCTGTCTTCCTCCACCTCATCTTCATCAGCCAATACTGTAACCACACAGCCCACTTCTGTGGGACACAAAATCCCACCAGCTACCCTGCAAGCAATAAAAGAGGCTGTTGATCCATATCTTTTGAAAACAACAGTACTCCTTATATACTGCAACACACCACTCTGCAGGGGCGAGCACTTTCTAAGTGCTTTTGGAGCACTAATCTAAGAGCATGAGAAACACTGCCCCCTACCTTCGATATAACACATGCACACTATCTTCCCCTGTCCACCTGCCCCTCCATATTAGTGCTTGGTGCCTCTTCCCTCATTTCCCTCCCCACCTTACTCTGACCTCTCTCGCAAAAAACATCAAAAAACACTAAAAGTTCCTTTAGGAACCTCCTTTCACAGTTAAAAAATAGAACAAAAAAATATAATCTTATAGGCTCCATCTACTTTCTCAGTAAAGTAGATGGACTCAATAAGATTCTCCAACATTTCCATTAGCATTTTGTGGTATGCTAATGGGAACAATGGACACATTGTATACTAGAGAAAAATATAGAAGGACAAACAATTTTCTGTCCCAAATACATTTCTCTAACATACAATAAGGACCATAATCTATGAACCTTTATAACTATCCACGGCCCCCTTTCCAGGCCATGGATCAATGAAAGACCTGGATGGCACGTGCGCACCATCGTAGACGGCAGCCGTTCTACCCTTTTTCATTTTATATTTGTAACACTCCCTGAATGCCTGCTTTCAAACAGTCACACATCCATCCACCAATCACTTCCAAAAACCGTACATGTAACGCAATGACCATATTAAGCTTCCACACACCAACTGCCACTTAACACTCTTCTACAAATCATTTGCATCTGCATTTCCCTTACTCATACAACACATTGTGCACAGTACTCCCATAAATGCACATATGCATTGTGCAGTGAGAGAAGTGCATAAATGGAAGCGGCAGTACGGATGGGCAAGTGCTCATGAGAACCCAAGAGGAAAGTACCAAGGGATGCCAAGGTGGGACGCCACTGGCTAACTACTAGAGCAGAGGAGTTCCAACGGTGGGATACATTTTAACCGTAACATCCCTTTAACAACATTTTTTCTGTCCATGTCTTAGTTTTTATAAGAGAACATGTTTCATGGTGTTGCATCACTGTATATAGATTATTAATAATTCCTCTTTTCATATGTGTGAAAGAACTACAAACCTCCTTTAAGAAACTTATTTTTTGCAACGCATACCTATGTCTGTTCTTATCAGCAGTGCATGCTGGGGCTGCAAATCATCGTTCAATTGCATATGGCATAAGGCTCCACCATGACCCCAGCCAAACCAAACCACCCCTATTATTCACTGCACCTGCCCTGCATCCTAGCTCAGTGTGCACTATACCCTAATAATGTAACCGATGGCTAGTCTCCAAATCCATGGGGTATGGGCTTCGACCATGCCGCATTCCCCAATAAGCAAATCAGAGTACGCATTTGTGTTTGCCGAGGGCCAGTCCCGCTATCCAGACACCAAATGTATATCACTAGTGTTTCTATTTACATTCTTACACTTTGGAAAAATAAAACACAACACATATTTCCCAAAACCTGCTTTCAGGTCCTTGCTAATGCACGTCTCGCAAGTTTGTTGTAATCTAGTCTACCACTTCAAGCTGTAACCATAAGCACAATGTTTTTTCCCATTCAAAGATACCGCTTCGGCCATGCCGCATGCCCCAATAAGCAAATTACAGTACACATTCCTCCTTGCTGACGGCCAGGCCCATTGCTCAGACACCAATCACTGTGCTGTGTACTTGCATTTTACACTTTGACAAAAATAAAACAAAGGACATATTTACAAACCATGCTGTGGAGTTCTTGCTGACCCGCCTCATGCATATTTGCTGCAATCCCATCCAGCACTCAACCAGTACCCACAAGCAGATTTTTTCCCCTTTCAAACGTATCCCAATTTTGAAAAACTTTACCACAAAGGGCCCTGGTGTCCATGCCCACTTGAACCCTATTGCTGAGCCTTGTGGTCGTGGCCAGTAGCCAGATTGTCCGGGTCATAACCTTAGGCCATGACCCGGACAATCTGGCCACTGTCTATGGCCACAGGCTATTCCACAGTCACCAAAGGTATATTACACTTTTTTGTACCTACAGTATGACATTTTTCAAAAAAGAAAAGTCACATTTTCAAAACCATGCTTTCGGTTCCTTGCCAATGCTCCTTACACGAGTTTGCTACAAATCCGCCCATGTTTTAGTTTTTCGAAAGTTTCAAAATGTACATACATAAAATAGCCATATAACTTAGCCCTCACTTGAAAAAATCCATTCAGACTTTGCACAAACAGTCAAGGTTGGGTCTTCAATCTGTCTGAAAACGTTTGTCCAAATTTGTCAAATGGCAACAAAGTTATAAGCCATCTAAAGATGTTGAGACCCTGCCTCTAATGGTGCCCCCTCTTGACAAAAACTCACCAAACTTTGCAAAAAAAATCATATGTAGGTCTACAATCTTTGTGCAACTTGAGTGTAGGTTTTGGCACCCCCTGCCCCCTCTACATTTGTTCCCTCTTCACAAAACAGTGCCACACTTTGCAGAACCATTCAGAGTCAGGTTTAGACTGACATTCCAAAATTTCATGCAGTTTAATTGATTGGTGCCAAAGTTATAAAACATCCAAAAACTGCTTTTCACCAACCCTGTAATGCACAAATAAGCATACATGTCCCCGAATATCTCAGATGTTCGTGAACATCTCAGGACTGCCCCGGACATGCAGACTGTTCACGGACATCTTAGTTGGAAAGCCACCTGTTTTTGGGGCCTTTTAAGGCCATATCCCATCCCATCCTCATGCCCCTCACATCTCCAGATATTTATTAGTTTGACAAGTGCAGTGTTGTGTTTAATATGTTTTTACCGTGATGTCCTCAGACAATGATGGTCGTCCGTGAATCCAACATGGCGGGCGTTTCCAAAAATCTGACGCACCTCAAGCTTTTCACCATCCAATCAGCGGGTGCATCAGATATTCGCAGACCTCAAGCTGCTCTCTGGGCAAATCGGATGTACGTCTGCAGACCGAACAGGGAAGTAAGTGCACAGACCGGACCCAGATATCACTAATTCCTTTTTACCAACTTTTTGGGCATTTTTAAAATAAAGTACTGGACATATTTATAGCAAATTTACAAAAGTACGCTTTCGGGGCCAAGCCACAGCTCCTGCCGCAAATCGGGTGAAAGTCTGTCCAGCAGTTTGGGCTGTAGGCATTTGCAAACATTTTTTCCATTGCATCCCTGGTAAAAACCACACATTTTGGGACCCTACCTATAACCTTGCCCCCCCCTATACAAAACCTCACCATAAATCAATCTGATGGGCCATATACTTTTGTTGAAAGATTTCATGAGGATTCGTCCATGGGAGGCAAAGTTATAAGCCGCCCAAAAAGTGCTCTTCCTATGGGTTGAGCAACTTAACCATACATACAGGGCCGCTACAGCAGGCCCTGTAATATTACAAAAATATATATGTATATATGTGTATGCCTCAAGGGCGAAGACTCATCGAAGATTCTAGAAGGCCATCTTGGACCTACTTCGCACCTTGCGACCATGACGGAGGACAAGGAGGAAGGCAGGACCCTCTTTAGGCCCTGCACCAAATGCAGGCTACGGAAATGAGTTTGTGGAGGACAGGCACCTACAATGCCTCTACTGCTTGCACCCAGACCATATGGAGGTAGAGTGCGAGATATGCCTCGGTTTCTCTAATTAAACGACAAAGGACAGGTATAGTAGGCTGGCGGGGTGGCTGAACACGAACAAGGCCTCTGCCCCGTGCTCCGAGCAAGGTAATGCCTCGTCCAGGACCGGCCGGTCCGCAGAGCGGTCTTCTAAGTCCTTTAGGGTGCCTCATCCGTGAGGCCCCAAGATAAGGCCAAGATCTGCAAGTCCGAGTCCACCAGGTTCATTGCTGAAGCGGGTCCCAAAGCAGATAGGGCGCGATCAGCATCACCTTCTGCCTCCATTGCCATTGCCAGCCTACCATCAAGCTCCTCTTCAAAGAGGAAGTCATCTACCCCGGCTAAGCTATGGGAGGAATCCAAGAAGCCGAGCAAAGAGGAGAAGAAGACTGTGCAGCCCAAGCAGGCTCTAACGGCACAGGCAGAGACCTTGTCGACGACCACGTTGGTGGCTACTACTACCACGGTAGCTACGGGCGCTGATCCTACGAGGGTGGCTCCTATGGCGTGGAAAGTTTCCCTGCCCCAACGTTGCAACACCACCGCAGAGACTTTGGCAAAGTCTGCAGGCACACCAGAAGGTGGGGTGGGGGCAAGGAGCCCCTGAAATAGCCCTCCCATGTCATTGTGCAGGCTATGGAGGTCTCGTCCCCAGATGCCGAAGATCAGGAGTCCATGCATATGGTCCATGAGGACGATGATAACGATGGTGCAGGGCCTAGTTTTGCTGTTTTGCCGTCTCAGCTGAGGGACATTTCCTTGGACATTCTATCAACTCCCCACACCTTGGTGTCAGAGATCCAGATGAGAATGCCCCCGGCTCCGGTACCTGCAGTCCTCCATGTCCGCACTCATCATTCATCAAAGAAGGGGAAGCGTCATCTGACGCCACCATATCAACCCCCTCCACCACTTCGAGCCCTGACTCTCCCAGCGGAGCCAGACACGGGTACAGGAATGGATACGGCCACGACGACAGATGAAGAATAACACTTCATCCCAGTGGACAATGAGTTGCCTTATTTGGATGCTCCGCACAGGGTTTCCCCACCGGACGAAGTGGGTTTGTGCAACTCCATGATCACCAGAGTCTGAGCTGTTCCAGCTGGTGGCCGAGGAAACCAAGGAGGGCTTCTTGTTTCAAAGGCAGGAGGCCAAAAGAAAGACTATCATGGCGGTGCCTTTTTCTGGATGATATTTGGGAAGAGCCCTTGTACAGCTCCATCCAAGCGGGATAGAGTGGAAAAGAATTATAGGGTGCCAGACTCTGCACCCAAGTGCCTTAGGTCGAAACCTTCGCCGGACTCAGTAGTGTTGGCGCCCGTGAGGAAACGATCTGCTAACCCGTCCTAGTCATCTTCGGTCCCTCCGGACAGCGAGGGGAAAAGGATGGACGCCATGGGGAAGAAGGTGATTTACACTGTGTTGTCCACTATCAAGGCGGCCAACACACTGGCGATCCTGGTCAGCTACGACAGGGAATTGTGGTACAAGCTAGTACCGATCCTGGAGTTCCTCCCTGATAATAAGATGGAGGAAGCCTTCGCTCTCTTCCAGGAAGGGGAAGTGGCATCGGATCACGCCATCACAGTGGCAGTGGACGTCGACGACACAGGGTTCTGGCAAATGGGGAACGGTGACTGCCTTCGTCGACCAGGATGGATGAAGGCCACTAATTTCTGTCAGGAGATCCAAGTGAAGGTTCTAGACATGCCATTTGATGGGGAAAATCTGTTTGTGAAGGCCATCTACGAGTCCCTCCAGGCCATCAAGTCGGATACGGAGACAGTCTGTTCCCTCTGCACTCTCCAGCAGCAGCGCTCATCTTATTTTCGCTCCTCAGGGGAAAAATCAAGCAGGTCATCAAAAGGGTTCTCCACGTCAGACAGACAGCCTTCCCAATCCTCAACACAGGAAGCCTACAGAGGCCACTCCTAGGCCTACGGTAGTGGAGGACAGCGTCGCCATCGCCCGCAGGGCTGGACACCGGCGCCCAAGCAAGCTTGAACTGACCAGGGCATCGGGCCCCCACTCAGGCATTCCGGTGGGAGACCGGCTGACGAGGTTAGTCAGTGAGTGGAGAAAGATCACCACTGACAGATGGTTGCTGGACGCACTAGCCCAAGGACACACCTTCGAGTTCCAGCACAGGTGTCCTCGTATTCTGCCGGTTTCCTGCCAGGAGCAGCACATCCCCCAGCTTCTGGAAGAGGTACGAGCCATGCTATGAAAAAGGGGCAATAGAGCTAGTTCCTCTACGGCTCCAGGTCTCCCGAGTCTATTCCAGATACTTTCTGGTCGGAAAGAAGACAGTGGGCTGCAGACCCACCCTGGACCTACGTCTCAAATACCTAAAGACCCAGAAATACAGGACGGTCTGTGTCTGCAATGCCTGTGATGTCACATGAAGTGTTGCTGTGTGAATGATGGAATGTTGATCAGAGGGTTACACACTCGGGCAGTTGGAGCTCACCTGCCTGGGTGATGGGGCCAGTGCTGTGTCCTATCCATACTCTTGTATTTATCTCTGTGTAAATGTAACTTGAGTTCCTGTAATAAAGCTAAGAGGTAATCCAAGCCTGGAAGTCACTTTACAACAGTCAAGTTGCAATACATGCAACAAGTACATGCTGGAACAAGTAGACCTCTTGACGTCGTTGGACCTGCATCTACCCCGCCCGTCTCTGCAGTTTCATATGCAGGCCCTAAAATAATTCCTGATGCCCACTGGATACAGGTATCTGGAAGATTCACATACAAGATCCCTATCAAGTTTCGGCGGGCGATAGAGTCGTGCCAGGTCTGCTCCCACATCGCCCAAGGCACATATTTTCAAAACCCCCCATATTAGTAGACTGTCACCACGGACGCCTCCTTGGAAGGTTGGGGAGCGCACACCAGACGTCTGCACGCCAGAGGCCTGTGGATGTCGGAAGAGAAGGATCTGCATATCAACATCCTGGAGCTACGGGCAGTGTTCTGGGCTCTCAAGTCGTACCTACCATCTCTAAAAGGAAATGTGCTGTGGATCTTCACTGACAACACTACCACCATGTTCTACATCAGGAAATGGGGGGGAAGGGCACTGGATCCTCAGCACTCCAAGGAAGCGCAGGACTTGTGGCACTGGGCCATCAGACGGGGGATGTTCCTCGTCCCTCTTCCCCTGGTGGGAGTCAGGAACGCCATTGCAGACTCCCTCAGCAGGGAACTGCGCTCCTGCCATGAGTGGGAGCTTAGTCAGGATCAGGTGGATCGTCTGTTCATCAAATGGGACAGATCCCAGATCGATCTGATTGCGATGGTGACGAATGCCAAATGCCAGAACCTTTCCAGCCGAGGAGCCTGGGGTACGCATTCTCCTTCCCGTGTGAAGGGCTGTTTCTGTAGGCATTTCCCCCATTCCCTCTCCTGCTACGAGTCATCAACACACTCAGACAGTGTCAATGCAAGATGATGCTCATTGCACCGGCATGGCCAAGGCAGATTTGGTACCCGGACCTTCTCAGCCTAAAGGCGGCGCCTCCAGTTAAGTTACCGGTGGGTCCGAATATTCTCACCAGAGGGAGCCGCAATCCTTCATCATGAGCCAGGATCGCTGAACCTGGAGGCTGGGCTCCTGCAGCCTTAGGTTTTGGAGCTTATGCGTTGCCAGCGGACTGCAGGGAGGTCCTCAACAAGGCCAGGCCATTGTTGACCTTAAAATGCTACAGCCATAAATGGAAGCATTTTGCTATGTGATGCCGGTCACAGAAGATTGACCCTCTGAAGGTCAAGGCTCCACAGATCCTTCCATACTTGTTATCCTTGGCAAAGGATGGTGTGGCACATGCTTCCATCAAAGTGCATCTGGCGGCTATCTTCTGCTACACCAGATCCCCGGGGAGGTCCTCACTGTTGTCCCACAGACTCTTCAAGGAGTTTCTCAAAGTATTTTTCTTATCTTTCCCGCCGGTAAGGGTGGCTGCCCCGTTGTGGGAACTCAACGTGGTTCTGACGAGTCTCATGGGGGCCCCCTTCGAGCCTATGCATCCGGCCCCACTCAAGTCTCACTGATGAAAGGCAGCTTTCCTGGTGGCCATTACCTCTGTCAGACGTGTAGGTGAGATCCAGGCCTTATCCTGCAAGCAACTGTACCTGAATTTCCACAAATCAAGGGTGGTACTGCGTACGCACCCCTCTTTCATTGTGGAGGTTGCGTCGGAATTCCACCTCAACAAGCCTTTAGTGTGAACTGTTTTTCTTCCCGAAACCTTTGTCGCCAGCGGAAAGGGCCTTGCACTCGCTGGACATTGCTTGTGCCCTGAAGTTCTACGTGACACACAAAGGGTTTTCTGAAGACTTCTCAACTGTTTGTGACCTTTGGTCATGTGAACCATGGGAAGGCCTTGTACAAGGCTTCCATTTCAAGGTGGCTTTCCGGCTGCATCACGCACAGTCATCGGTTGGCTAACCGACTGCTGACCGAGAGCCCACTCCATCAGAGCGGTCGCTGCGACAACAGCGTTCCTTTCTGGTGTGCTCCTGCTGGACAGCTGAGGTCCACGAACACCTTCACGAAGTTCTACTGCGTCAACAGGGATTGCAGGTCCCGAATCGGCCAAGCAGTGCTACGCAACCTGTTTGCTTGAGGAGAGTCTGTTCCAGAGGTAAGAGTTAATTGCTTCTGTTGAGCCTTGCCACCGACCGTGGTTGTGTAATGTTGTACTGCTGTGTATTACTTATTCATGAGCATGTGAATCCATGCCAGACCCCATGCTAAAGAGGATTTAAGTTAATTACCTGTAACTATTGTTATCCAGCATGGGTCTGGCATGGATTCACATGCAAATCCTCCCTCCTGCCCCTCTGCGGCTCTTCTTGGTCATTCTGCCACCTTACATGCTTTGGTCATACTGCCACCTTACGTGCTTACCAAACCTGAAGATGGCTGCTAGAGGCGTGGCTTAGGGACAGGACTGTCATTGGATGGGGGCAGTATGAGCCAGAAGACAGTGATTGGTGTAGAGGAGAAATGCTGTTTTTAAGTGAAAGTGAAACCGTTTTTTCTTTTACCGAGGATTCCCATTCTGACGTCTGGGAATATTCATGAGCATGTGAATCCATGCCAGACCCAGTCCATGAAAGTAACGACTGCTGGTTGAGACCTGTGTGCACGGTGCAACACGACAATGCATATGTACCCCCATCGTATATGACACTACATTCAGTTCCTGGGATGGAAAACCATGTTGTGCAACAATTCGGAAAAAAATACATTACCAGAGTGTCCATCAACATGCCTTCTGGAAAGGAAACTCATCCACAGTGCACTGGGAATGACAACTATTGCCTTTGCCCTTCCAGGTATGGTATGGTAATGTTTATTTATAAACGCCTATTCACAAGACAAGTGTTAAAAAGCGCTGAAGGAGGGATGGGAACAAGGGGAGAAAAAAACAGTCATTCAGAGCCCTTGAAATTCTGAATGGTACAAGTCTGCACAGGCAGAGTATGTGCATATAGTATCATTCACAGTGTAGATAACAGCAAATAGGTCTGACGACGATTCTGCAATTCTTCCAAGTGCATTTAGGCAGACTCTGGATACCCCCAGCTCCGGTGGCCAATGACACCTGTGCACATTCCACCTACAATGAGGCACACGTCAGGACCAGGTTGTGCATAGAGCGGACGTTTGGCCTGCTGAACAGTCATTTTTGGTGTCTACACTGTACTGGAGAGGCCTTGATGTACATGCCAGAGAAGGTTGGAAAATTATTTCTTGCCAATGCCATTCTGCACAACATCTACCTCAGGCGAAATGGACCCCTGCCCCCTGATGAGGACATACCACTCCTAGAAGACAATGACTCACCACCTTCAGGTGCAGTGCTGCCACACAGTGAGTGGGAGGAGGGGAAGGGATGGTTGCCATGTGCAGCAAGGACTAATAGACAATGTCCTAGCATTGCTTGAAGTGAAATAGATTTGTATACGTAAGTGTGAAAAAAAACATCCCCAACACCTCTCCCCAACACACCATTCCCAACTCACCCATGCCCTCCCACCTGCCTTGTGCCTATGTACAGAGTGCTATCTAAGATCACTTGTGCAGCCTCTTGCCCTTGCAAGCCTGCTCAAGCACAGTTGGAGTCCGATATTACAAGGATCAACGACTTGGGGTGCTGGGCCCAGGCCCCTCTGTCGGGGTAATGGAGGTAGACTGGTCCAACTCAGGTCCCTGTATGTGTTTGCGTGTCCGGAGCATGCTGCCCTGCATTGCCTCAGCAAAAGTCCAAATGCCCTCCGCCATCTCCCTCACCCTCTGTCCCACGACAGTCAGGGCAGCAGATTAACTGCAGACTGTTGCTTGTCCAGTGCTCTCGCAATCCTCAATGAGGTGCCCTGGACAGTGTTGGATACTCTATAGGTGTTGCACCTTTGTGTCTGCCATTGTTCCCTTGCACACCTGGTGGTGCTCCATAGTGTCCACTTTCCTCCATATTGCATTCTGTAAATGCTGCACTATGAGTTGTGGGTTGTGGGTTTGGCTGTTGCTAAAGCAGGGTGAGCCGAAAGCCCTCCAACCTACACTTGCATCCGTGTCTCCCTCTGACACTAAGCCATGCTGGCCATGTGACTGATTGCCCTGCTCATTTGTCAAGGGAGTGTAATTGTCCAACTGGGTGGGTGTGGGTGCAGCTTTTTGTGTGTTGGTGCCAGAATCTGGCTCCTCTGGTACAACCACAGTGGCCAGCTGTTGGGTGGTGGCTGCAGCTGCAGGGGGTGCAGCATCTGCAGCTGTGTTGGCATTGCTGCCATCAGGTGCTGTCTGCACTGGCATGTGCAGCACTGCTGGGCCCTGGTGTCCCACACCTCCCCTTTTCTTCTGCCTTCCCATTGCTGTACAGTGCAATGGTGTGGAGGCTGTTGTTAGTTAACTGGAGGCCCAGCCATGGGAGGTAGGTGGGCCTGCATTCTCCTCCTCTTCCTCCTCTTCCTGCTGGGAACCAGTTGGGTGAACAATGCCATGCTGTTAGTCATCATGCATACTTGTACATGGGCTTACTAGTCACTCAAGCTATATGGTGGAAGGACATCATACACGTGTGGTCTAATGGTTATGGTCGACTGCAGGCCAGTGCATATGGCAAATGCAGGGTGGTGTTAGTTTCTGCTGAGGGTGTACACCCGATTGGCATGTGCTCTTTGCCTGTTGGGATGGCAATGTGGCCTGTCCATGTGGTTGTTTTGGGGATCACTTTGGCTCTTGGCCTTGGCATTTCCCAGCTGACATGGTGTTGCTCATAGTTGCATGTGCTCACATGCACATTCATACTAATGTGCATGTGTAGGGGCACAGTTGCCCTCTTAGCCTTTCATACACATTGGGTGGCGTTGCATTTGGGTGCATTGGCATGTGGTGGCACGTTCCCCTGTCCATTGGGCCTGTGTTTGCTGAGAGACACATGCTTGGAATGGTCATTTGGCCAGTGCATTGTCAGGGGAGGGGTGGGACAGTCATACTCGCCAGCTTCATTTTGTCTGCTGCATCTGACCTCGGCATGCCCAAGTCCCTCAATTCCCCTCCATGTGGAGGATGGAGCTGCCCTTCTCTGCCCATGGAGTCAGGACAAGGTGGGTCCACAGTGCTGCCTCCTGTGGCCCATGTCTCCCGACGATGTTTGGACAGGAGGCTGGTGGACCCTTACGTTGAAGTTGTGCCAGTGTTTCCTGCAGTCCTCACTGTCCCGTGGAACTGTCCTCACTGCCGTGACCATGTTCACGGATGCTTGCCCAAACTGCCGTCTTCCTCTGGCCAGATGTTTTGCGATGCTGAGAGCCATAGAGCTCTTGGGCATGGGCCGCTACCTCATTGGTGAATTGGTGAGGACCTGCAGCTCGGCCTCACTGAATTTCTGCTTCCTCAGGTGTAGATCGTTCATCTTCTCTTTGCCTTTCTCCTGGGACACGATTGCACTCCCTTCTGGGTCCGGGTGGCTACAGGAAATGGGGGGATTCTGAGTGGATTGAGTTTTTTAAACGGCTGCAGCTGTGCTTCCCATTCTGGCGATTACGCCATTTCCACCTGTGGAATTAATGCTGTATGTACATCGGTAAAGGTAATTCGGTCGATTCCCAGTGGAATTACTGTCGGGATTGCCAGGCGGTATTACCGTTATTGCCAATGGTGTGTGTGTGCGCGCCCCTGCCAAGTTATAATATGGCAGTAGTTCTGCCGAATACTACAGCGGTAGCACTAATTCCACCAGGGGGGAATTACAACCATACTCATAATGAGGCTCATATTGTCTGTTAAACCTCCCTCCTTGGTGTTTTCCAAGGAAAATGTGCCTTTGAGAGTGAGGCTCTCCTTCCTCCCGAAGATTGTTTCAGACTGTCTTTGCTCTCAAAGGATCCATCTTTATTCCTCTGCCTCACTCTTCCAATACGGTGTGGCATTTCCCATGGCTAGATGGTGTGGGCCCTCGGCTACTATGTCTCTTGGATGAGGGATGCCAGGAAAGACGACTAGTCTTTTGTGGGTTATGCTGGTGCTTGTGCTGGCATGGTTGTGACTAATCCAAACCTGTCAAGGTGGTTCATCCTCTGCATTTCGTAATGCTATGATCTGGCTGGGAAGGATGTGCCTGAGAGTCTCGGGCTCATTCGGCCACAGGCCTTCCTCTGCTACCTCTGACCTGTAGAGGCGTGGTCCCTATATTTTTGCCAATGGGTTACATGGGCCTCGCTGCACATGTTTGCCAAACGTAATGGGTGGATTTCTTTTTGGGGCATGATGCTCGCTGTGGCTGAGCTGTCCACTAGAGCTTTCTAGTGTAGGTGGTGGTTTCTCCCTCTCCTCCGGATTACTGAACTGCTGTGGGATTCTAAGATGAGATATCTGTGAGAAGAAGGAATCCATTACCGGAAGATATAACTTGCCTCTCAGTAATGTTCTTTCCGATGGATTAGTCCTCCCACAGATAGCTCGTATTCTAACCTTCCGCTCTTGGCAGATAGCCTGTGCACATTGTTTCTTCTATGGCCCCCCTAATTCGTTAAGTGCTCAGTAAAAAGGTGGAACTGAGGTCCTGGGGCACCATATATACGAGCCCGTGACGTCACTTGCAACAGCTGGCCACAAACGTTTATGAAGTCGGCTGGCTCTGGACAAAGAATATCTAAGATGAGGAATCTGCCGGAGGAAGGACTAATCCATCAGAAAGAACATTATGAGAGGCAAGTAATTTGTTAGTTTCATCTCATGCAGTGTCAAGAATGCATCCTGACTGGGTAGTTGGAACTAATAATCCACTATATTGATGTGTTAATGTGGGTGACTTGCAGCTCAGTGTAAGCTATTGTCATGATCTATTTTACTGCAATTATGGTGCCAACTGTGATTTGAAAGTCTTAGGAGGACATGAAGGGGTAGATCTGCTACTTTGCTCTAATCTGGTCGGGAATTAATAGATGACGGAGAGGACCACCCCAAGACTTTGCCTGTGCTTTTAACCGCCTGAACAATGCTTTTAATTTAAGGGATGCCAGTTAGGAATTCCCCCCCTTTCTGGGTGGCCACAAGTTGTTTTTTGTATGCATGGAGTCGAACTGCGCCATTCTTCTCATCTTAGAAAGACAAGATGTCATAGCACATGTGGCAAGTCAATCATTTATTAGAGTGCAACATCGGTGCAGCTCTGTACTTGGCATCCTCCATGCTTACATGTCCGCTTTTTTTTTTATCAGTTCTGCTGTAAGCATGGAGCATTTAATGTGCATTCTCAGTTTCAGAATGACTGTTACACTCTTGGGTTTAGCCCCTCTATGCACAGCTGTGTTCTCTGGCTCGATACTCTCCTTGTGGCTTTGAGCATGATAGGTTTTGATGTAGTTCATTTATACTTTGTCTCTTTCATTTGGAGAGTAGATTAGAATGTGGTGGGATTTGAAATCATTTGTCTATAGGGCCCCTTCGGGCCCCCCTATGTTGGCTGCCTAATAGTTCTGTCAACAGTGGCTCGACTATGGCATTGTATCCCTGGAGATCTCAGAGGTAGGTTAGGTGTAAATTAACTTCACCTCCAAAAGTTTGATTTCTTCAGAAATGCTCTCCAATTTCTGGGTTCTGGATCCAGATCTGTCTCTCCGAAAATACAGCTTGGCCCGGCCACCGCAAATTGTTCCGGCATCCGTTATATGTGTGATAAATCAGTCAACCATTCAAGAAATGGGTCAAGAAAAATAGACCCCTGTATTTAATGTTTAAACCCTTCGATGCAAATGTGAAGGTTATGTTAAATGCTTTTGAAGATTAGTTCCATATGCATTGGCAGCCAGTCAGCTAGCCTTGAGCTTTTTTCATCTGGGAGCGGAGGCTAAAGTTAACGTTGCCTCTGGAACATATTTCCTCTGCGCACTGTCAGATCTGGGTTTGTGTGTGGCCTAGCTTGGGAAAAAATTAGATAGCACATGCTTTCCAGCCGAGTCGAACCTAGGAGCTTTAGTCTGCGGGTGGAGCAGAGAACAAAGAGAGTAGAAAGCTAGACAATTAAGACGCTGAACGTTAGGAAAAATTTAGACTGCACATGATTGGCAACAAGTCAGAGGGAGGAAGATCAGAGCAGACCACTGCGTAGGTCTTCTGATCTGAAATCCACCACCTCATGTCCGATTTTGCTTATCATTGGAAGTAAATAGCAATAGAAATGAATAACTCTCCTCTTTTTTTGAAAAACATCAACTTGTATTTGTTAGGGCTGTAAAAGAATTGTGACATTTGTAAGATCAAACACAGTTTCTTCTTCTGGATGCCATAAATCTGCCGGCAGGCAGTATCCAAGAATTTTTAATGGAGGTGAAGAGGGAGTTGGGGTCCCAAAAAAGGCCCTCCGCCCCATTAAGTTCATGACGAGACAAAAGGCTAGAAATGCTCGTAGCTATTCAGCTTATTTCGGATGAATCCCAAACGCACCAATGATTGGTAAGTACACAGAGGTCCCTGCTCAGCCAGCCATACAGACCAAATGCAATGCAAATGTGTCCATGTGTGGGAGAAGAGCCCATGATCGTGAACAGAGACACCTATATGGACAGCCTGGACTAAGCACCAAAAAGCCATGTTTGATGTCATTAGTGACACCACGAAATAGCGTTCGACCTGAAGCACATGTGCAGTCCGCACTGCACCACACAAACACACACTCGACTACATCAAGAACATGAACGCACAGTTCTAGACCTAGAAGACAGATACTCATACATACTGTCAATGCTTTTATTATTTTGTCATTAGTCAAATGCAGTAACACAGAACCTCAAGGCACGAGATCCTGAGCAAGCTTGCAGATGCCCAATTCAAATAACTCTATGTAAATGCAGGAGTACATATAGAACCTGGTAGAACCAAGACTGACTAACTTATAGGGAATGAAGTATGATATTATATGTTATTTATAACGTGCTTAATACCCAGAGGTTTCTAAGCACAGACCCGGGGATCGAACCTGTGGTGCTCCGTGACGTCTTGCTTCCAAGATGAGCACGTTGCCCCTGAGGATAGCTCAGGACAATGTAGAAACTCATGGACAATGTAGAAACCGCAATATAAGGTTTAGGAAAATTACAGCAGGCCTCAAATCACTGAACAGAAGATGAGCTGAGCCAATTCAGGCTGGACAGAGAGCAAGATGCGTGAGACAGTCCCACAGCCAAGGTCAAGAGATATGAAGACACATTCCAATCCCCAGATGACAAAGGGACCAGCTGCAAAGAAACAGAATCCTCATAATTTGGAGCTGCAGAGCTCGATTTTGTGGTCTCTAAACATGTGGTACAGCGAATGAAACAATGGACAGTCTTCCATGGTGGGAAAAAGAAGCCAGTCCTAGCAACCAGATGCAGATTGCAATAAGTGTTGCTACCCTAAGGAGAATATTCTCATAAAGCAAGGTGGTGTACATAAGTTACAATACAGACACATAATCGTTTACATCACCTTGAAAAGGTACACAGCGAGCTGAGAACTTCTTTGCGTCCCAGGCCTGCGGGCATCAGTTGTAACCAATTAGTTTAGTATTCTCGGGGTGGATGGCAACAGACAAGAACCAATAGTAAGCAGCCCACTACTCTGCAACAATGTCATAGATGGTGAATTGGGAACGGGACTGACCAGCCAGTAGAAGAACTTCTATAGATGTCATATAGGTAATAGAGGTCTCAATATCCAATCCCTCAGAATGGTTGGTTTTTTGGAGAAGAGCCCAAGTGATGACGTAGTAATGATGCAACTCTGCAGTAAAACAGGCCTGCGAGCCAGGAGACGTTGAGAATTACTGCAATAAACCGCAGTTTGAACTTTCCGTTGACCGAGTCCTCCATGTATACTGGGGGAGGGAGTTGGGCTCTCCAAGTCTGCAGACTTCCAGCATCGATCTGGCATACCTGGGAGTTCGACCCAACAGAGGTAAATTTATGACTTTGGCTAGAACTTTAGTGTAACCACGTTCTTCCCCACGGTTTGATCACGTGCCTTATCCAAGACTGGGATGTAGGAAAGAACACAACAAAGTGCAATGCGCTGATGTGGCCACTATTGGCCTTGCATTGGATGAGAGTGGGGCTAACAGCCAAAGGTTCCAGGGGCTGGACATTTTGGGATAACCCTGCTGCAGAAATCAAGGTCTCCCTTTTGGCTCTATTCTTGATTTCAAACCACTATATGCCATCGTAGCAATTTCTGAATTGATGACATGAGCTGATCCGGCTGTTGGGAATTTCCTGTAACACACAGGTGTGATGATGTGTCCTCAGCAGTAGAATGACACAGAAAATCGGTGTGTCCCTGGAGACATGACCTATCCGAAAACAATATGGCACTAACATGACGACTGAGGGAGTGGTACTACCCTGAACAGTTCTTCAGGACTCCTTACCAGTGAAAGGAAATAGCAGGGTAGCCTGACCCGCTCTGCACAAAGGAGGGGACCAAGCAGCAGCATGAATATGGAAGCCATATCTTTCACTGTCCAGTGTGATGGTGATCTGAGATGCCCAGAGTGGAGAGTCTTCCCTTGAGCATCGGAAAGGCTTATTCTTCTAGATGTTTGTTTGCGTCACTTCATCACCTCTTTGGCGACCCGAGGCGCAAAACTTCAATCCAAGCACTGAATTTCTTTATCGAGCTGTAATGATAGTATTTTTTATGAAAAACAGGAACCATCCCTTGGGCGGGTAAGGTGACACCTGAGCCCTTCATGCTCTTTTGCCACATTCACAATTCCAACAGATTGTCTGTGCCTTACCTTGCCCAGTCAATATCAGCGAAGACGCCGATCGTGCATGCATCCTGCTGGAACAGGAAGTCTGTGTGGCGAGATGGTGGTAGCAGTAAGGAGAAGGGGATCAGGAGTCCAGAGTTTTGGTGCCCCACACAAACGAGGGGAAAATGGAACAGGTGTGGCGGTGGTGCCGCTACTCTTAAGGGTGCTGCGGGGGCCCGAACGATGCAGGGCACACACAAGGTTGGCAGCATGGTACACTATGGGTGGGTGTGGGGATGTCCTCCACACTAAAGGACAGACGGGGGTGGGGGGTGTGCAGGGAGGCAGGACGTGGTGCCACAGAGAAGGCAGACTTCGCCGAAACGTGCCAGCGCGATACGTCCCGGAACCACTAGCATCGTCCTGACTGGCATTGTCTCACAGTATGTGCCAGGCAGAGTGAATGTGCATGTGTACCCACTCCTGAGGGATGCACTCGGTGAGAGTCTTTGCAGGAGGCTCCCATAGGTTCAGGGTTTTTTTGTGGCAGTATGGTCGATCAGCGTCTTCTACTGTGGGAAGAATTAATGATGCACCTGTTGAAACATCATGGGCCGAAATGAGTAAAGATACGGTTTCCTCTGAACGTGGTGTGATGGTCAGTCTGTGGACTCCTAATAGAAGACAAGATGGGTATTATTGCTGTTCACCAGAAAGGGGCGGACCTACACTATCCATAGCAGTTTTTTGTTACGCTTACTGATGCTATCAGATTAGCCTCTAGGGGGAGCGGGGGGGGGGGGGTTGTCGGGTCCAATAAGGTTGCTCCCTACGTGGGCTGTAGCTCTCTATTCATGCCTGCATTCCAAGCAGGCTGAAGGCCTTGCTTTGGCTGTCCTCTACCCCTGCATCCAACTGCTCCCTGCTTCTCCCCCAACCAAAAAGAAAAACAAAGGGATCCCAATTTTACTACTGCCTTTCTTCTTGGATCCCAGTTCTACTGCGTTTGTCCTTTGGCCATGGAAAGAGCATATAAGGTGTTGTCTTGGGATTCAATTTTGTTTGTAATTGTTTTTATAATTCGTTGGTGGGAAACAGTTTTGTTTATCACATGTGAGTACCAATAAAAATATGACCAGCAGCACCTGGACATTTTGGTGATAATGGCCTTGGGTCGAGCCGTATCAGGTGGTCACTGCGCCACAGCCATAAGCAATGCCTGCCGGTACAGCAAGCAACCACGGTCATCATTGCTAAATTAAGGCTCTCACTTCTGTTTCCGCAGCTATCTTAGACCATATATGCGATAAAGGCACAGGGAGCAGTTCTCCATGGTCAAAGTAATGTATAGTTACAAATGCACAATTACTGTAAATGCTAAACCTGCCAAGATTTACCGAACTAATAAATACATCTACTGTGGTTTACCCTAGCTGCGATTTTTCTATTTTTGCAGGACAGAGTTGTGGATTTAGAAATGGTGAGTACTTGTTTGATTTATTTTTGAGATCCATATAAATGTCAAACTTGGATACACGCAATGCTATCATGGTCTTGGCTTGTCATGTTTCTCCTCCGCTGCCAAGCCAGAGCGCTGTGCTAGGGTGTGGGAGCTGGAGTCTCTGTGTACATTCTGCAGACATTCCTCGGCCGGTACACATTCTCTGCTGTTCCTATTGGAGACATACGGTGCATCTTCTAGTAACTTGAGCATGGTAATGCGTAAGTGGTCACCCCAGGGACGAGAGCATGTCGGAGACACAATGGGATGATAGAAAGGAAAATATGATTATTCCATGCAACGCATGTGTCGGGTTGTGGGTGATCACATTTCCTGGAATTCCCCTCCATGAATTCCAACTCTAACCAGTGCCCTCCATTGGACCCCCTTCACCATTGATATAGTCCCCTTAACAAGCATTGCTTGAGGGGGTGGGTGTTCCAGTGCTCTTTTACCTGCCTGAAATACTGGTGCAGACGAACCCTGACCAATAAATCATCCATTCTGGTACCAGCATTGACCACCCAACCCCTCACAACTCCCAGCAACGACCAAGAGCCTCATACACCACAGAGGGACGGGCGTGCGTGCGCGCGTGCGCGCGTGCACAGTGGAGCTGGTGGAATCCTGAGTGACAGGTCCAGCAGATCACTATATTGTGTAGCTCAAATTGTTTCCTATACAAATCCAGATAACCAGCAGGTGCAAACTGATCTCATCTAAGCCTATGACATAGTCTATGCATAAAGTCCATGTATGCATTATGGGAGAGGGACTTGCGGAGATGATGATGGAGGGGAGATTAGCCTAAGCCAGCCAAGCTAGCAAGAAGCCAGTCATCAAAGACAAGTGAGGAATGGCATAGAAGCAGCAGCATGATAGTAGCTGGTCATGCCTCGTGGGCATGAGAAACCAACATGAAAAGAGGCAGAGCATTCACTGGGCTCTAGTCTGTTTATGTAAACTAGCAGTGTAATTAGTTCATGTATCACTTAGCTCGCTCTAACTAAATTGGTCATAATTTAGTACCACAGTCAATATTTAATCTGTATTGGCACTGTAGAGAGCCACGGGGAGCAAATGGCATCCTCGCCTTCCCACCGCCACAAGCTCTAGATGAAGAGAGCATTTTACTCCCATACCTCGTGGAGGTCACCCGGGTCCACCATGAGTGTCCAGTGAGAAGGTAAGCTGATATCCAATTGGAGATGGTGGCTTTTAAAGGAGCAGACCGTCCCAGATCCACAAGCTTTTTTCCTTTGTGACTAAAGGTATCAACTAAAGAGCTGATTTGCATATAACTCCATCTAGTGGAATAGCACATGTAATCACGCCCAAAACCTCTCACCAGTCTGCTTTGAGGATACGGCAGGCAACAACATATGCCCCATCAAGCCCTCTTTGGGGTTACAGGGGCAGGAAAGATTACGTTGTTCGTTTGTGGATGGGACACAGGACCCTACAGCAACAGATTTGTTTCCCCCAAACTTTGTTCGGGGATCTCTCCACTGAGACCAGTGATGCCTACCATCTATCCCGCTGCCTCAGTGGGATCACTGGACTTTTCATGAACCTTTGCCAACTAGCTCCCTAGGTTGGCAGTCCAGTCCACAGGGAAAGTAGATCATTATTTTACAAATAAGTCAGAGGGTAAGAAGCGGCCACCTACAGGCAAGTTGGAGTGGCGGCAGAGGGGTTCCGCGTTAGGTTTTATTGTGTTTCTACACACCCCTCATCCCCTAATCTACAGTCAGATAAGTTTGCAGGAACATCATGATGACCTTTTTGGTGTCCAAGTTGATCCCACAGGCTGTACTATGCAGGCAGCAGTTGGGAAGGGTCTGATTACAGCATAGCACATAGAGGCTACCTGGGCAACTATGTAGAGTCTTAGCAGGTCATTGGAAAAATAGAACCTGTTTCATTCACAGAAAAATAGGACAAAGTTACTTTATCAAATCTACAGGAAATCAGACATCAAAATTGAATAGCTGTAACTCTTCCAAAAATAAAGAGAAATCTCGTTTAAAATGTAAAGTGCAGTGTAAAGGCTATCTTTTCTTCTGCTCAAGCAGTCATGGTGTAGAGTGCCTATCCCTTGAACTCTGTCGTAATTGATGGGTAACAAGATAATACCTAATTGAGCTGGAGACTAAAAATCACTGTCTCTCTTCCGGTTCAGTTGTGGGTTTTCCCACTGTGGGATGGACTGGTAATATGACAATGTTGGTGAGTTTGAAGGTGATCCTCAGCTAGGTTACGGCGCTGTTTTGCTGGACAGTCAGTGGAAAAGCCAGGTTTCCACTAATGCCAGCTGTGACGAGTCTGGACAATCAGTCCCAGAGGGGAGCCACCCCTTTGAGGCTTGGGAGGTGAGCCCACTCAGCTACACCCTTCCCAGCGGTCTGCCAGAGTGGGACCTCACTGGGAGTGACTCCCCTCTTGGGGACAAAGACTCCCATTCCGCTAAGGAACTGCCTGTCCGGAACACGCTATCCGCATACTTGGGAATTGGAAAGACTGTTAACCCTGTTTTGGATTTAATGAATAGTGACATTTCTTCAATCTCTTTGGCTACAGGTAATGCTAGATCATGCCTGAATCCCACCTTCGAACAGCAATGACCCAACCCTTTTAGGATCTGGGTTCTTTGGCCGAAGTGTAATTATTCGCGGCAGAATTGACCATAGTCAATTTCGCTGCAAATCGATTTGCACTTCTGCCAAACAACCCAAAATGTATCTTTCACAACCCCCAAATCCCCCTACTTACCTGCTTTCTAGCCACCACTTCCCCTGCAACCCGGTGGCTTCAGAGCCTTCCCTCTAACGTGGGTCGTATCTGACGCTGCAGGGTCCCTTTTTATTTTTTGTATAAAAACGTTCAGTCCCCACCTCCAATTTTGAGTTGGCGGGGGACACCCCTGCAAACCCCAAGCCCAAAAATACAAAATACCGAACATAGGGAGTGGGGGACACCCCTGCAACCCTCGGTCCACATATTCAGTATTTTTAAAAATCGATCACATAATACTGGCTGCAATCGGTCAAATTGTACCATTTGATCAATTTTTATCGGTCAAAATGGGTAGTACCCCTTTTAATTTGTGATGCCGTTTTGGACTTAACCAATAATGGCATTTCATCAATCTCTTTGGCTTCAGGTAAAGCTGGATTCCTCCTGAACACCACATTCAAAGAAGAACAACACAACCCTTGCATTTCTGATGACATACATCAACCACGAGGAATGTGGAAGAAAGGAAGAGAATCTTAGGCAGAGGCCATCCTCTGATGGCAAGACGTCCTGGGGACCGAGTTACTGTAGAGCCAGCAGTAGCATGATCATTGACAAGTACCATGTCGAAATGTATAGGATTGTGTTAAAACCCTTGTCTTTCCTGAGAAAAAGGAAACCGTATGGAATCTAATTTGAAATTTGACATACAGAAACCTGCAGAGAGGCTGAGAACTGTATTAGGAATTATTGAACATTGCCAGAACTTTGTTGAACTTTTAAAGACCCTGCTTCCGAGAAGAAGGAATCCAGAACTTAACACACTTTCAAAACCTGCTTGGAGAAGGAATCCAAGTGTTGGGCCAGGCAGAAGCCAACGACGTTCAGACTAAGGACTTGTTTCTGTTGAGACCCTTGACGAGCACCATTAGTTTTAGTTTGGTAGACAGGGGACTTCCCTGCTGGTGATAGGGCTAGAGAGGGGTTTCTTTTTACTTTTAATAAACACCCTTAGAATATGTCAGTATTTAGTCTGACTCCTTCTGGTCACCCACACAGTCCAGCGCATTTGTGGATCTTTACAGCGGTACTTCAACACCTTAGTCACTGATGTCAAATCATGTATGAAAGGGGGACAGTTCATGGGCTCTCCAGAATGCTTTATGGGTCCCCTCCTAATATAAACAGCGCAGAGGCTTTAAACTCTCATAGTGCAAGTCAAACAGCTGTTCCGTTACTGGTAGCTGTGAAGTACATGAGGGGCTTCTAGGCGGCAATAACCTCGGCTAGGAGAGGCTCGGAGCTTCAGGCCTAGACTGCTTCGCCACATTTTTTTTGGTTTTCTCTGAGGAGGTAACCTCAAGGTTAAGCCCTCTTTCCTTCCGAGGATGGTATGAGTTTAACTTGAAGCCAAATATTCAACTCTCTCTCAGCTGCATTAGTCTAAAGTGGCATAACGGCTCAACACCAAGATGGCCATCAATTCTAACATTTCCAGAAGCAAGGTGTACCGTCTGGATGATCAGTTGTTTACTGGCTTTGCTGGTTCTTGAAAAAGATATTGTAACTCCAAGTACTTTATTTTAAGAAAAGCCATCTTCTGCATCGAAACATGCTGATAGCTGACAATCAACTGAGTTCCAGAAGGCCCGACGGCCCATTCCAGGAGAGGTCCATCAGCTACTGCTACTTCTTAGAGAGAAGGCCCATTGCGGCACATCTGTTGGTTGGCAATGTGGGCACCTCTTCATAAATTCAGAAACCATATTATCTCAACTCTTTGGCCAGTAAGGATGCTCAGGTGGGACCCGGAAGACTTTCTGATGCTAAGCAAATCACTGTGAGCACTTCCTTCAACTCTGGTTATTGCTATGGCAGACTATGAGATCCATTAGAACAGTGGTTTGTAACCTTCGACTCTCCAGATGTTTTCAACTACAACCACCATGAACCCTAGCCAGCATAGACGATTTTGAGGAATCACGGGAGTTGTAGTCTAAAACATCTGGGGAGCCTCTGGTTGCAGACCCTTGCAGTAGAAACACAAGTTACTTACCTTTGGTAATGTTCTTTCTGATGGATATGTATTCCTGCCACAGGTTCTTCCTCTGTCTTCCTGCTTACCACTCCACATGTTAGCTCACGTGGCTTGCATCTCGGGGCCGTCGACAGAGTCGCCATGATGTAGAGCAATATTAGTTTAAGGGAACGTGTTCTGATCACAAGTGTGCTTGGAAAAAATGAACTAAGGTCATGGGGCGTATATGCTGGCCCCGACGTCATGTCCGATGTGTAAAGACGTCGGACGGAGCAAACATGGGGCCGTGCCATGGCTCCTGAATGTGGAAGAGTTACAGAAGAACAGCTGCGTTGGTATAGGATTATCATAGATGAGGAGATCGGGAGAGGAACATCCATCAGAAAGAACATTGCCGAGAGGCAAGTAATTTGTTCTTCTCTGCGTCTGGCGTATATTGTGAAAAGGGGCAGACATCATGCAGGGCAGGTACCATATACTCCATGGCAGGAAAGCGCAAATTAATTCAGGGAACTTATAATGGGACTTGCCCCATCACAGTATGCTGTCACTTGCCACTTATGCTCTTTAGGACTCTTGAATAAAGGACAGTAAGAAGCTAGTATCATTTTCATCGAAACGCTACCGAATAATTTGAACTGCCCTTTTAAATGTGTGTTCACTAAGTAGCTGATTTAGTCATTAGTGGGTATGGCGCTCCATTTTGGTATAGCTGGTAGAATTTCAAAGTAAACCCTTCTTCCTTTCGTATTGCACCATGCATTCGGTTCACAATGCAACTGCATGAGAGCGAATGGTGCTTACACCAATGTTTTCCAAAAGAAAGTGTACGCTAAAGATTGAATTGTCATTGGCTTAAGATCTATGGGCTGCAATCCCACTGCAGCGCTTTGGTTGTAGGTCAAAGGATCGACAACCAAATGGTCGAATGGTCAAAGGATTGACACCAAAGGACCGAAAACCATAGTAAAGTCAAGTGAAGCAAGTCCGGCTACTTTTAAAGCCATAGAAAGTGGCTGCCATGAACTTGTGTTTAAAAGTAGCCTGATTTACTACACTTTACTATGCTGGAGAAAATCTGCACAGAAAAATCCTACTGATCTTTTGTTTAATCACCACCGCCACCAGCCATAGAACATTGTCCATGAGGGCCTCCACACTCAGGACAAGGGATGCTTGCACATCTCTGAACTGCAGAACAGACCGAACATGCGCTCCTGTCAAGTGAAACTTAATGGCGTTAAGTGAAGCAGGCGCTTAGAAATCGAGGAGAATGCATCTAATATATCCTCACGCCTTCCTTGACCAGTGCAGGTTTCAGGCTTTTGGTCCAAATTGTGTTCAAGTGCTGTTCTTAAACATGGGTTGCACACCTGGTTACGTATTCTGAGAGATGACACTATCCAGTGAAGCAACAGTCCCTGGAGGAGCTTGCCTAAATAGAACAGCAGTCTTCATGGATGTGTCGGAATGAATCGCAATTAGTTACAGTCGCCTGTATGACTTAATCCGTCGCTTGTGCTTGTTTTGTCTGGATTAATCTCCACTCAGACGTTGCCTGTCTGAATGAATCGTCAGCCTGTTGAATCGCTTGCCTGAATGAATCGCCAGCCTGTTAAATCGCTTGCCTGAATGAATCCTGAATGAATCCTCAGCCTGTTGAATCGCCAGCCTGTTGAATCGCTTGCCTGAATGAATCGCCAGCCTGTTAAATCGCTTGCCTGAATGAATCCTGAATGAATCCTCAGCCTGTTGAATCGCCAGCCTGTTAAATCGCTTGCCTGAATGAATCGCCAGCCCGTTAAATCGCTTGTCTGAATGAATCGCCAGCCTGTTAAATGCTTGTCTGAATGAATAGTCAGCCGATTTAATCGCTTGTCTGAATGAATAGTGAGCCTGCTAAAATGCTTTCTGAATGAATCGTCAGCTTGTTAAATCACTTGCCTGAATGAATCGCCATTCTGTAAATGCTTGCCTGAATGAATCGTCAGCCTGTTGAATCGCTTGTCTGAATGAATCGTCAGCCTGTTGAATCGCTTGTCTGAATGAATCGTCAGCCTGTTGAATCGCTTGTCTGAATGAATCGTCAGCCTGTTAAATCGCTTGTCTGAATGAATCGTCAGCCTGTTGAATCGCGTGTCTGAATGAACCTGCAGCATGTCCTTTCATCGCATGAATTAGCCAGTCAGACCATTCTCTCTGTGATGAAGAAGCAAGGTTGCCAGGCTGGTAAACATGGCAGTACATTTTCTTGCCTGATAGCGAGTGCAGGTGCCTGTCTGTTGAGGCTGCAGTCTGGGAAAGCAGCAGGCGGTGCCATTGCCAGTCAGATGATCGGCCAGACCTCGCAGCCGCCGGCTTGTGGAATCAGACAGTGAGTACTGCCTGCTAGCTGGTAATAATCTAGTCCCATCTGATGGAGGGGGTGGGTGGGGGCAGCGTCCAGTGTGTGCACTTGCAAGTCTCATTCATCAAAACTATAGATTTCGCCATCAGATGGATCTGCCATCTTGCGACCAAGGAACAGTCTGTAAGAACGTGAACGTCCGTGTAGTTACAGGCCCCGCGCGCGGCAGCCAGTTGCTTATCGGTTAGCGACGCGCCCGCCTGATGGATGCGCAAGTAATGAAATGTCCAGCTTGATGCTCGAAGCATTAGTGAAGTGTGCACCCAGATGGAACAGTATTTAGCGAGGACGGCGTACTGAGTGATCAGCAGTTTGCTGCATGTCCACTCTCATCAAGCCGCCATTCCTGCGATGTCCTCTCTTGGGCTTTGCGCTGTGAGAACTAGAGCTCCAGCTCCTTAATGCAGCCTATTGAAGTCAATACTATCCGTTCAGGGACGAAAGGACAGCCCACGAATGTGGCACGATGGACGGCAAGTGGCCTAAGGTGCTATACACCCATGTCCGTCATACATTGCGAAGGAACACGCTATTCTCACGAACTTTTTGTGGTCCTCCTAGCCCATCACTCAGGCATGAACTTCAAGACACACCTTTTACCCAAAGCTTCTCTCCGTTCACACGTTTGCCGTTAGAGAAACCCATGTCTTCAGCCCCAAAGGCCACACAGCGAGAGATCCAGCTTTCATGCACCATGCAGAGTGTCCATTGCGATCAAGCGTTCATCACTCCAAGGGTTATGATTAGGCAGTAACCCCTGATGGGCTGGGGCTTTAAAGGGCCAGGTAATGCGCAGGGCCAATTCAATGCAGGGGCCTTAATGTTAGCACATGGATTCGCAGCACCGGCAAAGCCCCCTCCGAGAGGGGTTTATTGCTAGTCGCATCCCAGCATTTTTTTCCCGGATAGTAATCGTTTTTTTTTATTGAGAAAGGGCGTGGTTGCCATTTCTCAACGTTAAAAAAACTTCAACTCAAGATGGCCACCCTGGACAAGGGATAAGAGAACTGGACCTAGTCCCTTTTCATGGCTGCCATTGGTGCAGCGGGGGAAGATGTGAGAACATGGAGTGTTCCTAGCGAGAGATGAGGACGCTGCAGGTAAGTGGGGAGGATGGGGTCAAGGTGGTGCAGGGGAGCACTTATCCGTAGCTCGGCAGGGAAGATGGCAGCCTCCCATTTTCCAGGAGGCCTCCTGCCCTCGCTGCGGTGCTAATGTGAATTAGATGTAGCCTTATTCAGTTGTTCTCCATTTGTGCTAGAGACTAGAACTCATTTTGTATAGTCTAATGGTGGCACAAGTGGGATCAAGTGGGATCAGTACTCAGGCTTTACATGTTCCCCTATCAAGTAGTTGCGTGGTCTCCTTTTTTGCTCTATAGTGCATCAAGACAATTATATACTTGATTTGCACCCCTCTGTTGAGCACTCTGAAAACCATTCACATATAGCAGGGGTGTAGCCAGATGTTCACTACAGGGTCCCCAGGACCATATGCATATGGGCCCTGTGTAGTTGTGAAAGTTTGTATCATTTTTGAATATGTACTGAGTCATTTGAGTGCAGCCTACAAAACTACGTCCTTGGGTAGGGATCCCCATAAACTAGGGGGGAGAGATGTATGTGTGATGTTTTCTGGTGTGCGCGCCTGTAACCAGGGTGAAGTTATGGCTTTTACAGACTTATCTGCATTGCATTGTAAATAATAGATGTTACTGTTAGGAGGCTAAATGGTACTCATTTTATCAACTGCATAAGGATGAAATGCAGAAAGGGCCTGGTTGGAAATGCACAGAGCTTCCACAAGCAACACTAGAGATCTACATGTAGGAGAGCCTGGCCCCATTGGATGAACCATGGTTGGGGCTACTCCCCTCCTCCACTCTGCTCTCCAGGCATTCCTTCTCTGTATTCTTCCACTTTTCTGAACCTTGCTCCATTATTTGGTAGCTAGGTACACACTTTATCAATTCCATGCATACACGGGTAAATGGTTTTGCTTCTGGACAAACAGTTACCTGCATGCAAAATAAATGTGGCACAAGAACCTTCAGACAAGTCACAGCCAATGCTGAAATCATGGCCAGTAAGCCCTGGCATGGTTGGCACTGTTAGGTCATTTCCCATTCTGGTACTCAGTTTATGAATGCAGTGCAAGTGCCAGAATGCAATATGATGCGGGTCTATAAACCAAGACTGGCGGATTTCACACCTGGCATGGCAGCCTTCAGATTATGCGGCAAGGCTGGCACTGCTTTCAAGTCTGAGGCAAACCTGAGCAGAGCCTGTGATATAGTCATGTGCTTCTAGTCATTCTTGACAAAGACATGTATGTTGTGGTAATGCATTATATGCGTTTCTACAAAAAAGGAACAACGTGTAGCACTTTAAACTTGCGAATATGCACCCTCATCAGTTATTAGTAACCCCTCTGAACCCAGCTGTGCTGTGGCGGGAAAAGTAGGGTGGGCCTTCTAGTAGTACGGGAGGGCCTTTGTCCTCATCCCTGTCTAGGCCATTGCATGTATAGGTTCAGCACGAGGAGGCTTAAACAGAAAATGGAACAATGGGATCGGATCCACAAGTATGACCACCTAAACACGTTGCATGGTTACAAGCATGTTGCCAAGGTCAGTCACTCGTAACCCAAAACTAAGGTGCCCGTGCTGCAGAGTCCTAGCCTGGCAGTCCGAAACTGGATTTTGCGGCTTAGAATTGATCAACTTCCTCTATTGGTTGTGCGAGGGGCTTACTTGAAAATACCCTCGGGCCAAAGACTCTGTCGTATCTGTAAGTCTGAAGATAAACTGGAAACAGCGAGGCGCGTTTTTACCGAATGTTGTAAGTTGGGAACCGTTTATATGTGTAAATCGGGTCAATTTGTGAGTCACCATGAATCGATCAAGTCAGAAGAATTCTGCGATCACTGCCTTAACAGTGACTCGACTTTTATTGCCTTTGGCAACGTATTACCCTGCTGCTAAAAGACTAATTCATTGATGGTTTTACATTTTATGATTTTTATAATTGTTGCGATTTGTATAGTATTACGTGTATTATGTATTTTTACATGTGATAGGAGATAAGATGTATGTATTTATCGTTGTTGTCTGTTGGATTTGTAAAAGTTCATTTGAGCTTGCTGGGCATTACAGTAAAGCTGTGTGATTGGACGTAAATTGCTGAGGCTAACATTTACAAAGGTGTTTTTTTTTCTTTATTTGACCTGTAGTTTAGTTTTGTATATCGTATAACATTTATTATTAGACCCAACGTGTAAAGTGCAATGTGGGATCTGGCTCACTGTGTGTAAATGCGCACTGATCGCCACATACAAATATTAGAAACACAAAAAAGGCAGCAGGCACCCCTCTCTAGAAAGGACATGGCATGATAACCTGTTCTGTGGTTTTATCCCACTTTGAGAGTCCGCAGCCATCGCTTTTAGCTCACTGTACTTTTCACAAATGAGGAAGATCCATTTGCATATCAGTCTTTGTCCCGCCCCCAAGGGCAGTCCAGCACCAAAATGCCAGGCAAACCTCCTTTGAACAAGAGTACCTACAGCAACCCTAGGACCGTTTCCTCCATGCACGTTTGTGGTTTCCGTTGTGGGATTTAATTTCGGTTTTAGCCTTTCTTATGGGCACTCTGTAGGAGCCCCGCCATCCATGTTCTATTAGAGTGCTCACCCTGAAGGTGATTTTCCTGATCGCCATCGCTTCCGCTAGGCGGGCGAAAGCTTCATGCACATTCCCAATTGAAGCCCTCTAAAGCGGCTGGACCCGACGGGCTTCCGCCTTGCGTCATAAAAGACGACCCCCATTTTTGGGCTCGATACTTTCTTCCTTGTTACCAGTCGATTTATTTAACTGGTAAGATCCCGGAATCATGGTTGACCGCCATAATTATCCCTATACACAAAAAGGGTATGCTAAACAATCCCTCAAATTTCAGGCCTATTGCCCTGATAGATACTGCCGCGAAAATTTTCGCACGTCTGCTTTTAGTGGAATTGGAACGCTGTATCCATGAGCTAAAAATTCTTTCCAAAGCACAGGTCGGTTTCCGCAGAGCAATGGGCACCCAACTAAATGCCACAATCTTAGCCCATTTGCTGCGGAACGTTCATATCGAAAAAAAAGGAACTATTTACATGGCTGCCCTCGATCTCTCGGCTGCTTTCGATAATGTCCTACGTACTCGGCTTTGGCAGAAGATGTTGGCGTATGGCGTTCCTCCGCCACTTGTAGCTCTAATCGCTGCTCTACACCAGAGGACTTCTTATCGAGTCCGCATTAATGCGGAAGGGCTCCTGTCGGATAACATACCGACATTTATTGGAGTAAAGCAGGGCTGCAATTTGGCAGCAGTCCTGTTTAACCTTTATCTCGCTGACGTAGAGGCGATTTGGCAGGGATCTAACTCTTTTCCGGTTACACTGGGATCCATGCGGCTTCATTGGCTAGCTTTTGCTGATGACATCATATTATTTGACAGAGTGCCGTTTGGACTCCAAAACAAATTAAACCTTTTTGGAGACTATTGTAAGCTTAACAATATGATTATTAATCCAAGCAAATCGCATATACTGGTCTTCTCTGCCAAAAAAAAGCTTCCAAGAGTTAACTTTACCATAAATGATCAGGTGATCTTGAGAAAAGATGAGATTAAGTACTTGGGCTACCATATATCGAATGGAATATCAATCAACAAGTGGCGTGCCGTATTGATGGCAAAGTTTAATCCCCTCTTGGCCCAAATGAGAATCATCTTCAACAAATATTGTCGCTACTCTCTTTTGCCTCTGATACAATATTACACTATGAAGATAGAGCCCATTCTTCTCTATGCATTAGACACCTGCCTGTTGAATTTGGGGCCCCTTTTAAATATTCTACAGGGTAAACTTTGGAAGAACATCTTGGGGCTTCCCGGTTTCTTACCAAATGCTCTTATCACTCATGAACTGGGTTTATATCCACTAGAAGACAGACTAACTTGGCGGATGGTTGCTACCTTCTCCAAAATGATTTCCCCTCCGCCTAACTCACTCTATGAGGACTTCCAGGAAATGATAGCTGGAAAGTGTCCTAGTTCGATCACATGTGTGAAAGAGAAGATACAAGCGGTCCTAATCTCCTTGAATATGACGCAGAATGACCTGGTAAATAATCCTGTTAAAGTCAAAAGGCGTTTTTTTAAAAATTCCTGGGCCCAAAATTGTGATCGTATTGGACGCTACTCGTCCTTTACTACATATGCCTCTTTTAGACATGCAGTCGCTCCACGCCTGCCATACATTCTAGCCTTTCCAGACAAAGGAGCAAGACGGCATTACATGCGGTTCCGTATGGATCTTATCCAGACGGGTGCTCGCATCAGAAATTGGAAATGCTATAGGACATTGACAAAATGGGAGGGTTGCAGATTTTGTTTAAGTACATCTGAGCCTGAAACCCTGCCTCACCTTTTCATGTTCTGTAGCTTTTTTTCCAAGCACCGAAAACGCTGCTTGGCTGACTACCTTTCGTCGTTTTCCCTGTTTGAACGTCACCTAGTATGGTTGCGATGTATGCAGGGAAACTCTAACTCCATTATATTAGCAACCGTTCGACTCGTTGTAATAATTGAAGAACATCTGACGCCACTCAATAGGACGTTCTGGAGTGGGTAAACTTTTACATCTGTGAGAGTTTGCATACTCGATGAATAGTGGGTTTTGCCACCATTGGTGGCGGTTTGTGATGCTCTAGTACCTCTACCAGGTTTGGTTAGTCTAAGATGGGTTAGTTTTATTATTTAGTATCACTGATCTTTCCTGCGATTTTGTGCTTTTGTGTCATTTCGACTCTGCGAGGTGGTGTCTCGGCGATGCAGCGATGTTACTGTGATTTTGTGACCCTATGAGTTGGTGACTTTGAGGACGCTTGTTGATGTTTTAGGTAATGTTTTAATATTTTAAAGAGATATAGATTTTAGTATTGCTTGGTTGTATAAACATCCGTGTGCTACTGTTGTATTGTAAGATTTTATATGTGTTATATGTGTTTTGTATAATTTGTAAAGGTGCAAATTTATTTTTGCTACCAAAACAAATAAATAAATAAAAAAAAAAAAGCTTCATGCACTATCTGTTAAACCTCCTTGTTTGCTTTTCTCGAAAAAGAATGTGACGTTAAGAGTGAGACTATACTTTCTTTCAAAAGTGGTCTCGGATTTCCATCTTTCTCATAAGATCCATCTTCCTAGGTTTTTCCTCAACCCCATCCTTCCAAGGCAGAGGAATGGTTCCATCAACTGGACCCAGTGCAGGCTCTCAGCTACTACGTGCCGTGGACATGGGACATCAGGCAAGATGACCTGTTGGTTATGCTGGTGCATTTGCTGTGACTAAACGGACCCTGTCAAGGTTGGATCGGTCTCTGTATTTCGGAATGCTATGATTTTTCTGGGAAGGATGCGCCTGAAGACCTCAGAGCTCATTCTACCAGAGGAGTGGCTGCCGCCTTTGCCCACGGAGGGCAGTCCCTGTTTCAGACATCTGCTAAGCAGCAACTTGGGCTTCTCTACACACGTTTGTGAAGCATCACTGCTTACATTATCGTTCAGGACTAGGCGCCCATTTCAGCAGGGTGGTCCTCCAGAGTTTTCTGGTATAGGTGGTGTCCTTTGCTCTCCTCCCTCTTCCAGATCCACGTACTGCTATGGTAGTCTATCATAGATGAGGATCCGATGGAGGAAGACATCCAGTAGAAGAACACTTTGCTTGCCTCTCTGTAACGTTCTTTATGATGGATGTTCCTCCCAATGATTCCGCATCACTCCCGTAACCTGCCCCACTTGGCAGATAGCCAGAACACCATTGGTTCCACTGTCCCTCAGCTTCAGAGTGCTAGGGAAAAAAGGTGGAACTGAGGTCAATGGTTGCAGTGTCTCAATATATACTGTCTCCGATGCCATGTCTGGTGCGTAGAGGCATCAGGCAGAGCTGACGCAGAGCCGCACTGCGCCCGCTGGTGGTGGAAACAATTCAGACTTTTGCAGATAGGATATTGTAGATGAGGAATCCATGGGGAAACATCCATCAGACAGAACATTACCGAGAGGTAAGTAATTTGTTCTTCTGTATGTCCCCTCTATAGGATCCAGCTATGAGTTGAAAGAGGCAGCCAGATAGGTAAGGTAAGGGATTTAGGCCACCACAACCAACAAGTCCGATTATAGAAAGTAAGGATTACCATTCTCGAGTGACAACCTTGGGGTTTAAGGATGTCTGGGCTTAGGAGGAAAAAGCCCACAATACACGGGAGAGAGTGGCGGCCCTTAGAATGCCTGTTTGCAGATATTCTAATAAAAACACTTGACCATTCTTCGATAGTTGGTGTGTTCTGTGACACATGATTACAACCCAAGTTTATTAACGCTAGGTCTTTGAGTGTTGAAATTGATTATTTTTGTTATCGATCTGCAAACAGGGATCTCTGATCTTGTGTCTAAATCGTATGATGTGGTGCCACAAGACTTGTGCACTGTCCCGGATGCCTGACTTAATGTTAAAGGACATTTGTACCGCGCACTATCACCACCGGAGTGGTCCCCTGGCGCTCTGGCGGCTCAAAGAGGAGGGGAGGTTGAGTTAGTGGGAGGAAGCAGGAAAAGTGCAAGAGAGCAATGATGTGCTGTTGGCGGCCTCAGCCCGGTGGGTCCTGGGGTGTTTGCAGCCGGTAGTCGTCGTGTACTGTTGTGCAAGACTGTGTGTTTTTGTTTTGTTGTTGCAATGTAGTGAAGTTTGTGCGGTTTGTTGTGCTGTAGGTTTTGGTTGTGTTTCGTTTTGGAGTTTGAGAGGTGTATGCAGAAAGGGAAATTGTTAGTGGGGTTGGTTAGTTTGCGTCTCTATCCTGAATGGAGGCGCTCAGTTTGCGTAGTCTCCCCTGATGTGGCTCTGTCCTGATCTGGGTCTGACTGGCATACAGGTTCCTTACTCCTCTGGCACCTACCTCTAGCATGTTCTCTTAGAGCTCCCCTTATCCACCCTTCATACTCCTGTGGCCAGTGCACCTGGCAATGTCAACCTCTCAGGTAGTGTGGTGATTGCCAATATCTCGACAATTCCACACCACTGTGATACCTGGCGGTAACTAAGTGGTGGGGGAAAGTGTTGGTGGGATTGTCTGAGGTAGTTGACTCGGTCTCTGTGCGCGCCGCCTGTGTTTAAGTCTATCCGGGTCCACCCGTCCAGGTCCCGTGGGAGTTACCCTCTCGGGTCGGGGATGTTCGTCTCCTTTCCGGTTTAGTCCTCCTTTTTCTGGTTTGGTTTCCAGATTTAGTCTGTGGTGTTGAAGAGCCAGGTTTTAAGCGATTTCCTGAATTTTAGGTGATCTTCAGTGTTTCTTATTTCTTTTGGGATGTTGTTCCAGGTTTTTGCGGCTAAGTGGTAGAAGGAGGTGCCTCCAAATTTTTTCTTAAGGTATGGTTTGAGTTCCAGGCGGATTTCATTGCTTGATCGAAGGGGTCTCGTTGGTTTGTAGACTGTAATTTTCTTTTGTAGGAATTCTGCTCCTTGTCCGCTGATTGCCCTGTGCGTTATGAACATTGTTTTGAAGGTGATGCAATGTTTTACTGGGAGCCAGTGTAGTGTTTTTAGGGCTGGAGTGAAGTGGTCTCTTCTGGATAGTTTGAGGAGTAGTCTTGCTGCTGCATTTTGGATCCGTTGCAGTTTCTTCAGGAGGTATTCTGGTATTCCGAGGTAGAGGCTGTTTGCATAGTCGATTTTTGACATGATGAGGGCGGCGATAGTGAGTGTTTTGTACGTGAAGGAGAGGAAAGGTAGAATTCTTCTTGCCGTGTGGAGGAGGAAAAAGCATTTCTTCACTGTTGCATTTATTTGTGGTTCCAGGGTTAGGGAGCTGTCCATTAGGACTCCCAGATTTTTTACTACTACCTTCCATAGGCCATGGGATGGTAGTTTCCTTCTCTTGGTCTTTGGATACGATCATGATTTCTGTCTTTCCTGGGTTGATTTTCAGGTTGTTGGCATCCATCCAGTTGAAGACCTCTTTTAGACAGTCGGTTAGGGTTGAATGGTCGGTGTCTTTGATTTTGTAGATGATCTGAGTGTCATCTGCGTAGTTGTAACATGTAATGTTGTATTTTTTGAAGATTCTGATGACCGGAGTCTGGTAGATGTTGAAATATAGTGGAGATAGTGAGGATCCTTGTGGTACTCCACAATCGTTGACTCGTGGGGTGGATTTGAAAGGTTTTATCCATACGGTTTCTGTTCTGTCTGCTAGGAATGATTTGGTCCAGCGTAGTGCTGAGTCTGTTATGCCTATGTCTTCTAGTCCTTTGGTCAGGGTGTCATGGCTAACTGTGTCAAAGGCTGCGGAGAGGTCGAGCAGAGTAAGGGCCGAGGTAGTGTTTGAGTCTGCGTTAGTTTTGAGGTCGTCCCAGATGGATAGTAGTGCTGTTTCCGTTCCTCTCGCTGGTCTGAAACCGATTTGAGCTTGGTGCAGCAGGTGGTGTTTTTCTACGTGTTCTTGGGTTAGTTTATATACGTAGGTTTCTAGAATTTTTGCTGGGTAGGGGATGTTGGAGATCGGCCTGTAGTTGGAAAGGTCATCTACGTCACCACTTGTGTTTTCAAGAGTGGCTTGATGTATGCTGATTTGAAGATCTTTGGTACAGTCCCTGTTGATAGTGATAGATTTGGAAGGTTTCTGTAGTGTTCTGCTGGCGATCCTTGCGCGAGGATTGATTTGTAGATGTCTGAGGGGCAGGGGGCAGGGGTCCATGGGTGATCCCGCTTTCTTGCTTCGTTTTACCAGCATTGCGAATGCCTCTGCTGATATTTCTGGAAAGCATTGGAGTTTGTGCTGTGGTTCCGTGTTAGGTTCGTTGGGTTGTATGTTGTGGTTGGTTGGTCGCTTTTGTATGGTTTGTCAGATGTCAATGATTTTTTTTTTTTTTTTAAGTGTTCTGTCAGGTCGTTCCATAGTTTTTCTGAGGGGGTTGGGGTGTTATCGCAGCCTGGTGGGTTTCTCATTTCTTCAATGATGCTAAACATTTCTTTTTGTGTGTTGGTGGCATTATTGATTCTGTCATCGTAATGTCTTCTCTTTGCCTTTTGAATCTCTTTCTTGTATGCGCGGATTTGTTTCTGGTACAGTATTTTTTTTCCCTGGGTTGTATTGTTCCTCCATTCCAATTCCATCTTTTTGTTTTCCTTTTCCATGTCGTTAAATAGTGGGGTGAACCATTTTGCCATTGTTCTTTTTTTTGATGGGGTGAACGGTTTTTCTGGGGCGATCTTGTCTATTGTATCTGCGATCCATTTGTGTAGTATCTCTGCTTTCCCATCAAGGTCAGCTGGTTCCAGTTCTGTAGTTGAGGGTTTCGTTAATTCCAGTTGTTCGAATGGGTTGCTTTCTTTGACGTGTTTCCAGTTTCTTTTGGTGGTGGTTGTGATTTTCGGATGTTGGATGTAGGCTTGGGTAGGCAGAGTGATCACGAATGGGATGATGAGATGGTCGCTCCGCAGTATTTGTATCGGAGGTGCCGTGGTGATGAGTTTTTCTTTGGCGAAAATTGCGTCTAGGGTGTGTCCTGTCGAGTGTGTTGCTCCTTTGACTAGTTGTTGTAGTTTCATGGTGCTGAGTTGTTCAATTAGTGACTTTTTTTTGTGATTCTGCGCACTGTGACCTCCCTCTGCCTGCCCCACATGTCTCCTGAAGTCTAGTGTGCTCATTAACCTGCAAAACAGTAGTTTTAAGCAGTAAAATTGAGATTTGTCTTGTAAACTCTTAACAGCCAGCAGGTGCAGGTGCTCCTTTATAACTGCTCGGTCATGGATTCATGGACACCACTGGCACCTTAAATTGACATATCTGGTACACATATATGGAGTCTCACATGCCTCTATATCTAAGTTCCTGTTTTTCCATGTGCCATACATGCCTCTCTGGCACTTGCTTCCTCAAATTTGAAAGGTGTTTCCTCAGTATGTTGATCCTTAATTCCTCTGAATATACGTTTAGCAAGAGATAAATGTCGGTTCCTGATCCACAGGAGCCTTACCTTTGGTGCCCTGTTTGTGGATTTCGACACGGACCATCTGAGACGGAACAAAGCATTAGCTTTCGAACTCCCACAAACTTCTTTATCAGACGGTGCAGATTAAAATGATCAGTAAGAAAAGCCCCAGCACAGTATTATTGTCTTGATAGCCCCTTGTTGTGCACTGCTTGATGCTAGATAGCCATACTGCATTGTTTGAGTCCTTGAACACTAGGTCAGAGCGGTAAGGTGGCAGACATTGATCGACAAGAGGCCAAAAAGGGGCATTTTAATAAACAAGTACATGTTGGGGACAAAATAACAAAATAGGAGGGGCTGAAATGAGCCGAACCTGTCAGGGTTGTTGATCTTGAAAGTGGTACAGTGCTTTGTGACAGCTTAAAAGAAATGGGAAGTAAAAAATGTTCAAACATAGCTTCTCTGTTTTTATTAAATCCGTGGTTGGGTCTTTCCCAGTTAGTTTACACCGCTACCAGTAAGCAGATAGTGTGGGACTTCAGTGCCTCCATAACCCTATATCTTGCTCATCTCGTTGCATGTTTCTAAGGGGTCCCAAACACTTTTCTCCAGAGTTCAGTGTCTCTGCTCCTTCGTTCCCTGTCCTAGGTTTTTAGCACTGAACTATTAGCATGGTGGTAGACTCTTTAAGTGGGATCGTGAGTGGTGGGCCAAGAAACATTTACGTCACTGGATGGCACGAGGCTTACTTAGTCTGAACAGGGTTCTCATGATTCCCTTCCTTCTATTCCTCACTTCCAGGGTTTTGCTTCTCTAGCCACCTGCCTCATTCGCTTTCTGTCTTTCTTCCCTGGCGTGTCACCTCAAGAAATGTTCCTCTACCCAACCTGTCTATACCCATTTGTATCTTCTGGGCCACCACCTTCTCCTCTTCACTCCTGATCTCTCACCTCTTTTCCAGTGTGAACCCTTTTCCACAAATTATTTTGTTGCCGCCTTTGTCCTTTGATGTTTCTTTGGGCACCTCTTTTAACATGTAAGGTTTTTCAATTGTCTTCTAACTATCCCACTTTCTTCACCACTTTGGCTTATCCTCCTCTCATATAATAGTCATGGCTGCCTACATCTACACTACCCCTTCCACTGCCTAGGTGTGCCTTCTCCCAGCCTTCCGGTTTGGTTGCTTCTCACCCCTTTTGGTCAGTCTCCTCCCAATATCCTTGGCTCTGTCTACTCGGCTCTCTCTGGGTCTCTTAATTCCCTGCCTCCAGAGTCTGGTGTTCCCCTGCAGACTGGGTCTCCTGCTCTCCCCAAACTCCAGGAATTACCCTCCATGCTCCTATCAACAGCTCTTGTTCCTGCTGTTCACCTTTCCAGCCATCTCCGAATGAGCTCTTCCACTCAACTCTACCATTAACTGAATTTAGTCCTTGATTTTTTTATAAGCTTTGTCCCCCCCTTCCAGCTCTCCTGGGTGTGGTAGCTGTGATCAGGAATAGCTGCCGAGCCACATCCTTGAGGATGGTTTACAGCTTTGGTGTCAGGCTTGGGATTGGCTTATCCATACCCCTGGGCGGTCCTCTTTCAGCCTGCCACACTCTGGTTCAGCGTTCCCACCTCTCTCTGGGCCAAGGGAACTCAGATGTGCAGGCCTGGAATAGGACATCTGAGAACTGTTTAGTTCTGTGGGCCTGGAGGGTGTCTAGTGTCTCCTGGACTGCAGCTTCAAATAATATATCAGCCATCTTGGAGTTCCTAAGTCCCTCTTCCGCTTTAGACTGGTGGTTTAGGCACTCGCTGACAGGTCCCACCCCTACGGGGGGCCTTCCAGTTCTAGGATGGAAGTTTGGCCTACCTTCCTCTGTGTGTCAAGGCGTGATTACTGCATAGATTAAAATACCTCCCTCCCCAAGCACCAGTCGGGGAGATAATGGATTACTCGCTGACCGGTTATTGGGGCCACAGGTGGCTGGAACAACAGCACCGGGTCCCCAGGTAGCTGAAATGGAAACAGAGCAGGTTATAGACAAAACACAGCATCATATAATGCAAGAGAAAAACAAAGAAAACCACTGGAATGGCACTTACCAGCAGAGTGGCTGGGGACAAGCACTGAAGTGAGGGAAGGAAGCAGAGTCCCTGAACTCAGGAAGTAATTCCCCCACCAGAAATGGTGCAGTATTGTGATGTGGCAATAATCCAGCTACCTAGATGGTAAGTCCAATGTAGAGTAGACCAGGATACTGCTACAAGTCAGCAGCATGGATGACCAAGGCACGGACAGCAGAACACCTGGTAAATCAGTTTGTGGTACAAGGGAAAATCCACGAAACAATCCAAAAGCGAAGTCCGAGGTCAAGAGCAGTCAGTAGAAATCTAATTTGCACAAGAGAAAAAACGCCCTAACAAAACAGTGTCCAAAGTGCAATCCGATAAAGCTTTTGCCGAGGTCAGAATCCAGGAAGTCCGGAATACTTGAAACGAGATGCAAGAGGTAACGCTTGGAGCCGGTAGGAAACACAGCTGAGAAGCGCATCAAGCGTCCTTTTATGTTGTTGGTGTGGTTACCGATCACGTGACTGCCTACGTTCCACGTGATCGGATAACCATGTTAACAGAGTGTCCCCTAGTTTCCATGGCATTCGCCATCTGGAGCGCGGCCGGAGCCGCCAATGAAACAACCTCCGTGCGAGGCAAGGGTGTCTTCCTTGATGACATGTGAAGCGGCTTACAGAATGTCCGCCGCGCCTCTGCCTGGCAGAACGCCATTGTGAACGGTGAACATGCCTAGTAGGCATTGGATCTTTGTGAACTGAATGCGTGACACTATGGTCGTCATGCACTGTCCAAACCCATGCGGTTGCCCCCTTTATCCTATCTGGTGATGGTATCCACTGCATGCTGCTCTGGGAATCACTTTGCATGTGGCGGCCCCCTGTCCCCTCTGCAAATCCGCCTTTGTTCGAGTTCAGGCAGAGGACTTTATCACACACCCTAAACTCTTTACTATTCTGGAAGCTCATTGGTCATATTTTGAGTGTTGTTGTCGCCCGTGTTATCCACCTAAGGAGGACCAGCCCTCTTACCTGGAAAAAGATGGTATAGCTCCCTGCTTCGAATAGCAATAGTTTGAGAAAGTAAAGGCACGTCAAAGGAGACCCTTTGTTTTTGTTTGATAACCCCCTGGAGGAGTTGATAGTGGTGCGGCCAATGCTAGAGGTATACCTAACTTGTATCGGCCGTTGCCTCTTTATAAGGAATCCAAGAGCTTGATACCTTTGCAAAGTAGATCTTCACCTCAGGCTAATGGAGACAGTGGTTGTTCAAGGCCGCGGACACTTTGGGGTGGTACTTCTGTGCTGTTTGCAGGTGGCCTGGGGGACCACTGGCCATTTACGTTTCGAGAGACCTGATGGAAAGGAGTGGGTGCTTATGGATGATTTTGGGAGGTCGGGGGCACGCCTAAGTTCCAGCAATGCTGAATGAAATCCATAAGAGGTTGAAGTACATGTTGACCCTAAATTGGAACCCGAGACGTGTATGTATGGGGTGCAATGCCCGGATGCTGCTCTTCTAGAGCCATTAGTACTTAGGATTACATGGTACAATGTCCTTTCATCGCGGGATGTTTTCTGCCGCAAATTCTTTTAAAAAAAAAAAGATTGAATCTTTTAGGGGGAGTTAGTAAATTATATATATGGGGTGTGGGTGTTTGGGAATAAATACAAATTAAAGAAAATGGGTGGGTTGGGGGGAACCCCCCAAAAATAATTTAAAGAAAAATTGATGGGTTTTTTCATTAAAAAAAACCAGCGAACGCGAAAAAACATCCCGCGATGAAATGCCATGGAACCGATTACATTGCATCTTTTGATTCATAGCTTAGGTTGGCCAATAAACACCGCCATTTTGCTACGGGTTACACCATGGCAGCTGCAGTCTCATTTATTGTGGAGTCGTTTTCATGTTCTTTTCAAACACTCCGATTCATGACATCATTATTTGGTGTCTTGGTTGTATGGCCCAGCAGAGGAATACATTGCCTACCTTAGCAGACCTCCGATAACCCGTCTGCATGCGTGTACGGAATGGGTAATGCAGACACGGATTTTCACACAGCACAACAAGTCTCTTCCATTCGTTAAAGAGATTCCTCTGTTTAGTGGATTGAGTTATTTACTGAAATCTTAATCGCGTTAAGGTCGTCAGTCGTGTTATGTTCATTTGCATTTGGGTAGCGCTCATCTGGCATTGGCGTGGCCTCGTTCAGCTGTGGCCTGGACCTAGAGCATTGTAGCCCGGATCCCATGTGTCCTAGATGGTGTGTTTGAGGGCCAATGTAGCTGCTGCATTTTGGACATGTCCGACGTCACTCTCCATGTCCCACCTTGATGGTTGTTTACAAGTGGTTCAGTGTGTTCACATCCTTCTCCCTCCCGCCCTTTCCTAGCGTCAATCAATGTTGCTGAGGTTTTACAGAAACACCGAAATATTGGGGGGTAGTGTCCTTTCCCAGCGAGCTTTGGCCTGTCAAAACAAAAAGTGGCAAGTTATAAAACCTTAAATACCTATCAATTGAGCAAGTATTTGAGGGCGATTTCAAAGGTCAGTCCTAAGACTAAGCGTGTCTTTCATTTTCAGAGGCCAAACTGTGCACCTGATGGTCCAGATGCAAGGGAGGTTGCTGGAAGCGGCTGTCCAAAAGATCCACCTGAATACCGGAGCCTATTCTTCAGTAGGCAAGAGGGGTCTTCTTTTCAGGTCTGTGCTGTCTCTGTGGATTCAGGAGGCCAAGTCCTAGCGTTGAGTGTCCCGCTACTGGGTCCACCCATTGCTGGCTTACTCTTGCTGCCAGGTCCACGAGGGTCCCTTCCATCTAGAACACTTTTCGCCAAATCATCATCTTAATGAGGCCAACTTTCCCCATCATGGCGCTAACTACATAAAGTTAGGCTCTTGAGAAAGGATGTCAGTCTGGGAAGCGCCGGGTTTGAATGGTGAGGTGCAGGAAGAGGTAATCGAGATATTGGATATGTTTTGGAGGCAAATCCAGACACAAGTCGGCTGCACGGAGAATGCTTTGCCACCCTACCTGATTCTTGATGTCTTAGGCCGCAATATAAGGCATTGGGCATACGCGCGCAAGTGTCACTTCATATTTAATTAGAAACATATTTAATCCAACTTTCAGAACCGCTCATGTGAACGGCTCTCTGTACCATACACACTGCCTTGACTTACCCCCAGGCCTTCGGCTAGAATGATGTATTGTGATCAAAGGGCTTAGCCATTACATTGGAATCATAGTATAGGGGCCACTTGCTGTGCAGTGCTACGAAGCAACCGTCACAGATGGCGATTTATCAAACTCCAATACATAAAATAAGTATGTGTTGAAGTTTGAACACGCAATGTTTGGTCACCCTGTGGTAGACTCAATTCCAGTGGTCAATTGGGATGAATTACTAGTTATGCTTATGCTTGCTTGTTAAAGTAACGGGCGTCCTAGTGCCTTCCCCACTCTTGCTGGCTTCAGCTCTTGGGTGCTGTTGTGTCTGGTTTTCAAGCAGAGGAGTTGTATCTTTTTGGGTTGGTTTAGAGGTGTGCTACTACTTCACTGTGTCTTCTGGAGCCTGAGTCCGTGCAAGTTTGTGTTCTGGATTTGCCAATGATCTCTTCCAACGGTCCAAAGGCCACCCCAGACACCGCTGACTTCTGCATTCGTGTTGGCTCCAACTCTAAAATGCAAGTTCTAATTCTCAAAGGATTAAAAAAAGAACGTGCTTTATTTCCAAATTGTATGCTATCATAGGACATGGTCGGTGTTTAGCAAAGTTAAGGTTGTACTGAGTTTGAACCAGTTTACACATCTTTACATAGATTTGATGAGCCATAAACTCATTTTCCAGTGTACAGCAATAGACTTTCACTTGTCCAGGGCCAGTTTCATAAGAACCTGCTATTGATCTTGATTGAGGCTACATCACTGCAGTCCCAGGAGTTGGGGAACTTCTGCTATCCTATGGAAATGCAACATCAATACAAGTGTACATACCCCTCCTCCGGGTTTACGCATTTAGCGTACATGTATTTCTATGAAATTCTTCTAACCAATCTTCTCTTTGCACGCGTTCCGATTCGTTGCAGTCTAATGCATGCACATTTTTCTAAAGTTCTCCTTCATTTGTGTTTTGAAGGTTGAACCTTTACACATTTTTTGAAGAGTTTCTGGAGGAAATGTACCCACTCTTCTACCAGGGCCTCCCCATCGGTGTCTTCTCTTGCAGCGCCTCGACCCTGTGGGAAACATGCTCTTATTTCTTTTGTATTCCTTTACCATCTTTTCATCCTGTGACCACAGACTTCTGAGAAATGTAATCTTTTTTTGTTGCCACCATATTTTATCCATATAACGTGAAGACATGTTTGCTTTGTTGGTGATTAACAACCTTACACAAGGCCTCCTGCAGTTCTTTCTTTCTATTTGCACACTCAGTGCTGCTGGGTCACTTGGTGTCTTTATGCTCTGTACTTATACTGTTTGTTTCATCTTGAGAATTTAGCGAAAGAGATGCTTATCGAGTCCTCAGAGGCTTCCAAGGCCCCATGTCGGGCACCTCTTTCACCATCTTGTCCCATTGATAGACCTGAGCTATTATCGAGTTCTTGTTGAGGGTGTTCTAAGGCTTAGTCCTTTAGCTGTGCTTGGAAGTCCTCGCTCCGGGGGACTCTTGGTAGTAGAGGGAGCTTTCTAAGAAGATGCTGATTGGGCTTCACAGTTTTTGAGTTTTCTATAGGCTGGTGTCTAATTGTCAAAGATCAGGCGTTCATTCATGGTTGCGTGCAAACTAACAAGGACATATTGAGAGGCCAAAGATCCCATTCACATTCTCATATACTGAAATTTGTCACATAAATGGAAACTTGTATAAAATACAATTCACAATGTCTAGGGTTCTGGTTCAATACCAAAAGGATATGACCCTAGTTAGCATAAAGCTATCTGCCATTAACTTCCCTTTCTTTTAGTAGTGTCTTGGGAGAAAACAGATATACATTTAGACACGTACAAAATATTATAACATTTGGTGGAATATTAATCTGTAGCTCAATCACCAAAAGCCAATAATAGTTCTAAGTATTGGGGTTCCTTGTCATTATATGATAAAAAAATCTACGACGCTGTTATGCTGGACAATTGATGAATGGGTGATTTGGGGTCCCCTCCGGACGAGCGGTCCCTCAATGGACCACACGCCAACTCCATTCACAGTTGACTTGTTGCTACTCTTGTCTGCCTCCGGAGTAGTGTGGATGCACTGTGGTGATGCACCCAGGACTCGGTGTTGGCCAGCAGAAGCTGCCAGGAATATAATTTTGCAGCACAGTGGCTGGCAGAGTTGGACGATCATGTCTATCACATGAAGGATTAAAGTAGAGTGGAATGTCTCCAGGTTTGTGGGGTTAAGGGATGACGACGTTAAACTAATTTCAGGGGCATGTCTTCATACTAGGGACGTGTTCTTAATGAATCAAAATTAGAGAATCAGTATGTCAAAGCAGCACTGACTGAGAAGACAGTGCAGGTGAGTGTTCCAAATGAAGGTATAAAATTGTGTTATTTGGTACATATCCTGTTAATTTGCTCTGTGATAAGTTTTTTTTTTTCTGGTGGAAGTATGTAAGCCGGTATATTCTCCATTTCCGTGCTGGCGTTTCAGAATGAACAGAAAGACTCTTCATGGGTTTGTAAATGTTTGTAAGTAGAAGAGTTGCTTGTTTGATTGCTACCGCTGAGTGGTTTGGCTGCCAGTTTTTGCTTCTCCCACAAAACCATATCACCAATGACATGCGATTTTATCCAGGTTGATGCTTCAAACTAGAAATGATCAAAAATAAATGATCAGCAGAGCAATCAGTGTGGGAATCGCGCTGTGTGACCTAGCAGTTCGGGCTGGACTACCCCTTTGGGGGTGGGACCAAGCCTGATTTGCATATGGTTTTTCCCCTTTTGTAATGGCTTGGCAGGCGAAGAACGATGGTCTGCAGGGTTGCCCAGAGCAATGCCAGAGGTCAAGATTTATTCTAAACCTTCCAGCCATCAACTCTTTTGTTTTGCTATTGTCACCCGGAGTGGGAAGGGTATGCCCAGACGTGGGTCCCTTGCCTGCTGGGCCTAGAGACCCAAGCTACTCCTCACTGATGACGCCCAACAAGGCTGAAACATGTCTGGGGATGCTTGTGGTCTCGTGCAAAAGGGATGTGACCTAGCAGTTCGGGCTGGACTACCCCTTTGGGGGTGGGACCAAGCCTGATTTGCATATGGTTTTTCCCCTTTTGTAATGGCTTGGCAGGCGAAGAACGATGGTCTGGAGGGTTGCCCAGAGCAATGCCAGAGGTCAAGATTTATTCTAAACCTTCCAGCCATCAACTCTTTTGTTTTGATCCTGTAGGCCATATATGGAGGATCTCAAGGCCATCGCTCCCATTCTTAGCTGACTAAGGGATTCAGATCCCTCAACTCTTGTCACTTGCATCGGAAATGCTGGTGTAGCAGTTAACCTGGGTGGTTACCAGACATTTCGTCAAAAAAATATGGTTGACAATACATTTGGTCGAAACCATTTGGTCGAAAGACAAATGGTCGAATTTTTTATTTTTTTTTATTTTCCCCGCCAACCACCTTTTTTTCTAAAAACCCCTTTTTTTCCCTAAACTAAAACCTAAAAAATATATATATATAAATAAATAAAAAATTCGACCATTTGGTTTTGGACCAAATTCCGTCGACGAAATGTCCGGACACCAACTTGGGTGTTGACACTTGCAAGCAGTAATCATAGTCCGTAATCGTTAACTACAAGGGAAGCACAGGAGGTTGAAAAAAAGGTCTACTGACCCAATGCCGTCCATAGTTGAGCCTGCAATCGCAATCTCGCCAGAAGTATGCTTCAGCGGGTTCTGCAAGGGGGGACCACGACTATATACAGTACTAAGAGACAGCCAGATTGAGAGAGCAAGTACTGCACACCGGATCCTGTGGAACTCAGGCCGAATCAGTCAGTTGCCATGACAGGACTGCCCGATTCCAAAGGGCCACCAGATGAAGCCTGAGCCCACAGCTCCAACAGCCAATCACAAACACTTTTATTCACACCTGGGAGAGCCAGGCCTCATTGCCCCAAATGCTCAATCACCCAGAGGAGGGCCTGGCTGGGTAAAGCAAGGACAGCAAGAGATCCAGGGCAAGGGCGTTTGGAGAGTGGTTGATAGCGGGAAATTGAAGGAAGTCACAGCAGGGAAGATGAGGAATGAGGGAGAAACAGGGGGAGGATGGAGTATATGGGTCGTATCAGGAAGGATGTGACAGGAGGAAAGGAATGGGAAAAGATGGAGTTGAAATAGGAGCAGGAAGGAGTTTGGAAGAAAGAAAGGTCATTGGAGGCAGGAGGAGGTTGAGAGAACGGACAATGGAGGTAGGAGGAGGTTGAAAGTTAGGTCATCAGAAGCAGTGAGAAGTTGGAGATGGAGTAGGGACAAAGTGGAGGAGCGAGTATACAGAGAGGTCCAATAAGGGAAGCCAACGTTGGATAAAACAATAGAGCCAAGGACTGACATGGATGCGAAGATACAGAAAGTGATGCTAATGCTGCAAGAGGAGGGGTATAAGAAAGCCTAGTGGACCTGTGGACCTGGATCCGGAGAATGTTAGGGCAAAAACCTAGGAGCACTGAGAGAGAGAAAAATTGAGGCTTGCAGGGAGCCATAAACCGGATGCTTGTGGCACTAGCAATCTCACCAAGACAAATAGGACTTGCTGTTAGAGAAAGAGGGAATAAGTGTGAGACTGAGGCTAGCCAGCAGCAATTATCCAGACTCTAGTGGCACTGCCACGGCCTCTGGAAAAGATACCCTAGGCTTACTGCTGGACCACCCGAGCCTGGGGCTTTTTGGGGGATCAATACCCAGAAGAGTTTCAAGAGAATCTGAGTAAAGAAAGATCACTCAGGGTTTATGCCAGACGAATTTACTAAGAACGATGCTCCTGTGCTTGGCTCGTGATTGATCTAAGCTAGAGATTAGCTCAGAGGTCCGCACAGAGCCCTTGGCTGGAGTGGTGGAAGAGGGCGCTTCATAATGATACAGCCGGAAAGTTCACCCAGGACAGACCGGGAAGAAGTAATCCGTCACCTGTTGGCTTAGCAGCTGACACCCCAGATGACTAGCGTTCTGGGGAAACATCTGTAGAAGAGTCCAGGACCATGGGGAAGCAGCAGGAACAACGAGTGACTTTTCATGATTACTTCAGGCAAGTCCAAACCTGAAACCGAACAGTCGTAGAACACTGCACTTGGACGGTTGTAGATTAGGATTTGATTACCAAATATCCAGTTTACCCGTCTTGTTCTCCTTAATCCTCGCATAATTAAACAGGAGCATCCTTAATTCGTTCTATTCTTGCTCCAACCCTTGAGTTTGAACTGAATATAAATCTTTTTTTCACAATATACTTCAGGCTCATGTCGTCTCTTGATCTCCCGGTCTGTGACAGCACCCAGCTCATATTTGGCATAGGGCTGTCTGCGCGACTTTAGAATTTAATAAAATGGTCAAGAACCCAGCCTGGCAGAGAAAGACAATAAGGTCAAGTTCCGATATTGACACAGTCCAGACTTAGATCAAGGAGAATAAGAAGGATTCAAAGATGTATTTCAATGGCACTGCAGGACCATTGCTGAGAAGAGTATTTCTGAAGTCAAGCTTAATAAAGAAAATGATTACTCAGAAATGACAATAAATGTTATACTGCGCTATTCATGGTTCCTGCCAACGAGGGTAATATGATAGCATGTTTTCCCCGCCACCTCCACTGCTAAGGTTGTCTCAGAGTGATGACAGCTCTTGCTGTCGGGCCTTTTCCATACTGCCACGCCTCTTAAGTGTACATTGGGCCTCATTACGAGTTTGGAGGCAGCCGCGTCCTTAATAAGGGCACGGCTGCCTCCAAACTCGGGTCCGGGTCCATGGTCCCTGAATGGGGAAATACCAGGCCAGTCCTACCTTGGAGGACCTGGTATTTCCCCATTCGGGGAACACATCCCCATTCCCATTTGATCCCCCCATAGGGCTCAATGGGAATGGGGGGGCAGCTAACAACGGCCCGTTAATAACGGGCCCGTTGTTAGCTCCCTGGTCCCCTCGCGGGACCCGCAAAGGACGTCTGGTCTGACCAGACGCCCAGAGCGGGTCCCGCAAAGGAACCTCGTAATAGGGCGGAATGGGTTTAACGGCACCGGCACCTTTACCGGCGCCGTTAAACCCATTCCACCTGGGTCGTAATGAGGCCCATGGGCCTCATTACGAGTTGGGCGCAAAGGGATACCGGGCACCGGTGCTGGTAATCCTTTTCCGCCCTATTCTGAGGTCCCTTTGCGGGTCCCTTCCTTAACGCCTGGTTTTACCAGGCGTTATGGATGGGACCTTTTAAGGGACTTTAGAGCTAATAACGGTACCGCAATTTGCGGTACCATTATTAGCGCCTTCTTCCCCTTTCCCATTGGGCCCTATGGGGGCTGAAATGGGAATGGGGAATGGCTTTTTCAATGGGGTCTTACCGGTCCCACAAAGGTCGGAATAGACCAGTAAGTCCCCAGTGAACCATGCCGGAATCGGTACCGGTATTGGAGGTAGTCATGGCGCAAATAGCGCCAGGATTACCTCCATACTCGGAATGAGGCCCAATGTGTTGTGAATCCCTGATGGAACTGCGTGTACACTACTTGAGGAAATGTGTGCACAATGTAACAATTACAGACCAATTGTGGAGTCGAATTTTAATTGCAGGGCAGACTTCCTTATCAATTGCAGTTTTGCATTTCGTAGATAGGATTTTAAAGTAATATGAATTATGGCTGTATATAAAAAAAATAATGGGCCTCATTATGACTGGCGGTAGCTGTGCCGGTAAATACTGGAACGTCTGCTGCCGGAGTCATGAATTTTCCAGCGCCTGGAAATGGGCAATTACCGCGGCATTACAGCCCCGGCAGACCCGGTAATTGACCATTCCCGGGGGCAGGAAAATGAGTCCCCATTTCCATTTGAGTCCCACTGGACTCAATGGGAATGGGGAGGCCGGATGCCCCGGCAGCATTCATGAATGGTGCCGGTGCATCCGTCGAGGTCTGCGCGCAGGTGCCATTCCGCCCGCCAGGTCAGACCTGGTGGGCTGAAAGGCACCTGCTCGCAGAACCCGTACTTTGTCGGTCTGGAAACAACGGTACTGGCAAGCTTACCGCTACCGGTGTTTATGGACCGGCAAACTTATGAGGCTCAATGTATTTTCTGCTTCCTTTTATTGTCTGATCAAGATGTTTTATTAAGAGATGTTTTCACCAAGATGGAATTGGCATTTTTTGAAATGGAGGTTTTAGTGGCAATATTTATATATGTGCGGTGTATATGTGAAACGTGAATCTGTTAACTGAATCAACATAAATGAATGTATTTTCAGATCGATGTATATTCTCACACTGTTGGATGTTTCCTTTTCCCACCTCCAGAGTACCCGAGTGGCGTTGGATCATCTGGAGTCTGTGCCAGAGAAGTTGAGCCTTTTGGAAGATGTGAAAGATCTTGGCGTGAGAACACTTCCATGGGGCTTTACCTGCATGCTGCGGCACAGGACATGGGGCTTTACCTGCATGCTGCGGCACAGGACATGGGGCTTTACCTCCATGCTGCGGCACAGGGCAGGGGTTGATACACTTCTATGGGGCTTTACCTGCATGCTGCGGCACAGGGCTGGGGGCTTTACCTGCACGCTGCGGCACAGGACATGGGGCTTTACCTGCATCCTGCGGCACAGGACATGGGGCTTTACCTGCATGCTGCGGCACAGGGCAGGGGTTGATGCACTTCTATGGGGCTTTACCTGCATGCTGTGGCACAGGACATGGAGCTTTACCTGCATGATGCGGCACAGGGCAGGGGTTGATGCACTGCTATGGGGCTTTACCTGCATGCTGCGGCACAGGGCAGGGGTTGATACGCTTATATGGGGCTTTACCTGCATGCTGTGGCACAGTACATGGGGCTTTACCTGCATGCTGCGGCACAGGGCAGGGATTGATACACTTCTATGGGGCTTTACCTGCATGCTGCGGCACAGGGCAGGGGTTGATAGGCTTCTATGGGGCTTTACCTGCATGCTGTGGCACAGGACACAGGGCTTTACCTGCATGCTGTGGCACAGTACATGGGGCTTTACCTGCATGCTGCGGCACAGGGCAGGGATTGATACACTTCTATGGGGCTTTACCTGCATGCTGCGGCACAGGGCAGGGGTTGATACGCTTCTATGGGGCTTTACCTGCATGCTGTGGCACAGGACACAGGGCTTTACCTGCATGCTGCGACGCAGGGCAGGGGTTGATACACTTCTATGGGGCTTTACCTACATGCTGCGGCACAGGGCAGGGGTTGATAGACTTCTATGGGGCTTTACCTGCATGCTGTGGCACAGGACATGGGGCTTTACCTGCATGCTGCGGCACAGGGCAGGGGTTGCTGCACTGCTATGGGGCTTTACCTGCATGCTGCAGCACAGTGCAGGGGTTGATACGCTTCTATGGGGCTTTACCTGCATGCTGTGGCACAGGACATGGGGCTTTACCTGCATGCTGCGGCACAGGGCAGGGGTTGATACACTTCTATGGGGCTTTACCTGCATGCTGCGACACAGGGCAGGGGTTGATACACTTCTATGGGGCTTTACCTGCATACTGCGGCACAGGGCAGGGGTTGATACACTTCTATGGGGCTTTACCTGCATGCTGCGGCACAGGGCAGGGGTTGATATGCTTCTATGGGGCTTTACCTGCATGCTGTGGCACAGGACATGGGGCTTTACCTGCATGCTGCGGCACAGGGCAGGGGTTGATACACTTCTATGGGGCTTTACCTGCATGCTGTGGCACAGGACATGGGGCTTTACCTGCATGCCTCGGCACAGGACATGGGGCTTTACCTGCATGCTGTGGCACAGGGCAGGGGTTGATGCACTGCTATGGGGCTTTACCTGCATGCTGTGGCACAGGACATGGGGCCTTACCTGCATGCCTCGGCACAGGGCAGGGGTTGATACACTTCTATGGGGTTTTACCTGCATGCTGTGGCACAGGACATGGGGCTTTACCTGCATGCTGCGGCACAGGGCAGGGGTTGATACACTTCTATGGGGCTTTTCCTGCATGCTGGGGCACAGGGTAGGGGTTGATACACTTCTATGGGGCTTTCCCTGCATGCTGCGGCACAGGGCAGGGGTCGATACACTTCTATGGGGCTTTACCTGCGTGCTGCGGCACAGGGCAGGAGTTGATACACTTCTATGGAGCTTTACCTGCATGCTGCGGCACAGGGCAGGGGTCGATACACTTCTTTGGGCTTTACCTGCATGCTGCAGCACATGGCAGGGGTCGATACACTTCTATGGGGCTTTACCTGCATGCTGCGGCACAGGGTAGGGGTTGATACTTCTGTGGGGCTTTACCTGCATGCTGTGGCAAAGGGCAGGTGTCGATACACTTCTATGGGGCTTTACCTGCATGCTGCGGCACAGGGCAGGGGTTGATGCACTGCTATGGGGCTTTTCCTGCATGCTGCGGCACAGGGCAGGGGTTGATACACTTCTATGGGGCTTTACCTGCATGCTGTGGCACAGGGCATGGGGCTTTAGCTGCATGCTGTGGCACAGGGCAGGGATCGATATACTTCTATGGGGCTTTACCTGCATGCTGCGACACAGGGCAGGGGTTGATACACTGCTATGGGGCTTTTCCTGCATGCTGCGGCACAGGGCAGGGGTTGATGCACTTCTATGGGGCTTTACCTGCATGCTGTGGCAGAGGGCAGGGATCGATGCACTTCTATGGGGCTTTACCTCCCTGCTGCGGCACAGGGCAGGAGTTGATACACTTCTATGGGGCTTTACCTGCATGCTGTGCCACAGGACATTGGGCTTTACCTGCATGCTGCGGCACAGGGCAGGGGTTGATGCACTTCTATGGGTATTTACCTGCATGCTGCGGCACAGGGCAGGGGTCGATACACTTCTATGGGGCTTTACCTGCATGCTGCGGCACAGGGCAGGGGTCGATACACTTCTATGGGGCTTGACCTGCATGCTGTGGCACAGGACATGGGGCTTTACCTGCATGCTGCGGCACAGGGCAGGGGTCGATACACTTCTATGGGGCTTTACCTGCATGCTGCGGCACAGGGCAGGGGTTGATACACTTCTATGGGGCTTTACCTGCATGCTGCGGCACAGGACATGGGGCTTTACCTGCATGCTGCGGCACAGGGCAGGGGTCAATACACTTTGGGCTTTACCTGCATGCTGCAGCACAGGGCAGGGGTTGATACTTCTATGGGGCTTTACCTGCATGCTGCGGCACAGGGCAGGGGTTGATACGCTTCTATGGGGCTTTACCTGCATGCTGCGACACAGGACATGGGGCTTTACCTGCATGCCTCGGCACAGGGCAGGGGTTGATACACTTCTATGGGGCTTTACCTGCATGCTGCGGCACAGGGCAGGGCTCGATACACTTCTGTGGGGCTTTACCTGCATGCTGCGGCACAGGGCAGGGCTCGATACACTTCTGTGGGGCTTTACCTGCATGCTGCGGCACAGGGCAGGGCTCGATACACTTCTATGGGGCTTTACCTGCATGCTGCGGCACAGGGCAGGGGTTGATCCAATTGTCGGCCACTTGTACTGGATTCACTGACTTGCCTGTCCATCATACACTATTCTCAAAGGCCTATCAGGAAGTTTATTTCAATAATCACGTGGAGAGAGAGACACACACACACGCACACTCTCCTGTCTTTCTTTTGGACACTAGAGTACAATCGATCATTCTAAAGGTAACACAGCGGAAAGTTTACAAATGCTGGAAATGGCAGCAGTTAGCTGCAAACTACTTGGTCAAAATTAAGTATTTCCCTACTATGAAGTAGACTTCACAAGACTCTCTTTAAGTGTAGAATGTATGCCTAGTGTGAGCGTTGTAAAGTACTGCTGTAGTGTTGATTACATGTAAAGTGTGATGGATTTTGCATTAGGGAATTACTTCACTCGATTGCACCCCTCCACCCCCCAGATTCCCCGTCTTGATAGATCATCCCCTCAGCGTCAGCGCGGAAACATTAGACAGGAGCTGCAGTGCGAGTCGATGTCGTCTCTTCGACTGCTTTTCACCTCGGCCGTGCCACTCCTAGACTCAGAACGTGACGTCAGTGATCATACATGTAGCATGCACTATGCCCCCATACTTCAGGTCCTTTTTTCTGCACACTCAGCACACTGTTTGGCACACAGCCTTTCGTGAAGTCTAATTTTGCTGCGTCAGTATATCGGGCCTGAACATTCGGGGTTCAAATGTTTTCGGGATTGCAGCTCTAAAATGTTCATTACGGGCCAACACATCCGGGGAGGAGCATGATACAGAGCAACGTGGCTCCTTTCAGTACATGAACCTACAGGCCTTCAGGGACTGCTCGGCCAAGCTGCTGCTGGAGAGGCCCCCTTCCAAGTCTCCAGCCACAACATCATCGGGAGTTGATACCGAAGGACCCGCCCTTGAGAGGGAAGATGACAGGCAGTGCAGGTGGCATAACAGATCGAAAAAGAGATCACACACTCAGTGTTATTCCTAATCCTCCTCCTCCTCCCACAAGAAAACCGGAAGCCATAGGCAGGACTCTGTGTCTGCGGAGCAGAGGGGCAAGTCCTACCCCTCCAAGGGGGCTCCTATGGGTGTGTGGGAGGGTTCAAACAGCAGATGTTGCAGCTTTTTGAGAAAGCTGAACTTTATTTTCCCACTGATCCTTACAATCAGTTATTGGGGAAGCATAATTTGACTGTTTATTCTCACAATTGTGCCACTGCGTGGCCAGGCAAAGACTGCAAAATGCCAGTCGCCGTTGCTGTATTGCTTTTTGCGCATTGCATTGGACAGAGTGCACACAAAAAAGTATTGGACTGATGTTAACTCTGCCCTGTCCCCTTTTCTGCTCCCTTCGCTATCCCATACTCACCGTCATTCCCCCACCCCTACCAATTCAAACCCCGTACCTGGGTTCTTCCTTTCCTCCCCTCACCCCACAACATGTTGTTTTAAACGTTTCTCGCGAGACTGAAGAATATATGGTGAAAAAATATGTATTTAAATGACCACCATGAGTGGTACTCATTGTCCCCCTATCAGCATGCAGCTTTCTGCAGCCTCCCCTTCCAATCACCCACCAATCAAACCTCTTAAGGGACATGGCCAGGACTACAGCCACTGACACACCCCTCCCATCACCTGCAATCACCTCTGTGCCTACACAAGCACCCCAGTGCCTACAGCAATTCCCAGATGGCCGCCTGACTGCTTGGGAATGGGCTTCATGTGCAAGCAGACCACTGAAATAAACCAAGCTTAGCCGGCACTTGCGAGATAGAACAATGAGGTTTGACACAGGATTGTTTCCGACAGAGCCTAGGTTCAAATCCACAGCACGGGAAAATGATTTAAAAAAGAAAAAGTGGCCTTTCATACCAAGACTCCAGGTCAAATAAAGTAAGGGAACTATGGCAGATTTCCCTCAGAAGTAAGGGGACACTGTACCCTTTAGTTCCCTCTCACTTTGACCTCTGGCGGATTGTGTATTCTCATTCCCTGTGCCTGAAAATTGGAAGGCCTGCCTTCAACTCGCAAGTTCGGTGAGACAAACCCTGGGTCAACTTGGTAAAGTAATTCTATGTCAAGACCAGAGGCGAGCATTATGCTTAATCTTCTTTATTCTACTCTTCTGCTCGCCTCTGTTGCCTTAATAGAATCAAGGCTCTCTGTGCTGTATAGAGGGGCAATCTTCAGTGCTGCTCCAATTGTACATGAGCTTCAAGCGCAGGTTTGGAGACATAAAAAAGGGCAAAAGTTACACACAACAAACCTTCGATAATGTGTTGGCGTGGGTAGGATTCTAACTTCAAAGCCAATGCTGCATGCACAAAGCCCCTATCACCATACGTTACCATACACAGACAAAACCTTGCATATGTGCAGCATGGCTTGTGTCTAGCGCCACACCTTGGAGAGAGTGGAGAATTGCCCTTAGTTTGTCTTTAGGTCGATCGCAATGGAAAAAAGAAATCATGGACCAGAGGTCACTCGCGAGGAACCCGGCCTGTATCAAGGCAAAGGATGCATGCTGTGTCGGACGATATGTCAAATGTCCATGACAAGTGCTCTCCACCAGAAGAGAGTAGGTGATGACTCGGCATACTGTTATGAGTATCATGTTTATTTTCCACTTTGGGCGCACACACACCATCTGAGGTCACGCTCAGAGTTAAAGAGCTGACTAGGCAGCTTGTTTGAGATACTGCATATCAGTGTGTTGCGGTGTGTGTCTGAATCCAAACTGTGGACGATGCCATTCGAGTATGACAAATAAGGGGTTTTAGCCCCCGGTTTCCCACTTTCGCTGTACTTACCTGACATGCTCGTCAAGTAAACTGGCTGCAATACAGCTGTTTTTGTCTTTGTGTAAGACTTGTACAACTGTTGGCAGTATCCTGAGTTCCCCGAGGATGTTGTGAGCTGTCAAAGAAAACAAAACAAGCACAACTTGGAGCGGTGGCTGCGGAGGCCGAACTGCTGGCGGTCCCTCTTGCAGCAGCCCAGCCTCCTCGGGGGCTTTCAAGGAAGGGTTCAGCGAAGGCAACGTTTACTTCTGGCTCTGCCAGAGTTCAGCCCCGAATGCAGTGCTCCAGCCAAATAAACTTCCCTTTCCCGAGACTGGGGCACATCACAATATTGGAAAACGGCGCACGGCCGCTTGCATGGAGCGCCGTATTTTTAGCTCACCTCAACATGGCCAATGAGGCATATTTAATGCAGAAGTTCCCCCATGTTTTAGGATCAAGTGCCCTTTAATTAGAGTTCAAAATAATAACTTATTAAGATGAGTTTTTTGTTGTCTTAACTAAGGAATTGGATTTTTTTTCACTCTCCTTAAATATATAACCTAAAATAAAACAGCGACACATTTGTTTTGGCATTTTTTAGTAGCAATAGCTACTCTGTCATTCCATGTCTCCTATTCCCAACTAAGGGCAATTTCAGCAGCTTGCGATGGACTTAAAATTGCTTCTTAAAACGATTAAAAAGCAAGTGTGTTTGCATCCCAATACTGCGCATGCGTGAAGCACGCGGGTAGGCTGCAGGATCCCTTCCAATTAAAATCTGCTCAGGCTTGCCTGTTCCAGGTTTTCCCCATATTTGGTGCACGCGTGCCTCTGCCTTGCGACTGTTCGTACGAGCAAAAAGGTATATGTTAAGCTTGTTCCTGGCAGAGCCTGTGCCGTGCCGCTCTCAAAGGTGTTTTGGACTGCAACTCCCATGATACCTCACCACTGACTCTGGTGGCTGGGTGTGAATGACAGTTGTAGTCGCGAACAATCGGGGCACTATGACCTCGATTTTGCAGGCGTTCTCCTCCAGCGCGATCTTCTCACGCTGTGGTTTTAGCTTTTAGCTATACTAAAGTACACCCATGAGAAGCTGAGAGGAGGACGTTGGAAAACCTTCATGCCCTGGGTGCCAGGTGGCATCACCCAGATTATCCTTGCAGCCCCTGGGAGGAGGCATTCAGCATGAGAGGTTGGATACGCTTTAGCCAACATCCCAAGGAGAATGGCAGTCTCTGGCCAAATCCAGGCTGCAAACACCCGAAAGGAACTCTGTGCCGTTGCCCTGAGGAGTCAAATTGCTTGTTCAGCCTCGGGGTGCTGTGCCTCGCTGCCGGCGGTTGACCTTGGGTTTAGGGGTTGCTTTTTCTGTGGTTTCTTGGGAGGTTGTGACCAAGTTATGATTGCCCCTCAAATGTTGGGTGTATTTAGTAAGGCTTACGAGAAGGGTGGATGACCTCCCTGCCTCTTTACAGGAGGAATAGAAATTATATTTTTCTTGTTGGAATGTAACAAACACTGTTAGGGCCTCCCCTCCTATCACCCCCTTCCTTTTAACGCATCAGCACCCTTAAGATTCTCTTATTCCAACATTTACGCCAAATGATCCACTCAATGCGAAATGTGTATTAAATGAGGTTGTCCATTGGTGCAGAGTCTTCCCCTAATGATCAGCGTGGTCTCCCTGCTCGTCGATTCTGGCCTGCAAAGTAACTGTGACCCCCTACCCATCGGGTCCCGCGTCCAATCACAATGCTAGTAGGAATGCTCGGCTCTGCTGTTATGTCTTTCCCGAGTGTTGTGTTCCCGGTATCCAAACCTGCTCATTGTACTTCCAGGAATCTCGTCAGCAGAGGGAGATCATTGAGGAGAGATACTCCAAGTACAGAGAGATCGTTGGTTCTCTACAGCAGCAGCTGGAGGACTCGAAGCGGCGTATCCAGGAGTACCGAGTGAGTATCCAACCCTAAAGTCCTCAGATTCATTGCTGCTTTGGCACTTGCATGCAATGTGGTAGAGAAGCAGCAGCAAGTGATGCCTTCAATTAGATTAGATTGTAACAATCCGCAGCCTATGCTGGCAGATCCTTGCTTATGCTAACTAACATGTGCTAATTTTACACCATTTATGTCAACATTTATGAACAGATCACAATTCATCTCAGACGACGCTTCGTTGTGTTAGCTGGAAACGTCTAATGGCAACTGATCCATTTAGAAAAATTGACATGTGTTTATCACTCTATGTGCTTATGACCGGCAAGGCCTTCAATACGAAATTATGCCCATCAATAATTAGACTACATTATGCCTGATGCCTGTGGCTTCTTCCAAAAGACACCCGATTATGCAGAGTTCCCCTCTGTTGGGTCGTCAAAAGGCTTCAACGCAGGAGAGTGCAATGACGTTTTCTGGTTTAGGGTAGTGAATGGGACTGGGGTTGGCCCTGGGGTCCGGGGACAGCCACAGGTCGGCGTGATGCAGGCCCCTAGCCAGTACACAGAAGACCCTCTAGGCTCCACAGTCAACGCCTAGATTTGTGTTTATCCTTCCATGCTGTCTTCCTCCACCCTTCGAAGCAGCAGGGTGGATAATTTAGACTACATAACGGAGACAGCGATGCAGTCCTCCCAGCTGCCACCGTGGCCATGGATGCCTTATTTGAAAGTGCGATGTGGTTTGCCCAATGGCAACAGTTTGCAAGCATGGCTTTCCCAGAGGTCTGGGGACAATGCACGCGCCGGCTAGCTCACCCCTGAACAGCCAGAATCTCTTTGGTACAGAGGAGGAGACTCTCAGCCCCAGACACACTACTGACGTTCTCAACGTGAGAATTGAACCTAAGATAGCAGCTGGGGGGCTTTAGTAGGTAAGCTGGATATTATATTCCCAACACAGGGCTTTGCCACTCTGCCCCCGCCCCCTCCCCCCTTCTCTCTCCTTCTCTCCCTCTCCATCCACAGATTCATCCTCTCTTGAAATGGACATCCATGAGCAGACTGGTCCAGAAACTTGTGAACCCAAGCGGAACCAGTGGCATTCAAAGCTCTGTGTTGACTATCTGGCATCGCTACATTTATTTCTTTAGTTATTGGAGATTTGTGTGGCGCCTATACACAAGTGTTTCCAGGTGCCACAAAACAAGAAAGGGGGGGGGGGGGCATGGGATATCATGAGAAAAACAGACAACAAAGATAAGGTTATATTGGCCTTGTGACAATCCGACTATGCAAGTGCTTAAGGAGATTGTGCTAGGGTAGGGAAGAGAGAGAAGTGCAAAGGAGGGGCGTGGAGGGAGGGGGGACCGGGCAAGTGCTATAAGGCCGATTAGACAAGTGCTAGGGGAAATGGGGGGAGGGGAGGCAAAATGCAGTGGTTAGGAGGACTGCATAGGGATAGTCAGGGAAAGGGGGCCCAAGGGCAAGTGCTGACAAAGGATGCTGGGAGGGACTGTAAGGGGGGTGGTTGGTCCCTGTATGATAATGTTAAAGGATATTTGAACCGCACGCTATCACCACCGAAGTGGTCCCCTGGCGCTCTGGCGGCTCTGAAAAGAAGAGGGAAGGGGAGGGTGAGTTAGTGGGGATGAGCTGGAAAAGAGCAAGAGAGCAGTGATGTGCTGTTGGCAGCCTCAGCAGGGTGGGTCCGTTGGCTGGGCTTGGGGTGTTTTACGGCCAGTAGTCGTCGTGTGCTGTTGTGCGAGTCTGTGTGGTTTGTTTTGTTGCATTGTAGTGAAGTTTGTGCGGATTGTTGTGTTGTAGGCTTGTGGTTGTGTTTGGTTAGAGTATGAGTCATTCAAAACTGGATGGCTCAACATGAGCTCTGTCTTAACGACGACAAGACAGAGCTCCTCATCCTTGGTACACAGCAAAGACTCAACAAGTTGGACCCTCTGTTTAGCTCCTTCAATATTGATGGTAACTCCATAAAAGTCTCCAAAGATACTAAAACTCTCGGAATTTACCTCGACTCCACTCTCTCCCTCCACAGAAAAACAAATGCAGTCGCAGCCGCCTCTGCCTACACTTGCAAATTGATCACAGCGTGTCGCCCCTTCCTCTCTTCCCAGAATTGCATAACCCTTGCTAGGACCTTGGTCATGTCAATACTAGACTACTGCAACGCACTGTACTAAGGCACTAACCAATGCAATCTAGACAAACTGCAGATCATACAAAATAATGACATTAGAGCAGCCCTGAATATCCCGAGATCAGCTCACATCTCAGAAACCAGGAAAAACCTTCGCTGGCTGACAGTCTCCCAAAGGATTTCCCTAAAATCTCTTGCCCTGACCTACAAATGCTTGAATAACCAAGCCCCTTCCTACCTATCCTCTCGGTTTACTCAATATTCCCCACCGCAGTCACTAAGATCTACCCACAACCAGAGCCTACTAATCCCTAGATACAAGCTCCAAACTGCCGGTGGGGCTAGCTTCCCAGTTTTGGCTGCCAAACTGTGGAACTCGTTGCCTCTCACGATTAGAAACATGCCTTCCTTGAACCTATTCAAACACAAAGCTAAACTTTGGCTAATCACCTCAGACGACCAATTGGCACGCTAAATAATGTGATTATGTATGCACTGTCTTTGTCCATTATTTATTGTTACTGTAATCCTCTGCTCATTTAAATGTCCTTTGCAATGTAATACTGTGCCTGTAACCGTTGTCCTAAGATATGCGCCCGGTAGCCTGGTCTGCGTTATACAAATAAAATAAATACAAATGAGAGGTGTATACAGAGGGTGAAGTTGTTAGTGGATTGGTTAATTGGCATTGCTGTCCTTGTAGTTATGTCTAGGTGCGATGCTTGCTACCATCTGAGTGTGGCACTTGCTAATCGTCAACATCCTATCTAGATGTGAGGCAGGGTAGTGATCACGATTCAATCTAAGTGTGGCACTTGGTAGCATTCACAGTTTCATTTAAGTGTGGCGCATTTAACATTCACATTCAGACATTCGGAAGGGACCAGGCCCCAGTCGGTGGAGAGCTTAGCAAGGGGGGCGAGATCGAAGGCAAAGGAGAAAAGGAAGGTCTTGAGAAGTTTCCAGAACTTAAGAAGATGATAGCTCGCGATTTTAAGGTTTGTCCCTCACAAGTTCAAATCCTCCATCAAGATTGACTCAGCCTTTCATCGTTCCGATGTCGATAAATTCACTATAATTAACTCGCTAACTATAATGCATGTTATTATAGTGCATGGAATGAGGATCAATCCAGAATTAAGCGCTTTATGAGAGCACAGGTTACTATTAATATTTTCCAAGCCATCAGTGGCCTTTTATCTCTATTCATTTTTTCTGCCGTCACAGACCTCCAACTCTGCACGGATCGTTCCAAGCAACTTTCCGTCTCAGAACCCTATCAAAGCTGGGTTTAGTGCATGGGACATGACCACAATGCTGAGGAGTGTGGCTCCTGCACCAGTGTACCCTAAGGCAGTGAGAGAGCTGGTCGCCAGGGTCTACATGGCCTTGAGTAACGTTGGGTCAAGGGCTCTCTGCCAAGAGACAGTTTCTTGGCTAGCTGAGCCGCTAGAGGCACTGGTTTAGAACATTCATAGGGCATCCTAAAGACACTGGTATTTTTTCTTACCTCTTACAGTGTCCCGGTTGACTCTCTTGTTCCGTTTCTGTTATGCTTGCAGCAACTCTCGAGCAGATAGAACCTCTAGCAGGACCTCAGACAGACTTCTTGGCTGCATCTCCCAACATCCCTTGTTCAATGTCATTTGCTGGGTTCTGTGCTGTCTTCGCACCATTCATTCTTGGATTCTCTCCTCTCTTGGACCTCATGCCCCTGTCTTCTGAACTCTGAACCATTCAACAGCAGCATTCCGCCTGTGGCAGGCCCAACCAAGGTGTCATGCCTCCTGCTCCGATCACTCTCTAAACCACCTCTCCTCCTGATTTTAATAGCCTCCACCGCTTTGTTTCCGCTTCAAGGTCTCCACAGCTTCTCCTGATTAGCCGTGTCTCTTCCAGATTTTACTCCGTTGGTGGGGGAATCCTATGACCTGTTGTCACTTGTCTACAAAATGTGACTATCTCTATTCCCACTTCACCAATCAACTTGCAACAGACAAGTCCTTGTTTGGGTATTTGTGACACTCCAGGTAGGCACTTTGCCACAGTAGGTACAAATATACATTGATTAAAAAAAGATAACACATTTATTTTCAAAAAACGATTAGGTGCCTTGATTTTGTTTTAGCAATGCAATTAATGTGAGCAGTAGCATTGTGTTGTGACAAACCTGTGGATGTCATCCCTTCTCCCCTTTCCCATGTGACCAGGGCAGTGCATCCACAGTACAATAGGGGGTGCACCAGGGGAGGATCATGTGGGAGAGGAACCCCCTTATGGGATTAGGGACAGTCATCCCCTGAGAACGCAGTATACCTATGCTTTGTTAGACCCTCCCTCTTCTTCCCAGCCTAACTCTTCTTTCCTCTGCCCAACCAGTGCCAATATTTATTATTGTAAAGACAGATAAACTAGTATGCTAGACTTGACTAAAGCACCAGAGAACCTAATGTGCTTTCCATATAGTTCCAATGCAAGTACTGTCAAGAAGAAGCTGACCAGAAGTATGAAGAACACTACAGTGAACTGGAGTGAACGGTCTAGGCTTTCACAGCATTTGATTGGTCAAAGGGAATACAAAATAACAGAGGGCAAGCAAGATAGAGACATCGTCCAAGGAGGAAACCCGGGAGATGGCGATCCGGTGAACAGGAAAGCCCACCAGGAGACGCTGTGCACAAAGCTGAACAGGAGCACGAAGGTAGTCCAGGGAGAAGGAACTACTTTGTCCACTGCCCAAGCAACCCTCCGGGCGTCCCAAAGTCTAGAGAGCTGCGGGAGAGAAGAACAGCAGCCCATGAAGGAACCAGTGACTGGCTGAGCAACCGCCAGCAAGGAGAAGAGATACCCGAACCTGGCTGGAAACGGAAAGCACAGCCCAAGAAAGGAGGAGTGACCGGCAGAGCCACCGCCGACCTTAGAGCATCCGAACACTACCGGAGCCTCGAAGTTGAGTATCGCCACTCGGAACACGCGAATCACCTAAACAGGTACGTGGGCAGACCAAGAGGTGCTAGAGGTCCAGGAGGAATCGGGGAACAGCCGCATAGTGCAAGTCAAGAGGGACTGGGTGCCTGGGAATAACAGAGAGAAAAAGAAACATGTATATACTTGGCAGGAGAGTAAACCAAGCAGGCCAGAAACATTGTGAGTCTTGGACCTGCACCCTTGTGAGATCCTGAGAATAAGAGGGTGTGGGACCCTGAGAGAAACGGACACACTCCAGAAGGGCATATATGCTTGGCAGGAGAGTAAACCAAGCTATTGTGAAACCGAATTGTGAGTCTGGGACCCGCACTCCTACGAGAGCCAGAGAATAAGAGGGACCCTGAAAGCAACAGAGATAAAACAAGAAGAAACCACATGTTTGGCAGGAGAGTACACCAAGCTGATATAATTTATAATTGCGAGTCTGGGACTCACACCCATATGAAGGTCTAAAAGTAAAGTTAAGAGTATTCAGAGCTGCCAGAGGCATGGGAACTGCTCTCCTGAACATCCCTGAAGATCAGCTCCCTAACCTTGATTCCAGCATTCCTTTTGTCCCCATCCTCAATCTTTCCCCTGCTTTTGACACAGTCAACCACCTCATCTTGATCAATCGACTCTGTGAGAAACCTGGGCATCACGGATCAGGCCTTGGAGTGGTCGACCTCCTTCCTCTTGCATGCCCCCCTCCCCTGTCCAACTTGGTTCCTTTCTCTCTGGCACCTCTCTCCACCTGGGGCGTTCCCCAGGGTTCTCCTTTCACCCTGGTTTTTCAATCTCTACTTGGTCCCTTTTGGCCACCCTGATCTCTACCGCCTCCCCTAACTTCCAGTGTTATGCGGATGATGTTCTGCTCTCCTTCAGGCCCCCCTCAGCCTCCTCTTCTGCCTCGCTCATTCCTGACAGTATATCCGCAATTCAGGATTGTTGCACTTCCAATGATCACTGCCTTAATGCCAGTAAGACAGAGATCCTTCTCATTGGGACCCCTGCTCCCGCTTTCCCTCTTTAACTCTGGCCGCTGTGAGAAACCAGAAGGTGTCTAGCCCGCTAGTCCCCGGGGGTTCTGTCATCCAGATGGCCAGCACACAGCCATCGCTTTTGGATCCAGTTCCTGGGGTTGGACTAGTGCGCGAGGATCACCTGGGTGAGGGCCTGGGTGAGGGGTCTTCAGGGAGTGGGACACTGGATGGTGAGACTCGGTATCCCCCGATCTGTAACACTTTTTCCCCATCCTACCTGATAGGATATTTAGAAACTCGTGTCCCACCCCTTTTTCATGCACGAGCACTTTCATACGGGCAGCCCGCTCTGGGATAAAACAGAATCGCACTTGAGCCGTGTACCTGACATGTCCCAGTACTATGGTCAGGCGAGGTCAGGCAATTATTGACAATTACCCACACCTGACTTCCATTACACTTCCCCACACAGATAAAAGGCGGACCACGTGAGCACACTCTGAGCGAGGCAAAGCACATGAAGGTACAGCCGTTTCGAGTCAGCAGCTGAACGAAGGGAGAAAGACGGCAAGGCACGAGTGGTTTGTGATAAGGGAGGTACCCTTGATGTTTTCGGTCAAGACCCTGCTACTTTCACAAAACCTTTAAGGTAGAAAGCATAAGGCCAGGAACCCAGACTGAAGAATCCTGGATTGTGTGTCGGAGATACTGAGCGCCCTTCTGCGTAACTGACCAAAACTGGGAGGAGCAGCAGACGCCGTGGTATCATACTTGGCTCCAAGAACAATCGATCAACACAGCCGGTGCGACTGATGCAAGACCGGTCTGCATTGAAGTCAAGGTTGCAAGCGGCAACATTGTATAACGAGCACTGGAACTAACATTGTTAAACGCGTGTAATGAAAGACGCAAGTAAAGCTAAAATGCTGATGAGTGTTTGAACTTAAGAAGGAAAGAAACTATACCATTGACAAAGTGGTGCAGCACCGTGAATGTGATCAATCAAAGGTCTCTGTAAGGTTTCTCACCAGGAGAAACAAAAGTACAAGATTGATGTGAAATAAAATTGTGTGAAGTGAATCGAAGTGGTCCTGCGACTGTTTAAGCAAAACTCATTGCACGTTTGAAAGTCTTCTGATATCAAGAGGATCTGAGCCCAAATGAGTGGGAAAAAATTCTGAACATTGTGGAAAAGGGATCTGAGCCCAAACGAGGGGGTATCCGTGGCCCGAACCCGAATGAGGGAGACCACATCGACAATATTGTGGTAAAGGGGTCTGAGCCCGAACGAGGGAGACCCATGGTCCGAGCCTGAAGGAGGGAGACCAAATGTGAACTTGTGAATATGAAAGCCCTGACAAAGGAAAGGAACGTTTGTGTTTTGATATTACATTGGGCCCTCTGCAATAAGAAACTCATTTGGGAGAGAGACTTTGGCAGAAGGCCCTGATGGCTATGATTTGAACTGTTAACTCATGGCCAAGAAGCCAGAGTGTGTGCGAAGCTCGTACGTGCCACCTTGCCCCGTTCTGAAAACGTGGGGAAGGGAAGCCAACTGCTCAACTATCCCGACAAATCATTTCTTGAACACTTTTGTTTTGCATACATTGTTATCCCACGCCATTTTGTATTTCAAAGTAAGGATTTCCAATAGGTTTATTAGTTTAGGCCCTTTTATTTTGACAGACTACACTAGGACCGTATTATCATTTGATGGTCGTAGCTTGCTCCCATTCTTAGATTTAGGTTTAGATGGGCATTCAGCCAACCTATTTGAAGTTCAATAAACAACCTTGAACTGTGATCACTTGTGTCTGTCTTCACAGTTTGATACCATGCCTTTGTTACACCGCCCTCCTTGGGACCTCTTCTAAAAACCTGGGTGTCATCTTCAACTCCACTCTCTTTTTCTCCTCACATCTCGGATGTCGCCATGAAGTCCCACTACCAGCTGCCCCTCCTCAAAGGTACTCTTCCATTTCTCACCTTCCCCCAGAAGCTCACTGTCTCCAGAGCCCTGGTTCTCTTAAAGGTAGACTACTGCAACAGCCTCTTTCTCAATCTGCCCTCCTCTACTCTCCACCCTCTGCAACTAATCCAGAACAGGACTGCAAGACTTGTCCTTGGTCTCAAGTCCAGGGGCCGTATCTCTCCAGCCATGAAATCTCTCCTCTATCTCCTGGTGGCTGCAAGGATCAAGTTCAAGACCCTCTGCTTTGTCCACAAGGCTCTCTGGGGCTGGGGCCCGCACTACATCAAACGCTCTCTTCCAAAATACCTTCCTTCTCGAGCCCTTTGCTCAGCTACCTCCAACTCTCGAAGGGCAAACGCTTCTTTAGGTAGAGAGTGGGGGGTAGATCTCTCTCCTGTGCAGGTGCCGTCCTCTGGAATGGTCTCCCTGCACCTCAAACTTGAGCCGAACCAACTGAAGTTCTGGAAGCAGCTCAAAATCTTCCTCTTCTCCCCTGCTTTCTCTCTCTCCCCCTCTCCTGCTGACCTACCTGTCTGTTGTACCGACTGGTTGCCTGGCTACCCTCAGAGTCTCACTGGGTATCATGCTCTTTCCTGATCAGTCACCCCTGCACTGCCACCGGTCCTACCATGCACTTAGGGGTTGAACTGTTAACCTCCACAGGTCCTGCCTCTTTGCACTTACCCAGAGCCCCACTGCCCTGGCTCCACTTACTCAAAGCAACGCTGCCCTATTTTCCCCTCCCCTCTCCCTGGCACCCTCCCTCCTCATCCCCCCCTCTCCCTGGCACCCTCCCTCCTCATCCCCCCCATTTTCCCCTTGCACTTCTCGTTCTCGCACTTGCACAATCTGAATGACACAAGGCCTAGTAAGATCATTTGTCCCCCCCCCTGTCTACCCACTATGGTCTTGTCTCACCTAGAAACACTTTTGTACAGGCACGTTATAAATGACTTATAGCATATCATGAAAGTATGAGGTCTGAAAAAGAGGAAATGAGATGTTTAACAGTGACTAGCCGTTATAATTTCCTGGGATATGTTTGGCAGGAGAGTGATCCAGACATAAGCCCTCCGTGAAGAAAGAAGGGCTGTTCACAGGAAAGATGGAAACCTTTGTGTGCATCTAAAGTAAAGGAAACGACATAAAGGGGAGACGAGCCGTAGCTTGCCAAGTAGGATGAGAAGAAATCCAGGGGAAAGGAGCTAATCCCATATCCTTGGAATTTTATGTGAAAAAGGAACATTTTGTTTGGTTTGACAACCCGAGATGTTGGGAACTTTCTGTTGACAAGAACTGTCTTCATCACTTTAGTTCTGAATATAGCATCCTTGCACATTAGATTTGAGTTACCTATGTTAGGGTCAGAAGTAGCGTTTTGGGACACGACAGTGACTGACTATTTATTTTGACATCCTGACATTTTCACTAGTCTTCTCTGAGGCAGGGAAACCACTCTTATCTTTAGGGACATAGAGGCCATTTTCCCAACCCTTTTACTAATTAATAAAAGATTATAACCAAAACTGTCACCTTTGTGTCCGAGCCTTACCTCTGCACCCTTAGTGTTTTATGGAAATGGATTTCCCTAATAAATGATTTTTTTAAAAGCACCCCTCTTATCAGCCAAAAGAAATTTGAAGCGCCTAATCTTCACAAAGACCATTACCCACAGAAGGCATCTTTTACAGTAGTTACCCAATTTCAGAATTTTATCCTGAAACATTGATTGAGCATTGTTAATGTAGATGCATAAATCTGTTTGCTGCAATTTGTCTTTCTGACAGTATGCACATTGTCCTGCTATGAGCCATTCAATCCCCAATCCCAAACTCCTGAAATGCTTCTTCAATGGCATTCTGGACATTGGCAACCTTAAGAAATCTGCAACATACATTGCATTCGGCAGTATCAAAACCCACTAAATATTTAGCAATTCAAAAAAAATGTCACAACTAAGAAAGACTAGTGCATTTACAACAGTTACAACCAAATACCCTGTTCCAAATTACAGGCAATTGCGTGTTTGTTACATTGTGGTTAACATTCCAAAGTTGTCTATATATGCTGACATTATTAGTTCACAATTAGTTCACAATCTTTGGATGTTAGCAACCTTGGTTAGTCAGAATCTCTGCCAATTTACAAACATTTTCAGGAATTAGTATCCCATTGAAATCTTGCTGGTACATTAGTTAGTTAACATTCCTTGTGTTCAATTAAAGTTACATTTACAGTGAGTCACTGCCTTTTTATAAATAATCATGTAGGCGTAATGATAAAGGAGGAAAGAAGAAAAGAAGGAAGAGGAGGGGTAGGAAGTGTTTAATATGTTAGAGAATAATTCCATTGGGGGTGCTGTGGTGACCAAACAACCATCTCACAAACCAAGTCTGGATCAATATTCTTATCATTGCGTATCCCATTCTCTACAGTGTGAATCAGTAACATTGCTATTGGGCCTGTGTATAATGGTGAGCAGATACTATCTGCCTAAGCACAGATCAGAGAGTCTAATAAAGAGTGGGGGGTTCTGGTGGTCCAGATACTAATGGATCATTTACATAGCATGGGTGTAATATGCTAAGGGAGATCATTAAAAAGGTTCATGCTGTGCTAAAATGCAAGTAGTGCTAAAGATCATGAAGCAGGTGCACTGCATATGTTGGAATAAGTACCTTGATAGCTTACATGCAAGGCGTTGTAAAGGGAGAAATCCTATTGCCACTGCGAGTGCGTCCGTTGAAGTGTTTGTTTACATAAGTCTGTGAAAAAAGATGTTTGCAAGAGAGGACCTGAGTTTCTACTAACATTACAAGTTTCCTGGTTTAATATGGGTGGCAGGCTTAAGTGCATAAAATAGGTTACGGTACATTAGGTTATCCTTGGTTCAAACTCCAGTGCGGGATGCTTCCCTCTTAATATTATAGCAAAGTTCCTATGATATATGTCTCCTAGGGGGAGAGTGGTCAGAATTAGTTCTGTGCCAATTGAAAACATATTAATGTGTATCTAATCTGATGGGGTCTGCCGCATTCGTACCTTACTAGAAATAGTAGCAGCTCTTCAGTTCCGATGGCGGTGCTCCGCTTGTGTGTGGGAGAACCGGCATTATATTGCCACTGCGTGATGACATCAAGTGTTGGGCAACGTTGTGACATCATCAGCATAAAAATGTCTGCATTTCGCTGTAAATGTGTCTTTAAAATGTATCCAGCACCATTCTATTTTTAAAAATAGAATTGTTTCAAAGGTTAGGTGTATACCATACCAAAATAATGTCCATTGGGCAAAGCCCTCCGTTATCATGGCTAAATAGGATTATTTAAGGTACATGATAGAACGTGAGGCTTACTGGGTTAACAAAAGTAGCTTGTTAGTAATAACCCTTTAAAATGGGAACAGGTGTTATGGGAGGATTCCGGCTCCATTTCTTGTAAGGGCAGATATATGCTGTAAGTCCTGTATGTATAATATCAATTAAGGTTCCTTAAAGAATGCCTGTTGAGATGTGTGAGTTGGATAAGTGTAATGTACATGATGTGTTTTTTCTCGGTCTCCCAGTCTTGGGTCCATTTTGATATCTCGAATCCCAAAGAATTTCACATTGTCCTTTTTCGCTGACGTATGTTCCTTGTGCCAATGTTCTGCCAGTGCAGTCTTACGTTCGGGCGTGGTTAGGCTGTAGAGATGTTACCTTATTTTAGTTCTTAATTCTTGTATAGTGCTCCCTAGATATAGTTTATTGCAGATGCATACAATGATGTATATTACGTATTACAGTTCACAAATTCATTTATTTTGTTCACTTTACCGTAAATGGTGGTATGCAAGTTTATTTTGTTCAATGCATATCTACACATGTTGCAATTGGAGCATTTGTAGAATCCCATCTCTTGTTAGCCGGTATCCAGTCTTTTCACAGAAAAAAATGTTTCACCTAAACTTTTTTCATTGAATATTTTCTAACAAAAACAGTTTCGCCGAATATATTTTTGGGTGGGGTAAAGGATTCATTTTGTTTGTGAAATTTTTGGGGTGGGTTTTTAAGGGTACTAAACAGGGAGATTGGGGGGGAATGCATTTGGTAAACATTTTTTCGTTAGAAAATAATCGATGAAAAATGTTAGGTGAAACATTTTTCAGTGAAAAGACATGGAGCCTTGCTAAACAGTATGTGGTCCTTAAGGCCAAAATGAAAGAATAGATAGGAGGAAAGTGAGAGGGTTCCAGTGAATTGGGGCAAGAGAGAGCAAGAAAAAAAAAGAATTGGGCACAGGGTGCTCAGGGACAGATACAAGGAATTGAGACAGGGAACAGAGAAAACGAGTGGGACAGTAAAATGAAACCAAGGCAGAGAGATAAGTAGGGGCAAGAATGTGGACTTAAAGACAAGACAGAGGAAATTAAACTTGAGACAAGAGTGGAAGGGGAGGCCATTGGAGAGAAGAGAGAGCTGTGGAAATGGAGTCACGATGTGGAAGTGAATAGAAAAGGCAGATAGAAGAGTCCTAGATGGATTTTAGAGTGCTCAGTCAAGAGACAGGAAGTCCAAAGAGGAGACAAATCAATAGAAAAGAAAAGAAGAGATAAGAGAAGAGATTAACAATTTAGAAGCATGAAATATGAGAAAAGCTTGTGGCTTGCAAATATTAAAGTGGTAAACCCTGCAGGAGTGAGAGTGATATGAGATGTGTGCAATGAAGCAAAGAGAAGAATCTATGTAGACACCTAGATTACGGGCAGATGGAGAAATAGGAAGCCAGGAATGGGAAAAGGAGGCAGGGGAGAGTGGAGGGGGGATGGTTGAAGTAGGAAAGAAAAGAGCCTCAGTCTTACAAGGATTAAGAAAAAGGTAATGATCTGCCATCCAAGATTGGATGCCAGTAGACAGGATGTCAAGGTAGCATGAAGAGAGGAAGAAAAGGCAGAAAAGAATACAAAAAGGTGGGTGTCATATGCATAGAGGTGGTGAGACGGATCACAGGAAGAAACAATAGATGCAAGAGGACAGCCGTAGAGGGAGAAAAGAAGCACTCCCAGGACAGAACCTAGAGGGACGCTGTGATGGAGGGGGAGAGTAAGGGAGGATTTGCCAGCCCAAGAGACAGAATCAGTACGATTAGACAGATAGGACTGGAACCAGTGCAGAACAGCCCCTTTTAAACCCAAGAGAGAAAAGGGAAGAAAAGTGTGACCAACAGTATCAAAGGTGGCTAGCAAATCTAGAAGATCAAGTGGGAGGAATGTTTTGCATGGCGTGCAGAAAGCAGAGAATCACAGAGAGGAGGTTAGACCCTATGCAGTGACTGGTGCGGAAACCAGAATGAAAGCAGCGGAGTGTAGAGTTGGAGGTAATAAAGGAGGAGACTTGAGAATAGACAAGGCCTTCGAGGAGTTTAGAAAGATAAGGGAGAAGCAACATAGGGAGGGAAGGATCAAGTGAATGTTTTTTAAGGTTAGGGAGAGTGGCATGCTTAAACGAGGAAGGAAAGGATGAGGTTAAAAGAGAAACATTAAACAAAGCTGTGAGTTAAGGCAGTAGTGGAAGGTATACTTTAGAGATGAGAGAGGAAGGAATTGGGTTGGAACAGGCTCTGGAATGAAAAAGAGCAGTGTCGGAGTCAGAGAGAACATAAAATGAAGACATGCAGGCAGAGTGAGAGGGGGGAGAAGAGACAGAAACAGAAGATGAATGAGTAATAGCAGAGCAACCGTGGAGAAGAAGTAGGAGGCCAGGTTAGAGACGTTGGGGAAAGAATATGAGTCAATGTTTGAAAGAGGCAACGGGGGTGGACAGAATAAGAGTTGAGAAGATCAGAATAATAAGATTGCTTAGCAGAGAGAAGGGCAGTATTCAATGAGGAGAAATGGTTGCATTAATTTGGCAATGAAATACAGAATATTCCATGCAAAAATCATGACGCCAGACCTCACCGTTCATGAGGAGTTACGTCCCCAAGATCAACGCCATTTACACACCCACAAACAAACACGACTTTGTTTTATACATGTAGATAGTGTTTGAGATTGTTCACATTGCAGTTCTTCAAGCATCTAAACATTCTAACTTTGTATTTCTTATATATTCTAGAAGGTATTTTAAATGAGTTAGTCCACTTTATCACCTTTTTGTCACATTCGGAGATCCATTTGCTAGACTCAAAAAACGCTATACAAATCTAACCTTGGACTTTTAAGTATTTCTCTGGGAGCATAGCTCCAGAGTTAAGTGCTCCCCTACAACACTGGCCAGTCTGCACTTCCCAAGCTCGTATTCCGGCACTGTTCACTCAGAGCTTTCTCTGCAGTTGGTGAGCTGAGAACTTTGGTGAACCAGAAGAAGGAGTCAGACTAAGATGTGACATGTTCAAGGATGTTTATTTAAATAATAAGAAAAACGTCTATATAGCCCTACCACTATGAGGGAACTTCCCTAACTAACAAGCTAAAACTAATGGTGCTCATCAAATGCCCAAAAGAAATAGTCCTTAATCCAATCCCTATGTTCTATATGGCCCTACCACTTAGAAAAGCAGAATACAAATATAGACCGGAGCAATGGCCTCTATCCATGGGTTTTACTCCGCCCTGCTTCTGGGATCTCTTTCCAAGAGATGGTTTTAAAAGTTCAGTTTCTCAAAATAGGTTCTTCCAGCCTCTCTGATGGCATTAAATGGCCAGTCTTAATTTTTTATACAGTTCAGCCATATTCCCTTCTTTGCCTGGAAAAAAAGGGTCTTTTTAATGTGCACTAAAACTAACTAAAGCAGGAGGCTCCAGCTTCCCATCTATCACAGCCAAACAATGGAACTCCCTCCCGCCCTCCCTGAGAGTGGAGCCCTCCTACTAAGCCTTCAGGAAATCCGTGAAAACCTGGCTATTTGTATAACAATCCCACACCACGCTGCTCCACACTACCCAACTTACCATCTGTTTGTTGTCTATGCTCTTTGAATGTTTCACCTGCATGTTCACTGCAGGTTCACTATAACAGCGCCTTGATGCCTACGAGTTGTTTTGCACTCTATAAATGAAATACATAATGAAATGCCACCATTTGAGTCTTGGTGTTGGAAAATCTTTCGTTGATTTGGGCAGGTGAACCCTCCTGGTCCTCTCTGTTCCCAGTCTTGATTTATATGCATTATTTTTCCAGGGCTCTCCAAAGCCCTTTGGTCCTGTAGTAGGCCTGCTTTAGTGGGGCCTTGCTTGGGCTTTTGCCCGTTTGGGTTTTCCTGGCTCTCGTAACCTTTTATGCTTTCCCAGCCTTCGATAACAATGTTTCTCTTTCCAGGGTTCCCCAAAGCTCTCTGTCCCTCTGGTTGGCTTACTTTAGCGGGCCTCGGTTGGGCAACTGCTGATTCGGTTTCCTGGCTCCCATAACTTTTTAGGCATTCCCAGCCAGCAATACAGCTGTTCTCCCCTCTGTGCGGTTTACTTCCCTTGCTCGGCCCTGCTCGGCAGCTAGTGTAGTTCTCTTGCAGAGATCATTCCACTGTGGTCTGGTCTCGACGACTGTTAACGGGCACCAGGCCCACCACGGCTTGCGGGTGGTCACACCACTGCGAGACAGTCCCTTCACTCCCTCTCTCTCTACTTTGGCTTTGTTGCCATCCAGCATGCCAGTCTTCTGGCGTCTTGCTAGTGATCAGCTCTCTCCATATGCTACCGCCGGCTCTGCGGTCTGTCGTGGCTCCAAACTTCCAGGACGTCCTCCCAGCAGAGGCTCGCCTCTGCGTAGGATTCTCTTTTCCATTCCAAGTTCCCCATTGTTTTATGTACATCATGAAAAAAGGGTTTTGTCGTTCCTCTTTGACTGTGGAGTTCAGGCAAGATCCAGCATTACCTGAAGCCAAAGAGAGTGAAGAAATGTCACTATTTGGAGAGTCCAAAACAGAAGTAACAGCAGTCTTTCTGATTCCCATGTAGGCAAACAATGTACTCTGGACAGGAAGTTCCTTTTAGGAATAGTCATTGTCCCCAAGAGGGGAGTCACTCCCAGAGAGGTCCCACTTTCCCAGACCCTTAGAGAAGGGTCTTGCCTAGTGTGCTCACCTCCCTTTCCTCAAAGGGGGGTGGCTCCCCAGTGGGGCGAAGGGACGACTAGTCCAGATTCATCACAGTACCTTTTAATTTAATATTAATACCTACAATTAAAGTTGTTGGGGGTGGAGGGGCGCTGTTGCGTGGCTGCAAAATGGCGATGGCCTGAGACAGCTCCGACAGACAACTTGACTATTCTGCAAATCTATCCCATTTTCCATTGTGTATGGTTGGAACAAAGCTGCATCTCTGGAAACCGAAATCTAGAGGCACCCGACGACCTACGCCCAGTCCCCCAAAATCCTTGCTGTGTGGAGATATGTAGTGTGGGCCTCGACACGGCAAGAGCGGCCTAACTGCTGCCCTTTGGCGCCAAAAGGGGGTGCTGCGTGTGAGGGGAAAGCCACGCTCTGACCAGACAAAGTAGTGGAACTGCAAAAAGAGATGGCGCTCCTCCAGCAGATGGAGAAGAGGGTTGTGGCGAAGAACAACCTTGAGGGGCGATCGAGGAGGAACAACTTAAGTATTCTGGGGGTGCTGGAGTCAACAACGATAGATAACAAGGAAACCTGTTTGAAAAACTGCTTCTGGACACTCTAGAAGGCCTCCTGGTCCCACAATGTTCCTAGTTGAAAGGGTGCACCGCTCTCTGGCCATCAGACCACCACCGGGTGCCCCTGAGCAGGCCATCATTGCCAGAATATTCAACTATAGAGACAGAGATATTCTCCTTAAAGCCGCTAGAGGGAAAGGAGATTTGAGGTTTGGCTTTGCAACGATTCGTATTTTCCCTAACTTAAGCCCACAGTCCCAGGAACAAAGAACGGCTTTTCCAGGTGGCTAAGAATATCCTGAGGAACAAAGAGATCCGCTATGTATTGTTATTTTCGGCAAAACTAAGGCGGGGTCCACAATGGCAAGGTTCTGTTTTTCACAACTTCCGAAGCGGCAGAAAGATTTGCCAACAGGTTGCGAGATCCGGGGTGTTCCCTGCGCTAGCCGCCCCACTGAACGCTGACATGCTAATAATCTGCTTGTTCTATGGTTCCGTTCACATTGCTTGTACAACAGAAGGGTGCCCACAATGAGCGCCTAATGTGGACAGCCATCACAGGAAAGTGAACATCTGTATGGGGTTGTCTGTCACATGGAGCTATAGCAGCTGACGGCTGCACCCCAATTTCGCAGTAAGTGTGTGCCGGTGTGGTTTGTTTGGTTTAACTGGTTTGGGGAGTGGGAGGGTCTACTAGGCGGTATGTTTGAGTTTCTAGCGTGGGTGGGTGGGAGGGTGGATTGGGGTGTTTGGATTCAGTGGAGCACAGCACTAGCGATGATGTTGTTGTTTAAGAAGCACATGATCTCTTTACAAACCTCTCGTTCAACCGAAGGGCTTAGCTTCCAGCCAGCCTGGTCCTGGGGTATCGGAGAGCAGGTGGCGGGCTTGCACAACTTTGTGGTACATGTGAGGCTCCCCCTTTGCGTCACACTCTAGGGGTTTTGCAGCATAAATTCACAGGTTATTAGCTTTTTGCCTACACAAATAGATTGGTGACGCAGAAGGGCGTTTTTATTCTCCTGGTGGGTGAATGTTTAGGGATGCAGATTCTCTCTCTCGCTCCCTCTCTCTCTCTCTCTCTCTCTCTCTCTCTCTCTATATATATATATATATATATATATATATATATATATATATAATTACACAGCCACGGCAGTGGCTGTGTAGTTATGGTTAAGTTGCTGTTTCCATAGGAAGAGCCCTTTTTGGGTGGCTTATAACTTCGCTCTCCCTGGACGAATCCTCACCAAACTTTGCAAAAAAAAGTATATGGGTCACTCTGAATTGTTTTGCAAAGTTTGGGGAGGTTTGGTCCAGGGGGGGGCAAAGATATAAGGGGGGTCACACAACTTCTTTTTTTCCCATAGACTGAATGGGGAAAAAACTTTGCTCACGCCTACAGCCCAAACCGCTGGACGGATTTTCACCAAATTTGGACCAAGAGCAGCGGCTTGGTCCCGAAAGCGTGCTTTTGCAAATTTGGTGAAAATCCGTCCAGTAGTTTTTTAAAAAATGACCAAAAAGTAGGTCACAAAAAATGTGTGATATCTATGTTCGGTCCGCGGACACACTTCCCTGTTCGCTCCGCGGACAGTGTCCTGATTCGCCAACCGGCTTGCGTCATGTCCGCGGACATTCAACGTGTTCGCTGATTGGACGGTGAAGAGCGTGAAGTGCGTCAGATTTTCAGGAACGCCCGCCATCTTGGATTCGCGGACGTCCGCGGACAGCGCGGTAAAACTTGGTGGAAAAATACTATTTAGTAGAGTGTGTTGTGTGTAAGACTGTTTGGGGAGGGTGGGGGGGAGTAAGAGATGGGTTAAATGTTGTATTTATTTAGGTGGTAGACCCCCCTGTTGTGTTTGCTTTGTCCGCGGAAAACACAGATGTCCTGAAATGTTCTAAATAAACGAAATGGGGGTGTCCTGAGGACACTACGCCTGTACGTATGGTTCGTAGGCAAGTTGAAACTGTTCTAAGAACACTCGCGGTGTCCTGAAATGTTCGAAAATAAACAAAATGGGTGTGTCCTGAGGACGGTATGCCTGTCAGTTTTGTTCGCAGGCAAGTTGAAATTGTTCTAAGAACACATGAAGTGTCCTGGGATGTTTGTAAATAAACAAAATGGGGGTGTCCTGAGGACGGTGGATGTTCGTCAATAAACAAAATGGGGGTGTCCTGAGAACGGTATGCCTGTCTGTACTGTTCGCAAGCATGTTGAAATTGTTCTAAGAACACATGAAGTGTCCTGGGATGTTTGCAAATAAACAAAATGGGGGTGTTCTGAGGACGCTACATCTGTCCGTATTGTTCGCAAGCAAGCTGAAACCCGTCCTAAGAATACACGCGGTGTCCTGAAATGTTAGAAAATAAACGAAATGGGTGTGTCCTGAGGACAGTATGCCTGTCCGTTTTGTTCGCAGGCAAGGTGAAACTGTTCTAAGAACACATGCAGTGTCCTGAAATGTTCGTAAATGGACGAAATGGGGGTGTCCTGAGGACGCTGTCCGTATTGTTCGCTGGCAAGTTGAAAGTGTTCTAAGAACACATCATGTGTCCTGGGATGCTCGAGAATAAAAGAAATGGGGGTGTCCTGAGGACGCTATGCCTGTCCGTACTGTTCATAGGCAAGTTGAAACTGTTCTAAGAACACTCATCATGTCCGCGGACATTAAAAGTGCCCATATGGCATAGTTAAAATGTTTGACTCTATGGGTGTGATATGCTGCAGTGGTTGTGGCCAGGACATAGAGTCTTGGGAGCATGGCCATATGGGAGCGTGTGTCCGCAGGACACCAAATGCACTGAAACTGTTTTGCGCATGCGCGTTGGTGTTCTACGGACACTGTTCGGGTCCTGAAACTAATTAAAAGTGTGTCACAAGCGAAATAAACAGTTACGAACAAGCGTTTGTTCTTAGCTTTATCAGAGCAGTTGCGCCTAATACAGAGAAACTGGCCAAAGGGTAAATTTTCCCTCCGTGATTGCGAATGGGAGCTATGGAATTCTAGTAAAGTATTCTTCTGGGTGGGTTTTTTGTAAAGACTCGTGTCAATCTTGTTATCTGGCATACTACAATAATGTCCCTTTAACAACATTTTTTTACTGAATTTCATAGGTTTTTAGTAGCACAACTTAACCATAACGCACCTTTAACTAAGTTGTTTTACTGAAAAAAAAAAATATATATATATATATTACATGGCCTGCGGTAGTGGCCATGTAGTTATGGTTAAGTTGCTAAACCCATAATAAGAGCACTTTTTGGGTGACGTATAACTTTGCTCCCCATGGACGAATCCTCACCAAACTTTGCAAAAAAAAGTATATGGTCCACTCTCAATTGTTTTGCAAAGTCTGTTGAGTTTTGGTCAAGGGAGGGGGCAAAGTTATAGGGGGGTCCCAAAATGTATTTTATTTCCCATAGACATAATGGAAAAAAACTTTGCTCCCGCCTACAGCCCAAACCGCTGGACGGATTTTCACCAAATTTGCAGCAGGAGAGGCGGTTTGGTCCTGAAAGCAGGCTTTTGTTAATTTTGGTGTAAAAAAAAAAAAAAACAAAACGTTAGGCAAAAAATGTGTGATATCTATGTCCGCTCTGCAGATTCACTTCCCTTTTCGGTCCGTGGACTCTCTGATTGGCCAGAAAATGTGCTGACTTTTGCATGGTCTGCAGACATTGGGATGTGGCTGCAGATTGGGTGGCAAGAAAACATGAAATGCATCGTTTTTCCCAAAACGCCCGCCATTCTGGATTCGCTGACAGCGCAGTGAAAACATAAAAGCAGCATTTCACTTGTCAAACTCCACAAACAATCTCTGGGGATGTGGGGGGATGAGAATTGGATATGGGGCAGTCCTGTGGTGTTCGCGGACACTCCAGATGTCCTGGGGCAGTCCTGTGGTGTTCACGGACACTTCAGGTGTCCTACGACATCTGTACCTATTTCTGCATTACAAAAGCCGTTTTTGGGTGGCTTATAACTTTTGCGCCACTCAATGAAACTGTATTGTAATTTCTAAAGTTTGGTGGGATTTTCGCAAGAGGGGGGTCTCAACATTTTTAGATGGTTTATAACTTTGTTGCTATTTGACGAATGAAGACAAAACTTTTGAGAAAGATTATAGGCCCAACCTTCAATGTTTGTGTAAAGACTGAATGGATTTTGTCAAGTGGGGGATAAGTTATATGACTATTGTATGTACATACATTTTGACACTTTAAAAAAAATAAAACATGGGCGGATTTCGAGCAAACTCATGAGGAGCATTGGCAAGGACATTAAAGCATGGTTTTGCAAATGTGCCCGTGTTTTATTTTTTGACAAGTGTAATAATGTAGGTACTAAAAATAATCATATACCTTTGGTGACTGAGGTGTATAGTCTGTGGCTGTGGGTAGTAGCCAGATTGTCCGAGTCATGGCATAAGGTCATGACGCGGACAATCTGGTTACTGGCCATGACAGCTATGGATGAAAAATGGTGTTAACGTGGCTATGTCTACCTGGGGCCGGCTATGTGGTAAAGTTATTCGAAGGTCAGATAGGTTTGAAAGGGAAAAAAAGTGCTTGTGATAATATTTTCATAGGGATTTGCAGGCTGCCATGGCAAGGGAAGAGGGGCTGTGTACGGAGCCGCGCCTTCTCTTTCCATGTTCGCTGTCTTGGAAAAGGATTGGTGTCCCGCTGTAGGAAGAATAATTCATACTTTCCCGCTATAGGAAGAAAAATCTGTTTTAGCACCCTGAGTTCCCGCTTTGGGAACCAGGGGTGCTAATGGCCTTTATCCCCCATTTCAGGGGCTGCAATGGACGATAATGGTCCGTAGCCATCCTTTTTTATTTATTTCTAACGCACCAATGCCCGCTGACATCAGGCTGTGTGGTTACAGTATTTGTTGAGGAAGATGAGGTGGAGGAAGACAGCTTACTACTTGCTGAGAAAGGAACAACCTTTATGATTGATTGATTGATTGTTTATTTATATAGCGCCTATACACAATGTGTTTCAAAGCGCTTCAAGGAGGGAGGGGAACATAGGAAAATACAGTTACATTCAGTTAAAGTCCTTGAAACAATACAGAATGCGAAAAATAACTATCGTACTAGGCCTGTCGACATTTCGGATAGTGCAAGTGCATAGAAAAAATAGGCAAAGAGGGAGGGGAAAAGAAGGAGAACTGAACAAGCAGTAACATTACTATGCCTGACGACAATTGATGTAGTGCAAGTGGTATACCAAAGGGGGGGGGGCGGTCATTGGTTTTGGTGTGGCGGCGCATGGAAGTGGTCCTGTAGGAGTACTGTCCAGGTAGTCTGCAACGGAGTACAAAACTCGGTGCATTTGACTTTGGTAGCCTTTGGTACACTCCCAACAGTAGCAAAGAACTGGCACACCCATGATTCGATCTTGGTGCTAAAGTAGCCACTTCCTCTACCTCTTCTTCTTGGTCCTCTTCGTTGTCTTTGAAAGTACTGCGCTTTTTTTGTTGTGAAGGTCCTCTAGCTGGTGGTGGTGGCTCTTGGGGAGGAGGGATGGCAATAACTGATGCCGTTTTTAAGATAAATAGCAGTTTTGAAAAAATTCTTCCAAGTATGTACTGTGTACTAGATTGGTAATGGATAATGAGTACGAAAAGGTGTAGGAGGTGTGCAAGGGAAATTTTGAAGTTGAAAGTTCCTAGATCAGTCGAAAATGCAGTTCCGAACTGTCTGCGAAGGACGGATCTTATTGTGAAGTGCGGATGGGTTTTCGGACACGTCATCATGCCGCGCACCAGCGTATGGTCATGTGGCACTGTCCGGAAGGTCCGCAATGAAGTCAGATGTTCGTAGACGTCTACGGATGCAAAACTAGTTGAAATAGTTGCAAAAGTGTATAGAAGTGTTAAAAATTATTCTAGAAGGTGGGAAATGGCAAAGTTTTAAGGTGACACTTTGTACATTGGAAGCAAATATTTTTATATTTGGTAAGTATGATATTAGTAAGTTGTAGGAAAATAGTAAGCACTGGTAAAAACCCATGAAATTCACTGAAAAAACATTGTTAAAGGGACATTATGGTTAAGTTGCACTAATAAAAACCTATGAAATTCCGTAAAAAAACATTGTTAAAGGGACGTTATCGTTTAGTTGGACTAATAAACACCTATGAAATTCAATGAAAAAACGTTGTTAAAAGGATGTTATGGTTACAAGTACAATTGAAAAACCCCTGAAATTCGGCAGTTATGGTAAGCTAAGCAACCATAACTCGCGCCACCACAGTGCACTGTTAAGACTAACACCCAGGATATCAAAGATGACATCACTGATGACATCACATGTGCATTTACTTTTCATACAAGGGGTTGTGAATGTAATGTTGGCAAAAAAGCATCAGGGATTATCGGGAGATGTTTAATAAACTATATACTTCATTACGCAATGTAGTGTTTTAAAGAACATTCAATTGCAGTGTTCTTTCTAGTACAGGAACCTATTCATACAGAAATGTAGGTATTGGCTGCAGCATCACCGCAGAGGTGCTATATTTGTAATTTTCCAAAGTAATATACTAAAACGGTGAATGCTTCTGTATCAGACTTTTCCGTACTGTGAAACATGTACTAAGTAGCTAATATTGCATCACTTACTACATATTTCTACTAATACACACAAAACATAAATAGACTACAATGCATACGAATATGGGGCTTATATATGGAGAGTAAAGTAAGCAAACAAGAGGCAGTATAATTAGCAACTATGTATAATCTACATGATTGTATTCACATACAAAAATGATTGCTGTGTTTCAGGCCTGCTTCTTCCCCTATAGATGTACATCATAAGATGCGATTAAATTCTAAGGAAAGTAGTGTAAGAAAATGTGAGAATAGCAATATCTATACATTTAATACCTTTTGAAAGTTAAGTTTCTGACTGTCGGTAAATAAAACCACCTGGCCAAGATATAGCAGTGAACAAAAAAAGGGGGGCTAGACATGTGATGTCATCAGTGATATCATCAATGATATTTGTGATGTCATCTTTGATGTCCTGTGCATTAGTCTTAGCAGTACACGGTTGTGGTGGCGCGACTTATGGTTGCTTAGCTTACCATAACTGGCAAATTTCAGGGGGGTTTCGATTTTACTTGTAACCATATTTTAACAACCTTTTTTTACTGAATTTCATAGGTTTTTATTAATAACCATAACGTCCCTTTAACAGAGTTTTTTCATTCAAAATATATATACACCCCTGATTTGTTCCAAACGTGTGCAATTTATATCCATAAATTTGCGTCCTATGAAATTATCTGGGTTGGAGATTGTAGGGTCCTTGATTGGTCATCCACAGCTCAGCATGCGCTCCCGAAAGCTGCAACGATGTGGGGGAACATTGCAGAATACCACAGTCTGATAGATGCCTGGCGGTTTTCCCATCCCACAGCTAGAGAATATTAGTTTTACTCTGGGGTACACAATAGTACATCTAGAATAGACTATGTTATGTTAACTTCGGATATAACCAGGTCTCTGGCAGAAACCAAGATTCTGCCCCAGACGTTGTCCGACTACAGACTGGTGATCTCCTTTTCTAGCCAGCACAGGTTCCTCGAGTACTCAGGGGTCATGCTCTAGAAGATGCTGTATTCAGGGATGAAATCGAGCAGGACATGCAGACCTTTTTTCATACGAATGCGGGCTTGGTGCCCAACAGAGAGTAACTTGGGAAGGTGTCCAGTCAAATGGTCGAAAATAAAAGATTGAATGACCATTTGATCGACAGTCAAATGGTCGGAAAAAAAAGGTTGATTTTTTTATTTATTTATATATATATTTTTAGTTTTGGTTGGTTAAAAAATATTTTTAATAAAGAAAACGGGGAATTTGGGGGGGAACCCCCCTTAAAAATTTTTTTGAAAATCGACCATTTTTTTCGACCATTTGACTGTCGATCAAATGGCATTCGATCCTTTGGTTTTCGACCAAATGACTGGTAACCACTTGGGAAGCATTCAAAGTCTATATTAGGGGTTATTGTATCTCCAAGGAGGGAGGAGTTCTGAAGGCTTTCCTCAGATCTTTGACATCTCTTGTGGTGGAGATTAAAAGTCTGGAATAACAGCAGCAGTTCTCATGATGATCCTGATATCGGGAATTCACTGAGTGAGAAAAGGGGGGAGTATACTTCGCTGGCCGGTAGAGAGGAGAGATTCCTGGCGGATTCAGTGGCGGTTGCCGCTTATGAGGATTGTGACGGGCCCAGACATACTTTGGCCTGGGCAGTTAAATGCGAAAGGCAACAGGGATTGATCCTTAAATTTGCATACACTACAGGGACACTGGTTAGAGACCTCAAAGGGATGAACTCTGTCTTTCGTGAATATTATGATCGCCTATACTCCTCCCAATCTCAGGTGGATCGTGGCGAGATTGGGCAATTTCTTGATAAGGTGGCCCTGGGATGGCTGGACCCCGAGCAAGCTGGCATTCTGAATGAACCTTCATTTGAGGAAGAAATACGCGGGGTGATATTCTCTCCCCAATCGAAGGGCCCCTAGGTTGGACAGAATTACTGCAGAGATGTATAAGGAATAAGTAGACTTTCTTGTACCACATCTGCGCAGTATGTGTGAGTCCTCTTTGGCGACAAGTGTGTTACCTGAATCTACAAGGCCTACAAAGACCCCTGGCAGTGTGCCTTGCACAGGCCCTTAGCCTTAAAAAAACCTGATAATAAAATGATTGCTAAGTTTTTAGAGGATAGATTGCTGCCACATATGATGGCCCTTGTTCTCCCGGGACCAGGCAAGATTTATTCCTGGAAGGTCTACCCATAACAGTCTACATTGCGTGTTCCCACTGATGCACAATGTTGACAGTGAGGTTCCTATTATTGTCACTGCGCTTGATGTTGAGAGGGCTTTTGACTCCATGGAGTGGCCTTTCTGTTCGAAGTTCTGCAAAGATTGGGGCTAGGCCTGGTTTATCTTCAATGAGGCAGGCTCCTTTATACAGCACCTAGGGCCAGAGTGCTAAACAACCAGGTGGTTTTAAACTAGATTATGGCCATTAGGGGCACTAGTCACGGGTTTTCCCTCTCTCCCATTCTTTGCGCCTTAACGATCGAGCCATTGGCCTGCTGCATAAGAGAGTATCATGCTCATAGAGATGTTAAAATGTACTTGCATGTCTCGACCATTTCGCTCTGTGCCAATGACATGCTCTTATATGTAAAAAATCCAAAACTTAACGACCACTGGTACATGAGGTCTGTCGCTTTGGTGAACTCTCCGGATTAAGAATAAATTAGTCTAAATCTGAGGTGTTGCCTTTGACGTCCGTGATACTGTGCAAAGACATTGGAGAAGACTTCAGGTGGTGTCCTCAAGGCATTCGATACTTGGGTTTAATGGTAACTATCACACCGGCCTCTCTATATATTGAAAACTATGTGAAGTCTTTGGAAAAACTAGAGCATAAGGTTGAGGCCTGGATCCTCCTCTCTTTGTCGCAGGCGGCTCGGATCTCCCTTGCTAAGATGGCAGTGGTCCCTAAGATGCTGTCTATCTTTAATAATGTACCAATAATACGGCCAGACACTTTTTGGACATGGTTAAGCAGTTTGATGGTAAGATTAGTTTAGGCTGGTGGACAAGCCAGGATTTCGAATGACACCTTGACCCAACCATTTGAGAAAGGGGGCCTGGAGTATCCCTGGTTATATGCCTATTATTTGGTATTAAGTCATAACAACTTTTTCTAAAAAATGAATAAAAAACAGATTGCTTTAGAACGACCACTCTGTGACCACACAGAGCTGACTTTCTAAATCGAACTGTCAGCCCCTGCAATGCACACAAGTACTTGCAGGGGCTCACACAGGCACGGGGAGACCGAGAGGACGAGCCGAGGAGTGACAGGTTAAGTGTCTGTGTGTAATGTGTGTGTGTGTGTGTGTGTGTGTGTGTAGATGTGTGTATGTGGTGGGGAGTGTGTGGGGGCAGCAAGGAGCAAAGGTGGTGATCGGGGGGGAGGGGGGGTAAAACGCTGCTGAATAAAAACGAAAATGCCCTGGTCATGTCCCTTTTCCGACCGAAATAAATCTGTCTGTTTTATATGCGACCTTCAGAAAGTGGAAAAATGACAAACCTATTTTTCAGTAGCTCAATTGCAATAAACAGTTTGGTGGTGGTACCCCTCTCTGGACTTTCCGAATGCTAAATTAGAAAAAGCAGTAACCCACCGGACAAGCGTAGGGGGGGTGCTTTGGGGGAAAAGGAGAGTGGTTGGGAGGGGGAGATGCAATCTGTTCACACCACATTCAAAGCGGGGGATGCTGGTGGTGGGTGCAGAAGAGTTGTCCGCTCCTGATTTTGCAATTTACAGTATAGACCGGGTGGAAATTATGCATGAAAAGGTCTACAGGCTCCCCTTTGAGAAGTTAGGTGTACTTACATTGGGGGATATGATACAGGATGGGAAATTCATTACATGGGACCAACTAAAAGGAAGGGGTGAATGGGACAAAGTGACAATGCTGTTATACTTTAGGCCGAAGGTGGCACTATGAGTTATGTGGCCAAATTATCTGGAGGTACCACCAATGTCCCTTCTTGTCCAGTTTGCCATTGACCCCCCTAGATATGCTAAACTGATGTCCTCGTTGTACAAGATCATTAAACAAAAGAAGGTGGACAAGAAGATTACATTTAGAGAAAAGTGGAAGCTATCGCTGGGGATGGAGCTCTCGAAGTTGCAATGGAAACAGAAATGTATGCAAACGCGAAGGTTGTCGTTGATCACTGCACTATCCCCTTCCCCTCCGCACTTCCCCTTTCCCTTGTGCGATCTGAATGACACCTGGCCTAGTAGGATCGCTGTCTGTCTTCCATCTGTTCCCCTCCCTTGCCTCGTTGCGTTTTGAAACACTTGTGTATAGGGGCGTTATAAATACCTTATCATATCATAACAATAGGTTTCCGATTGGCCCACCTTATGTTTCTGCTCCGGATTTATTACACCCTTGTCCAGTTGCAGAAGTATTACCCTGATAGATCAGCCAAGTGTAATAGATGTTCCAAGGGCCCTGCAGATTTTGTACATGTGATATGGGAATGCATACATATATGCCCCTTTTAGGAAAGTATCAGAAGGATTATGAGGCAGATGGTCTCTGACCTACCACTAGATTCCCCAAAATGTGGTTGCTGTCGGTGTTTGACACCAGATCCAGGGCTGAGAAAAGGCTGTAGAGTATGGCATCCATTTGGCGCAGTCATTGATCGCAAGGGCATGGGGGAACCAAAGAGCGCCTAGCGTTCAAGAATGGCTGAACTGCTTGAATAACTGTGAGAGACGTGAAACTCATTATGCATTAACGCTACCTAGTAGGAGCTGGCCGAGTACTATTGGGCTCCATTAAGGACCTCTATGAATAAAGAAGTAGGAGACTCCGATGGTGAGCTAGAGTAGCAAAACACAACCTGTTTTTACAGCAGCTCGCAACTAGTATTTGCAGGGTATCTATGGTGGCATGTTTCTTTGGGATTTGTTTTGAAGTTGTTAAAGCGGGTGTGGGGTAGTGGGTATTCAATTTGTGTGTGAGCTGTTTGTTAGAAAAAGGTAAGAACTAGGGTAACGCAGGCGCTGGTTCAAAACGTATATCTAGTGGATAGTGTCATCAGTTTCTGAAATAATTCCAGTGGAGTCTTGATGGTTAGGATTGTGGTGATTTTTTAAATACAGTTTGGTTCAATAATTAGAATTTATGTTATGAACAAAATAATAAAGAAAAGTCTAAATAAAAAAGTTCTTTGGGGCGAGGTCGCTGACATGTAGTTTTATATAAAAATGTGTTATTACCCTTGAGCAAATTGATCAGCTACCAAACTGTTGGTTAAAGCTGGAACATACTAAGACTGGTCATCATGTTTTTAGTTTTTTCAGAATTTAGTTTTTGAGACTTTAGCAGAAAGATATACGGGTTAAGATATCTGAAGCATCAATCGAGATTATATTTTTCTAATTGTTTATTGTATCCAGAATTAGATATCCATGCCTTAGTATTAATGTATGGGTCCTTTTTAAAGACCATGCCACAAATTCCACCTCGTACAGGGTCTGTTGCAAATGTAGATTTCATGATTGGTTCCTAAAATGAAAAATCACTTACAGTTGGTAAGGATTTCCCTGTGCTGGCCCACTAAAATGATCCACTCTTTTTGACTGCTTACTCTGTGTTCTCTCCTCCTCTCCCTTTTCCTTCCCCCCTCCTCCCCTTACTTTCTTCTACGCACTTTATCAGAATTGTCCCTGGACCTAGTATGATAGCAACCTCGTCTGTCTCCTCCTCCATCCCCTTACTCGTTTTTTCCTCCCTCATCCCTCCAGCACTATCTGAAATGTTGTCAGGCCTATTACGATAGTCGCTTGTTTTGTTCCTCCCCTCGTTTCCTGTATGATAGTTAATTTCACATCCTTACTGTTCGTGGCCTGTGAGAATGTCATTGTATTTTCCCCCGTTTCCTCCATTGCTTTGAAGCGTTTTGAAACACATTGTGTATAGGCGCTATATAAATAAACTATCATATCATTCCCATAATGGGTTAGGCGAGTGCTATTTTTGGGATCACAGATCTGGCGGAGTCTCAAAGTAATCGACACAGAATCAAAAAATGAATGCGTCACCAGTATCTCAGGATTTGAGGATGCTCGGCTCTCCTGCAACGTGTTCTCCTGTGAGTTCCTATCTTCGTCTAAGAACTGCCCGGCCTTTGTAGGTCCATAGCCTATGCCCCAGAATGGTTCCTCAAACCTCCTTGGTTTCTGGTATTCCTTTTTGAGTTAGTCTTTGCAACTGTTTAAGGCCGATACTTATGTCTTTTCCCCTTAGCCCACCAAGCTGCTAGAGCAGGTTACTTAAATACCACCTGCCAGTGGAGAATCTCACATTGTGATTGGACCATGTAGTCGGCTGTGACCATCTCTCTGTACCGAGATATAACCTTGGAAGGTATCCACTGACACTAAGGAAACTTTGCTAGTGGTCTGAAATAGCCTTGCAGCCTGATCTGAGAAATTGGGGGTGGGAGATAATTACAGCTTGGCAGCTTAGTGGATTGGGGGCCGAGTTTGTAGTCTGATCTGGGTTATGTAAAGGGGAAAACATGCAGCTTGAAGGTCTAATTTGAGAAAAAGGGAGGGGTATGATTTGTGAGACTGGTTGGAGTATTGAGGGGTGGGTGTGGAGAATTGCAGCTTGGCGGTCTGCGAAAGGGAGTGGGAATAGGGCGTGACAGAGTTTGGTGGCCTTGGTTGGACTATTGAGGTGGGTGGGGAGAATTGTAGCTTGGCGGTCTGCGAAGGGGAGTGAGAATAGGGCATGGTGGAGTTTGGTGGCCTGGTTGGACTATTGAGGTGGGTGGGGAGAATTGTAGCTTGGCGGTCTGCGAAGGGGAGTGGGAATAGGGCGTGGTGGAGTTTGGTGGCCTGGTTTGAGTACTGAGGGGGGGAACTGCAGCTTGGCAGCCTAGTCTGAAAAAGGTATCGGGTAATAAAATTGCGGCAAAAATGTTGCGTTAAAAAAATATTGCGGCAAAAATGCTGTGGTTTGACCCGGTAAAGGTGTACCCCATTATACCATTTAAGGGGAGCGGTGGTTGCGGGGGTGTCCCCAGCTCCCCTTAAATGGTATAATGTGTCCGGGGGCTGTGGGGGTGACCCCCGCATCCTTTACATGGATTGTGGCGGCAAAACCACAGCATTTTTGCCGCAATATTTTGTATACACGATTTTAAGACATGGAACCCTGAAAAATAGGTAGTGTGGAGTCTTGTACCTTGGCAGTTTCATCAGAGAAAAAGGTTAAGGGATACTGTATAAATGGTTGGAGAATTGCAATTTGGCAGAGTGGCTTGAGAAATGGGTGCAGGGGGGGCGCCATTGCAGCTCTGGGGTCTGGTTGTTAGAGGATGCAGTTTTGCAATCCGATGAGAGGAAAGGGGGAGATCTGTACCTGGTTTGATAGACTGGTCAGCGTAGTCTGATTGCAGGGGGAGGAGGTGGTTTAGTAGTTGGTTTGTTTGCTTTCTAGTAGTTCAACAAGCAATGACAAGGCCAACAGTTTGGGCTTTTGTGTAGGCATGGGAAATGCACTTGCCAGGCACTGCCGTAGTGCTATTAACTGGCCATTGATGGTAGCAGGTGAAAAATAGTGTGAGTACCTGGGCATCTAATAGCAGTGCCTGGCAAATGCCTAATACTTATACACGAGCTAAAATTGTTGGCTTTGTCAATGCTTGTTTTTGACAGGACTTCAGTGAAGGACACACAGTGCTTATAAATCGAGCGACTGAAGGCAGACGTGGTTAAGGCAGTTTTATTACACCAGTAGCCGGTTTACAGCTCCAATTAAGTGATTAACTTTCAGAAGACTGTCGAGAAAAAAAAAACTGGCAGGCACTCTAGTTTGATGGTAAGGCTTGATTAAAGCGTGCTCAGAGAGTTCCCACAAGGAGGTGTTTTGGTCAGGCAGAGGCAGAAACTGGGTGGGAATGGCTATAGGGATTAGCATAGCCATGTGCAGCCAATGGCACACAACCAAACAACACCTAAGGCGGTGTGTGCCATTCCCCGCTATCTGTACTTTAAAGCAATCGTTTCTGCCTATAGGTAGCCCAAATTAAAATATGGACGTGCTTGAGGCAAGGGGCTGCAGCGCCTGCGGCGGCGAAGTGTTCGATAGCCCTGCGTCTTATGTCTTTTGTGGAAAAGCTCTCCTACACACATGATACATGCGGAACACATTTAAGCCTCTAGGCAATCCTCCCATTGCCCCGTATTCGTGCCAGCCCTCGCTCTGGAAAGCGTGCCAGGATGTTGACACTCTCGAGGGCAGCCCGCGCCTTCCTTCACTCGCGGGCCGATGGTGCCAGCCGCTGCAGTTTGGCAGGAGGCCGCTACGTGAGCGCAGCCGTGATTACCGCGCAGATAAGGGCGGGATGGCGCTGCTTTCATTTTGAAGGGCCTAATTGGTTTTTGCTCAACAAACATTTGCTGTCAGCACTGCCGTAAATCGGACAGACTGTTCGGAACTCATTTAGCGGCGCTAATCTGATTCCACTGGTCAGCCTGCGGTATTCTAATTGAAGCAATCGCTCTCTGCGGCATTCCTTTGCCCCTTTCCCATCTCCCACCATCCTGGCGTGCTCGAGGAGGAGCTGGCGAGAGCTGTCCCCGCCATTCAAAGCACGTGCTCCTCCCACAGGGTGCTATTGCGTGTCCCCTGGAGCTCTGTAGAAAGTAATGCGAAGACTTTGATCAAGGGTCTGTAGAGATGATGGGCAAACTTCGGGAGGTCCAATAGTGTAGTGCCCAAAAGGATGGTCTGACAGTTTAATGTGGCCTGATTCTGAGGACCTGTTTACCAATTTAGTGCTCTGTGCAGCCGTTAGTTGCAAGCACTATTACTCACCAGTATGATTTAGAATGCACGTTTTATCATAATCTTTATCCGAAAATGTGCCCCAAAGTACAACGTCAACAGCATGAATTGGGGCATACCACCGTGGGGGACTTTTTTTTTGTGCTCTTGCATATATTTTCCCCTTCCGACCCTGGTCATTGCTGTCCTGCATTTGTATTTTGGGCTCAAAATCCACCTTGTTGGAATGGAGGCCGCTCTAGTCTCCGAGTATGTGCTCTAGCCCATGCGGCGGGTTCCCAAGGAGTAACCGACTGGTGGTCTATGGATGGAGGCCCCTCTAGTCTCCGAGTATGTGCTCTAGCCCATGCGGCGGGTTCCCAAGGAGTAACCGACTGGTGGTCTATAGATGGAGGCCCCTCTAGTCTCCGAGTATGTGCTCTAGCCCATGCGGTGGGTTCCCAAGGAGTGACCGACTTGTGATCTCTGGATTCTAGACTACTCTGTAAGAGTCTGTTCCTGTTCCCAAGTATGGGGACCACCAACAGTAGTACAAAGTTGGGGGATTTTCTCCCCCGGGTTAGCACATGATGTAAATTCTTTCAGTGGATTGCATACTCCCACAACAGATTCCTCATCTTGATAGATATTAATCCAGCGTCAGCGTCTCTGAATATTTTTTTGACACGGGGCATAATGCAGCTCAACGTCATCTCTCGACTCCATCGTCTTTGACCTCATCACTCTGAGACATGACGTGACGCCAATCTCCATATTAAAGACTGTAAAACAGAAAATGTGGATTAACGAGTAGAGGTCTGTGCGTTGGTGTTCACTGATTATGTTAATAATTCAGTTAAAGTTAAGGAATTGGAAGTGTAAGCTGCATTACCACCTGCGCCAACCAGTCCACCCTGGCTGGTACTGAAAATCGTATACAAAAAAAGGGGGTGAGGTGGAGATGCGCTAAACACTATGTAAATAAGGAACACTAGTAGTACAGTTGATGCTTTAATTGTAGCAGGAACAGTCTGATTGTAGCAGAAACAGCCGACACGTGTTTCGACACGCAGGTCGTTTTCAAGGCTGAATAGTTAAATGCAACATTGGTATTACACAACAAAAGCAAAATCCAAAATGTCACAATCACATTAAATATGAACAAAAACAACCGCATCACATTACAGTAGTGAGTCCCTCATTTTTTGATAACCAACCAAGCTCCTCCACGTGGTTACAACAACCGGGTGGTTTTCACAAATGTGGCAATTGTAACCAATGCCCTTGGGCTGTTAGCAAATGCAAAACTTTTTGGGACAAATGTGGAACACAAATTGCAATACGTGATTTTATTAACTGCAAGACTACCTATGTGGTCTGTCATCATTTGTACCTGTGAGAAGTTGTATGTGTGTAGCACCATTCGCCAACTTCGTATCCGAATAAGGGAACATTTGTCCAGCCTCAAAATGCCTGAACCAAAATCACCTTTGGCCGTTCACTGGCAATTGGAACATCAGCTGAATAATATTGCTGATTTGCGCTTTATTGGTCTGATGAAGGCGCATAAGGGGAAAAGGGGTGGCAACCTACAGTTGAAACTACGCCAAATGGAGGCAAAACTTATTAGTCTATTACGTTGTACCAAACGGGGTCTAAACACAGACCACGAGATGTCTGTTTTTCTATAATAATTTTCTTAAGAGTCACAATGGATCTTATGTTTTTCAATCAGTATTTGGAGTAGCACTACGCCGGATCCATTCCATCAGGCTCGTGGACACTAGCACCCACTAATTTTAACCTGTTTTATTCTCATTTTGACTTATATACTCCATATGTCTTACCTTTGCAATATTTAGTTCCTTTGGTCCTCTTTTTCATACTACAATTGTGATTTGACCCTGCCTTTCATATTTTGCCAATGATTCTAATTGCTATTTCGAGTCCGGACTATATATTCTTTGGTTAAGTATGAACATACTCTGGAAATACTATCTATCTATTTTTGTGCTCATTAACCCATTTCTGATTTATTATTATTCAGGTACCAGCCTCTTATAGGTCTTCTTTGCATTCTTCTAAACATGACATGTTTGTCGGCTTAGGTTTAACTTCACTCACAATTCAGTTGTTTGTTTACAACTCACGTCATCAAGGCGACGTCTAACGTGTGCGACGCCACCGACGTCACCGCTATGACATCGGTTGCTTCTCCTCTACTTCTTCCTTACCCTTTTATTATTATTCAGGTACCAGCCTCTCATTATTGGTCTTTTTTGCATTCTTCCAACATGACGGTTTTGTCGGCTTAGTCTTAATTCAGTTGTTTGTTTACAACTGACATCAACGCGACGCCAGATGCGTGCGACGCCACCGACGTCACCGCTGTGACGTCGGTTGCTTCTCCTTCATTTCTTTCTTACCTTTCGCTTGGACGGCTGCTTCGGGGATTTCCTCTGTGATTGTGAACGCTCGATTTAGCGAGTAAGTTTGGTTCCTTGTTGCTCAGTATTAGGTAAATTGATTCTATCTAATTTGGCTGTAGTTCTCAGCTAATTTGTTGATTTTTTTAGGTTATATATTGGTTACGGCCATTACGGCACGGACTCAATTTTCTGAATGTGACATCAGCGTGATACTTACAACGTCCTGTTCTTTGTGGTATGTGGACTCGAATGCTTTGATTTATAATTTATACCTCCATACGAATAGTTAGAACCGCTCCTTATGCTGTGCCACCTATTTGACATTGATGATTATTTTGCACAGGGATTACCCATCATCAACTTTTTCGATATATTTGATTTGCTTGTGGTAAGTTTGGTTTATTACTTTTATTCTACTTTGTCCATCAGACACTGGTTTCTGGCCGATCTGTGGCCTTTTCCTTTGGTGCCTAATAGACTTTTACCCAACTGGTTTTTCGGGAGATTTGTGCACACTATGCATGACTGGAGGCTCCGGTGTGGCTGCGCACAGTTCAAGAGGACTTCTGTTTTTGTTCCCCCATACGCGGAGTGATGTATTCACTAATTACTAAAGCATGTTACTTACCGTATATCTTTTGTTTTGTTTTAATATTTGCAACTGCCTGTGCTTCTGCTTGTTCCACTCTCCAACCATGGTTTACGGTATGCCAACGATTTTTTATTATACAATGTGTTGTGTTATTCGGTCTTATTTTAATTATTGTCTACTATAATGTGATGCGGTTGTTTTTGTTCATATTTAATGTGATTGTGACATTTTGGATTTTGCTTTTGTTGTGTAATACCAATGTTGCATTTAACTATTCAGCCTTGAAAACGACCTGCGTGTCGAAACACATGTCGGCTGTTTCTGCTACAATCAAGCTCTTCCTGCTACAATTAAAGCATCAACTGTACTATTAGTGTTCCTTATTTACATAGTGTTTAGCGCATCTCCACCTCACCCCCTTTTTTTTTTTTTGTATTCCATATTAAAGACTATACCCATTTAACTCTGTTCCTTTTTCCGTGCTCTCAGCACGCTACTCGGAACAGTTTGATCTATTATTTCGATTTTCTTTGCTGTGGCAGGATGTCTGGGCATAAACGGTCTAGTTTCAAGCGATGCAAGGACTGCAACTCCAAGATGTCCCTCACATACCCACACACTATGTGTGGTCTCTGCGTCAGGATCAATATGGTTCGTGTCTGGCCATCAACCAAAAGGCAGTGAAGGAACGCTTGAAAAAGCTGGCGCTTTGTAGAGGCCTTTCAAAATCACTGGCAAAGTCGGTCACAAAGTCCTCGGAGGATGACACGATGGGCCTACCCCCCAAAGAACGGTTGGGCAGGAGCCATAACATTTTTAAAAAAACATGTTGCATACATGCAGTGAGTCCCACCACTCTGTGTCTCACAAAAAGAAGGGTAGACGCAGACGTGACTACAAGTTATCGGGCGACATGGATGAAAGCTACTGGTTGGCTCAGCCATGAACCTGTTTTACGACTTTATTGCGGACCAATCAGGTCTTTTGGATTTGGCTGTGGACCTTCACGACGTTAGCAGACAGGACACGTCCCCTGACGTCGAGCTACAACAGGCGGTCTGTATACAAACCCCAAGGCCAAGTACAGCTAGGCGGTCTAGAAGGTGGTTGTGGTGCTCGACCTCAGTGCCCCGTCGAAACCGCTGTTGTACGAATTGACTGACATTCTCGACCGAGGACCAGAGGCGGAACAAGCTCTCCCGTTCAACACCACCGCAAACCCAGTCATGCGTCCATGCTCGATACAGAATTCCGTTTCGGGTGGCTCGCCTTAATCCCGAGGGGCTAATGGTGCAAGCCGCGACAGTTACCTCAAGGCCTTCAACCTCCACTTCGAACCTTCACACGGATAGGGAATCGAAGAAGGTTGACGCATTGGCTAAAAAGATGTTCATCTCGGAGAGCATGGCGCTAAAGGCCGTCAATGCCTCTTGTGCTTTTGCTAAGTATTCACACATAATGGAACACCATCACTGAAGCAGTTGACCACTTCCCAGAGGGCGAGATCAGGAACAGAGATGAGAAAGAAAACATGCAAGTCGCTCCAGGCTGGGCTGAACAACATAGACTGCGTGGGTCGTGGTTGATCTATGGTCAGTCTCAAGATCAAGTTTCGGGGCACCTCCTCCCTGCAACACAGCCTGGGCCATCAGAGCAGTCCTGGATACTCACAAAGAGAGTGTCACCAACGAATGGTCGACCTTTTCCAGAATTTCAGCAGTTTCTCAGCATTTGCTTTTCTGCGCCTGTTGGGCCTCATGGTATCCTGTATCTTCCTTGCCATAGGCGAGGCTCCGGGTGAGGTCCCTGTAGTTGCTCCTCAGGAGCCAATGGTCGCAAAAATCAGGCGAGATCTCAGATGTGCTTCAACTGTCGATGTCCGTAGACAACTTGGCTTGGTGCAGTAACTGGACCAACATGTTGGCAGGAGAGCCGTTCTGGGCGCCTTGACCAGAGGTACAGGTGTCATGGGCACCTCCGTGATGGGCTGGGGGCTTATTGCATGCCCCTCAAAGTCAAGACACTGGTTCCAGAAGGGGAGGTGTTGCCACATCAGTCTAATGAAGTTGTAGGGGAAAACATGTCGTAGTCCTAACGGACATCACAATGTCCATGCACTGCCTCAATCAGCATGGAGCCACGAGGTCACTGCTCCTGTGCAGGGAGGCCATGCAACTGTGGTTCTGGATGCTGGAGAACAATATCTCTGCCTCTGCAGCTCATCTAGCAGGAGTGGAGTAGGGCTGGCAGATGCTCTGAACAAGCAGAACTTGGATTCCCACGAGTGGGCACTATACCCGGAGGTCATCACAGAGATCTTCACCTGGTTTGGAACCCTGTCAGTAGACCGATTTGCCATGAAGGACAACGCAAAATGCAGACCGTTCTGCTCAAGGGAATTTCCCCCAGGGTGTCATTGGCGGGAGCGTTGCTGTTGGAGTGAGTCTTCAACCTTCACTAAGCATTCCCACAGGTACCGAAGGGTTCTCAGGAGGATCATGGCTCACCTGATCCTGATCACCCTGCGCTGGGCAAGGAGGCCATGGTACCCGGACTGTCTGTAACTGGCCGTATGCCCACCTTTCCGGCTTTCTCTGAGTCCGAACCTCTTGTCCCAGTCTGAAGGCCAGGTGCCTCTCCGGAACCCCTCAATCTGCATGCGTTGCTTTTGAGAGGTTAAGGTATAGGGACTGGCGGTCTTGGTGATACTGTCAGTGGCAGACCGTCCACTAGGTCGCTATATGCATTAAGGTGGAGAATGTTTGTGGCATGGTGTAAGGCAAAAAGGAGTGGATCTGATGTCCTGTCCCACCTCCACAGTTTTTGTTGGCCTCAGCCAAATCCGGCCTTCAAGTGGGTATGGTTAAGGGATACCTGGCTGCCCTATCTTTGTTTAAAAGGACGCTAGAACAAGTTATATTTTTTTCAATCCCGGTGGTGGCCCAGTTCCTTAAGGGCATTGTTAACTCTTTTCCTCCCTCGACCTTTTGTTGTCCCGGATTGGGATTTAAACATTGTGACGAATCGAGGGAAAAATGTCCTTTCTCCCCAAGGGTGTGCACACTGTGGCCTTCATGGGATACTCTAAAATATCTGAGACTTTTCACCATCAAGACTGGGACGAAGAAACATTTAATAGATGTTATCACCTAGGAAAAGAACATGTCCCTTTCCTTTATGATATGATAGGTTATTTATGGGACGCTTAATATCCAGAGGTTTCTAAGCGCAGACTCGGATCGAACCTGTGTTGCTTTGTGTCGTCTTGCTTCCATCTTTAAACCAAGATGTCCAATCCACTGAGTCGAGTATGTTAAATAATGTGTACTCAATGAGTAATAAAGAGAGAGAGGGAACGCTTACGCAGGCACGTGATGTTCCCGAACTGCGTAACACCTGGAGAGAGAGAGAGGAATGCATACGCAGGTGCAGCAAGGCCCGAGCTGCGTAACACCTGAAGGGAAAGAGGGCGGAAGCAAGAAAGCCCACAAGTTTGAAACCCGCAAAAAAGTGAAGAATGAGACGCCAGAACCACAGTGAATCCCCAGAGTGAGAAGTCAACAGGGCAGGAACCCAGGAAGGTGGTGGCAAGACCACAAGGGATCCGTGTTGGACAGCCGGTCCACAAACCAACGCAGACATCACAGCAAGCAGAAAGCAGCCCAGTGTCCGGTCAGGCATCGAGAGACCGAGACACAGCAGCAGGAAGAAAACTCTGATGCAGAGAAACTGACAATGGTGTAGGACAAAAAAGAAGGCCCCAGAGGAACAGGGCTCCAGAAGAGCTTCTTCACAGTTGAAGGTAACAGGGAGAACGGGAGGTCCAGAGGGAATCATTAATCCTTATCAACAACTCATCTCGGTAGAAGTCAGGATGTGAAGTTAAACCTGAAATTAATTAACTTAAAAATTGTGACACAGGAGAACGTATTTCTAAAGTACTGAGAGAAAAGAACAGTGGATAATAGCCTGGGGAAAGGGGAAAGCAACTCCATATTCTGTGGAAGAAGAACATTATATAAAAGAGTGTGAATATTATGTGCCAGAGTTCACAGTAACTATTCAATTGAACTATGCATTGAAGCCAAGTGGATCAGAACTGGCTGGACAATAATTTTCCAGGAGTTATATCAGGGAAATAATAATTTCCAAGGAAACGTTGAAACCAGCAACCAAGAAAATAGATCTTACAAAAGATCTCTGAAAGGGATTCCCAAGGAAGAGAGAAAAGTCAATAGTCCCTTTGAAGATTTAGAGACTGATTCAAGAAATAACTAGAGACAATTACATATTAAGGAAGAATCCTTCACACGGGTACTAAAGGTACCCGCAGGAGAAGGCAGTCATTCTCCTGACCGAAGTTAGTTTTCATAGTGGTAGGGTCAGTTAAGGTCGTTTTGGACAGCGGAATTAATTCTTTGGACTTTCCTGACTGACGAGCCCGTTAGTTCATAACATAAGCGGGACTACCCATAGTGATAGGGAAAGTGAGGCTGTATTTAACTTTAATAAAGCATTTGTGAAAAATGTCCTCGGGGTGTCCGCGTCATTCTGACTTGCCACAACGTGTTTTTAACCTTTTTGATGGCAGCTCCCTTTGAGCTCTTAGATTCCACTTCCATCAGACTTCTCACATTGAAGACCGCTTTCCTGATGGCGATCACGTCTGCAAGACGGGTCAGTGAGCTGCAAGCATTCTCTTTCAAGGCACCTTTCTTGAAATTCTACAGAGAAGGTATCTCTGAAGGTTCATCAAATTCTTTCCGAAGGTGGTATCGGAATGCCACTTGAGCCAGAGTGTAGACCTTCCAGCGCTTTTACCTCCACCTCCCCTTCCAAGGACGAGGAGAGGATCCATAGGTTGGATCCTAAGAGGGCACTGAGTTTCTATCTGGCCAGAAGGGCTCCTTCATGAGGGACAGTCAATTGTTTCTTATCTTTTCACAATCCAGATTGGGGCAAGCTGTTACTAAGCAGACCATCTACTGATGGATTGGGTTCTGCATCTCTTGAGTGTTTTCAGAATGCAGACAAGGAAGTTCCTTCTGGGCTTAGGGCCTTATCGACCAGACAGGTGGCGGCTTCTTCTTCCTTCCACAGGGGAGTGCCGGTAAGAGACATTTGGGGGGCTACAATGTGGTTGTTGCTGCTTAAGCTTCCCAAGCATTACAGCTTGGACGTTGCCAGAGGGGCTGATTCTGGCTTTGAAAGAACTGTGCTAGAGTGTCTTCGTTTAGCTTCCATGCCTCCTCCGCTGGGGACGCTGCTTTTGGAGTCTATCAAGAGGAGGAATGTGTGGGAGAATGCAAACCATTGAAGGCGAAATTACTTACCAGTAATATTCTTTCTATGGATTCTTCTCCCACATGTTACACTGCTTCCAGCTGTTTAGAGGAGCCCATGCCCACATGGGGCAGGCTGCTTTTCAAACACATTTTGTGTTGGGTCTCTGATATGTAAGAAGGTATTGATCTGAGAATAGGGCAGGTTCAGCCTTTTGCCAAAACCTCTGTAAAGTGTGATCAGATTTCAGTCCTGGCATCTCACTAAGCTCCAGATACCACTTTGGAATTAAAAGGGCAGGATTTTAAAGGGTCACTGTTGGCTCCACCTGGTCCCAGATAGCACTCGTTTTCAGCTTAAAATGGTCCCAGATCTTTTTCTGCTGAGACAAAAACTAGGAAACATCCAAGACAAATTCACACATTCAGTATGACTCCCTCCAATTGGTCCTGCCTTTTCGACACGCTTGGCAGAACCCTTTCTACCTTTTCCCAAAGCAAATAAATCTCAAAAAGAATGTTGGGAGTGGTAATTCCTCAGCCAAGACTGTGCCATCACATGCACAGGTGTTTGTACTGAGTCACCCATTATCAAACACCAGAACAGAATTGCCCATTGACACTCGTCAGGCAGGAAGGTTTCTGCTAGACTGTAAGTCATGTTATTCTTGCTTCATAAATCATGAAACTACCCATCTGCAATCTCATGTTGCATACATTCAGTATTTTACAGGTTACGTAGTAGAATCTGATGGTCACTTTCACCCCCTGTAACTTGCATGGTCCAGATAGGGGGGGCCTATTGAGAACTGTAAGGTCATTGTAATCATCAACTCTCCTCGAAATAGTATTCCTAAATCTTGGCTTCTGTTTTTTTCTGTCCTACTTAACAATATCGTCTGTATTCCTTTTCTTTTTCTTTTTGGCGAAATGACCATTCATTCCTGGCTCTTGACCATACATAAATCCCAAATAGTACAATTTTATAGGAGTTAATTATTTTTTTATGGAAAGCTTTCAGATGAACAATGTGTATGGCGACAAGGTCTTTTGCCCACAAGTTGTTTTAAAGGCCATTCGGTGTTCGAGTCGCTGGCGCAGGTTTCAGCACCCATATTTGCGCCATTGACTGGCATTCTTCCATTGCGGTCTCTATATCGTTACACCCCTGTCATGGACCCAAGATCTGTTGGGTGTGTTCATATATAGAGGAAGACTTCCCCAGTGAGGTTCAGTGCTTTCTTTGATGAAGAGGGCCCAGTGGTGTCCTTTGAGTTGTAGTTTTTAGTTGGATGCTGGCAATGTCTCCATGCCCGAGAGGCCTGTTTCTAAAATGTTTGGTTGAAATTAGACTAATCTCTCCTTCCCAGCTCCCTCTCTCCAACTTTCACCAAAATCTTGCCAGTAGCTCCTTTTCCAGACACGCACAACAAAGATGCATTTGGGCTTTCTAATGAACTGATAGGGTGGACCATGCCTTTCACTTGCTGGTCTGCCATCTTGGATCTCCGTCATCTCTTTGCCGGAGTTAGAAGTGAGCCGTGGGCGTTGTATGTAATGTGTTGCTTTTCTAAGACCGCAGTGTGAATTTGATAAAAAGCCTGGCGTTCTCCCACGTCATTTGAGTTTCATCCATCCGTGGATCGGGATCTATCACAAATTCTGCGGCCTGTGAGCCTTATCATCTCACTCTGTGCCAGAGGTGTCTGCAAACCCAGGGTGTGTCTGCAGATCTGTGGGCAAGAACGCGCAGGAACTTTCAAAGGTCCAGCATGGGATAGCTCCTTTTCCTTGCTGAGTGCTCGATGGTCCCCTGGTATGGCTCGCAGCCCAGCTACCTTAGTAATAGCGATCCCTGATGCTGCCCTAAATTTAGGTTGGAATAATTTTGGTTAGGGACAGAAATCCGCTGAAAAGATAGGGGTGGAGGACCCATTCTTAAGTCACTGTGTTTTGACCCTATCCTAATGGGGAATTGTGGTTGTTGCTGCCCCTGTAATTGTTCTCTGCTCTGTGGAGGGGTCCAAGTGGCATGGCGAAACCCAGAGATCCCCCCTCTCCGCCAAGCCCATCATCCCCTAGTTTGGTGGAGCACTGGCCCCCTTGTCAACCCCAGGAGAAGCCCCCATAATCAGGCATGGGACTTTGTCACAACCATTGCGTTCTTGATGGTGGCTCCTTTAGAAGCTATGCACGTGCGGCCCCTGTAAGCTACTTAATCTTAAAGGTTCATGTGTGGTAGTGATTACATCCGCTACAGGGGACTCGGGGCTTCATTGCTGTGATCGTCTTTCAAAGGATGAGAATCTGGAGAGGCCGCTGTTCATTAGATAAACTAGTTCCTCACCTCGCATGATGGTCTTTCTGATGGATACGGCATTACTGTTTCTCCGCGGTGCCTGGACTGTGGCCTGGGAACAATGGGGTTGAACTGAGGTGCAGGTGTTCAATTGGCGACATGTATGTACACAGGATGCCGCTTCTGGCACCATGCATGCCGCGTCAGCGCAGAGCCACGTGATGCCACCTAAAGGCCGAGAGAAAAGTTAGCAAACGTGTTTGACATTTCAGATGGTGAGGAATCTGTGGGGGGGGGCGTATTTCCTAGAAAGAACATTAGTGTGGGTAAGTCAATTGTTAATCCGTGACTGGATTGTGCTGGCTCCCGTTGTCATGCAGTGGAGGCCAAGCCCTGCAGCTTCTTTTGATCAATTCTATGGTTTTATACGAAATATTAATAAAAACATTGACTTTTGGGCCAAATAAAGAATGGGTATATGTACTGCATGGCAGTGCCAGAGCAAGCTCTCTTGACAGACACAACTTATACAGCACGAGTGCTGGCACCAGGAAGCCTTCCAGCTCTCTTGCATCCAGAGAGCTTTGCTTTACGTAGACTGCGCCCCCATTCAGCAGCTCTTACCCGTGGCCAGGTGTTCACTAGAAAGAGCGGTGGGTACAGAGGTTGCCATGCACAAGCATGCCCGCTTTAGGCACTTGGTCCTGGTCATCGTTCTATCACTTTCAATTCCTGTGCCGCTGTGAAAGGGTCAGATGAGGCGTCATGAGGATGATGGGGTAGTGAGCGCGGCCGATACTGTCCTTCACCACACCCACCCACCCACACACTACACACACACCACCCACACACCACCCACACACACACACCACACACACACCCACCCACACACTACACACACACCACACACACACTACACACACACCACACACACACCACACACACCCACCCACACACCCACCCACACACTACACACACACCACACCACACACACACACCCACCCACACACTACACACACACCACACACACACTACACACACACTACACACACACACCACACACACACACCACACACAGACACCCACCCACACACTGCACACACACCACACACACACCACACACACACCACCCACACACTACACACACACCACACCACACACACACCCACACACTACACACACCACCCACACACTACACACACCACCCACACACTACACACACCACCCACACACTACACACACACTACACACACACTACACACACACTACACACACACCACACACACACCACACACACACACACACACACCACACAAACACACCACAAGCATGCCCGCTTTAGGCACTTGGTCCTGGTCATCGTTCTATCACTTTCAATTCCTGTGCCGCTGTGAAAGGGTCAGATGAGGCGTCATGAGGCTGATGGGGTGGTGAGCGCGGCCGATACTGTCCTTCACCACACCCACCCACACACACCACACACACACACCACACGCGCGCTCGCATTGTCTGGGTAACATGCTCACTCGCTAGGGTTGTTACCATTGCCCAACACAGAAAGTCTCCACTCTGAAGTCTGCCAGTATGCCAGTTAGCCTGCGAGGAGGTAGGCCATGGCGTAAGTCCTAAGACCGCTTAGCTAGAAAATCGGTGGCCCTTTGAACCGCACGTGCCCTCAACATCCCCTATAATCAATGTCACCCCTAGTGCCCTATGAGTTACACAGTCCCTGATTTTACGCACTGTCACTTTCAAAAACAGGGTACCACTTGTCTGCAGTGACAAAATGTTCAGTTACTTTAATGTTGTTCACAGTAAGTTTCATGCTGGACCCGCATTTTCACATCAGACAATCCATATATATATCTTTCAGCGGTTTAGCTCCGTGGATTTACCCTCAACATACACATGTTCGCAGCCAGTGTGTTTATCTTGGCGTTATAACTAACACTGGATATGCATATACACTAGCAGACGCGAGCCACCCTTGATCTATGTGGTTCAATATTGCTTTGAGAGTTGGCACAGAACACGTGTGCATTATGTATGTGTGCTTCCTTTGTTAACATTCCAAGAAATGCTTCAGAGCATTGCTTGCAGGTATGAATTCACCCGAATACAAAGTATCACACCTTGCATATTGTGTGCGTCCTCAAAATTAGGTCATTGTATTGATCCAGTAGTTTTAATTATGCATGCATCAATCTTCAGCTTGAGAGCAAATCCTGCAACAAATCAATCATTTCGAGGGGGGGGGGACACTAGTCCCAGAGCCCTTCAAGCCTTGCTTGAAACTTTATATCTGCCGTGTTCTTCATGTTAACGAAAACGGTTAGGAGAACGTATGCTGTAAGCACATTGCACTTTGACCTATTCTGAAATTGTGTGGAAAAGGCCATTGCTGTCCCTGTTACTGAAGTTGCATGAGACCCCTTAGCCCACCTCATCTCCCTCCTGCTTCTCTTACCTGTGAGGTGGCTGCTTCAGCTCGTCCATGCTGTGCCTCTGGAGGTCCCAGCAGGGATTGGCCGAGCATCTGACCCGCCTGGGGCGAGTGTCCTGAATACATTATTTTCTCCAGACTTCTTCCTGCTAGACTTCAGTGTTTTCTCTTTTGAGCAAGTTCATGAGGTGTGCAGCCCTAGAACCGGTGTCCACGTGCAATAGCCCTACTTCCACTGTCTGGTCAGGGACTGAGACTAACCTGACAGTGGTCAGATCAGTGGTGTAAAAGTCTTTGATTTGCTGAAGGGCACCCCTTATTGCAGAAGGGCATCATTCAGTCTCCTTCGCTCAGATTGGTTTACCTCCTTATTGTATGTTACTATGTATCAGCCTGATTGTTTCCTCATGGTATGAACTGTTTGCCTCATTACAAACACTCCTTTTCACACCCAAATAAACTGTGCACAGATGAACTATGCCAATAGCACACAAACACACAGCAATTTAAACCCCTCTCTACTGGTGTCCAACAACGGACCTCTACACCTCTACAACCAACTTGCATACCACCGACCTAGCCAATGTACCCAGCACCACAGGGATAGAAGGGTCCCATCTGGATATAAACGATAAACAACCTCAATATTCCTCCTTTGGGAGAGTGTGACACGGTTCTCTGGGGTTTGCCCTCTCTCTGAACTCGAACGACCTGACCATGTACACCGGCCATGTCTTCTGCTGCAGTTAGTGTGCTCTGTAGTGTATTTTGTGAGGGTTCCTAGCTTACCACAAAACACGGGGCTAGTTGAAGTTATTCTTACACTGGGATCATTTGCTGAAACCAAAAGCAGGATTTAGTGCTGCACAGGTACACAACTGCTCTACCTTATTTATATTGGATTGCTAGGTAATTGCCTATTACGGTATTCGCAAGTTAGTTGTTAAAAGATGTATTCATAACATGAGGAATCAGCTGGCAATTATACCCACTCTATCCGGAGCCTCTTGGAGAGACACAATGCAGGACATGCGACATCCTTATTATGAAAATATACTAACAATGAACAGCCACACACGTTTCTTTTTAAAACCATGCCCTTCAGCCTTTCTCTATATTTTCTCAAAATATACATGATTGTAAGGAACTCATGGCGGCAACAGTAAAGACAGACACAAGTGATCACAGTTCAAGGGTGTTTATTAAACTGTATAACGGGTTGGAAAAACGCCTAATCTAAGCCTAACTCTAAGATGGGAGCAAGCTACGACCATCAAATGATAATAAGGCAGTCCCAGTGGCATCTTGTCAAATAAAAGGGCCTATAGTAAGAAACACCTATTGCCAATCCTTAAGCTAAATACAAACAAAGCACAGCATACCCTCGAGCTTCCCCAGCACAAGCTAACAGTTCCGCTCTCAGTTTATCAGGGCCTTCATTGGTTAAGCCTCTTTTCTACAAAAAGTCCCTTGCCTCCGAATACCTGATGTCTTCAAAAAAATAATAAACAAAAGGTCATTTCTGCTTGCACGTTGGATGATGCCCTTTCACCCCTGGGTCCCCTTCTTTCCGGCTTTGACCCCTCTCCAATGTTCGCCTCCCTTCGTCAGGTTCACTACGGTTTTTACCACAATTTCATCTTTGACATTCACATATCGTAATTCTTTTTAAAAAGTTCACTATGGACACTCCTCTGCCCTGTTCACTCTTGTCAACACACAGTTAATCAGGACTTTTGGCTCTGCCCCTTCTTTATCAGGCATCCCTCCATCAGTTTCACTCTTGCCAACTTTATGATGCCTAATTTTCTTCCCTTAGCTGCACAATTTTCTGTCGGTCAAAGGGCCTCATTACGACCCTGGCGGAAAGTGACTGACCGGACCGCAACAGCGTAAATAGCGTTTCCGCCATTGCACGAAGGAGCAAAGTGCGGCTAATTACGACCTATCGGGCACGAGCATTACGCCATGGCGGAATCCGAAAGGCTGCGATGGCGGAAATGACCCCAAAACGGCCCTTACCGCCGCCGTACGCTGCACCAGGTGCAATACCGCCACCCATCTTAGCGGTCACCGTAATGAGCGGTCACCGTAACGAGCGGGCACCGCAAATTACGGGCACCGTAAATATACGGAAACGGAAGTAAAAGCATGTGGCCGGAACGGGAAACAGCACGCCGCACAACTATAAAATCCGAATCCCAACACAACCATTAAAAATCCGACCCTGACACACATCCCAACCCGTTAGCAACCCCAGTTAAAAAAATAAATATGGGAAAGGTAGCCAAGAAAGCGTGTGATCGCAAGCGGCAGGTACACTTCTCCCGAGAGGAACTGACCGTGCTCACCGAGACCCTCCAGGAAAATGCCGCCGTCGTCTTCTCCAGTCAAATGACCAGGACGGCCCTTGCCAACAAGAAGGCCATATGGGCCCTGGTGGCACAGCGCGTAAGTGCGGTGGGGACAACACCCCGCACGCCACAGCAATGTCGCAAGCGGTGGGACGACCTGCGGATCCGCGTACGCAGCATACTTTCTGCGAACAGGAACATCGCCACAGCTACCGGGGGGGGTTCAGAGTCGCCCATCAAGTTGACCCCCTGGGAGGATATCTGCGCCTCCACCATAGGAATGGAGAGCATAGAGGGAGTCGGAGGGATGGAGAAAGGAGTGCCGACATCCGGAGAATCAGGTAGGTTGGCCAAGAGAAACAATGCGAAATCCACAAAACACGAACATGTGCAGTACCATGTGACCCCATAGTGCAATACATACTTTGCCCTGACAGCGCCCTCTAAAAGTCAGAATGAATAAACAAATCAATCAAGATGCCATAAACAACCCCTACATGTGCAGCATGCACCCCCTAACTGCAGGCAGCCAAATGAATGCATCCTCAATCCACACGAAAATGAGACCACCTCCAAGGCCCAGTCCCAAATCAGCCTCATGTACCACCCCAATGCATTTGATACGTTGCCATTCCAAATCCGACAGACCCATAACTAACGCTCGCCCCTCTTTACTCCACCACAGGGTCCGATACCAACGACGAGCTGCAGGACACCCCTACCAGCACGCCTGCAAAGAGGGCCAGGACCAACGTCCCAAGAGCCTCCACCTCAGGTGCAAGGATCAAGACACGGCAGCAGCAGGAATCAAGTGGCAGCACACTGGAGGGGACTGCAACAGGCACCCCAGCAGCCAGCAAGTCCACAACCCCAGCACCACAGGTCCCCCCAAAGAACGTATCTGATGGCACTGCCTCTGGTGGTAGCAGCACCATAGGTGACACAGCTGTCATGCCAGCATGCTCCGACACGGAAAACAGTGCTGGCGACGTAGGTACCATCCATGACCTTTCCCAATCCCCCTGCATGTTCCATCCCCTACACCATGACGAAACCACGCAGGGGCACCCTGAAGACGACGACTGGCCAACCCCCACAAGTCCTGTGCCAAGGCAACATGTGTTGAGCAGCCCCCCTGTCACACCACCGCAAATGTCCATGGCCCAGCAGAGGCAACAGTCCCTCGACCTGCTGATCGAGCAACAGCAGGAAGTGTCCACGCTACTCAAGGACCATGCAAATGAATGCGGGGGTTCCAGGGCAGCCATGGAAACATCCACCGAGACACTCAGGGCACAAATAGAGAAAAGTAGTGAGAGCCTCAGGGGAGAAATGGAGAGAAGCACCGAGAGCCTGAGAGCACAAATGGAGAAAAGCACCGAGAGCCTGAGAGCACAAATGGAGAAAAGCACCGAGAGCCTGAGAGCACAAATGGAGAAAAGCACCGAGAGCCTGAGGGGGGAACTGCATGCGACGTCCAAAGACGTTTGTGCTGAACTTGCTGCTGTGCGCCGTGTGCTCTCGGAGCTCTCACAAACCCTCAGAGACATGCATGGACGCGAGCAGGCAGAGACATCATCCGTGGCAAGTTCCGTCCAGGGCAGCCCCCAACGCAGATCTGGCAGGAACCTGCGCTCCACGGGCAGGGGTGCCCCTGATACCCGTAGAGGGGGCTTGCAATAGCGTCTACCCACGGACAGCATGCATATTTGGACACTGGTGTTGGGGGGGGAGGTAGTAGGGTGGAGGGGGTGTGTTGGGCTTCACTGGGTGGCGGGTCCATAGGGTGTATAAATCAAATCACATTAACAATACAGCACCTCATTATCATCCAATGACATGTGTGGACATTGATATTTGCGTACGAGGCCTTCATAGGCGTACAGTCCACAATGTGCCTGTACTACACACACACAGTGCCACAGGTCCCCTTTCCGTGTAATAGGCACCATGCGTGGTTGCTAGAAGCATGCATCTATGATGCTCTGTCGGATTGCACGTGCATCCTGTGCCTCATGGACTCCTTGAGGTGCCTCCACATCCCCACCCTCATCATCATCATCATCTTCAGGTGCATGCAGTACAGCGTCAGGGGGCATGGGCACATTCCTACGTATGCACATGTTGTGCAGCATGACACATGCCATGACCATCTTAGAAACCTTCTCATGGCTGTACATGAGTGCCCCGCCAGACCTGCTGAGGCTGCGGAAACGGGCCTTCAGTAGGCCGAATGCCTGTTCAATGACCACACGGGTACGTGAGTGGGCATGGTTGTAGTCCTCCTCATGCTCGTTCTGTGGGTTCCGGATTGGTGTAAGGAGCCATCTCTTCAGTGGATACCCGGCATCACCTGTATGAGACGAATAAAGGGTGTCAGTGGAATGATAGTGCTAAGTAGCCCCCCCCCCTCCTGCAAGGTCATTGACGCATCAAATGGGCCACGATGTCATGCATGGAATGAGACTCACCGAGTAGCCAGGATCTGTGCCCTGCGTGTCGCTCCATGTAGCGTGGTATTCTTGTGTTCCTCAGGACCATAGAATCATGGGTAGATCCTGGAAATCTGGCACAACAATGCGTAAAGATCTTGTTGGAGTCACACACCATTTGCACATTGATTGAATGAAATTGTTTCCGGTTGCGGTACTGGACCTCCATGGCATGTGGGACAACCAATTCAACATGGGTGCAGTCGATGGCACCAATGCAACCCGGGATGCCGCCAAGTGCATGGAATCCCACTTTTGCGTTGGTAATCTCCTGGTACGTGCGTGGTAGTGTGATGTGGTCGTCGGCGTGCTTCAGGAGGGCATCGTGTACTTGGAAGAGTGTCCGTGAGAACAGTGGCTGTGAAATGCCATGCAACTGTCCGACTGTGTGCTGGTAGGTGCCTGTGGCCAGGAAGTGGAGTGCAGACACCACCTTCAGTAGGGGTGGGATGGCGGTTGGGCTATCTATCATGCTCACGAGGTCAGCATGTGTCATGTCCACAATGGCGATTATGGTGTCCCGGTCCAAACGGTAGAGGGTGTGGATCTGCTCAGCAGTGAGGTTGAACGGATCGGCTCGGAGGCGTGGGATTGCGGGCCGCCTGCGTGGTGGTAGTGGCAGTGCTTGTGGGCCTTGCTGACCCTGCCTTGCCCTCCTCCTCCTCCTTCTCCTCCGTCTCCCCTGTGCGCCCGGTTGTTGTACCTGTTGTTGTTCGTCGTCTTCTTGTAGTTGTAGCACTTGCAGTGCTATCTGGTCCCCCAGGCCCAACATCGCTAGTCCTGCCGGTAGCATTTTTGAGTGGGAGTGGTTGTGGGAGGGGTTTGGGTCTGCTATATATGTGCTGTCGGCCTGTATGGCCTCCACCTGTGCTGATTGAATGAATCTGTGGCAGATGCAATCCCTTCTGGCCGAGCACGTCCCGCACGTAAGGCTGCATTTGGCCGCATGGCATCTTGGGATTGGAATCATGTATCAAATCCCGATGGCAGTGTGATGTACTTTGACTGATTTTCATGCTATGCTCCCATTGTTACACATGCTATGATTGCAGCCGCTTCCATACCTGTGAAGAGTCAGTGGTATGTAGGGCTCGATCGATGGCCGACCCTCATGCAGCACAGTAACGTACTTCACCGACGGGCGTGGCGTCCCATTTGTGATTGCAGCCAGTTAGCATTATGACACACAGCCGCACTACATTGATGTAATTGTGAATGCAAGCGTTCACAGAAGCCTTTTCGACGTAATGTTGCAAGTGAGGAATTCGAAGGCCAGCATTTTTGGTTTTGAAGTAGCGGCGAGGATACGCCCACAGGTCTGGCTGGAAATGTAACGTTCTATTGTAGAATGTCCTTGGGACATGGCCCATAACGAGCAAGCAATGAATGATATGAATTGAATGGGATGCGCAATAGCGTAGTGGACGATAAGGCAGGACGTTCCCAAATCCATCTTGCTTCACAACACTACAGATCCGGCCAGGAGCACAGTGGTTTTTGCAGACTGCATTACGCACAGACGCGATGGAAGTTTCACATATTATGTGAGTGAATATTCATGCGTTTTCATTGCGGGATGAGGGAATGATGAATGGATGCATGGACAGATGATTCCGTTTAGGGTCTGCCATGTACATGGGTTTTTTGAATCACTCCCCTTCCCCTGCGCTATGTGATGCAAGGCTGCCATAGTGGGACTTACGTCTATCTGCCCTTGTCGGATCCTCCCTGTCTCGACGCGCCTTCATACACTTGTGTCTAGGCACGTTACTAATCCCATGTCATGGGTTCTATCTTGACGGACGCATGCACAGTAACCGACGTTGCCAATGGTGTATTTACCTCGATTGATTTCGTTATGATTCGATACTGATTTAGGGGTCTGTATATTCCTTTGGAGTGGGCTAGCATGCATATGGGTGTGGATTTGGTGTGTTGAATGAAGATTGTAATGCATCATGAGTCCCGTAATGCAATCGGTTAATTTGTGTTTCATTTGGGTGACAGGTATCTCCTGCCCTATTGCAGATGCCATCTCTACGCCACTCCTCCAGATGGGTTTTACTCTCGACACCTGCAGCTTCGGGTGAATCAGTGGAGCACCATTTCGATCTTATGGGACGATCGCCAATGGGCCACATGCCCTTACGCTGTACTGGTGGCTAGGTGCAACATTTCGGCCTTTCAGCTCGACTAGTGCCTGCCTCATGGGACGGACCTGCGGTTCTTGCCGCTTCCATGTTGCCTTTTGGAACGTTGATGTAGGCCCTGTGTGCCATGATGGTACAGGGCGTCACACAAGTGGAAGCTGGTCAATTATTGCAGATGCAGCCCTCGGTGATGATGGATGTTTTGGTGTTATTTTGCAAATTGCTGTGGGGCCTTTGTCATTTGGATGTGCATTTAAATTGTATTCCGATATTTGTCGTGTTGCGTTATTCTTTGCAGGTGATGTGGCGATTTTCGATTTGTGGCGGTATGTATTGCGAGAAGATCTGCATTGTGTTCCGCCTTCTGAGTTGAGTTGTGTGGTACAGTACTGGCCGCGTTTGCCTACGTAGCACAGTATGGTCACGGATAGGGGCTGCCATTGTGACTGTTTACATGATGTGCTGTTCAGGGGCGGGGGATTGGCTTTTGGCCGACTGGTGCCTGTCAGCCAGGTCGATTGGTGGAATGATGGGATGTTCAGAATGTGGCTGGTCACAGGTGCCTGTGTTTGCGTGCGTTTGTTGGAGGGGGACTGGGGTCATGTCCATTGGAATAGCTTCTGTATTCATGCCATCTGTGCCCTGCAGCTCCCATCGGCCCCTCTTGGGATGAGCCTGGCTGCTCAGTCACTCTGCCAACTTGTGTGGTACATGCTTCTGCTGATGGTTGGTTTGTTTACTGGCAAGAGTACAGGGCTGGTGCAATCCCCCTCAGGATGCTGTTTTGGATGTTGCCTTGCGCTGGTGGCAAGCGATGGGGGACTACTGTTGTTTTGTGTCATGTGTTCTTGATTTTCATTTTGATGTATTGTACCTTCACATGCCTGTGCTGCATCAGTACGGCTATGGTGACATGCCGTACATGGATGCCCACTCACGGGGCGCTTTGAGCCCCTGCATGCATTTCTACGTTGGCATGCATGGGTGAATTGTAGATTTCACTGGTTGCATAGTGTGAGTACATTGCGCCTGCCAGGAGTTGTGCAATGTGGCCAGGGAGTGGAGTACAGGCACTCAGTGGGCCATTTACGGTTGGTTCACGATGCCGTATTTCTCGCCATGGCGGAATGGTACTTTACGACGTGCTTGATGGCGTTCAGTACATGTCCGCTAGGGTCAGAATTCGCGTACCGTTGCGCCATGGCGGTGATTCCGGTTTTGCAAGGCGCGCGTGCGCGTACTTGGTGCAGTTAGCGTTGCCGTTCACTGCGGTGTCGCTAATGGCATCGTACTTTACGGTGACGGGTCATAATCGCAACGAGCGGTGTTCGATGGCGGTATTGCATTTCCGCCATCATTTTTCCATTTCCGCCAGGGTCGTAATGAGGCCCAAAGTCTTTCGACTGGACAGAGGATTTTACTAGACCCCTGTATGACCACTTTGACCTCCTTCTCGCCTTTCTCCCAAGGCCTTCTGGTAACGGTAGTTTCACCAACACGGTATTCATTCAGAGTTTCCTGAGTGAGCACCCACGTGGTGCTCGACTCTTCTTCAGCTGGCTTTCCCCTTGCATATCAACAGCTCTTTGTAATTTCTTTAATCAGCCGCTTGCTACTTTCGTTCAACAGAGTTTGGTTTCTTAACGGCTCTCCCATTGACTCACCGGCTGTGATGAACTGCTTTACTTTTCTTGTCTCTGGAGTCAAGACCGGTACCATGGGGCCAAGCGTCTCTCCCCAGCTTGGTTGTCAGCGGAGGACGACCCTGTGTACCGTTGACATCTGCTGCAACACACGCTGGCTATTGTTCGCAGTCTTATGGTTCCTTCTGCAGAGGTTGGAATGGGCAAGGTTGCTTCTTTCCTTCTTACCCTCTCGATTGGTGCAGCCTTTCTACTCCTCTTGAACTGCTGTGCTGAGTTAAATCTCTCATTGTGCGGTCTGCCTTGCTCGTATTGTGCTCTCGCACTCCACCTTTTATCCCTGTGGGGATGAGAAAGGGCCGTCAAGTTTGTGTGATTCTGGTCAATTTCCAGACTTTGCCTGACCCTTGTGGTGGGACATGTCAGGTAGACGGCTCTGGTGTTTGTCCGTCGTCTTTCGTGGTGTGCGAGGAGGGGGGTAGAGTGTTAGAGTATCCTATGGGGAAGGACGGGGAAAAGGTGTTATAAGAAGGGGGATACCGCGTCTCACCCGTCAGTGTCCCACTTCCACTCCCCGAGGATCACCCATCCGTGTTCCTCCCTCACTGGTCCACCACCAGGAACTGGATCCAACAGCGATGGCCGAGTCCAGATCCCGCAGGGACTAATAAGGGAGGTGCCTTCAGGTTTCTTACACAATGCACAAATGCAGTTTACAAGGTGTCATTAGAAATACAGAGAGAAAGAACATTTAGCAGGAAACAGTCGATTCACATTTCACAATTCACCCGCATTCCACATACCTCAATAAAAGCGAAAGTATTCTGAAATCCTTTTTTTACAAAGCCTCCCACAAAGAAGTTTAGCAGGCGATCCCGGAATTATCTGTGGAACTTAGACCCACTTTGAATGCTTTTGCTAGCTTGCAACTGACTTCCCACGTGCAAAACTCACCACACTAGATTCTAGCGCACCCAAACACGATGTAATGTCCTCACTTTTTTACTTGTATGCTTACCAAAATGCTTGAAGGATCTGTGTTTGCAGAGCCAGGGAAGGACAGACTTTCCTCGGTCTCAGCTCGGCGTTCAATTCCCCCTGGCTCCCTCCTCCTTCGTTCTCTTCTGCAGAAGTCCTCTCAGTCATGGTCAGTCTCGTCTGTCTGCCTTCGATTGTGCCCAATTTACCTCCTCTCTCTTCAGTTTTCCTTCTCCCTTTCTTGGTAGCAAAAAGTCCTGAAAAGTCCTGTCTTGCTCTCTTTGTCTTCTTTGTAAACCCTGAAATGGAGTGTCAGAGCCAAACCACTTCATGTATATGATCTTACAGAAGGCTTATGATCTCCCTGTCCCTGGCTGTGATGTAAACCATCAATCAGACACCTCCTCTGACATAGCCAAGCCGCTTGGAACCTTCCAGACGTTTCTATTATTTTCCACTGTCACATTTGAGCAGAGTTTTGGTTCCTTGGGCGCTGGTATCGATGTGTTGCATTTTATTCTGGATTCCAGAGCTATAGCTCACAACACAATGGACTGTTTACACAAAAAGATGTCTGCACATTCCTCATTCTCTAACAGTCACGTCTCCCATTGCAAAAGCCGTTTGAATTCCTGCATTTATTTTCTAAACAGCATTTCAGAGCCTGTGCTCGAAATTCTATTTACACCCCATGTTTGCACCAACCAGTTGCAAAAAGTACTATGGAATCAGCTGTTCCATTCTTAACACAAATTGTATTAGTTTGTTAAATTGTTGGAGTTAGTAGTTAATCATGTTAGAAGTTAGACATTAGTCCCTGCACTGCCTGAAGATTTGCACTGCCCTGGCAGGGTAAGTTGCAAGTTACCCCTCCACTCTGGTTTGTATGAATTCTCAATGCTGTCTCACCTCGGTGTCTCACATACACCCTATCATATCACTTCTGCAGGAGTCGGAGTTGTGAATCCTGGCCTCGTTGAAATGTGCAGCATCTGACAATGTGCAAATCTCCTACTGCTCTCAAAGTTCATTGAATCGCCATTGCTCCCTCATCCAGGTGGTGCCTCAAAGACCAGCAAGGTCCTGTTTCTGCACTTGATTATCCTGACATCTCATTCTTAACAGAAAGGTCCTTTTTGTCTCCACTTCCCCCCAAATCGTTGGGCTTGGCATCATGGTTCCTGCAGCCATGATCACTGGACACCTGAGTCTCTAGCGAGTGAATATTAACCTTGTTCGGGCACCTTGAAAGACCTCCACAAGGACCCAGTACTGTCTGAAGTGTCTTTGTTCTTTCCACCGGGGTTTGTAGACTACCAATTCTGTGGCCTGCTCCCTTTACAGTTTCCTTTCATTTATTTCTCTTCTCAAATTGAGAGGGTTCGGAATGCCTCATTCAGCTCTTTGGCTACCATAGGGGTATAGTGACATTCCATTTGCTTGACCTTCTCTTGCAAAAAAACCTGTAACTGACATTTAGAGGGGTTGTTGCATGCCCCCCACACCTCAGTCAGTCCTGACATTCTAATCTAGGACCTACATGCAGCCTTCTTGGTGCTGGCCCATAGGTCCTTCAAAGCTTTGACCTTGGTTGATATTAATCTGGTCATAAGGAAACAAGCCTTTCTGGCGAGTGCCCTCCAGCTTGATCTCAACAGACACTGCCTGTGAACCCTCTAATGTTTTTCATAGATAAGGTTGTTCTAAGAACTCCACCATCAAGTTTCCATCTGACTTTTATATAATGCAAAAAGGGCTTTAAAATATTTTGATGTGCGCAGGTTGTTTACGTTCTACTTTCACAGGATGTAATTCAAAGCTTCTGAGATTCTGTCGCTTGCGGGAGTCATTGGGGTCTTGGTTTTCAGAAACTTACAAAGTACCTAAAAATGCTTCCATGGTATATCTCCATGCTCAAATGGTTGTACTAAAGCAATATCCAGAGCCTATAAAAGAGGCTTATCAGTTGATGTTATCAATTAGACGGTGACTTTGTCCTCGTGTTCAGACTTCTGTGGCAGAGGCAGGGTTGTGGCCCGAGGGACAAAGCTGAAGCACATTGATTTGACTTGAGAAATACCCTGTTGTTCTGACCACAGCTCAGCTCTGTTCAGAGTTTTTCCTGATAGCTAATAAGGGTGTTTGCTAGCGTAATTCACAGAATATATGTAACATTCTTTTGTCCAACTGCAAATGTTATGCATAACCACTACAATTCCTGTTTGAGTGGCTTTCTCAAGAATGACTAGGAGCATGTAACTATAACACAGACTCTTCTGCGATGTACGACATCACCATCATATAACTTTATTCGCATAAGCCTTAAAAGTATGATGTGTGTGACGTGAAAGTGATAGTATTCCTTCGGCAGAATCTCTGGTTTCTCAACCAGGTGTGAAGTAATGAACCAGTTTTGGTTTTTAGACTGGCATCATATTGCATTATGGTGCTTGGTATTTATAACATGTATAGAAATGGAAAATGGGCCAATAATGACCTAGAGTGCCAACAATGCCACGGCTTGGTGGACATGATTTGAGAGTTCTGTTTCAGCATATTTGTTTATAAACAAGAGTGTGACTGAAGTAGCTGAGGGAGAAAGGTAGGCCCTGAATAGTTGAGTTGCTAGCTTTGCAATGGTCATGCCCCGCAGTTACTTTGCATGCAGCGTTACTGTTGAGCGGCAGAAGAGAATACATTTAGCAATGTATGTATGAAGGTTATATAATGCATACTGTTGTATCAGAGGCCTGTCCATGTATGCATGTCTGGTGAGTGGTGATGTCAGTGTGGAATGTTAGTGTGGAACACTGTGAGCCCGAGTAGAGTGTTGGTTGATCAAGATGTAGCCTGGGTGGTGGGAGCCAGTGGGCTCTCCACACGTATCTCTCTTGATGTAACCTGATTAACCTGATGTGACTTGCAGCAATGAACTGATGAACTATACCACTGGCCTGACGCGTCATTATGGAGGCTGCTCCAAAACACATACTTAGCTGCAAAGCAATGAAATGCAATACAAAAAGGTGCAGACTACAGAGAAATAATAATTGTTGGTTTAGGTGAAGATGGTTTATCCAATGGGGCCTGGATCATATATTTGTAGATCTCTAGAGATCTTTGTTGAAGCTCTGTGCAGATGTCATGGTCCTGTCCGGGCCCGTTCTGCCGTTCAAACTGACAGTTGATAAAATGAATACCATTTTGCTGCACAACCGTAACATCTGTTATTCACAATTCAATGAAGATGGTCTACAAAAGCTTAAACTCCTGTCGGTACACAGGAGCGCGCAACAGAAAACACCACCAATGAATACATCTATCTCCCCATGTTTATGGGTACCCCGGCCCAAGTTCCACATGCAAATGTGGCCGGCCTACCCTCGAGTGAAATTGTGGCTCTGACACTCCTTCGGGCATTATGTGATGTAAGGGGTCATGCTGGGTTTGCTAAGTTTGTACTCTGTAGCTTGTTTGACTATTAAATGTTCCAAGCTGCTTTGTTAAGCCGCTGTATTGCTAGACTCCTGCCAGTATGGCTGAAAGCAGATGGACATTAGAGTGTATAATGGTTACTCTCCGTAGCAGATTTGTACCGTAGGCCCCTTCCCACTAATTCTGTCTGTTAGTCCCAGCGTAGGAGCTTATGGAGCACAGTGCGGCTGTGCGCACGCGCAGTTGCTCTCCACATGACGTGTTGGGACGGCTGTATAATTATGACTTTGATCCCGCCCACGTGGGTCTTAAATCCCCTACTAGTATGGGGGAAAGGGTGCTATGGACTAGGAGTATATTAATCGTTACAGTGAGCAACTTCAACATTTTATAGAATTAGGGGGTATAGATGTCCATCTATCTTCAGAAACTGTGGCACGTGCAGGCACATCAAGATTGCCACGGAGGTAGATTTACTTTCACGTGTAACCCCAGACCGCATTGATGTGAGATCAGGCAAGTGCATATTTTGGCTGCTGTTCACGCGCTGAGGCTAGGGAGTGTTTTCTGAAAAATGTAGCCTTCAGTCTTTCTTCTGAAAGTGTTTGATTAAAATTGGTTTTACTAGCAGAAAGATATTAAGTGTCAGCCACTTGTGAAGAAATGCCCCGCAGCTGCCTTTGAAGAGCTTCAGTTAACTAAACGCAGCACCCTCCAACTACCTACAGTAACTTTTGAAGATGATCGCGCAGTGTCATTCCAAAATAGGCCATCTTGGCAGCGGGCCACCTTCTGTTTCAAGCCCTGCAGCTCCTTCCCTTTCATACGAGAAAAAAAATCCCCAAACATTTCAGGTTTTCTTTGTATGGAGCTGCATGTAGCATGATTAATGAGAAAGTCACCCATGCCGGCTTCCTTTAAGCGGCTGTAAATGTGCCTCTGGCGGCTTTGATCCCCTGAGCAGTGTTTTTGCGTCTAAGGATGCTCTAGGATTCGCCAGGCTCCTAGAGGAAGGTATTTCTTTCATGCACGGCATGTTCCCCGGTCTCTGTAGCGGCCCCTTGCATCTTCCCGCTCTCCCTTTGTCCAGGCACATGGTTGTATCTCCAGAGACACTGGGGCATGTAGAATGTCTTTTGAGGTATCAGATTGATGGCTGGCTGTTATATGCAGACATGCATTGCAGCTCTTGTTTAGCTGAGCCTTTCCAGCGAGCCATCCTATTTTCAATTGTGAGTCTGGCCTTTAGCTTTCAACACCATTCTTGGTTCACATTATTTTCAGCAGTAGTGTTGTTATTTAAGCAATAAGCCCCTTGCAGCGGGGGCATTACCGAGTTCGCTCGGGCCTATAACTATAGGCCCTGGGGAATTACCTGACTCGGTAATGCCCCCCGCCCCCCACAAGGGGCATATTGCTATTAGTACCCTGCCCGCAAGATCTGCGTGACCGGGGCACTAAAAGCACTTTCTTCTGTCCCAAAACGCTGCAGCGTTTTGAAAAAAAAGACCAAAAAAATGGCCACCAGGAAAGGGAAAACGGAGTCAGTTTTCCTTTTCCATGGTGGCCACCGGGAGCAGAAGCTAGAAACACTTCTACACTTCTGTTCCCAGTGCGTCCGTTCCCGAAAAAATAAAGGGAAGAAGGTAAGTGGGTTTTGATAGAGAGGGGAGGAAAAAGAAAATAGGAAAAAAAAACTTACCTCGGTCCCCGGCGGGGGACGATGGAAGCCTCCAGCAGTGTGGAGGCTTGGAGCCCCCCCCCTGCACTTGCGCGATCTCAATGTCACCTGGCCTAGTAGGATTGTTGTCTCTGTCGTCTCTCTGTCTCCCCTCCTTTGCCTCATCACGCCTTGAAACACTTGTCTATAGGCGCGTTATAAATGCCTTATATCATATCATGATACTCGCCTGATAGTTATACCGCTACGCTTGATGCTTCCGGATGGAAGGCAGATTCTTACTTCAGCAATGTTGGATAGTGGAGCAGCTGGCAATTTTGTAGACATAATATGGGCAGACAAGGAGCAATTGCCACAATGTGCCAAGGAAGTTAATCAACCCGTGGAAGGAGTTGATAGTAAGCCGCTCTGTTCAGGTCCCATTACCCATTCTTCGTTACCGATCTTGGTTTCTATCTTTGAACATCACGAGATCATGAGCTTTAATTTAATAAGAACATTCCCAGTCATATTGGGTATACCTTGGTTGCGTCTTAATAATCCTGACCTTGACTGGACAAGAAATAATCTTCACTTCGCTTCAGACTACTGTACAGTGCATTGTCAACCTCCTGATAAAGATAAGACTATACCTGTCAAATTTGCATCTAGGCAACCCTCAGTTTCTGGAGTCTTCCAAATGCCTGATTTTCTACGAGTCTACCTGGATGTCTTTGAAGCCCGAACGGCTAAAGAACTACCACCACATAGGGCTGAAGATTGTGCCATAGAACTTGTTTCAGAGTCCGTAGTCCCCTTCGGAAGAATGTATTCTCTCACTTTGCCTGAAAAAAGAGCCTTGAAAGAATATCTGGAGAACAACTTACAAAATGGACACATCCGAAAATCCAAATCCCCGCCAGGAGCCTTGTTATTCTTCATTCCTAAGAAAGATACAAAAGATTTAAGGCCCTGCATTGTTTTTAGGGGATTAAATAAGGTAACAATACAAGACCAATACCCCATGCCTCTCATCAAGGACATACTTGAGGTTGTTCAAGGAGCTAAGATTTTAACCAAGCTAGATCTCAAAGGTGCATACAGGCCCTCCATTTTTCAACAGTTCATGGATTGTCTGTTTCCGGATCTTTTGTTTCACACCGTGATTATCTACCGCGACAATATGCTTGTCTTTTTTGATAATATGGAGACGCATCAAGTACATCTTAAAGAGGTGTTGGAACGATTGTGCTACCGTCATTTATTGGTGAAACCCAAAAAGTGTTTGTCCGTCCGAAGTCTCTACTGTTCCCTATCTGGGTTTTATCATGTCGGACAAGGGCATTGAGATGGATCCGCAAACTATCTCAGCAGTACTCCAATGGCTGGTTCCTAATACAGTGAAGTAGATCCAGCATTTTTTGGGGCTAGCCAATTTCTATCAGAAATGTATAAGGAACTTTTCTGAAATTGTTGTTCCTATAATAGCGTTGCTTAAAAAGAATGCCAAGTTCAGATGGTATCCAGAAGCTTCTGAAGCTTTTAACTGATGGAAATCAAGGTTTTGCTCTGCACCCATACTTGTACAACCAGATCAACCGCAACAGTTTGTTGTTGAGACTGATGCCTCCTCGGGAGCCATAGGAACTGTTCTTAAACATAGTAGTGGGGAGAGCAAACATCCTGTTGCCCATCGAAGACCTTGACCTGAAGTTAAAAAAACTATTCCGTTATCGAGCAGGAACTGCTGGCTATGAAATACGCTTGTAAGGAATGGCATAATTTGTTGATGGGAGCTTCCATCCCCTTCAAAATACGCACAGACTTGTGAGTGATCCAGCAGATGGAATGCTCTAATGCCAGACAAGCCAGATGGGCTTACTTCTTTGCGCAGTTTTATTTTTACATTACTTATCTTCCCCGGAAGAGAAAACATCTTAGAGGATTGTCTATCTGGGAATCCAGAGGTCTTCTCGGATGCCACTTCCTTCAGAGAACATTTACTCCCAGAAAGATGTTTCATTTCTGTGGTTACTTAATTTCTACAGGAAGTCCAAGACACTTCTTCCATTTATCATTTGCCTGCAACTAAGGGAAGACTTCATCCTGTGATAAACAGACAGATTGTTGTTTCTGGAGGACAAACTGGTGGTTCCCACGTGTTCTCTCCAAAGGCGGCTAATGGCCTGGGGTCATGATTCCAAGATCGCCTGACACGGGGGATATCTGGCAACCAGAGATCTGCTCTTCCAGTTTATCTGGTGGCCAACGGCCAAAGATGATATCAAGGAATATGTCGCAGCTTGTCCCATTTGTGTACAAGGAAAGAACATCACCTCAAACCTTCTTGGATTTTTGAAACAAGAGGACATACCCAAGCATCCCTAGAGTCTTTTATCTGTAGACTTTGTGCTAGATGTACCTCCTTCACAAGGTTTTACTGCATGGTCTTGATTGACTCATTTTGTAAACTGGCTCACTTTTCACCCCTTCTTGGGCTATCTACTGCTCCTGAGATGGCTAAGGTGTTCTTTCAGCACATGTTTTGTCTACTTTGGCTTTGCACTGCAATCACATCTGACTGAGGTTCTCAGTATACTTCAGACCTTTGGAAATCCTTATGTTCCCTCCTCGGTATTCAGCGATCACTGTCATGTGGATATCATCCACAGACTAATGGCCAAACCGAAAGATTGAACCAGACAATGGAACAGTATTTATGCTATTTCACCAACTCAAGACAAGATAACAAACCCTGAAACAGCTAACAGGCTAAAAAAAACTGCCCGGAGGAATTGGGATTATGGATGACGCTGAACTGGCTCAAGCTAAACGGCACAAAAACTGAAGTCTTGGTTGTAGGTACTTCTACCCTTCATATGTTCTGGACGGCTTATTTCTGGCCTCCATCATTGGGCCCTCTCCCTATACCTGTTCTATCACCTGTTCTATCAGTTAGGAATATGGGAGTTCGTTTTTCTGCCACTCTGACCATGGATGAGCGGGTCGGAGCGGTTTGCAAATCGGGTCATTTTAAACTTAGGGTTCTCCGGAAAGACTTGCCTTTTATTCCCACTGCTAGTCAGACACCAGTGGTGGGTGCCCTGGTCCTCAGTGTTTTGGACTACTGCAACTCGCTTTACCTGGCTCAACCTGCTTATCTGATTGGTCGTCTGCAGCAACTTCAAAATGCTGCAGCCCATTCTATCATCCGCCCGCCTTTTGGAGCCCATATGACTCCCCTACTGAGACAACTTCATTGGCTCCCTGTTGCTCAGTGTATCTTATTCAAGTTCATTTTTATAGTACACCTGGCCTTTCATGGAACCGGAGCAGAATATATGCAAAGAAATTTCACTCCCTACCGTACCCTTTGTTCTCAAACCACCCGGTGGGTGGCCGTACCTCGGTTTAAGCTGGCCCCCAAGGGAGGCCGTGCTTTCTCAGTTGCTGCTGCAGGATCGTGGAACAACCTTCCCATCCCTCTGCGTGACATTTCTGATCACCTCGCCTTTCGTCAAGGCTTAAAAACATTGCTTTTCTAACTGCGCATCGGTTTTCGCCTGCCTCCTCAGGGCCAGGATGCCTCCGGGCGTATGTGCACTTCAGAAATTCCTATAACATAACATAATTGGGTGGAACTCTTACCTACTGCAGAATTCTGCTACAATAACACTTCATACCTCGATAAACATGAGTTTGTTTTTCTGCACATACGATTACCGTCCTAAATCTTTTTCATGTGAACCCTTTCTTCCTTCACGCCTACCATCCATAGAAGCCCTTTAGGAGAACCTTCGCCAAACCCATGCTTTAGCCTCCACTAATTTGGAAACAAGTAAACAAAGAAATAAGGAACAAGTGGACCGACATCGCAGACCTGTACCTGCATGGAACAAGGGCATTCTGGTTTTGTTACCTACAAAATATATACCAAGAAGGGTTCGGCCTACCGAGTTGTCAACAAGATGCATAGGTCCTTATAGCATTGATGAGAAGATCAATCCAGTGGCCTTTAAGCTGCTTCTACCCAAACATCTACAAAGAATACACCCTATTTTTCAAGCTTCATGCTGCGAGCTTACCATCCAGATGTGTATTCCAGAAAAAGGCCATCTGCTCCTACACAACCTTCTGATGACCCTGATGCTATGAAGTATCCAGGATAGAGGATTCTCTGTACCACAAAGATACGCTGCAATATCTTGTACATTGGAGGGGTAATCAATCATCTTGAGATTCCTGGGAACTAGTCTCTCACATCAAGGCCCCAGATTTGCTCAACCGTTTCCATCGGTTACACCCAGGTAAACCAGGAACGTCGAGGTTAAGAAGGGGGCATACTGTCACAAAACGCAGCGATTGGAAACTATGCCATGTTTAGAAATACTGCCATTAATGTGCAACCATGTTCCTACCCGCTATTCAGCTGACGGTCCAGTCGTTCTTCCAACATGGCGGTCCTCCATTATCACCAACTGACAGTCCCGTTCGCAATGGCGTTGCAACCCGGTTCCTTCTTTGGGTAAGACGCTAGTTCTCTCCTTGCTTTGCCTGCTTGGCCTTTGCTTTTCCAGCCCTGCCCTCTGCCTTCTTCATTCTCGCCTTGCTCCCTTGTCATTTCTTTGTCTTGATCTCGTGTCTTCCAATTCCTTTTGCTACTTTGTATTATTGGAAATTCTGCATTGCATTCGCCCGACACCACTTGGAAAGATGTTCCTGTTGGGTAATTCATTAGAAACTTTCTCTGCCGAAGGACCCAGGTTATTTTTGTGCCTTTTGGCTTTTTCCCCTTTTGATGGCTGCATCCAGGGAATCACTCGGTCCAGCTGTAAACCTAGACGGACATAGTGGCTTCCTCCAGGGGAAGACCTTACCTCTTTGAGGGTCGCCGTGCTGGAAGAAAAGAGATGCCTATCACGCCCAAGACTCATCTGAAACAGATCCAGTGACCTCTGTTGAGGAAACGAACAAAGAGTTTGACACTGTGCCCCTCTACCCACCCCTCTTATCCCTCAACTAAGTTCTCATTATTTAAGTCTTGCAACCTTACACTTGACATAACCCCTTCGAACGATCCACCAGGTCTAGTGTACTTAACAGATTTCTACCTGTCTTCTATCAACCACTTTCAATCGATTTTTCACAAGCAGGCAGCTAGCCTTATAACCTGGGTCTTACTTGCACCCATCTACACCCATCACAAAGAATAGTTTTTTTTTCTCCAGTGTTCAGTAACAGTTCCTTCCGACCTTCACCCATCCACACCACAGGCTTTCCACGTCTGCCTTCCCGCTAGCTGACTGGCAGAAGGGCGCTATATAAGACCATTTAACTTACCTAACTGGGCTTGTGTTTGGAAGGTCACGCTTCTGGAGTACTATGGTGCTGACTGCACTTCTGGAGGAAACACACACTGCTGGCCCCCTGTATCATTGACAGGGCACTGTTGGTGTCTTCTGGAACTAACACAGATCTCTCACTGTTAGAGTAAGCTCCGCCTACTTGAACCCTCTGCCACTGTCCATGTACTGCTTGAGTCGTATGTACTGCTATTGTTCTTCTGGAGTCTGATTGCACTGGTAGGATACGCTTGTAGAAAGCTCAACTAATGGGGCACTCTAGCTATGGGTGGAGTGGGCTCAAAAAGCTACAGTCCTACCGGACATCCAGAATAAATTTAAGGTCCTATAGCCTTCACAGGGCAATACTGCATGAATCTTAAAACGGTGGTCGCCTGCATCCATGGTATGCTGTAGGAAAGTCACACTGCTACAGTTCTATAGCACTGAGGGCACTCCTCGGGGAGGTGCTGACAGCCTATAGCACTATCAGGGCTCTGGTGGGGTCCTATACCACTGACATTTTCTATTTTGCAGGAAACACACACTGCTTTATTTCTATACTGATGGGACTGCTGTTGGAAGCTTATCCATCTACTGTCTTAAATTGGTGACCTGGGACAACTAGAGTAAGATCAAACTACTAGGGCCCTTCCTCGTCAACAGCGCATTGCTAGAGTCCTACAGCACTGACAGTGGCCTTCTGGTCGAAGCACACTGTGCAAGAGTACAGGAGCCCTGGCATGCACCGCTGGTGAAAGCTCAAACTGTTGTGGTTATGTAGGTATGATGAGGAATTGCTCCAAAGTCTTGTACTAGAGTCATGAAGCATGTATATGCTCTGCTGGGGTCCTACAACGTTTGCAGAGCTCTGCTGGACTGGGGTACTTTATGCCAGACATGGCGCTTAGAGAAGAAGGTCACACAGGCCACAGCAGGGGATCTCTAGCACTAACAGTGTATTTCTGTAGGAATGCTCACACTGTTAGTGTCCTAAAAGACTGGCCATGTGCTTCTGACATAGTTTGTGCTATTGGGAGACTGCTGGAGGCCACTCCCCCATTAACCTTCACCCCCACCATCAAATGTTGTATCATTTATGGACATCTACGAGAGAGGACCATGGGTCACAATAGATGTTGCATGAGTGAGATCATATATTCAGCCTGTGATAAGCCTGATATAAAGCACTCTATACATTGTCAACGTTATCGTATATAGAACAAGACTGTAGTCTTTTAAACTATACATTAGTGATATTTTTGTGAAGTGCACACTTACAATACTCACTTCTTTGTGTTCCCATTCTCATCAGCGAAGGAAAATAAGGCACAGTGACGTAGAGTGATTTGCCCTGGTTTACCCAGGGTTGATATAATCTAGGTTTCATGGTACTCCAGTTTACAATTCTGCGAGTGGACTACAACTCCCTCCCCCCATCCCATCTTTTGTTTACATCAACATTCACTGCTATATTAGTACTTGGTAAAGCTAACTTGGAAAGCACCAAACCACATTGTAACTCAACCTGACAGTATATTAGAATTCATTATAGAAACATGTTAGGCAAAATAAATCTCAGTTCCACTAATAAGGAATATTTTTGTCCCTGCAGTAACTGTATGGTGTCCGACTTGGAGAGGGGTGAGGAGAAAGGATCTATGAAGACTTCCTGCATGGGTTTCATAAAATACCACTTTGCCAAACCTGTTTTCCGATCTTTCCACAAAAAGCAGGTAGAGACCCCTTGTGCTCTCCGCCCCGCAATTTTCCAAACCTAAATTTACCATTTATAGTGGTATAATAATCAGCGAAATAAAATGTGGCGAAATTGTAGTCAGGAAAACAAAGGTAAACAGAGGGCGTAGGAGAATGGTTATTTTACTTTATTAGTTTAAGTTTTGAACAAATAAAATGGAATCATTGTAAATCTCCACATTACTATAGCAAATGCAAGAAGGGAAACGCCCCATTACTGGTGAAAAGCTGTGCACTTAATCTCCACAGAACAATATCTACCTTCTAAATTTTCTACCAGGGGCATTCTACCTTTCCTCACCTAACCCCAGAAGCTGAAAGTCTCCAGAGACCTGGTTCTCTCAAGGCTGGACTACTGCAACAGCCTCTTCCTCAATCTGCCTCGGTCCTCCCTCCGCACCCTTCAACTAATCCAGAATAGGACTGCGAGATTTATCCTTGACCTCAAGCCCAGGGACCGTATCGCTCCAGCTCCAAAATCTCTCAACTGGCTCCCGGTGACCACAAGGATCAAATTCAAGACCCTCTGCATCATCCACAAGGCTGTTTGGGGCCTGGGACCTCTCTACATCCAGCTTCTGGCTCCAACTCACTGCAGGTCAAATGTTTCTCAAGCAGAAAGTGGTAGGTAGATCCCTTTCCTTGGCTGGTTCCTTCCTCTGGAATGGCCTCCTTGCCCCCCCCCCTCAGACTTAAGTTCCAGGAAGCTTCAAAAGACTTTCCTTTTCTCCTCTTCCTTCCCCCCTCCCATGCTAATGCTCCCTCTGCCACTGCGATTGGGTCTGGTCCCTTCAGAGTCATACAGGGGCCAGATCACCCCCTACCAATCACCCCAGCATCCTTTGCCAGCAGTTGCCTGTGGGCTCCCTTGCCTGGACTAGCCCTAAATTGGTCCTCCCTGTCCACTGTATTCATCCTCCCTCCCCCCTCTTCCCCCTGGCATTTGCCACCTTGGCCTCCCGGGACTTGCCCACCCCCCTCCCTTAGGCTCCCCACTCCTGCACTTCTCCCTCGTCCCCCTCCCCCTGCACTTACCATCTTGTCTTGCATTTGCACAGTAGGATTGTCACAAGGCCAATATAACAGTTTTTTTTCTTGTTCTACTTCTTTCCCGTGCCTCCCACCCACCAACTTGTCTTGTGGCGCCTGAAAACTATTGTGTATAGGCGCCATACAAATGTCCAATATATAAATCCATAATATATCCATTGCAAGAAGGGACCCACCCCAGTATTTGTGAAAATCTGTGCAATCAGTGTCAATCTCCAGAGTACTATAGCCAATGCAAGAAGGGAACCACCTGTGGCTGGTCAGGAGGTCACTGTCTCTGATCTCCCATTTTACGGTTATTCTTTATTAAAATAAAAGAGAACTCCTAATTGTACCTATAAAGTGGGTTTTCCCTTACTTACAGAAACTAACTAGGGTCCTCATCAGTGAGTCCAAAAGAAAGATCAGTCCACTGTCCAAACTAATCTAACCTGACCCTACCGCTACAAAGACAACTAACTAGGTCACAGGCGAATGACTCCTGTCTCATGTGAGGGGGGTTCTCACCAAGTTCAGTTCAATAAGGTATTCATAGGTAGTTCTTAGTAACTACTGAAATCAAGACTTATAGATTGGATATTGGATTCTTCAATTTATCAAATGTCTTGCACTCGCTGGTTAGCTCTTTCCTATCTTATGATCTTATTTGTTTTTATCCTCCTCTCTCCATGGGTTAATTCTCTTCCTTTCTTATTAACCCAATTTAAGACTTCCTTGTTACTCAATGTCCAATCCTTCTCTTGACTGGGAGTAATGAGATTGTTCCAACAATGGTTCTTCTTCTCTTTATTGGCTTTTGCCACTGTATCTTGCCTGGGACATGTTTGAGTGTTCCAATTATGTTTCTCACTTTCCTCTTGTATTTCAAGTGGTTTACCCTGACACTGACGAGTAGGAGCATTCCAGTACTGATTCCTGCTCTTCCTATGCAATTCCAAGATTTGGTCTCTACTGGGACGAGTATGGGCATTGCAGTAATAATTCCCACTCTTCCTATGCACTTCCAACACTTGGTCTCTACTGGGACGAGTATGAGTGTTCCAGTAATGATTCTCACTCTTGTTATGTACTTCCAACACTTGGTCTCTACTGGGGCGAGTAGGTATGTACAAATCATTATCTGCGGTCCCCCACCCGGGTCTCACGCCTTCCCTGTTACCTTTTTATCTCGGGGGTGGGGGGTAATATCGCAGGGACTTTGGTGAGGATGGGACCATCCTCCTTCAATGTCAGGATGGCTTCTCTGCTCTTTGCTTCTCCTTCGCTCGGCACGGTTAGCGGTGTCTTTCACTCTTAGAATACAGTGTCAGTACTTAGGCTTCTCTCGTCTTAGGGTTCCCTGAGTGCCACTCGCTAGGACTCTCAGCATCGGACGCCATGCATCCCAATTTCCCCGGCTCTCAGATTTATGCTGTGGGACTTCACTTGCATAGCTTCAAAGTCCTTCTTCCTGTTCTACTTGTCCTCTGTATTGATCCAGTGGTTTTCTTCGTCTCAGTACCACATAGGAATTGCCTTTCAGGTTGACTCAAAGGTTCTCTGTGACAATAACAAATGTCAATGTGTTCTTCATGGTTTCTTCTAGCAGATGTCGTTAAAGATGGACCACAGGTATATTGGTTAGGCAGTTCCTCGTCGGAACAGGAGTCCTCCTCACAGGGGGCGGGGGGAGTTTCTGCCGGTGAGGTCCCGCTTGTCTATACCCCTATGCAGGGTATCGCATAGCGGGCTCACCTCCCTAGTCTCACAGGGAAAGGCTCCCCCCTGGGGAGAAGTAACTGAATCCTGCAATTCGTCACACACACCAGTATTAGTGAAAATATGTGCACTTTCTGATTTATCATGAACAACTATTTGAGAATTTGCAAAACTTGGTGAAAAAGCCATACTTTGACATATTATTTAGAGATTGGATAGTGTGGTGATTGATTAGTGTGGTGTGCTCAGATATATGCAACAGCACATATAGCTTAACATGGAAGAAAATGATGGTAAAATAGCTCAGTGGGTTGATGACCTGCTGAGAATCTTTACATCACAGGTTTGAATCTTGATTTGGCCGACATGCTGTCATCCACTGAGTACTATAAAACAATTAGAGTTTTGCCCGCCACTAACATCTATTCATGAAATGTAGATTTACTAAAGCGGACCGACTGAGATCATTATCTTGGGCACTCCCTCAACCCTCAAATATAAAATACTCTACATTCAATGTTGATAGCAACCCCATTACGGTAGCTAGCGAGGATAAAGCTCTGGGTTTCTACCTGGACTCAACCCTCTCCTTCAAGAAACAGGTTAATTCAATGGCATCCGCCACAGCATCCACTTGTAAATTAATCAGAGCAGGTAAACTTTTCCTGTCCAACAACAGCTGCATTACCCTAGCAAGAGCTCTTGTTCTGTCGAAGCTGGATTACTGTAACTCTCTCTACTTCAGGGCCAACAAGGAAACTATCAAGAAAATCCAGCTTCTCCAGAACAATGCTCTTAGGGCTGCACTCGGTATCTCCAGGAGCGATCCTAGCTCTGAAACAAGAAGATTAAACAACTGCTTATTCACACAAGATAAAATCCAGTTGAAAGTGGCTTCTCTCACATACAAATGTCTAAACAAGAATCACTAGAAAAACCTCTTTTAGACCTTCCAGATTATCAAACACCAATTGCCTTTTGGTCCCAAGATTTAAACTCTCCAGAGTTGGGGGGACGCAATTTCCCAGTTAAGGCAGCCCAACTGTGGAACTCTCTACCCCCTCCCCTGCGAGAAGATCAATCTTACCCACAACTCCAGCAGAACCTCATAAGCTGGCTCAAAGACTCGGACCAGCAATCTGGCATATGACTCCATTCCACCTCCTGCTCTCCCTTGCACACCACAACGTGTTACCAGAATTGTATATAAGAACACAGGGAACTTTTTGAAAGAATCACTCTTAGACCTCCGCAACTTGAGCTCTGATCACCATTTAGGTGGTGTCGCAATGGTGCGTGCAGGAAGACCGGAGACACTGAGTTTCCCCCACTCCGATTGTAACAATAATCAAAAAAGCTGCACGCATCTGTTTACTGCGCCACAATAAGATTTAAGAGACTTGAACTTGTTCCCAAATTGAAAAAGTGATTTATTGATAGCCCTTTGTTTGATGACACATGTTTCGGCACAATCCCTGTGCCTTCCTCAGATCAGGGCAATGTCTATTTTGGTGAGTAAAAATAATGTCACAAAATTGTATAATTAAAGTTGAGCATAATGTCAGAACGTAACAATACAGCAAAAACCCCAAATTGGGGCCACACAAAAAATGTATTATAAAATCATATGTTTTACACAGTTAACATAAACACAAAAGACACAAATAGGACATCCATTGTATGATAAATTAGATCACATCCCGTAACATTACATGAAGGCCATATAACGTTCAAAGGCAGCAAATCAAATAAATTAAAACAGTTGTGTAAGTAGAAGACAATTGTGATTAAAACATACCATTTGGTCGTCGAGATTTCATTGGAAGAGGGTGGAAGTGGGGGTAAAGAATAATTGAAAATATAAAGAGGAGAAGAAGATAGGAGAAAAAAGAGAGAAAAGACACCCACATTAGACGATATATACTACGTTAAACTGCGGGGTTATGTTGAGTATATAATCGGAGAAACCCAAGTGGGTACAAAAAGCTTACCCATCAACTGATTTGTCAGCTACACATTAACGTGGTTATCAAATGAGTCCCATCAGACTCTGTACGTCTTCTAAAAAGTAGAGGTAAGACATAAAGGTCTGTTTTGTGCATAAATAAATCTGTGTGTACTATTACATTTCAGCCAATTGGTTTAGACAGATGTATTATAACCAATCCATGAGTACAGTTACATGCTGGTACAGGTTAGTTGTAGTGTCGCATTGTTTACCCCTAACCGCCTATGCGTTAGTTTACGCGGTGCTACGACACGATTATTGAGGGGTGTATTAAGTTACCTCAAGTGTATGCATGTTCTTTAAATTGTTGTGACCATGCTCTGTCTTAAGTGTTCATGTTGGCGCGTGTACAACAATAAGGGTACGAAAAGAGTAATGCGGTATCACCCATGTGGGGGAGGGGGGGAATCTATTGCCGTCTGCAGTGCGGACCCTTAGCTGATTGGTGTGCTGATAGGTGGGCTAGATAGCCCCCTAGGGCTTACCTGAAAATTTCAAGATTCACGCATCACGCGTCGGATTACCAAGATGGGAGTTGCCATACGGTTTCCTTTGTATATAGGATGTTACTATAGTAATACTAGTAGTCCTACCTCTATTTCCATCTTGTCAAAGCTGTCGGCCATGTTTAAGAGCAAAAAACATATTGTTGCCAATAGGTACGTACGTTGTAGCGAGAATACTTGGGTCCTGCAAGAGTGCGTTCCTATGATACATTAAGAGATCATTTATCTCGTTCCATGACTTTTCAGTGTCTCACTTATTATTCCTGCAACTAAGGTAGTCAAAATACACCTTATCCGGATCAGCTCCCAGAAGAGTGTTCACTCTTCCAGAGGCATTCTGGGAGATGTAGTCTTATCCGGCTCTGGAGTCAGGGCAGTCATGCAAATGCCATGCAAACTATTTCATAGCACTGAGTCTGGTGTTCCTCATAAATAATGTGAGTGTTGCTGGCTTTTAGGGAGGCATTTATGTTTCTACGTGAGACATAAGCGAAACAGTGGTTTTAGTGTGTCATAAAGATTTTATCTAGATCATGTTTAAAAACATATTATTTCCAGTTACCAATTTCCATTATTTACCGCTTACAATCATAAGCATAAACATTATTCCCAATTTACATCGTTACAACATTATTCTTAGTGCAAAAATGTTCCCTTGGTGATCTGTTCAATGCAAATTGCAGTCTGCAGAAGTCATAGAAAGTATGACATTTCATTGTCTGTGTTGAGGCCAGTTTCCACACATCTGAAGAAATTGATGAGTTTGGCCTCCTCCTGGCGTAACAGCAGTTCCTGGTTGCCTCCTCTGCACACCAGAGTCACTTTTTTTAAACCAATAAATTTGATATGTTGCTTATTGTCCATCTGGTGTGCGCGCTGCCAATGATCAGCGAGAGGCAGATGCTTCTCCTGGCTTCCGATCACTGCCAGGTGTTCTCTAATCCTGAAGCGAAGTTCACGAATCGTACTCCCTATGTAGATTTTCCTGCAAGTGCAGATGATTGCGTATATGACATGTTTACTTTTACAATTTATCTGTTCTCATATCCTGATTTGAAGTCCGTTGTCTGCTTTAAAGACATCTGTCGTCGGTGTAGCATGTTTGCACATCGTGCAGGTGCCACACTTTCTAAAACCTGGACTCAATTCTTGTAGCCAGGTCACAGTTGCCTCTTTCCTTTCTTCTGGTAGTAGTGACGGGCTGAGACTCTGTTTCAGGGTTTTTGCTCTTCTGTAGATCATTGACGGGTGATCATGTATAAGTGCCCCAATATGGGGTTCCAACTTAAGTAGATGCCAATATTTTCTAAGAGATTTCTTGATAATATGCTTGTCTGCACAGTATGTGGTAATAAATTGTACCTTGTCAGATGGAGTACGTTTAGTCCGTTGTGTCAAAGTCTGTATTCTCGCTATTTTTTGTGCTTTATTATGTGCAATTTCAATGCTCTTGGTCGAATAGCCCCTGGCTTGAAATCTTCTTGACAATATTTCACATTCTTCGTTGAAATGAAATAATTCTTTACAGTTTCTCCTTGCCAAAATGTATTCCCCCTTTGGGATATTCCTAATTACCGGTTCATGGTGGCAACTGGTGGCATATAGTGTAGAATTTACTTCTGTCTCTTTCCGGTATGTTCTGGTTTTAAGATGTTCTCCTGAAACATAGACATTCAGATGCAAGAAATTGATCTCTGTCTTACTGCAAATTCCTATGAATTCAATGCCTAGTTTGTTATTGTTGATTTGAAGTCTGAAGGTTTCCAGTTCTTGTGGTGTCCCGTTCCATACGAAGAAAACGTCATCGATGTATCGAGTCCATTTGACGATGTGTCTATTGTAAGTCTCTGTAGTATAAATTAGCAGGTCCTCAAACATGCCCATTACTAGATTTGCTAGTGCCGGTGCATATTTAACCCCCATGGCTACCCCCCTTTTCTGTTTGAAAAAGATGTTGTTAAAGGTGAAGATGCTATTATCTAGGGTGGCCATGAGCATTTCTTTTAGCATGCAAACGAACGGGAAATGTGATGCTGATTCCTCTTTAAAAATGTAGTCAACGGTGTCAAGGGCAAGATCATGTCCAATGAACGTATAGAGGGCCTTGACATCCCATGTGGTGAGATAGTATTTAGACTGCCAGTGAATCCTTTCGATAATATGTATTGCAGCAGTTGTATCTTTTAGGTAGGCTTTTACCAGTTTGACCTTGGGTCTTGATATGTTATCAATGTATTCTGATAGTGGTTCCGTGACCCAACCTATTCCACTCAGAATTGGTCTTCCTTCTGGGATGGTGGAGAAGGCCTTGTGCACCTTAGGAAGGAAGTAAATAGTTGGTAATATCGGTTTGGGAATGAACAGAAATCTTTTTTCCATATCTGTGATGAGGCCCTGTCGGTACCATCCGTCAATTGAATCCTTAAGGTCTTGGACAATCTTATTCTTCGGGTTACTTGTCAAAGCTTCATAACAGTTTGGAGTATCGAGATGATTTTGAGCCATCTTAATATAGTCCCTACGGTTCATAACAACTATATTTCCACCTTTGTTGGCTTCTTTAATGACCAGGTGTCGATTGGTTTTCAGTTTGTGGAGTGCGCTCTTCTCTTGTAGTGTAAGGTCCTCCCGTTCTGTCTGTCTGCGGTTGTTTCTCAGTTTGTCTTGAGTCTTGTACAGGTCTTTCGTGACTGATTTATAGAAAGCGTCTATCATATTGTCCGGAGGTAGTTGTGGTAAGAATTTAGATGTAGGTTTGAGTTCTTTACTGATTGGACCAATAGGTAAGATTGTTAGTTCTTGCATGGTCTGATGGATGGGGAAATTTTCTGGTTCCTGTAATGATCTCAAAAGGTGAATGTTGCCTAGTTCCTCTATCGTGACTTCACTTGTTCTCACTGGATCTGAAGTTGGTTTCACTTTTTCTACTTGAGTCGTGAAGAATTTCTTAAGTTTTAATTTTCTCACAAATTTAAACAAATCAATATGCACTTGCATGGGTTCCATATAGGCAGTTGGTGCGAATGATAATCCTTTGTTAAGGAGAGAGATTTCATCCTGTGTTAGTTCTGTGTCTGATAGGTTCATCACAAGAGTATTCATTGGCTCTTCTTGGCCGCTGCCCTGGTTCCTGCTCTCGTTAATCTTCAAGATTCTTCTAAGGCATCTGGGTTGCCTGTGTCTACCTGACCCCCTCCTTCCTCTTCTCCGAGTAAAGGTTGTTTCTTGTTTGGGAGGTTCGTTAACTGAAAACGGACTTGCTTTAGTGTTTGGGTCCTATTGCCTTTTTTATATCTCCTTATCTGGTTGAGGAAACCTTTCCCTGCTCTGTTGTCGACCTCTGATGCAAGTGGTTCTCCTTCCGATAATTCCTCTGCATCCGAACTTGCCGGTGATGTATTTGGTGTGCTTTCTTTAGATGAGGGTGTGGTCAGTTTTATATTTATCTTGAAATGTATACACTGTCTTCTTTATAGTCTCTCTCATCTCTGTAAAATTTCCGTAGTTTCCGTAGTTTGATATCATCTTGATATTCTTTTAGTACCTCATACATCTTCAAATAGTTTTTCTCCTTGGTTGCTTCCAATGCTTTTGCGTCCGTAATTCCTTTCTTAATTGTTTCTATTTGTTCAATGGCTCTCTTTTGTTCCCGTGTGGCATGTTCCACCAACATCTCCAACATTCGTGTGGAACACGATTCCAAATTCTTTTCCCAATCTTCCGCCAGGTCCTTGTCTTCATCTTTGTTGAAGTCTGGGAAGATCAGGATTCTTCAACCACGAGGAACTTGTTTCTTGCTTAGATAGTTCTTCAGTGAAATGGCTTCCCAGTATTTGTCAATCTCTTTCCGTGACACTCTTTCCAACTTAATAAATTTGTATCTCAAATCCTCCCGTTTTGGTGTACTCGTCCCAAATGAATGGGCATTGTTCCCTTTCGGTGTGAACAGGTTGCTAGCTTCCTCATCTCGATTTTCTAGATATTCCGCCATTATGTTTTTTCTTTTTTTCCCTTTTTTCTTTTTTCTCTCTGACATTTCCGTAGTCTGCGTGGTGAGTGATAACTGAAAGTATAAGAACACAGGGAACTTTTTGAAAGAATCACTCTTAGACCTCCGCGACTTGAGCTCTGATCACCATTTAGGTGGTGTCGCAATGGTGCGTGCAGGAAGACCGGAGACACTGAGTTCCCTCACTCCGATTGTAAAAGTAATCAAAAAAGCTGCACGCATCTGTTTACTGCGCCACAATAAGATTTAAAAGACTTGAACTTGTTCCCAAATTGAAAAAGTGATTTATTGATAGCCCTTTGTTTGATGACACGTGTTTCGGCACAATCCCTGTGCCTTCCTCAGATCAGGGCAATGTTTATTTTGGTGAGTAAAAATAATGTCACAAAATTGTATAATTAAAGATGAGCATAATGTCATAACGTAACAATACAGCAAAAACCCCAAATTGGGGCCACACAAAAAATGTATTATAAAATCATATGTTTTACACAGTTAACATAAACACAAAAGACACAAATAGGACATCCATTGTATGATAAATTAGATCACATCCCGTAACATTACATGAAGGCCATATAAAGTTCAAAGGCAGCAAATCAAATAAATTAAAACAGTTGTGTAAGTAGAAGACAATTGTGATTAAAACATACCATTCGGTCCTCGAGATTTCATTGGAAGAGGGTGGAAGTGGGGGTAAAGAATAATTGAAAATATAAAGAGGAGAAGAAGAGAGGGGAAAAAAGAGAGAAAAGACACCCAAATTAGACGATATATACTACGTTAACCTGTGGGGTTATGTTGAGTATATAATCGGAGAAACCCAAGTGGGTACAAAAAGCTTACCCATCAACTGATTTGTCAGCTACACATTAACGTGGTTATCAAATGAGTCCCATCAGACTCTGTACGTCTTCTAAAAAGTAGAGGTAAGACATAAAGGTCTGTTTTGTGCATAAATAAATCTGTGTGTACTATTACATTTCAGCCAATTGGTTTAGACAGATGTATTATAACCAATCTGTGAGTACGGTTACATGCTGGTACAGGTTAGTTGTAGTGTCGCATTGTTTACCCCTAACCGCCTATGCGTTAGTTTTCGCGGTGCTCCGACATGATTATTTAGGGGTGTATTAAGTTACCTCAAGTGTATGCATGTTCTTTAAATTGTTGTGACCATGCTCTGTCTTAAGTGTTCATGTTGGCGTGTGTACAACAATAAGGGTACGAAAAGAGTAATGCGGTATCACCCATGTGGGGGAGGGGGGAATCTATTGCCGTCTGCAGTGCGGACCCTTAGCTGATTGGTGTGCTGATAGGTGGGCTAGATAGCCCCCTAGAGCTTACCTGAAAATGTCAAGGTTCACGCATCACGCGTCGGATTACCAAGATGGGAGTCGCCATACGGTTTCCTTTGTAAATAGGATGTTACTATAGTAATACTAGTAGTCCTGCCTCTATTTCCATCTTGTCAAAGCTGTCGGCCATGTTTAAGAGCAAAAAACATTATTGTTGCCAATAGGTACGTACGTTGTAGCGAGAATACTTGGGTCCTGCAAGAGTCCGTTCCTATGATACATTAAGAGATCATTTATCTCGTTACATGACTTAATTTCAGTGTCTCACTTATTATTCCTGCAACTAAGGTAGTCAAAATACACCTTATCCGGATCAGCTCCCAGAAGAGTGTTCACTCTTCCAGAGGCATTCTGTAAGATGTAGTTTTATCCGGCTCTGGAGTCAGGGCAGTCATGCAAATGCCATGCAAACTATTTCATAGCACTGAGTCTGGTGTTCCTCATAAATAATGTGAGTGTTGCTGGCTTTTAGGGAGGCATTTATGTTTCTACGTGAGACGTAAGCGAAACAGTGGTTTTAGTGTGTCAAAAAGATTTTATCTAGATCATGTTTAAAAACATATTATTTCCAGTTACCAATTTCCATTATTTGACGCTTACAATCATAAGCATAAACATTATTCCCCATTTACATCGTTACAACATTATTCTTAGTGCAAAAATGTTCCCTTGGCGATCTGTTCAATGCAAATTGCAGTCTGCAGCTGTCATAGAAAGTATGACATTTCATGTCTGTGTTGAGGCCAGTTTCCACACATCTGAAGAAATTGATGAGTTTGGCCTCCTCCTGGCGTAACAGCAGTTCCTGGTTGCCTCCTCTGCACCCCAGAGTCACTTTTTTTAAACCAATAAATTTGATATGTTGCTTATTGTCCATCTGGTGTGCGCGCTGCCAATGATCAGCGAGAGGCAGATGCTTCTCCTGGCTTCCGATCACTGCCAGGTGTTCTCTAATCCTGAAGCGAAGTTCACGAATCGTACTCCCTATGTAGATTTTCCTGCAAGTGCAGATGATTGCGTATATGACATGTTTACTTTTACAATTTATCTGTTCTCGTATCCTGATTTGAAGTCCGTTGTCTGCTTTAAAGACATCTGTCGTCGGTGTAGCATGTTTGCACATCGTGCAGGTGCCACACTTTCTAAAACCTGGACTCAATTCTTGTAGCCAGGTCACAGTTGTCTCTTTCCTTTCTTCTGGTAGTAGTGACGGGCTGAGACTCTGTTTCAGGGTTTTTGCTCTTCTGTAGATCATTGACGAGTGATCATGTATAAGTGCCCCAATATGGGGTTCCAACTTAAGTAGATGCCAATATTTTCTAAGAGATTTCTTGATAATATGCTTGTCTGCACAGTATGTGGTAATAAATTGTACCTTGTCAGATGGAGTAGGTTTAGTCCGTTGTGTCAAAGTCTGTATTCTCGGTATTTTTTGTGCTTTATTATGTGCAATTTCAATGCTCTTTGTCGAATAGCCCCTGGCTTGAAATCTTCTTGACAATATTTCACATTCTTCGTTGAAATGAAATAATTCTTTACAGTTTCTCCTTGCCCTAATGTATTCCCCTTTTGGGATATTCCTAATTACCGGTTCATGCTGGCAACTGGTTGCATATAGTGTAGAATTTACTTCCGTCTCTTTCCGGTATGTTCTGGTTTTAAGATGTTCTCCTGAAACATAGACATTCAGATCCAAGAAATTGATCTCTGTCTTACTGCAAATTCCTATGAATTCAATGCCTAGTTTGTTATTGTTGATTAGAAGTCTGAAGGTTTCCAGTTCTTGTGGTGTCCCGTTCCATGCGAAGAAAACGTCATCGATGTATCGAGTCCATTTGACGACGTGTCTATTGTAAGTCTCTGTAGTATAAATTAGCAGGTCCTCAAACATGCCCATTACTAGATTTGCTAGTGCTGGTGCATATTTAACCCCCATGGCTACCCCCTTTTCTGTTTGGGTGTGTCGGAGCAACGCGAAAACTAACGCATAGGTGGTTAGGGGTAAACAATGCGACACTACAACTAACCTGTACCAGCATGTAACCGTACTCGCGGATTGGTTATAATACATCTGTCTAAACCAATTGGCTAAAATGTAATAGTACACACAGATTTATTTATGCACAAAACAGACCTTTTTCTGTCTTACCTCTACTTTTTAGAAGACGTACAGAGTCTGATGGGACTCATTTGATAACCACGTTAATGTGTAGCTGACAAATCAGTTGATGGGTACGCTTTTTGTACCCACTTGGGTTTCTCCGATTATATACTCAACATAACCCCGCAGTTTAACGTAGTATATATCATCTAATTTGGGTGTCTTTTTTCTCTTTTTTCCCCTATCTTCTTCTCCTCTTTATATTTTCAATAATTCTTTACCCCCACTTCCACCTTCTTCCAATGAAATCTCGACGACCGAATGGTATGTTTTAATCACAATTGTCTTCTACTTACACAACTGTTTTAATTTATTTGATTTGCTGCCTTTGAACTTTATATGGCCTTCATGTAATGTTACGGGATGTGATCTAATTTATCATACAATGGATGTCCTATTTGTGTCTTTTGTGTTTATGTTAACTGTGTAAAACATATGATTTTATAATACATTTTTTGTGTGGCCCCAATTTGGGGTTTTTGCTGCATTGTTACGTTATGACATTATGCTCATCTTTAATTATACAATTTTGTGACATTATTTTTACTCACCAAAATAGACATTGCCCTGATCAGAGGAAGGCACAGTATTGTGCCGAAACACGTGTCATCAAACAAAGGGCTATCAATAAATCACTTTTTCAATTTGGGAACAAGTTCAAGTCTTTTAAATCTTATTGTGGCACAGTAAACAGATGCGTGCAGCTTTTCAGAATTGTATATAGTATTTTATGTGTATCCCCACCATGCAACATCGTCTTATCTTGGATTGCATACCTTGTATTATGTAAATATACCTATGTAAATGTACTTTCTGTAACTAAGCAAGTTGTCTTATGCAATGCGCCCTGATACCCTTGGGTCTGGTGCGCAATGCAAGTAATAAAACTAAATCAAAGCCTATTTATAATTGAATGATCTCTGGAATCATCTTCTTACTTCCCAGAAACTGCCTTCTGCCAGTGGCAATCTTCAAAGCTCATGGGAGATCTATGTTAGACAGACGATTCATGTCGACTGGGTGATGAACTGCTGCTCGGGTATACTTTAGCCAGATACTTTGGGAATGTAATTAGAATGACATTTCAACTAGCAATGTTAGGCAGGGGTATATATGCCTCGCATTCTATGACAGTAAGTGCTCAGTGAAAATATTTTCCAGGCCAATGAAACTGGTCATGTTGACACACTTATGCCCACATTCATCCAGCAACACACTTTCATTTACATGAATGCGTCACTCTTTGCCCACTACAAAGCAGCAAAGTGGTCTTACATTTTCCCATTCTCTGTAGTACTATCACACCCCTTCTCTTCCAGATCCACCAAAGTGCCTCGAAGCCATGCACATATATGTCAGCAGATTTTTGTTGTCTCGTGTCAGATTTGACATCTTCTGTTACTCTAGGTTTTTTGGCTCATGTCCATGTTTTTATGGCTCATATAATGTGAACATTAAACTTCAGTATTGTAAATGCTGGACTGAAAGAAGTATATTTATTGGGTTATGTTATGTTGATTTATACTGTCCACTGCCACCACCAACAGGCACTCTACAGGCGCTCACGTGACTCTGCAAGAGAGGGAGCCTGGGGGTGTTCATGAGAATAGGATTAGAGGATGCGTTCAGAACCAGGAAGAACTGGCGTCAGTGTTGTTTTGCATGTGGGAGTTGGTACAGGAGGCCTTGTGCGTTGTCATTGTATGGGTAAGACTCAGTGCCTCGGGAGTGCGCTAGTGTTTGTGTCGTGCGATGATGGGTGGGTCTCTGTTGTGCGTACTGGTTAGTTGTGTCCATAAGGGGTCCAGAGTTGCGGTGGCAGTTGTTGGTGTATGACTATCTTTTGTATTGGTGTGTACTTGTGTTGTTGATGGTTTTCTGGACTATGTGGCGAGTGGTTCCCTCTAGGTCTGCTTCCCGAATCTCAGAGAGATGGTGGGGTGTGAGCATTAAATTGGTTATTGGTGTGTTTGTGTAGTGTGGCAAGCCCAAGGTCTAGTGTAGTGGCATTGGTTATGTTGGAGGAGCAGGAAGGAGAAATGGGTTAGTAAGTCGGTCGGTTTGGTGGAACATCTGGTCTGACTCTATGGTTGTTGCTTTATGGTTCCTACCCACGTTCTTGGTTGCGATTTGTCGGCCTGTCTAGCCTCCTCGCCAGGGCTGGGCTTACTTCCCTTGCGCATTGTGGTCGCAGGTTGGTGGTTGAAGCTAGTGTGTTACTTGTTGTTCGTTCAGGTTAGTTGTGTCGACCGGATGTCTGGTCGGTTCCCAAAGAGGTGTGCAGCTGGAGTTCTAAGTATAGTGGGGAGGGTGCTATGTTGGGCGGCCCATGGTTATAAGTGGACAGGTTACGGTTGCCCTGGTTGTGGGTGGGCCGGTTGTGGGGTACTACGATTTTAGTTGTTTAGCTGTCTGAATTTCCTTGGTGTATAATTGTTCCGGGAAGCTCTTACTCTTTACATGGGACGAGCCGAAAGATCAGCAGGGAGATTCCCAAATTCTGACAAGTCTTTGGGTCAGGGATCTGCAATCTTTGGCTCACCAGATGGTTTGGACTACAATTGCCACCAGTACTAGCTAGCATCGTCAATGTAGAGGGATCGTGGCAGTCATAGTCCAAACCAGAGGGATTGTGGCAGTCATCGTACAAACCAACTGGAGATGTACAGGTTGCAGGTGTTGTTTTTTTCTTTGCCTTGTTCTAACCCTACTTTATTTGTATGCCCTTATGGATGAAGATCTACACGCCCTGGAATGCAAAGAAAAAAAACATCTGGCCTTGATGGGCCGTTCACAAGTGACATGGGGCAGCTTGAGCCCACGGAGTGTTTGCACATCATGCTGCAGAGCACAACTTAGAAGGAAGGTGTTTGCAACAATGTCAGTATTGAAAAGGTCTAACTCTACCCCATGCCGGGAGTAAGTGTTTTCAGTTCTGGTACCTTTCATTTTGCAAGTGGCAGAATGCAAGCAAAGGGTTGGATGTGCTACTCTCAAGTGAGCTAGGGCAACTTGAAAAGTATGTTAACATGGTTGTATTATCCAGAAAACATCACCTGATTTTGTTATAAAATGTGCAGTGGAGGGAAAAAAAGAAAACATTTTACTTGTGGAAGGAGCAAACAGCTTTGTGCATTTTTAAAAAGTATTTAATTAACCTTTTTCTTGCACTAATCAATCAACTTCACTTTAAAAATCAGGCCAGTCATCACAATTTATCACCGAAACATGAGCACTTTTTATGAAGAATTTGAACTTTTAACATAAAATGGTCGCTGGAAATGAGCTCCCCAACCTCTAACTCCCTCAGGGTCAGTCGTTTGTCAAAGAAATGAGCTGGGGGTAGATCTGTCTTCGGCTGGGGCCTCTCTTTGGAACTGCCACCTTGAAACCTGAGGAGAACCATGTACAGTTCTGGAAGCTCCTCAAGACCTTCCTCTTCGCCTCTGCCTTTGCCCCTCTTCTCCCCTGCTGATCTTCTTTCTCCCTCGGCACTGTGCACCTGGCCACCCTCTGTCCTTCAGGCCCAGGTACCTGCTCACTCTGCCACCCTCCTGCACTGCCTCCAGGCCACCCCTCGCACTGGGGCCTGTATCTGTTCCCATACAGTCCCCAACCCACTCTTCTTCTGCACTTATCAGATACACCCTATCTAACTAACCTAGCACTTTGCCAATCACTGGCAGCACTACCACTGTTTATCACTTTTATTTATTTGACTTATTACTTATTTCGTTCTCTCCTATGCTCTGCATTTTCCAATTTCTCCCCCCTTCCATGCACTTACCCCTTTTTGACTTCCCCATGCACTTGCACGTTCTCAATGTCACTTGGCCTAGTAAGATCGTTGTATTTTTTTTTTGTTTCTCCCCTGATCCCCTCCTTTCGCCTGGTCGCGCTCTGAAACACCTGTGTACGAGCACGATATAAATAAAATATATCATATATCATATAGCATATAGCTTATCCCTCAGGCCCAGTTCCTGCTGGCTGCACAGCACTGCAGCAGGAGATCAAGAAAAGACTAAATGAAAAGATCACTGAATGCACATCTGGAAGCTTTGATGGGAGAACCTGCGGCATCACTGCTCGGGTTCCAACAGGGCCCTCCTCACCTGAGGCTCTCAAATAGTATAGTGAAGGATGCAGGGGCTTTGGGGTTGAAATGTTGGGATGTTGCAAAGGGCACCTTTCAAAATGTGAGGGGTTCAAAGGCCCCTTTGAACCTCCATTGGTGGTATGTTTGTGGGTGCAGGTCGTTTATTTTGGTCCTGGTTTTTGGTTGGACAAAGCCAGCTCAAGTGGTGCACAGAGGGCCAAAAAGCAATACTTGATCGATGTCTGACTGTGATTGGCATGTGCCTCAAAGATCAGCGTTTCCAGAATATTCGCCTGAAATCTTTTTTTTTATTTCACTTTTTCTTTCTAAGGCGGAAAAGAAGAATGCTGATGCCCAGAGTTCCCGCCTGAGTGCCCTCTCTTCCTCCCTTCGTGGCCCACAGAGTTTCCTGTCCAGCTCCCTGCTCACAGACTCCGGCTGTAAGTATTACAACAAAGCGATGGGCCTATTGCTGAGTGGCTTTGGTATAGCCGTCAAAACACCTCTTCAAGGCTGATGTTAACTTGGTTGCACCATGCTTTTCCCTGGATCCTTAGTAGGGGAGCGAACCCTTTGTAAAACCCCTCTCCATTATGAATATTCCTTCTCTTTCAGTCAGAACTTGTGTGCCAATGCTCTGTGAACCTCATGAATATTGCCACAGGAGGTCCAATCGCTACTTGCTCTGCTGTCGACCAATCAAATTCCGTCGAAATTGCATGCAGAGGCCCTGTTCCTTGCTTTAGGAGGAGATGCTCCGCCTTGTGGACGTTTTCCAACAAATCTACCCCCTCCCCACACTGTTTCTGGGGACTTATTTATGGTTAACCTTGCAGTAGTTGCCCCACCACATTTCTGCAGAATCCACTTAAACTTAGTGCCTAAAATTTCAAACCAGTAAAGTATATCGCAGGTAGACACTGGCAGAAAACAAGTTACCAGCAAATATCCAGCAGAAGGTTTTTTGTTTGTTTTTGCCACAGAAGCATGAACTGGGTCTTTACCAAACTTATGAAATAGCCACCACGAATCATGTGCCAGATGTATGAACGCCACATGTGACGCAAGTGCTGGAATCAGTTTTCATGTGGCAGTAAAAATAACTTGTGTGAAAGAAAATAATAATATAAGAATGATTACAATCCGCTTGCATGGTGCAAGCAATATATCTATATATGGTGCTGCTCAATATTCCAGTATGTTGCGAATATTATTATATTCCAGTTAGTATGCTTGGGTATACCAGTAAAATTAACATGCCAGGGTGATTCAAGTAATATATGGTGATCAATTTGTCAGGTGTTAGTAGATATTTGAATATATTTGGCCGAATGGTACATTGGACCGAATCTGGCCTGTATCATTTGACTGAATATATTAGAACAGATTGGCTAATACATACTGAACAAGTGGAACGGGGGCTGCAGGGGTGTACCCTGCTCCCTCGATATGGGAGGCGGGGGATGAAAAAGAAAAAGGGACCCTCCGGCCTTGGATCCGACCCAAGTTAGAGGGACGGATCTGAAGCCGCAGTGTTGAAGTGGATCATGTGGCGATTAAGTAGGGGTGGGGGGGTGGTGTTTGATCATATGAAAAGTGACCGCATGCAGGCTGTTTTTTTTCTGGTAAGTTTGCTGCGGCCACTTTTCATACATTAAAACACCCCCAAACCTGTTGTCGGCTATATTGAGATATTATTTAATATGCCTTATTCATGCTTCACCCATTCTGTTCTCTCTCTCGCGGCTCTGTCGGCTTGACCCCACTGCTTTGCTTGCACACAATTCTCCAATTGCCTGTGTATCCAAAATCTGGAACTTAGTTACTTTTGCGCCAATATGTCAATGGAAGGCAAGCTCACTATGGCTGGCCTAAGACCAGGGGCCTCATTACGAGTACGGCGGTAGGGGCTTAACGGCACCGGTAAGGATGCCGGTGCCGTTAACCCCCTACCGCCGCATTCCGAGGTCCCTTAGCGGGACCCTCTAAGGGACCAGGGAGCTAATAACGGGCCCTCTATTTGCGAGCCCGTTATTAGCTCCTTCCCCATTCCCATTGAGAGCTATGGGGAATGGTTTTCAGAATGGTTACTTACCGGGTTGTAAGTGATTTCAATCCAGTACTACAACTAAGTCAATGCCTAGTATGGGATGCCCAATGGAAACCCTTATTTATATATTTTTATGTCAAAAGTTCTTTTAATTCTGGATGATGTGCCCTTATTTAACGCCCCTCTCTTTGAATCCCCCCCGGTCTCACTGAACCAAGATATAGGTTTGTTTTGCAAATTAAAAGATTTGAAGAATTGAACAATCTATATATCACACTTTTATAAATATGAATAATATCTGAATCACACTTATGAATATGAACAATGATCAGCAATGGGTAATATTACAGTATCAACAATCTCTTTAATCAATTAGGAGTAGGAATAGGAAGAATAATGTAGCAGAGAATACTTTGTATGGTTCAAGGAAATGCAATGATAGGAAAGAATGCAAAACAGAAATAAAACTTGATATGACTTCAATCAAAAGACAATCTGATCCCTCTTTCCCTCTGTTACTACTCACCCCCCCCCTAATATGTAATATAGAAATATGGAATGAGGGCACACAGGTATCGGGAATAACAATCAACAATTGCAGTTTCAATCCCGATTCCCCCCAGCAAGCTTAGAGAGAACAGTAATGATTTTAAACAAGTCAATTGCTTTTCAATGTGGTAGAATTGAATGGGAAAAATGATAAAAATGATTTTAATTCGCTAAATTAGGATTCAGCACTAGCGAGAGTTGCTTTGGATTGGGTCAGGGAAACACTAGCAATGATTGTTGAATGGTTAGCAGATGGAAAACGAAAATTCAGAAGTTGAAAACAAGAAATAGCTGTTTTCACAGGTGGTGAAATTGAGCCAAGTGCAAATTCGTGGCAACTTGTCCGCGTGCGGGAAACGCAATTATGGAAAAACTATGCGGAATTGGAATGTCGTTTTGGGTTTGTTTGAAAGCGGAGGATGTTAGCTTCAAATTGACATTTAAACAAGGAGTCAAGATTTCAAATGAAATTGCACTTTGAATTACAAACAGGTTGGCTTACACTAGCAATTCTCATGGGATTAGATGATGAGAAAGGATTCAGAATGGACAAAAGAGATTCTACAATGCAGTCTGGATATGTTGGAATGGGTTGGATGGATTACTTTAAACTAAGAGATGACTATGGACAGTTCTACACTAAATACTCACAACTCTGGTTTAAAATGGAATGGGCCCGTCAAAGATCTGGTCAAGGGTTTGGACTTCACTCTCCACCGGACAGGATCAGGGCACCGGGACTCTGCTCTCAGGAAGGCACTCTGGTCTGCACGGCCTCTTGGACTGGATCTGACGGGTTCTGGGTTACAGCTCTGCTGGACTGGTCTGGATCTCGGGTTTTAGCATGGGTTCTTGGCCAGAAACAAAACAGCTCAGCCAGGCTGTTGAATGGTTTAGTAAGGCCCTGTGGAGGTTTGGGGTTAGAATCAGGTTGCAAAAGATTCTAAAGGCCTGCTGAAAAGGGTTCAGCTTTTTGGATTAGGCCTCTGCTTCAGGGTTCTAGAGTCTGGTTCTAGAGTCTGAATCTGGAGTTGAGTTCTGGAGTCTGGTCTTCCTGCAGGGTGCTTCGCCAGTGGATCAGTTGATGAGTGAAAGTGTGTATCTCTCTGTCCTCAGCAGTCCCTATTTATCAATTTTCCAAAGTGGGTGGGGAGGCTGATTGTCCATGCCCAACCCTCTAAGGATCTGATGGGTCAGAGACTTCCCTGTCTCCTGATTTGAGAAAGGAACAGTGTGTCATGAGGTGTCCTCATGTTTCAGAGTGATGCTGCCATTTACAATCCAGGGAAGAACCTCCCCTTTGCTTTTACCCAGAAAATCTATTTTTCCCAAAAAACATATTTTCAATATGCACAACTTGTTAATAATACATATACACATCACAGATTGCCTGAGGTACGTGTCTGTCAAAATCTTATCTTCCTATGGGTTTTGGTTCATAAATGACAATTTTTCGCACTTTTGGTTGGTTACACATTTTCGGATCTGTACCATTTTTATACATACATGCACATACCCTCTGGGCATATTCCTGTAATTTTTCATGTTCCTAGCATAATAACAATAGCTACAGTATTAAAAATGTCATAGTTCAGTCTCTGAATGTTGCACAGATTCCAGATTAGTTTTAAACTGTGAGTGATTTTTTTCATTTTAATAATCTCTAAGTTTCAAAATGTTGTCCGTTCTGTACCATATTTTATAAGTCTTTTCCTTAAACATATATTTAGTCCAATTTCAATCCACATTTTCAGTCTGGCCCGCCTCAAAAGGTTGGCTGAGTCAGAGAGTCACATGGCTTGTCTTCCTGCCAGGGCAGTTGATGTCAGTCACACCCAAATTAGCAGTTCCATTCAGTTCAAGGACTCCATTGTCTCTTTCCCAGAACAGCAGAGGAAGTCTCCTCCCCTTCTCATTAGTATCCCAATGCGATATCCTCTCCTTTTGGTGGGAAGGAACAGGGTGGGGTGTTCTCAGGGGAAGGAAGCCTCTTTGAAGTTTTAGCTGATTCAGGTTATCTTATAGTCCATTTTAACATTGTCCCTTGTGCAAAATTACAGTTACAAATTTAAAATCAGCAAACATATCCAATTCCCGTCTTTTTCAACATGAAAATCAATGTGTGGCACCCTATATTGCATTTGATGGAAGTCCCTTCCTTGGCATATTTAGCTTTTGAGACACAGTTTCTCCTGTCAGATTTAGAAATCGCCAGCGTCTGACAGAGGCGAGTAGCGGTACTGCACCCATTTTTGACAGACTTCTTTCCAGCAACCATCTTCAAAATTGGACTTTGTTCAGATAACATATACTTCTGCTGACATTATATTTATGGGGATTCTTGAAGTAGAATGATGTTCACCACCCAACAGGAGGTTGGATCTTTTGGGTGGTTTGTGGGCCATGATTTTTGAAAATTTGACAACCAAGAGAAAAACGGATTTTCACACAGCTCTGTGTTCTTTTGCAATCAGCCTTGCTCTGTGAGCAGCCAAGTCATGGGTTTTGGCAGTGGTCTCCTGTGTTACCACTGATATAGGCAAAAGTGGATGGTGGCCTACTTTTCAGATTTTTACTGCACACTTTTGGATGATTTTTAACGGGCAGAATGCTTTCCAGTGGCCATTCTGATGTTCCTGATGCAAGCAATGCACAGTAATGTTGCAGGGCCTGGACTAGTGGGTTGAAACATCCCACAGGGTCCTCCAAAGTTGGAATGACCCGGTAAGTCCCGATTCTGACTACCCAGACTCGGACACGGGTTTGGAGGCAGCCATGGTGCTAAAAGCACATTTTCTAAAGCACCATGGCTGCCTCCAACCTCGTAATGAGGCCCCATGTGTTAACTTTTTTTAGATATGTGATTAAACTTTGAAATGTGAAGTGGGCTCTTTGGTGTTTTGGCTCTTAGCAATATTTCCCCCTACATCTCTTTTAACTGATTTCCCAGGTAAGTGATGATATTTTAATTAATTGGTCCTCCTAAAGTGCTCGCCCCTCATTTAATTGAGCCTTTCAGTCAGTTGCTGCTACCTAATTTAATTGAGTTTCCGGCTAAAGTGTGAAGGTTTCATTTAATAGGGGTCCCCCAAGTAAAATTGGCAAAATCCCATCTGGTGAGGGGTTCGAGGTCAGTGAAGCATCTGAACTGCTGCAACTACTTGTAGAACTACTTGTAGCTGCCTGATTAAAACCTTGCTTTTTCATTAGAAGTGTATATAATCCTGTATGAAGTCCCGAATGCTGAGGCCAGCCAAGCAATTGCATAGTCGCTCTTTTCCACAAACACCACCTAATCCTTAACATGATATTCTATGCACAGAAATACCCCTTTCCGCAAAAGACACCTGGAACACCCAAGACCAACCTGCATATTAACATCATCACCAACAATGAGGAATTTGGGGTGTCATTTTTTTAATGAGATCTGGGTGGGTATTGTGGCACAATTCACTGGCTGCCCTGTAAGACCCACCGCCTGCATGGCCATAAATTTGTGCCTATAGCCTCACACTGCACTCGCTGAACATGCTTGACAAGCCTAGGACTGCATCCAAAATCGGGCTCATAATGAGTATTGCACTAATGATAAAAAAGTGGTATTTCAAATAGCACTTGTTTTTAACACCCCACCTAATTATGATTTGGGATCACATTGGATATTTACTGCATGGGAAACATATTTCCGATATTTACTCCATGCCGTACTTAGTATGCAACTCCTCCCATAAATATTCCAACTCTTATTTGGAAAATAGGCATTTAAAATGCCACTTTTTCACTGTTACCGCCATACACATAAGGCTGTGGCACACTATTCATTTAGTTTCTCCATTCTGCGACATTGGTGGTGGTAGGGTGGAAGAAAAACCTCCAGTACTTGGCTGGAGGTTCTTCCTCCAGAAAAATGCAGGCATTATTGACTGCTGGTTTACCACTGGCGGTATTTCCTTCGACCCCCAATGGAGTGCAGCGGGACTTAATAATAGGTAACAACAGTTAGGGTGACCAGACGTCCCGGTTTTTCCGGGACTGTCCCAGTATTTGGAGCTCTGTCCCCCTTTCTCAAGGTTATGTTCCCATTGGAAACTGCAGTGGTGCTGGTTTTTTTTATAGTAAGTCTTCATAGCTGGCAGGCAGGAATGCACAATCTCGCACGGAAGAAATTATGCATTTTACAACTTGAAGATAGTTGTAGTTTGTGATAAATTAATTATAATATGGGCTTCTTTCAACAGTAACACGTAAACCCCCTTCTCCTCAAAATGCTACTGAAGTGTAGTGCCTAGACAGCCACTTTCAAGAGTTAGTCTTACTTTTATGTTAGTTGTCCTGTTACGGTTTTTCACTTTTTAAATCTGGTCACCCTGACAAGTGTTATCCTGCCTCTTCAAATATATGGCAATTTCCCTACAAGACTATTTGGAGGCGTGGGGGAGAGTAAAAACACGTTTGGCGTAATACTTCAAACTCGTAATGTGGTCTATTGTGTTTTTCCAAGCAGCCTTTGTTAACAGCGCAAAACCAGTAAGCGCAACATGCTTGTAAAGTACTGCATTAGGTGCCGTTAGTGAACCCCAACATTGATTTGTAGCATCGTTTTTCTAAACATTTTAGTTTGCAAAACCTCCGTCTATTCGTGCCCGTGTTCATTGCTTGAGGACGAGTGAGTTATTAAAACTGAATTTAAGCGTGCTGTTCAGAGGATCTGAGACGAGATGAAAAGTAAGCTCACTTCCTCAAGGACTGCTACTCCGGACTAAGCAGCTTCGTTTGGTTGGAGCTGCTGTGTCTTGGACTTCACACGGCTCCTTAGTTTGTGTTCCTTCTGGCGCTGGTCCCTGCTGCCTTGCTTATCTTCCAGAAGGATCAGAACAGCCTGGTCTGGCGCGCAGAGCGTGCGTGCCTGCATGCCCATCACGTTGGGTTTCTCCCGTCTCGCGTCTTCTCATCCTCGCGGCCCCCCAGGAGGGCACATTGACATAGCTCTCAACTCACACGCATTTGGTGGGTGTCACCCGCCTTGTAAAGGGCTGTATCACCCGCCAAGCCTCCTGCACGCCCATTCATTCCAATGGGCGTCTCACCCGCCAAAAACTAAATCGGGTGATTTCACCTGCCTTGGCAGCACAAATGGTTGAGATATGCATTGACATTGCTAAATTACAGAATGTGCAGGCCTCAGCGCTTCTCTTCTCACAGCTTGGAGTCGGACAGGCTACCATATTGCCGAATATCCTTCTGCATTTTATCACAGAGGAGGCCATGCTGAATAAACAATGATCAACTCGATACTGCTCGCTGTGGTTGCCCCCAATGGACCTATAAACGAATCACATTCTTGGGCATCTGCATTCATCTCTCCGCACGCCCACACACATCCATGAACACAGCCTTTACCCACGCAGCTTTGACAGCCCCCCCAAACACACAACACTCACTGCACACACTTTTGGCAGGTATAACCCGTCTTAAAATCAGCCGACTCACCCGCCAAGTAGCTGCACGCCCATACACTCCAATGGGCCATCACCAGCCAAAAACAAAAAAGGATGTTCTCACCCACCTCTGTGACACTTAAGGTTGAGAGCTATGTAAACATTCTCTCTCTCTCCACATGTACCAGCATGCCCCATTCCATTCAGGCGATCATAGCTCTCAAATCACACACTTTTGGCAGGTGTTACCCACCTCGTAAGTAGCTGACTCACTGCCAAGCCCCCCTACATGCCCATTCACTTCTATGGTCTCTCACTGCCCCAAGAAAAATCATGTATTTTCACCCGCCTTGGCGACACAAAAGATTGAGATATGTGAGATGCAAATCCAGTCCTGTTTCAACTCTCCACAAACGATCTCCACCACTCCTTTCCTGGGCAAACTCTTGGAAAAGCTGGATCTCCCAGCTTAATCTGCCTACTGAATATGTTGGTTGTCTCCACGACCACCAGTCTGGCTTCAGAGCGGTCAGAAGCACAGAACCTACTCTCTTGAACAACTCTGATGACTTGCTCTCTAATCTTGACTCTAACCTTCCTTCTGTCCTCATTTTCCTCGATCTATCCTCTGCTTTCGACACAATCAGCCACACCATCCTGCTCAATCATTTCCGCGACAACCGTAGTATCACTGTTCAGACCCTGGCCTGGTTAACCTCCTTTCTCAATGACCGACACTCCCTGGTCCAACTTGGGTCTTTCCTCTCTTCTATCCCTCTCTCTACTTGTGGTGTTCCCTAGGGGTCTAACCTTTCTACCTGGTTTTTCAACCACTACCTGGCACCTTTTGCCCACTGCATCGCTACTTTCAGTGTTATGCGTATGACACCCAGCTATCCTTCAGGCTCCACTCAGCCACCTCTGCTCCTTCTCTCATACCAGACTGTCCGGCCACAATTCAGGAATGGGGTGCCGCCAATGATCTCTGCCTTAATGCCAGTAAGGCTGAGATCCTCATGATCGGGACCCCTGCTCCCTCCTTTCCTCTCTTTCTCTGACCGCCACCCTGGGCCCTCTTCCTGCTCCTTCCTCTGATGCTAAGAATCTAGGTGTCATCTTCGACTCCACCCTCCCCTTCTTTCCTCACATCACTGACGTCTCTAAGAAATCACACTATCAGCTGCACCTTCTCAGAAGTATTCTGCCTTTGCTCACCTTCCCCGAGAAGCTCAATGTCTCCAGAGGCCTGGTCCTTTCTAGGCTGGACTATTGCAACATCCTCTTTCTAAATCTACCTGCCTCTACTCTTCGACCTTTACAACTTATCCAGAACAGGACTGCAAGACTTCCCCTTGGCCTCAATTCCAGGGATCTTATCTCTGCAGCTTATCTCTGCAACTGTCTCCAGAGGCCTGGTGCTTTCTAGGCTTGAGTATTGCAACAGCCTCTTTCTAAATCTACCTGTCTCTACTCTTCGACCTTTACAACTGTCTCCAGAGGCCTGGTCCTTTCTAGGCTGGACTATTGCAACAGCCTCTTTCTAAATCTACCTGCCTCTACTCTTCGACCTTTACAACTTATCCAGAACAGGACTGCAAGACTTCCCCTTGGCCTCAATTCCAGGGATCCTATCTCTGCAGCTCTGAAAGCCCTCCACTGGCTCCCTGTGGCTGCAAGGATCAAGTTCAAGACCCTTTGCATCATTCACAAGGCTTTCTGGGGCCTGGGACCACACTACCTCCAACTTTCTCTTCCTAAATATCTTCCTTCACGAGCCCTCCGCCCTTCCACCTTCAACTCTCTGAGGGTCAGATACTTCTCCAAGTACAGAGTGGGGGTAGATCTCTTTCCTCGACTAGGGCCTCCCTCTGGAACATCCTCCCTGCTTCTCTCAAACTTGAGCAGAACCACCTCCGGTTACGGGAGCAACTCAAGACCTTCCTTTTCTCTTCTGCTTTCTCTTCCTCTCCCTTTCTGATGTCCCGGACTGCTCTGCAAACTGGTCACCTGGCCACGCAATGAAACTAGGGCCCAGGCTCCTGAATGTCCAGTTGCCCTTGCACTGTCTGCGGGCTCCCCCAGCACTCAAGGGTCTGTATCTGCAATCCTACAGTCCCTTGTCTCTCTGCAGTTATTCCCCCATCATCCTCACTCTTGCGCAATCTGAATGACACAAGGCCTAGTAAGATCATTCTTTTGTCCCCCTCCTGCCCCCCCCCCCCTTGTCTTGTCACGCCTAGAAACACTTGTGTACAGGCACGTTATAAATTACTTATCATATCATAACTGGGCATGTTAGCTGGCTAGCATAGCTCTCAACCTTTTGTATCGCCAAGGCGGGTGAAAACACCAAATCTATTTTATCGGGGAGGAGCATATTGAAGTTAATAGGTGTATCAGGGACTTGGCGGGTGAGTCAGCTGATTGCCAGGTGGGTGACACCCGCCAAAGGCATGTCAGTTGAAAGCTATGAGTATGCTCTCTCACACCAAACACCTTTATGCAGATGACTCACTTTTCATGTAGACCTCTTATAAACAGAACCACACTTCCGCGCTTTTATTTTATTTTTTATTTATTTATTTGATTTATATTTCAGGCCAAAACCTGTAATTTTATCAAAGGTCTACACATTTAACCCTCCGGGATTCTCCGAAAAATTGGCTTTCAACAGATCAAAATACATCTTCTGCAAACAGTAGATGCGTTTCAAATACAATTGTCCAGGAGTTCCTTAGGCTGGTAATGATGAAGCGGCTTCAATGGGGAGAATTTCGTTTATCTGTTTGAAAGCCAATCCAATTAGGTTTGCCATGGCCATGGTCCACCGCGTTGCTTCACCTGAGATTAGTCTGTTCCATATGTTATCCTCTTCGAACATCCAGGGATTTGTAATCAGCGGCGATAGATAAGTAATTCTGTCCTGTTTAGTGTGTGGGCAGATTAAAACTAGGTGCCTGATTGTTTCCACAGTGTCCACGTTTTTGCATAACCTACATACTTGATTTTCCGCCATACCTCGGAACCACACTTCCGCGCTTTGAGTTATTACCCACACGCATTCGCAGTATCAAATACCCACAACATTGTGTGTGCAGCTGTGACTCTCCGGCCATCGTAATACAATGACAACTTTCCTATGCACCCCTTACTCATCCTGTGACTCATCCATAGAGTGCACTAAAACACTTTCCAGGACCGATTCACACATATATGCTTTCTCACACACAAACACTTCTTCAAGCATATTTACTTATCCACATAGTTTGACATGCCCCATCTTCGGAGGCTAGTGCAGTACCAGAAGAAACAACACCGCCCGGCTGGAAACAAAGAGCTGCAAGAGCTACACACGTTCATGTACAACAGTCACACATTCCAGGCAGAGTAACACATCCACATATTTTATGTTGTCACACAAAGGTGCTACAGCATTCCAAGTTGTGAAACCTATGGGCTTAAGCCACCCCAATTCAAATAGATGCCCTCCTCCCTCAGATTCCTTATCTTGGATACACTCTCTGGTGCCAGCTGTTCTTCTGTGAATTTTATTTTGCCGTCAGAGAGCACAATTCACCTCTGCTCAGCGTCATTGACTCCCATGACACAGAGCATGACATCATGTAGAGTACTTATGAAGCTGGCAGTGCCACAACCTCCATCCCCTTTCCCAGAGAATGAGTGAATAGCAGTAAAAAGCCTGTTTCCTGTTTGTCCCCTCTTGCATTTCTTTGTTTCCAGCCTGGCGATGTTGTGGCATCTGGTAGTGCACTAGCCTATGGAGATGGTGAGTTTCTCGACCAAGTAGAGTGGTGTTTTGATTGTGACTGCTTTGTAGATGATGAAAGCGGTCTTGACCATGATGCATGCTTGAAGGAGTAGCCAGTGTAGCTCTTTGGGATGCTGTGGTCAAATGTTGTTAATCCTCACATGATGCATGCGTCGGGATGCAGGATGGCTTTTAAAGAGAGTACAAGTACGGCAGTGTCATGTTTCCCGGAACACCATATTAGCTCGCTACTTTCAATTCTTATTGAGTCGTGCTGGGTGCCCCGAAGGCTTCAAGCCTTAAGTCCTGCAGAAACTCCAGAAGTAAATGAAGTAAAATGTCTGTCAGGACCCATAAAGTGTACCTTTTGTGCTTCGGGGTAGAGCACAACTCAGAATATCAGGGTTCCTGTGAGCCGATGCAGCCCAATGCTCAATGAGAAAGGCCAGGTAAATTGTTTGCTACCCTTCACAATGGTGGGCCTCAGAGTCTCCCCAAATCCCTGGTGCTGGGGCCCTCTTCCAAACGACCTTGCAAACACTGGCAAAGAAGAGTCCAGAAGAACAAGGAGAAACACCACAAAAGTTCTCAATCCATCATTTACTCTCACCACCCTTCTTCCAACAAGAAGAGAGCTTGCTGTTACTGCAGTGATGATGAGAGTCCTCAGAGGACTCCCCATCTAATAAGTCCAAGAACCTGACTGATGCTGTACTCCACTGGTTCCTGCACCCCAGAGCAGGGGGTGGTAAATATGTAGGGTATTTTGTGGATATTTGGGGCTTTGCGGTATTTTCTTACCGCCAGAATACCTTTAGCAATAATCACTCTCTATATTCATATTGGATCACACATAACAATAATACAGTGCATTATTTCAGAGGTCAGACATATTTAGGTGGTAAACGTGGTTGATTTGCGTGGTTATAGTGGCGAGCATAATTCCTTTGTTCTATTTGTGGCCCCAACATCCAGAATCCCTTGTTTTTGTTTAGATTGTTCTTGTGATTACTAGAGAAACCTCAGGCCTACATTTCAGGAATACCACATTTTCAGTGTTAGTGTTAGTGTGCCACCATGGGCGATCTCACTGACTTATTTACGACAGAGAGCTATATGTGGTAATTTCCACTACCTTATATACGGTAGGGAACTATGTCCAGAGAGTCTCTCTTCCCGTTGGCTCATGTACCTCCAACGAGCTATGCTACAGTCACTCACAACTGTCCATACTGAATATGATCATGCACACATCTGTCTTAAAATGACAATTGCACTGTTTAAAAATCTCCCCACATCATCAGCACTGTATTGGTAAATATAAAACACACCACCCGTCTGCTTTCAAATATTTTTCTGTATTATAAAAGTTGCATTTAAACACAATCTCACTCTTTACAGAAATAAATAAAATAGCACAGTAACAGCATTGTCTGTGATACACTGAAAAGAGAGTGGAGGAGACAAGAACTCAATTTGCAACATTAACATGTGATTAAAGCACAGGAATCTCCTTTCCTACACTGACTGAATATTCTCGTACACACTCAGCCCCCACACTTCTGTAATTACCTTATCTGTTCAGCCTGAGTTTTCTTCAGCTGTTCTCTTTCTGAATGTGGCTCCCTTGAAGATTAACCCCGGTGAAAACAAGCGTCTTTCGTTCTCAAACCGGGGTTATTGCCTGGAACTCTCAGCTTTTTCATCAGAAATGCTCCAACCAGGAAAACAGGTCCTTCTCCCAGCTCTCCAAATCCCGACTGACCTCCCCCTCTCTTCAAGCTCCCCCCAGCAAAACCCTCATCACTGCCTCTAGCATGATACTTGCTATGATGCTGCTCCAATCAGAAATTAATCATGCCATCTCCTTCCTCTCTACACAATGGCTCCTTTTTACTGTAACCATTTGTAACCAACTGATTTCCTGTATCTTCGAGCCCTTGGCTTCCTGAGCTATGTGGACAGAGCAGCAGAGAAAAAGAAAAATAAATGAATGTGCGTTTAAAAGTTCACTTTCAGAGTAGGCCTATTTCTGCAGTGGAGACACATTTTTATTAGTGGGTTATGTTAAATGCAGTTTTATTAGTCAGGTTAGTTATGAATAATGTTAGTTATTAATTTTCAAATGTGTCTCTTGCACCATAGGCATTTCAGGTGAAAAATAGTGTGCATTTTTGAATGTGCACGTGTGCTTTTAACTGTAAAAATAGATTTGCATCTTATATGTTAAAATTGTTTTTTGACTGAATAGCCTGTCTTTCCATGTTAATCTAGTAACACATATAGCAATGCACCGCACCCATGTGGTGGTGCTGCATAAAATAAAATTGCTACCTGTGCAGTAGTGCTGTACTCTGTGCTGTAACACGCCAAATATCCTTACAGGTGGAATTCAAGTGACAGATGCTTGAAATCTTCTTTAAGACACCACTGCCGACAATCTCCACCTCAGCTCCTGTGCTGTAGTCTGGGCTCACAGCGCCTTCTAAGGCCAGCAGAGGCACCTCTTTAGGCCGCAGCTGCATGCCTGCTGGCTTGGTCCCTGCTCCGTATGTGAAGTTGTTTCTTCCAAAGTCCAGTTCAGCACCACCCCTGGACATGGAAGACTTGGCACCAGCTTTCTCAGACTGGGCAGTGGCGCTGACCCCATATTGATCGAGTTTGCACCATTCTCTAGATAAAAGTTTTTTACTTAAATAGGTCACATTTTTGATGATGGAGACCATGTTGCACATGCATGGAATCCAGAGAGGTGATTGATGTCCCGGAGGGATTTTATCCTGAAGATGTTTCCCTGATGCCCTCTGCCTTTTATGTACTGGATGCCAGTGGTTTGGACGCGTCTCCCGGGCTTCAGTTCATGCAAGCTTCCTCGTATTTGGACCACCCCTCCACTCCTATCACAGGAGATCCAGCAACTGGTGCCCACCACGGGGAAGAGCTGGAACTCCCTGTATTCTCTGGAGCTGCCAAAGAAAGACAGGGGCCTGCATTCCATCTTGGTTCTGTGGCTCTTCAACCTATAACAGCAAAAGGCAGGTTCAAAATGTCCATCATGGTCCAGATCCCCAAGGCCATCGAATTGCAGGACTAGCTGGTGTCCTTGGACCTTTAGACCTCCTTCTTCCATGTGCCAATCCATCCAAAGACAGGAAGTTCCTGAGGGTCGAGGTAAGCAACACCAATTACTAGTTTAAGACCCTGCCCTTTGACCTCGCCTCATCCCCAAGCTGTTGGTGATGGTCGCCACTGTGAGAGAACGGATCTCAACGACCGGTGGGGGGTGTCTGTACTCCCACTCCCTATATGGTGGAGGAGAGGCACAGGAGACCCCAGCCAAGATTCTCTATTCGGTAGCAATGGTCGAGCAATCAAGGCCTAGCTTCTCAGGAGGTGATGCAGGCTGGTTCTTAAGTACAGTGAATCCCCAAGCCCCCACAAAGGAATATCCACACTCTGTATTGGTTAGAACACAGTCTTTATATAATCAATAGTTAAGGTTATGTACATTCATCATGATAACTCACTTTGTACTCTGGCAAAATCTACAATGACAAATATTTACAATCCTAAAGTGGTACCACCCTAGATCTCATTGAAGTGCATGAACAATACTGTACAATATCACACAGACCAATAGAGTGAAACCAGCAATAGAGAGAGGAGAGAAAATAAGATGGTTGAGCAATAGGCAGAATACTGACCCCTACCACTAGGCACAGTTCTGTGTGGAGATCCCCCCACCTGGGCAACCTGTAAGAAAGATATAGCACAAGCCCAGTCCATATATTGCTCTGCAAGTCTTATTCTCTCCTATAATGTTTTTACCCCCCTAATGTACCTGGTGGAGTCGAGTTCCTCGAAGAGGCGTCGACAAACGTCGAGGGACTCGCTGTTCGGCGACGGGGAATCGACGGCCCTTCTTGAATGCCTTCCCTTTCAAGCGGGAGGCACGGGGCGTCGGACGTCCGTCGACAAACGAGGTGGAACGATGTCGAAGAGGCGGCAGCTTCGTCCGAGCGGTGCTCGTCGGCGTCGGGGCGTCGGCGTCCTGCAAGGCGGAGGTGTGCGGGGCACCTCGATGACAATAGTTCTGGACCGCAAAGATTGTAGAGACGGGAGCCCAGCAAGGGCGTCGAGTCGTCCGGGTCTTTGAGGTCGTCGGGTGGCGGGAAACCCACCAGCAGGTTTCTCCTCGGCGCGTTGGTCGTCCTCGACTTTCTCCGGCAGGATAAGCGGTCGATGATGCGGTCGAGAGAGTCCTTCGATTGAATGTTCTTAGGCAATGGAGCGGACGGCTCCGGTCGTCGGCGGCACGGCGTCAAGTGGTTCCCACGGCTGGGCAACACAACTTCGACGGGCCTCCAGCGGTTCCACAAACCTGCGAACCCTGGTCGACGGCAATGGACTTCGACGGCGTCGATGTCCGGGTGCTTCACTTCGATCTCCTCGGCGGTCCCGTCTCGGGTCGACAGCCTTTCGAGGATCTGTCTTCCAGGGCGCTTCGGCGAAGATGGAGCGGTGCTCGATGGTCCCTCGGAGCACGGGAAGAGGGCGCCTTACCAGGTCCTCTCTCGGGTCAGCCCTCGACGAATTTCGACAGCCTTCGGATCGGTCGAAGCAAATGCCACAGCAAGTCTTCTTCTTCCAGCTGGACGTCGAGGATCAGCAGTTCCAGTTACTCTTGAGTGGAGACTCAGCTTCTGGACACTTCTGAACTGAACACTTCTGAACTGAACACTCCTCCAGTGGTGAGAGGTCCCCAGATATACTATCCTCACTCTCATCCACGCTGCTGGCACACACTCAGCAGCCAATCATACTGCAGGGCATTCATGCAGTCAGTCAGCCAATCAGGTACACAGTGCATTCAGGCCACACTCCTCCCTTCCAGACACTCACAACAAGGAATGTGGATTGGGACAAGTACCCAGCCATCCAACACTACACACTGCATTCAGGCCAGTTTCGGGCAGGGCTGTCTCAGTCTTTGTCTCACATGCCAGAAACCAGACAACCACAACAAGAAGTGCATATTGGTCACACACTCCATTCACCCAGGTCCCACCCACAGGAGGTACCCACAACATACAGACATTGGGAAGGCTCCAGCCAGTCTAGCTGGGCCTTCACCACAATACCATACATGGAACTTCCACCCAACAGCCAGTCAGGGGGAAGGGACAGAGTCAGGGTTTCCCAGGACTTTGGGAAAAACAAGACAACAGGCAATAGAAAGCAAGAGGCCACAGGGGCCATCTTGTTTCTATCAGGAATCAACTGATCCCAATGGCAGGGCCTGGGTGTCCCAAAATGGAGGACACTCAGAGCACCTGGCAGATTCAGCATGGAGCTGCCACCAGCCCATACCCTGCTCTGTGGGCCACCCACAGGTGCCCAAAAACATACACTAGGGGCACAGGGTTGTACCCCTACCCATGGGTGCCATAAGGGTATCCCATGGGTCTGTTCACCAAACCAAAAGAGAGAGCTGCACTGCCAGGAGTCCCACATGGACTCCGGGGCAGAAAACATAACAGAACACACGGTAAAAACAGAAAAAGGACAAGGATTCAGAGGCCCTGTCCCTCAGATGCATTTCCAGCATCACAGCCACCCATCTCAATAGGGGCAAATTAATATCGTTCTCTATCTGGACAATTGACTCAAGCCTGTACCGCAGATCTAGTAATGGTCTCATCTGTCCAAACCGGTCATCTTTTACACAGCTTGAACTTTTCCTTAATTCAAAGAAGTCGCACGCCATACCCTCCCCGTAGCTGTAGTTCATAGGGGGGTTTTGGACACCAACTGGGGCAGATCTTTGTCGGTGATCTCTGTTTTTTGGCACCATTACAGATCTGTTGCACGTCTCGGACAGAGTATAACAGGACCTCGCATGATGGGTCTGATGAATGTTCTCAGGGTTGTCTCTCTGTGGTATCTTTGTCCTTAACTGACAGTGGTCAGGGACACGTCTCAGAAAATGTTGGGAACTAGCTGGGATTATCTCACAGCTAGTGGTTTTGGTCTCCCACAGAGACTAAATGTTGCATCACCCTTCTGGAACTGCAGGCTTTCAGGCTAGCCCTAGTTGCCTTTCTTCCCCCTGTGCAGAGCAAGTGTTCTCTGATCCTCTCTGTTAGTAACTGCCCATCTTGCAGAACAGAGATGGGGTTGCATATGCCTTTACTATACAGGCCGTGGTCACATACGAGTTGGAGCTCTGCCAGGAATTCCTGATCTCTTCACCTTTGATGTGAACAGGAAGTGTAAGTTGTTTTGCTACAGGGAATTTCTCAGAGCTGAGTTTTGGGAGATGTATCTCCTCTTTGCCTTCCTAGCAATCCCTGTCATCCTATTTGTTTTCGGGATACACAAGAGATTTGGGCCCACCCTTATTCTGATAGCCCCATATTGGACTTGGAGGACGTGGTACCTGAAATTTCTGGACATGTATATTTATCTCCAATTTTGCTCTTATTGGGGCTCAAATGGGAAGAGCCTTTACCAACCAGATTCTGTCTAGATGGAGCATCCTCTCTTTTTTAGGGTGCTATGACTTACCCAAGAAAGTTGTGTCTGAGAGTTTCAGGGTCCATTCCACACGGCCATCTTTGCACATGTATTCCAAGCACTGTCATCTGGATTCCTTGCTGGTCAGAATGCTTGCTTTGATCATGCTGTGTTGGTGTAGGATTTGGTTCTCTTTCCTCTCTTTCCTCTCTTCCCAAGGTTCTATACTGCTTTTCTCCCAAGGTGTGGATTCAGTCGTAGGAAGGAAACCATTAGAAAAACAAATGGCTTACCTACAGTGATGTTCTTTTTGATGGATTAATCCTCCCTGACAGATTTCTCATTGCACTCCTAACCCACTGCTCGTGTGAATTGCCTGCACTATTGCATTCTGCGTTCCCTCAACTGCTGAGCATTGAGCAAAAAGGCACAACTTAGCCATGGGGCTCAGGCGGCTTCATATATACTGCATATGATGTAATGTCCAGAGTGATGGGAGTCAGCAGGGCTGCACTGCACCACATGGTGGCTGAAGACTTTTCTGAAGATCAGCTGCCACTGAAGGAAATATCCAAGATGAGGCATCAGGGAGGAAGGACTCATCCTTCAGAAAGAACATAATAAAATCCAAGCCATTTCTTCTTCTCATGGCCAGTAGCATCCTTCTCTCCTCTACCAGGTGACAAAGCAGCAAACCCCCAGTGCAAAGAAAAGTTATTCAAAAACAGTTAACATCATCCAAAAGTGAAACCTGTCCATAGAAGTCTGGTCCCACCAATGGCGAAACATGCTTGGCTGTTAATGTCAGGTGACTATGGTGCATTGCTACTCATGGTTGTGAGGCCTTCACGAGACACTTCTATGGGATGGATGGAGTTGTGTTGGTTCCCTTGTCTTTCAGAGCCATTGATAAAGAGCAACTTACCTCAGGTTGGAGAGCTTGTAAACCTGCATATTCCAGGTGGTCTCTTGACCCTTCTGTCAAAGGGTTGGGCAAAACATCTTGACGGGCAGGGGTCGTGAACATAACTGGTGAAGTCGTGGATGGGGAAGATTGACAGAGGTAGGGAAACCTACAGTAAGACTGAATTAAAATGATCAGTGACAAAAAACAGGTTTACTAAACGAGAACAATAGCTATTAGGGGAAAAAGCCCACAGAGTAAAGGTCTAGAAAAACCGCTCAGCTGCAAAGCAATTCATAAGTGATTAAGGGACTGTGTATTGGCAGAACATTTCTTGCGCTTGGGGTGTTGCCCAATGAAGCACATATCAGGCCTGCAAAGGTTCCAAGGAGGTACTGCGTAACACATTGCTGTCATTATAAAACTCTCGGAGAAGCTGCTCTCTGCTATGTGTGACTGATGGTACGGGGCAATTAGCAATGTTTGGGGCATTATGGGCAATGGAGTTTCCCGTGGTCACCTGTTTTATTTGCCACACCCCTCCTTGCGTTCCGCTCTTCCATGTATTGGTGGTGAAGGCATGCTGACCAGAGAACTTGCTGGGCCACCGGGCATCTTGCAAGCAGAAGTGCAAGGGGAAGAGCAAGGGCCTAAATATCCAAGTCAGCAGTCAAGGCCTGCAGAAACTGCTGTAACAAGGGGGCTTTAACACTACTCGAAAGGTGGAGGCCGAAGCCCTGAACACACATCAGTTGACTCACCCGTCAGATACCAGAAAATTAGCTGGTGCCTCTCTGGGACCAACAAAGCAAGGACCTGACATTCATTTATTTGTGGTTTTCTTTTAAGGCGCCTATACAATAAGAAAATACTTTTTCAAAGCGCCCACAGGGCAGGGAGGGAGCAGGGGTGGCAAATACATTACAGCACAATTTAAGAGCACGGGGGGGGGGCAAACCTAATATGCCTTGTAAGTATTCAGAACGTGCAAGTGCGGAAAGGAAGAGAGAAAAAGGGGGTAAGTGTTGGGGAGTCTGAGCTTTTGGGTGAGCCATAGATGAAGTGGTAGGAATGGTGAGTGCTACACAGCCTGGGCCGCGGTAGTAAGTGCGAGCCTCCAGAGCGGAGGGTGTGCAGATGCAAAGTGCTGTGGATAAATGGAAGCTGCAAGGCCTCGAGGATGCATAAGGGCAAAGGACACCAATACAGAACCTGCGAGATTAGCAGAGGAGAGAAGGTTGGAAGGAGGAGAAAAAGAGAAACATTTTAAGGAGCTTCCGGAATTGGAGAAGATCCTGCTCAAGGCGCAGGGGGAGGGGCTATGCCAGAGGAGGGAGCCTTCAGAGGAAAGTGAACGACCCCCTGCCCTCTGTGATCAAAACACTTTACACACGCAGAGTTGGTGCCAGAGGAACGAAGTGGGTCTAGAAGGAGTGTATTTAGTGAGATAGAGTTGAAGACTTTGTGGTCCCCGGGCCCAGACAGCCTTGTGGATGATGCAGAGGGATTTGAATATAATCTGTGCAGCAACCAGGAGCCAGTCAAGGCCTATTAGTGCAGGAGAGATGGAGTCCCTGGGCTTAAGGCCAAGGATAAGTCTTGCTGCCCTATTCTGGATAAGCTCGAGGGGTCGCAGAGTAGAAGATGGAAGATTCAGGAGAAGGATGTTACGGTAGTCGAGTCTAGAGAGAACCAGGGCTCGAGTCATATTGAGCCTCTGAGGGAAAGTGAGAAATGGTAAAATTCCTTTGAGAAGGAAGAGCTGATAGTTGGACTTCTTGGTAATATCCTGAGTGTGAGAGAGGAAGGAGAAAGAGGAGTCGAAGATGAGTCCAAGGTTTCTGGCTTCAGTTGAAGGCACAGGGGGAGAGCCCAAGGAGGAAGGCCATAGTGAGGGGAAGAAGGAGGGAGTAGGGGTCCCAATGGGAAGGATCTCCGTTTTACAGGCGTTGAGGCAGAGATCATTGGAGACGCACCAGGACTGGATGGCAGATAGGCAATCAAGGATGATGGAGGGTGCAAGAGGGTCAACAGGGAGTCTGAAGAAGAGCTGTGTGTCGTCTGCGTAACACTAGAAGTTGGAGGAGAAAGAGGAGATGAGGCGTGCAAGGAGACCAAGGTAGATGTTAAGGAGCGGGGGGGGAGATTGAAGAGCCCTGGGGGATGAGATTGGACGAAAATATAGAATATAAAAGCCTGAATGCACAAATATTGTGCATTCTGTCAAGTAGAAAATACCTACTACCAAAATGCCGAACTTGAGGAGCCGGATTCTGCGGGGGTCGTGTGGGTGTCCCCCGCATACACTACATGTGTTATGGGGGGAGACAAAAAAACAAAAGTTTGAATTAAAAAATGCAAACAAGTGGTGTTCATAATTTTGTAATTTGATCTTTTGGTTTTTTTTTTAATGTACATCCCTGGGGGGACACCACATGTGGAGGTGGAAGTAGGAGAGGAGAAAGGGGCCCAGGATGACTTGGAATGCGCGTTTAGTGAGGAAAGAGGACAGCCAATTCAGTGCCTGTTCTGAGATACCAAGTGTATCGTGGGGCCTTTGTATATGGATGGAATAGTTAACTGTGTCAAATGCAGAAGAGAGATTGAGAAGGATAAGGACAGCTGGGGAGTTGGAATCCATGGATGCAATCAGTTCTTCATCGGTTTTAAGAAGAGCAGTTTCTGTGCCTCTGGATGCTCGAAATCCAGATTGATGGTTGTGGAGATCCAGATTGATGGTCGTGGAGGCCACCAAGAAGTTCAGTGTGAAAGTTGAGTTGGGGCAAGGCAAGCTTCTCAAGCAGCTTCCCCAGGTAGGGGATGATGGATATAGGGCGATAGCTGGCAGGGCAGGTAGAGTCAGAGGATGTTTTTTTCAGGATTGGGCGCACAAGGCAGTGCTTAAGGGGGAGGGTATAGATCCAGTGACAAGAGTGATTGCGGAAATCAGCGAGAGCAGGGAGGGGCAAGAGAGCCAACGTTATCCTTGATGATTCTGGATGAGCAAGGCGAGACCTGTTTAGAAGAGGCCTTCATGGAACGGGCAACTTTGGTAACGGCTTCAGGTGTGACGGGAGAGGAGGAGATGGAAGAAGGAAGATGGAGGGGGGAGAGGCGGGAGTGTGGTGTAGGGGTGTGGGATAGGTTGTGAGGGAGTATAGAAAGGGAGGTCAGAATGTCCTGAGTTTTGGTGGCAAAGTGTGAGGCCAATGCATTGCAGAGGGCCTGCCAAGGAGAAGGGGAGGAGGAGACTGCACAGGGGTTGGCTAGGTCCCTGCAGATTTTGAAAAGTTCAGCTGACTTATTGGATGTGCCGGAGACCCATGCCTGAATGTGGGCTCTTTTCTTTGCACGGATGGCGAGTCTGTATTGCCTTTGGAGCAGGCGGCAGGCCAGTTTGTCAGAGTATGAGCCTTAAGTTAGCCACTTCCATTCTGATGCCCTACACTTTGGTTTCAGTGCTGCAAGTTCAGAGTCGTACCAAGTGTTACGCTTTGAGGCAGGTTTAAGACAGATCCTGATGACTGGGGCAAGAATGGCAAGAGTGTTGGTGATGTAAAGATGAAGGTTGCTGACGGCAGAGTCAGAGGTAGAGTTAGAGGAAGGGGGGGTGGAGGAGGAATGAAGGTCGAGAGGAAGGTGGCTGCAGTCACTCCTTTCATCGGGTGAACGCCGGTTAACAAGGTTGCTGGCACCTTTGTGGGGGGGGGGAAATCAGTGGGCCAATGGGACCCGAATGGGAGGAGAGTAGTGGTCTGACCAGGAGAGAAGGGTGACTAATGGGAGGAGAGAGAGAGGTCAGAGTGAATGAGGGCATCAAGGGTGTGTCCAGCTGTGTGGGTTGGCCTGGAAGGGAGAATGGAGAGGGAAAGTGAAGTGCAGAGGCCAGTGAATAAAGTGGATGCAGAGCCAGCGGGGTCCAGTTCAATGTTGAAATCACCCAGGATGAGAAGGTTGGAGGTGGATGAAAGTAAAGAAGAGCAGCAGGCAGCCCATTCAGAGGAGAAAAGGAGGAGACGCCTGCAGGCATGTACATGGTAGCAATAGTCAGGGTGGTGGTGGGAGAGGTGACCAACTTGCAAACCAGGATCTCAAAAGAGGAATAGGGCTGAGTAGGTAAGATGGAAGCAGGAACCCACTCGGGGAAGATTAAGGCACCCCCCCCCCCCTGCCAGTGCGGTGAGCTGAGGCCTGGACTGTGACATTGGCAGTGACATTATCCCATCAGAGGGCCATATACGACAAAAGTACTCCCCATCCAAAGTAGGGTTTTGAAAAGTACCTCCTTGATCTCCTCATATATAATGCTACCATTTACAAACCACCCATCAATTTACAGGCAATTTCAAACGATGGAGCCACTGAACCGTTGCACACACCATGAAGAGCCTACTTTAACACCTAAACATACTTGCCTAGAGATTGTTAGTACAGTATTGTGTGCCCCTTCTACTGACTGCTGCACCAATCACACCTCACCATGACATCCATTTTGTAGACACACTGTAGCTTCAATGTTATAGGCCTCAGCATCTCCAAAACATACTAGATCCCTCCCGAAACACGATACCTATGTTATTTCATTCATTTGAAGTACATAATAAAGTGGGAACATTGACAGGTGGTGGGAGGGGGCCTCAAGGAGCATTGTACATAAACAGAACATTGTCCAACTCCGGGGCTCAAGGGCCGGAATCCTGATGGGCTTTCAGGATATCCCTCATTAATATTAATGAAGACAATGTGCATACATTTAGAATCATTGTATGCAAATGTATTTCATGAATATTAATGTGGGGTATCCTGAAAACACAGAATGGATCTGGCCATCGAGGCCTGGAGCCAGACAACCTACACGTTTTACAAGAAAAACATACGTTCAATAGACCATTTTATACCTTTCCTCAATAAAATAACTATAAACGGAAACCTATTGAACAAGAAATGCAACTACATAATAAAATAATTTGGGGAAAAGGTAGGTCTAAAATCCTCAGCAAAAAGTTAGTGAATGCTTGTTTTAAAGTACGAGGTAATGCGCACTGAGGCCTGAGGCTGCGCACTGAGGCCCGAGGGCATGTTCCGCTGTATGAAACGTAATAATAATCATTCCAAAATTTGGGGTTGGCAACTGAAAAAATGTGATTTTTTTTTAGTATGCTTTAACTGTCAAAATCTGCTAGACTCTGCTACACGAAGTGTGTGTCCCATCCAACAACTAAAGTTGTAATGACAATAGCTGGGCTGATGTGATATCAAGGCTGTGTAAGCCAGGCAGCCCAGCTTAAACAAAATCAGTACATCCAGGGGGATCCAGTTCGCAAGAAGCCAAGAAAGCGGAAATGGGATCGTATTGTCCAGCCCCCATTATTAAACAAGGGGCTGAATATGACACAGATTTAAGCAGGCCGAGACTCCAATCAGCGCTGCACTTCCACCCTCAATGTTGGAGGACGCCAGTGCTTGCGCAGCAGAACATAATCCGTCCTCAGGTTGAAATAGGATTAGTTGATATTGTTCCCGACTGAGCTTTCTTGGAAACATGGGTGCAAAGTGAGAGTTTAGAATAGAACAAAGAGAGTCTGGGAAGGTTAATAGCATGGGCTAGAATTGGCAACCATGGTTGGACAAAAAGAGTAATCTTCTCTGGACCAAACCGAAGAAATTCTGTTTTAGAATGATTCCATTTTAGACTTGTATGGGCCGTCGGGCGTCAATCTCTGTAAGGCTGCTTCCCAGGAGATGGACCTCCTCGGCCAGTGGCAATCGTAGATAGAATTGTGTGTTATCAGCATTCTGATGAATCGAGACACTGCATCTGCACACGATCTTCCAGCGGCCCCATATACGCATTGGGCCTCATTACGAGTCCGGCGGTAACCTGCCGGTTTCCCCGGCTCGGTTACCGCCGGACTCGTATTACCATTCCGCCTCCTTGATTCCCGGAATTACCGGAGCATTACAACCCCGGTGGCCCGGGAATTCTGGAGGCGGAATTCAGTAAATCCCCATTCCCATCTCGTGATGGTGCCAGTGTTTCCACGTCCGCCTGCAGGCGGGCGGTGTTAAACCCGCCAGGTCAGACCTGGAGGGAATGACACCTCCGCCTGCAGGACCCCGAATCACCCGGTATGGAAACAACGGTGGCGGCGGGTTTAACGCCACCGTCATTTCCATACTGGGTGACTTGGAAGGAGGCCCATTGACTCCTGGGGCACTCGGCAGCATACAAGAACCTCAAATGTTCAGCCCCAGAGCAAACCTCAAGGCGGCCGAATAGTAGTGCTGATGGTTCTTACAAAGTGAGGATTCGGGAACTGCACCTAGTATCCTCCAGCATTGCTATGGCGGCCATCCTCATTCCCATCCAAACCAAAGCCAACATTATTGGCTTCTACTTTAAGCTTTCATAACCATGGGCAGCCAAATCAATGAGGTGGTGCTATCCTGCCACTATTGATAACTCCTCATATGGAAGTATAGGCACAGCCTCATTTGGAAGTAGACTTAATGACCACACATGGGAAGTATAGTATGACCAACCATGATGTACAGTATATGTAATAGTTACTGTGGGTATTCCCCTGATGACTTCTTCCACACGGTCTTAGCAAAATGTGGGGGAGACCAACTGTACTTCCCCTTACTACGCCTTACTTCTGCACTTGCGCATTCTCAATGTCAGTGGGCCTAGTAAGATCGTTGTTTTTTGTTCTCCCTTGTTCCCATTCCTTGCCTCGTCGCGCTCTGAAACACTTGTGTAAAAGCACGACACAAATAAAATATCATATCATACCCCCAGCCCCATATATACCTTAATTCCACTTACCATATCCATTTTGCTGCAAACAAAATTTGGCAGAAGTTCAGATTGACAAAAGTGGGCTAGATGGTATTGATCTCGAGCCTTTGTCCATATTGACACCTGTTGTGCAGTATCGATAGCTGCACATCCAGGTGCCCCAGAAACCAGTCATTATTTCCTACAAAGTGTAACTTCAAGCTTCAAGCTATGTATCCGGTCAATGGTCATGGAGATGGCCTGCCAGTTTGTCACAACCCTGGCTAGATCTTTGGGGTGTTTGTCATGGACTGACTTCTTAGTGGAATGCACAGAACTTTGCAAGCCAAGAGTCCCTAAAAGAAAGGGACCTGCACGCGTTGAGTGATGGTGGCTGGCCAGTGTCCTGTGTGCTTAAAGGAAAACATCCCTCTGATTGCAGCCGTGGACCCCCTTCTCAACACCATTGATCAAGAAGTATTTGAGATTTTGCCCCAATTCTTGGCAGAAGCTGTTGGTAGGAAACCTGTAAAGATGTCAACCTTGGAATGATCTGCCGGCAAAGTGCCACTGATTAAGTTGCAGTGGAAGCTTCTGAGGACACCGATGACAGACTGAGAAGGACGTTGAGGATATTGTCCAAAAGACATTTCCAGGATGAAGCCCTCATATCATGCTCATTTCCATGTCAGGGGGTGTAACTATGAATCCCAGTTTCCTCATTCAGACTCTGGCTGCCAGCCATTCAAAGAAGAGACCATAATGAGAAAGGAGGCAAATTGGGATCCCCTCCCCAAGAAGTGAGACAGATGCCTCAGCAGCTTTTTTGTGATCACTGTAAGCATTGGGTGGACATAGTGTCCCCTTTACTCTGACAACAAAGAATTGATCTGGATCCCTCAAGCTTTGAAGTGGCCTCTGGTCCAGCAGAGTGGCCTTGCACTGATACCCAGTGCACCCTTTTGTCATCAGCGTCTCAGGCCCGAAAACACGGTCCCCGCTGGAATGAAAGAGCGGACTGCATATCTACTGACCACATCCCTTAAGTTTGACACTCTGGTGAACTGTCCTCGCAGGCCTGCTAGTCCCTTCTCCGCAAACACTGCCAGGGACCCAGAACATCCGGACGAAGGCCAAGCATTCTTTTGCCAAAGGGCCAAGAGAACCGCGGTCATCAGAGTCCAGGCCTTCCATGAACCCAGGTTAGAATGCGTGAACAATCAGACTTACAGACACGCAGTTTTCTTTGCCCATTACTCCTTTTACTGTGGATAATACTCTTAGTAGCATTAGTTGTGCGAATACGATTTTTTCTTATAAAGACGTATACATTTGTCTGGACAGATTAATCAATATTGGCTTGTGCGATTGACCTCGGCTATGATGGTGGTGCCAAGAAAACTACAGAGTCTTAATAAAAGTGCTATATAAATAGCACATTATTATTTATTAGCGAAGTCTAGACACCAGGTGTATCCCAGGAAGGTGTAATGCCCTGGCATTGTTACAAGTACTGCATTTGCCTGCATCGATCACAAAACCTGGAAAACTCCTTACAACCGCATACCCAACATTGGGCCTCATTAGGACCTTGCTGGTATCCTGGTGGTAAATCTGCCAAGATACCAGCAATTGCTATTACGTTTTCCGGCACTCGGTCCAGCGGCATTACCACCGGATTAATGAATGACGGAGTAACTGTGTAAATTCCCATTCATGGAGTCTGGTAGGACTCCATGGGCGGATTTGCTGTAATTACCGGCACAGGCAATATTGGTGCCGGCAGGCCGACTTATGAGGCCCATTGTGTCCGTGTTTGTGCTAATGTGTTAGCTAAATTATAATGAGGCATGCTTACACCCCAACCCGCACTCAGATCCTCCTACATCATGCAACTGTGGGTAGGGCAGTGACCACTTCTGTGAAATGTTTTCTCTTTGCAAGTAAACATTAAATCTGTGTTCTTTGTGTCCAGGCCAGCCGGTGTGTCCCAGTGTGGGGACTTTCAGATCTCAGTGCCTGGCTCATTCCTTCCCCCAGCCCAATGCTCTGCCTTACTTTAGTTGCGAGCAGCGTTCTCCCCCCACACCCCCTGTTTATCTGTCTGTACAGTTTATCATTTCAAGACTCTGATCTTGGAATTCTTCCCAGAACTTGTATTGCTTCTAGGGCTTTTCACTGTTGGTGGTCCCAAGGGGGGCGGGTGAGGTATGCTGTGTTCTAGGCATTGTGGGACCGCGACTTCACAGCAGCTCACCGACTCTCGACACCCACCAAGTAATCTTCCACACAGCATCAGTCGAGGGGAATCAGGACAGTGATGGCCATTTCTGCAACTGCAGGCCTTCTTACATCCTGCTCTCTCCCTCTTTCCCAACTAGTTGGGAACGTTGTTCCTTCAGCAGTGCCTTTTGCATTAGACCCCCTGTCGGGGTTTATCCCTCACACTCCTGACCTTCTAACCCTCTCCCCATACTATTCATGCCCTTCCCTAGTGATCCAAATGCCAATTCCAATGCCAAAGCTGACCTTTAGCTAGTTGGTATTGCGTTGTTCATTTTTTTTAGTTTGTTTTAGTTTTACATATCAGTAAACCTCTTTCCTTCTTTTGTAAGTGTGTAGGACTTGATCTCTATGCCGGCACTGACTCGGTTCTGGAAATGTCTGAGTTCCACTTCCCGTCCTCTTCTCATACGCTTCCAGAGAGGATGAAGGTGTTTTGTTCGCTGATGACTTTTTAGGGCCACTATGAGGATTTCCTAAATCCTGAAAGCTCTCCACTGCAACAGATGGCATTGTATGTGCTTTCGACCAACATTCTATGTTCAAGGACTTTTTATCAGTTGCCTGGGGCTCAAGTCTTGGCACCCACCATAGTTGACTTTGGAGGACTTCCAAGCCAGAGTTACCTTGGTTGATTCTGGTTGTCCTCCCGTGTCTGTCTGTCTGTTCATACCTATATCCCTACAAGGAAATACATCTTAATTATCTACAGCCAGGAATGATATAAACGGAAAGCAATGCAAAATTAAGTAGACCTCTGCTAGCCATTCGACTTTTGGCTAGGAATTGTATTCATCGGACTACATCCATAAGCCCACATTATAAGTCTGATTCTGAAAATGTTTTGACACAAGTGATAAGATGCACAAGTGCACACGCAGATGCCCTATGTCTAATGGACTCCTTCCTCCCATGGGTTCCTGATCTATATCTATCTATCTCCCAGCACCAGATGCTCTATTGCTGCTACGCTCGATGACTCTACGCAACCTGAGCTGGTCATGACATCAGGCCAGTAAATATGGAGGCGATGCGCCCCGTGACCTCGGTTCCTTTTTTCTGCACATTGTGCTCACTTTAGGAACACCAGTCTTTTTGTTTAACGGATTTTCCCTACGTCTTCTTGAATTAGTCACAATGACGAATCCAACGAGGTCTTTGGGCTTAAACCATGGATCAAATGTCAGTTTCGGATTCTGCACTGCATCCGCCTTTATTGCCTTGGTGAAGGCCACGACTCGCAGGACTGCATGTCTTGCCAATCGGTGCCTCTGAAGGAACTTCAAGAGCATGACGCTAAACTTTTCACCTTCCTCTACAAGGAAAAGGGGATGGCAGCACACTTAAATAGACGAGCAATACTACACTCAGTGGAATTAATAACATTAATTGCCTCAACAAGGTATGTTCAGGTGAAGTTTCCACAATGAGGAGAAACTAGCTATAAGATTAGAGGGAGGAACATTGGGTTTTGGTCTTCTACATCTTGCCGATATTTTCCCCACGCTAGTCCCCTCTCTGAAATCCTTAAGCATTACGGTGGATGTGCATCTTTTAAGGTACAGACAAGGCCACACACTGTTCCAGGGAGTTCCCCCCCCAACACTTGCACCGTAAGATCACACCATGCATTCAAACTTTTAACGCCCAGACCGATGTCAAATCAAAACATTGTTCTCACAATGACAGGTGCAATGTAATACCCTAAAAATACATACCTAACACAGGTTAAAAAAAAAAAAAAATTTGTCCCCTCATCAGCGTAAATCTATCTCTACAATCTGGGGTAGACCAGAGTCTGTATATACGAAGAGAGATAAATAATCCCAATTAAAGACAACTCTTTTCTAATTGGTAATAAACCCCTCTAGTTTCTCACTGTTTGTCCTGAAAAAATGGACACAGTAACCCTATAAAATTATATAGAAAAATAATGTATCATTGTCAATATCAAATTATTAAAAACCTTTACTACACACCCATAATAACACAAAGCATCACATAAATCAATACTAGTTCACAAAAACAATAACAGTACAACAGACACAATTTAACAACAATGTTGACTACAACACAAATAACGTGTCCGTATATCAAATTCCCAACATGTTTCTGTTCATTGCACCACGCTGGCAGAACTTTCATCAGGGGATGTCCTTTTGTGTAATAATTTGATTTTTTCAACACTTTGTGCTGGGAGTGACTTACGAGAAACAACTGTACAATAAAAAATTCTAACAGAAAGACAAAAAGAGAGAATACTGAATCACCAATCTGACAATGCTGTTGATGCATTCAAAAACAAACTAACCCGTATCAATACAGTGTCAGAATGTTGCTTAATGTGCATAAGAAGCACACCAAATTTCAATCTAAAGTACCTGAGAATTGTACTTCTTCCGCCCTGTGCATAGGTTTCCATGAACTCCAAACAAATCAGAATTCTCTCCCTTATATTTGCTCCCAGGTAGCATGTAAGCTCAACTGCAAAAACATCATAGTGGGATACCAATTAGACTCATATCTAGTCCACATATATCTTTGCAGTGATATTACACCTAAATCCTCACCAACTTCCTACCTTTCGATCCGTAGTAGACCACAAGCCCTTCGTTACTTCTATTTCCAAAAGCCACACAGTATTCCTTCCAAAGGCTAGCCTTTTAACTCTCTGCAAAACAGATGCAGTATATTTACCAAACATGTCCATGCTGATCAATACACATGGCTTGAACGTGTGTCAATAACTGCAAAACCCATTTTACCCAACGTAGAGTAGAGATCAAAAAATATTATTTTGAGCCTCCCATTTGTGTATGGTCTATGGTCTATTCATGCATACCACTTCTTCAAACGTGTGTGTAGTTTAGGTTTTTAATAATTTGATATTGACAATAATACATTATTTTTCTATATAATTTTATAGGGTTACTGCGTCCATTTTTTCAGGACAAACAGTGAGAGACTAGAGGGACTTATTACCAATTATGAGAGAGTTGTCTTGAATTAGGATTATCTACTATAAAACTACCCATTCAGATGTAAAAGATGTCATAAGCTCAGCAGCTGATATAAATTCGAGAGATAATGCAACACAAATAGATCACCCTCACCTCGCTCCGTTCACTTCAAATTTGAAGCCCAGAACCCTTCAAACGCCTCATTTGTTGTCTCCAAAGGCCATTACTTGCACTAATGAGCATACCTAAAAAAAAATGGCACCTATCAAGAATATCTATTATTTGAGCGTACAACAGATTATCAGGATATTTAAGATGATTGCACTTTACATTTTGATGGATAGTATCACCTCTGCAGATTCCTTATTTATGAAATTCAAGCTTGCAGGCTGGGATTTTCAAATCAACCTCGCACAGTGCAGGGTGGTGTCACCTTGTGGTCCCCCCTTGTCCCTTAGTTTCCACTGTCTCGGGAGGATAGCTCAGGGGCAACGTGCTCGCCTTGGAAGCAAGAAGACACGGAGCAACACAGGTTCGATCCCCGGGTCCACACTTAGAAACGTTTGGGTATCATGCACTTTATAAATAACCTATCGTATCATATCACTGTCCCTTACTGTCAAAGTTCTAAGAAAAAAAGTTAGAACTAAGGTGAGGACGCACGATACCTCAATATATACTGTCCCCATGTCATTCTTGGAGGCACTGAGCAGAGCCACACTGCTCCCCCTGGTGACGAAAAGGTTTCTGAAGAGCGGCTGCGCTGGGAGATTGATATCATAGATGAGAAATCAGTGGGAGGAACGTCCATCAGAAAGAACTTTACCAAGAGGTCAGTAATTTGTCCGACTCAGTGATTGTTCTGCCCATTGCTTGCCCTGGTAGTTGTTAGTAGTTCTTTATGCTACTCGCCCTGTAGCTTTGGTGTTAATCTGTGTGCACTGAACCCACACCTTTTAGTAGTTGTGTGCTGTTGATTTTGGGGCAATATTATTTGTCTTGCTGGTCACTCGGGTTCATTGGTGAAAATGTTCCTGCTGCCCCTCAGGCTCAGTTGCAAAGCAGTACAGATATCAGCCCAGTGTGCAATTGTAGTGCTGTTGTCCTGGATTCTAGGATGTGCCTCAGATAGTACAGAGAACTGCATTAGCAAATGAACCAGTGGGAGAAGTGACATGAACGCCAATGTAACGGAAAAGATTTTTAGAACTGTACAGAGATAAGAGGGTATCTGGAATCTGAAGTGTTTTAATGCAGTTAGATGGTTCGGAAAACAGAATATTGATTGACTGAAAGTAATGAAAAAACCTAAAGAGCATGCCACTAAATAGTAATGAGCAGTGGATATCTCTAGCTGCAAGACTTGTAAATCAGGTGACAATTGAATACATTTGTTGAGTACTTCAGTGCTCAGTAATGTTATCAACGCCACCAAGATCACTCACCCAGAAGAATGTCCTGTTTATATCTATGAACTTTCACAAGAATAGAAATTTCAGCCAACGGAATAGAAGTGCCTGGAATGCCACCCTGGGGAGGCCAGCAATTGAAAGCTAGATCCCAGGAGCTAACAGGTGGACATTGCACAGATGAACTGACACATTTGCAAGAGAATATAGATTGACAAGCAAGACTGTACAAAGTGTTGTTATTGAGCGCTCTGCTGCCATTTGTATGTTTTCCAGGTGCTCTAGAGGGTTTGAAAAAGAGTGAGTGGGTTAGATTAGTAGGTGAGAGGGAAAATTCAAGATATCTTTTCTGTTGTGTTGGTGCATGCAGATAGGAAGTATGCTGAGTGCAGGCCTTTTTTCTAGGTGTGTTGTGTCAAGAGCATAGGGGCGTTTCTGTCCAGAGGGAACTGTGAGGGGTCAGGAATGAAGCTTGGAAACAGTGTATTCATGTTTTTGGCCATAGACTTTTATTAAACAAAATGGGTCCCTGCTCTAAGAGGTATTTTCCCTACCAAAACAAAACTATGGATCAGTCCTTTGTCAGAATGTCCAAAACAACAAGTCATGTGTTCAAAGTACTATTCTGACCCTCAAATTCTAAAATCATCTCTAAAGTGAAAGAGAAATGACTTTGACCTTGAAGTGTGTACAAATGTTCAAAAGAAGAAATGTTTAACTCCAATACAAAAGTTCCTAGTAAGTACAGCTCCAGGGGGTAATTCCCTACCCCTAGATTTCTCTTCACTTAATAGCAGTTCCCTGAGTACCCTTACAACAATAAAAATAAAAGTACTGCCTGGTGTACTCTCCTGCCAGTATTCCTCTTACCCCAGAATATGTTTTATTCAGACTCCTTGGTTATCTCTTGTTATGTTTGTCAGGATGTTCTCATATAACATAGTCCAATTTGACTTTTGTCTTGAATGTCCTCTTTCCAGTGCTCGCCTTTTATATAAACGCCTCTTGCTTCTGAATGCCTCGTATACTTTCCTGCCAGGGCTTTACACTTATTCTCACACACTTTTTCATATGCTCAAACACTTGTGATTTTTAATGCCTGGGATACTCTGCTGCCAGGGTTTCTTTTACTTGTGACTTGTAATATGTGGTATTCTCTCCTGTCAGGGCTTCCTTTCAGATGCACATTTCTGTAATTTCGGTTTGCCTGGTATACTCTCCTGACGGGAGTTTCTATATGTGCTCTATAAAGCTTGACAGTATCTTGTTATAACACAGTTTGGTCTCTACTTTATTTGGCATCTTTTGTTCCATTTCATTCACCTCATTTGCTTTGGTTTCCTTTCGGCCCCATTGTTTGAATGAATGTGAACACTTGCAACTTTGACAGTCTATTGTTATTATATTGTTTGGTGTCTTTAAATTGTATGGCACCTTTCGTCCCGTTTCATTCATTACATTTACTTCAGTTTCTTTTCGGCATCATTGTTTGCATGCCCAGATCTCCCCTCTTCCCTCGGGCTGTCATGCGCGCCAGGGGCTGGAAGGTTTGGAGCCGCTGGAAAGGCGCACTCATTAGGGTTGCCGTTCGGTTTTGCAATGTTTTTCTTGATGCGGTATAGTCTTTCCATTCAACATGGCCACCACAGAGAACTCTTATTCAGAGGGTTTTGCGGCGGCCTGCACGTTGAAACTCGTACGGTTTGTACTCTGCTTCGTTGTGCACGCTTTCTTGTCATTTCCATTGGCGGTGCTCTGCCCGCCCTATCTCTGTCCTCTCCTGTGCTTTTTCTTCCTACCTTAATATTTTGCTTTGTGCGGTCTTCACCATAGCACCTTTCTTGCCTACTCCCTCTCTAGTTCCCTTTGAGTGTATTCCTCCTACAGCCTTTCTTACCTTTTGATTCTTCCCTTTCTTATCCTTTATTTTCTCGCTGCCTCTCTCTCACCCGGTTAGTTCATTTTTGGATTGGTTTTCTAGTTCAGCCCTCCCCAGATCTTCTGCTTTCTTTCCTTTTGTGCTTCCTGCTTTCAAGACGCTTGCTCTTTCCTTTCCGTCCATCGGACCATTTTCTCTTGCCTGCAATCTTCAACATCCGATTGTATCTAGCTGTTTACCTCCGGATTCCAGGATCCACCTTCAGCGGAGAATCCCTCACCTTTCAGTGATTGTCTGACTTGAACCAGTCATATCTTTCCTCTGCCCTTGGAACCAACACATCAAAGACTGTTGGAAGACAACAGCGCTTACCTGTAAGCAAACACTCTCTCCCCTGGGTTTTTTTATGCTTTGGGCTTTTTCCCCTTATTCGGCTGTCCCGGAAGCAAAGTCCCTCTTCTGCCAAATAGGCAGCTAGGGAGGCTTCCCTTTGTGACGGACCTTACCTGCAAAAAAAAGAAGAGATTCCACAAAGAAGAATGAAAAAGAAGCCGTCGCCAGATCCCAGCATTTCAGGTGAGAAGGGGGAGGAAGGGACATTTCCAACTGACTCTAACACCTCAGGTGAAGGGGATTTTGAACATTGTGACACGGGCAGACTCACCGGGTTATTGCAGTGGGAATAGCTTCTCCCGTGGTGATCCGCTAGCGGCCTGCAAGTGTCCCGCTGTCTCCTCTGGGGCTCACTGCCTCTGCTGTACAGTTCCGATGCTGCTCCTGTGTCTCGCTCGCCTGCTGCACCTACCTCTTCCTGGACTCCAGTAGCACAGAGGCTGCTCTTCAGTTCAGCTGCACGTTGGGACACCATCTTCTTCACTCCGGCGTTCCTGCAACTTACCGGGCTGGGCCGTCTTTCTCCCCGGTTTCCTCTCCAGAGCCGGTTGGCTCCACGGATCTTGCTCCTTGCTGGTACTCCCTCGGTCAGCAGAGAGTGGATAGTCGTTTTCCCTGCAGTCTCTGGTACTCTGCTGATCTCTGTTTGCAGTTAGGTCGCAACAACTACAGCACAGCGTGTGTTCCTGACCTTTAATGGTCTTTATTACTCGGCTCATCTTTCTCGTGGCAGTGTTTCCAACATTAGAAAAAGGAAAGTCAACTTGTGTCATTTTACAGGCAGAGTTTGAAGAGATGCCTTTAATAAGTTTTAAGTGTCAATTTGACAGGTCATGTGCAGGGGTTGAAATAACGTTTCCAGTAATTTTAGAAGGGAAGTGTGGCAACTTATATACAGAGTGGGGAAAAAGCATGTCTAATAGTTTCAGATGGCATGTCTGGTTTTAGATAACTCGATGGGAATGAACATTGGGTTACCTGTCCAGTAATCCTCATCACCACCTGCCTCTTCCTTGCTCCAGTGGCACGCATATTTTCCCTACTTGGAATGTGATTGCCAGCCACACCATCCTAACACTGAGATGAGAAAATAGGGCAACATGCCATGAAGGCCTGGTGAACTGGGAAAAAGGAGGCTATGGGATTTCCTCAGTCGAGTTACCTGCCCTCAGGTGGTGGTCCTTCTTCATATAATCACCTCCAAGGTCAGGATCAGGTAGTGGGTGCTGTCCACTGGCCCCATCGGGGGATTCTCCCATGGGAAGAAGTGATGACATACTTGGATCCATCACAGAACTCTTGCGTGCCCAAGTTGCTAGAGTGCGTTGGCCAGCATTGTGATATGTAAGTGGATTGTAGCAGTTTAGTGTTCTATTGTTTGATGTTTGTTGGTAGGGTTATTCAATTACTATATCCGCTGATGTCTTAATTGGTTTGGTGTAGTTTTTGAGAAGAGTGGTTGCGAAAGTTAGTTTGGAGAGGTTAGACGGGGGCCTGGTGGGCATCTAGAATTTCGGTGATTTAACCATGACTGATATGTTCGCGGCCGAAATGACCGTAAGCCTTTTGACCGAAAATATGAATTTTTATACGGTCATTTCTGCCACAAACCTATCTGTCATGACACCCCCCAAACACCATCGCCCGCCTACCCCTCCCCCCACTTACACTGTTTAATGCGCAACACTGGCGCGAGCCGCCCGCCGTCTCCTATCCTGCGACGCAGGTTGGCCGACATGAACCGGCGCCGCAGGGTCCTTTTAAAAAAAGTGTTATTATTTTTGTTTTACTTTACTCATGGGTAAGTGAGGGACACCACCGCAAACCCTGATGCCATTGTAGCAAATAAGGGTGCGTGGGGCACCCCACAACCCCAGCTGCCCTTAATTGTTACAATGGCACTGCATGGTAAACATGTTTGTATTTTTCGGCTGTACGTGATTTTCATACAGCCGAAATTCGAACATATTTGCCATACAGGATTTTTTATAGAATCTTTTTGGACAATGCCGGCTACTAAGATCATCCATCTAGTGTGGCCAAGCTGGCTTCTCTGTAGTTGTCCTTTGTGTAAGGTATTTCTGAGGCGATGTCCTGAAGCACCCTAGAGTGAGCCGAAATCCCTGGCAGTGAACCTTGTGCAGCAACAGGTCTTTTATTTGAGTGGGGGAAGCACAGGGCTGTGTGAAAGACATAGGGAGCAAGAAGCACTGCGTACCAAGAATACAGAGGGTGAGAATAGTTTCAGGGGGAGTTCAGAATAGAGATTTCAGACGGGGCAGAGTTTCCTTTGCAACTAGGGAGGTGAGCCCACTGTGCTTAACACCCCCTAGTGCACAGGGTAAGCGGTATCCCTCTGGAGGTGACTCCCCTTCAAGGGGACAGGAAAACCCCTAGAGAGGGACTTCAGCCCCCACCCTTCCCCTCGGACACTAACACCTTTATGGGGTATGTAGGAGCTAAGGTGCTAGCTTCCCCTTCATTGCCTCTAGGCACTAGAACTCTCTCCCACGTGCTCTCGGTGCCGAACCTTCACATGTCGCCTTCCGCGAAGCAATCCAAACCAGACTATTTGTGTAAAACCTCGTGCACACGACACTAAGAGCTTTACCCAGCTAATGTCTGTATCCTATTGACAATGAATCATGGTATGCAGCCTAAACTTGTAACCCTATGCTGCTATATCACATGTGTAGCCAATCATGCATACCTAAACTCATGTATGGGCTAATGTACCCTTGCCATTTTCTCTGTAAAGTAACGAAGCAATTTTCTTGCAACAGCGCCGCAATGCCTCTGAGCTGCTTGTGCGCTTTATAAATTCAAATAAATAAAACCTAAATAAATGAGGTATATATAACCCTATGACCCGTTTCATGGATATCTGTGCTTTCTTTTATATAGAGTAGTGCTGAGTATCGCAGGCTTTGCTTTGGGAGAGATGATGTCTTTTTCCTTGGAAGAGAGAATAACATTGACACTAATCATGCCTCCTTGTCCAGCTCCTGATTCTGACGTGGAACAGTTCCCTCTGAACAACTTGCATGCCACCAGATGAAGGTGCAATATCTGTGAGCCAGTAATGGGAATTACATTGGGCATCAGAGGGCAAAGTCTATTTAAGGCCGCTAATTGCCTCTTGCACCAGGAGCGGCATAACCACAGAGGCGCAGGTTTACTTGGCTGCCAAGAGACTGCAGAAATGTTTCGCCTCAACAGCTGCATGTTTTGTCACTAATACTGAAATAAATCCAAGACTCATTGACGACGAACATAGACCAAAGCCCAAGAAGGCCGAGTTTCTATGCGGCACAAGCCTG